>NW_027526407.1:208167660-208780146 GCF_048455015.1 Haemaphysalis longicornis | reverse complement strand
TGCCAGTTTTCGCATAAGGTCTATTGGCGCCTCTTCCGCCTCAGTAGGTAAGTGGGTGCGGATGGTGAGAGATGTGAGTGGGGGGAGTTAGGACTGTTGATGACCGCCAAGGCATAGGCTGTGTGGTTTTGGTAGCTAGCGGCATCCACATAGGGTATTTTTCTGCCAAGTAACGAGCGCGTTGTTCCCTTCGAGCGACGTGATTTGAGGGTGCATGTTGCGGGGAAGCGGCCGGGTTATGATATTGTCTCGAATGGTAGGGGGAATCGGATGGGCAGAATTAGTAAAGATTGGGATGCGGATGTGTAATCAGCGGAGAATTGTTAGTCCCGCAGGGGACGATGCTAGGCGGGAGTATTGATTCATTAGATGGGCCCCAATAAGTTCCTCAGCGGTATTGTGGATACCAAGTTGTTCTAGTTTGGCAGTGGAAGTGCTGTGAGGTACCTGCAGGGCAGTGTTGTACGGAACGGCGTTACAAGGAGCGGCGTTCCTGGAACTAGTTCCTTTTTGGAGGAACGGAGGAACGCCACCGCTCCATTAAGGGTCGGCGGAACTGTAACGGTAACTCGTTACGTTTTTGAAGGAACGGCAGGAACGGCGTTCCTGCCGTTACATCGCTAGGATTTGGCTGTTTTTGATGCCAAGGCTCGAGTACAAAAATCCACAAAGCGCTACTGCGTTTCTCTTCCTATACACCATTTCCCATAAGCAGCCGGGAAAGGAGGAAAATACTCTCAAACCAGTTCTCTCGGCGGCCGACCAGCGTTGCCTGTGCGCGCTGGGCTGCTAACATCGCTCGGCGCGGTGTGCTCCGCTGCGTAGTTCAGGATGCATCAGGAGTATTTCGCACCGCGTGCTTAGTTTTTGCGGAACTTTCAACTGTTTTAGCCAATGATGCGATGCCGTTCAAGGCGCAAACGTCGTTTGGCCAGCACTGCGCGGTGGTGGGTTATTGAACAACCAGAGAAAGTGAGAAACAGTTGCTGACAGCACGCATGTGCACGACACTGCCTGGAGAAAATGCACTGCGGTCGCGGCGTGTTTTTGCTGCATCGCTTCCCAACGCACACCGAGTTGAGATATCGGTGTATGCCGTTGATAAATCGCAACGACTTTGTACCAACGACCAACTCCAGGGTTTGTTGGGTGCACTTGGACGGCAAGCAGACGGAGCAAAATCCATTTATTACACGCAATGCTGCGACAGGGAACGGAACCCCCTGAAATGTTAGAAGCAACTTTATGTTTTACAATACAGCATTAATTGATTGGTTGATTGATTAATTGATTCATTATGGTGTTTAACGCCCCAACGCTTCATGGGTGATGAGGCGCGCCACAGTGGAGGGCTCCGGATTAATTTTGACTACCTGGGGATCTTTCACGAGCGCCGATACAATACAACATTACAATAACTTCTGGTTGCTTGTAGTCAATTTAAAATACCATATATTGTTTGTCTTTACAGCCGATTGGCATTAAACAATCCCCTTTTCATTTAATGTAACCTTTAAAATCACGGCGTTTTTTTTACTTTTTTTCAGGCCAACGCATTACACTGCCAAACGATATGAAAAGATAACTTTCTCCACCGCACACTGCTGGTCGATAGCAGGAAAAGCAGGCAGCCCAATGTGGAAACGCAGCTGGAGATACGCGTGAACGCTGCATTTGGAAAATAGCTCAACATGTTCACAACGCGGTCAAAGGAAAAGCTTCTACTCCTTCTGCGTTGGCACGGCATCTAAAGTATTGCAATTACAAAACAGTTACTGCTGCTCGCGTAAAGCATATGTGGTGCAAGCAGCGGTTTTACAAAGGTGGGATCCGAGCGAAAAGCCACATGCGCTGCGCAGAGTTAGGTCAATCATGATCAACCAATGTTAACTCGCCCGAACTTTGACCCTTCTGCTCAACTTTCGAATAGTAAGTTGACTGGTTGTGCGGTCGTGTTATTTTTCCGCCCAGGTAATTTCGTTTTGTCAGTAACCTTCATAAGTCTAGTTAAGAAAGAGTATATTGCATTGCAATGTCAACAGCGTAGCAATCGCCTCGTCGAAAGTCCATCGCGAGCACGGATCACCGTGACCCACATATGCTGTTCGCGCTCCGCATTCGACGTCCGCGCTTCCGTAAACATGACTAATCGGTGAACATAACAAGCACGGTGGCATTGAAAACACGTATTTACTCCTCGATATCGATTTCAATGTCAGTCGGTGCCATACCGGAACGTTTGCATCGCGGAACTGCGGAGCACCAGCGGCACCACCACCACACTGCTACTATGCTTGCAACAGCCGGAGTCGGCATTTTCCACTCTGGCAGCACATTAGGACCTAAAATCCGTACGCAGATGATGAAAACAAAACAGAACACACACACACACAAGCACTGCAACCGCTAACTTAACGCCAAACCACTACGGTTTGGCGTTCCGGTCAGAAAAAGCAAATGGCGGCGCCCACCCCTAGCAAGGAAAATGGTGTATAAGATGGTCAGTTTGCCCGCCCTTCAGCCGTACGTGCTTCCTCGAAAGTCAAAGGCAGAAGTATAACCACGCAGCAGGCCGCAGCTTGTGCTTGCTTTCATGCTGGTTGCTTACGCGGCGTTCGACGGGTGAATAGCGTAGCCGCGAGAATGCTTTCACCCTTCATCGTTTGTCTGAGGAGGCCAGAATGCGCGTCTGGCCGCTAGAATTGTTCCCTGGCGGGGAAAGAATAGAGAGTTTTAGCAGTCTGTCCGTTCTGTCGTATGCGTTGTTACTGGGTTGACGGGGATCCGGTTGGGCACTTGGGCATTCGTCGCGGTAGGGGGATTTGTTCCGCGGGCCTGCCACTGCCTGCGGGCCTGCGGGCCTGCCTGCAGAGGAGTGTCACTTGAGCTTAACCATTGCGTCGACTGGACTTCGAAAACTTGAAGACGATTGTTGCCGCTCTGGTCACACTAGCCTATTCATTTTTTTTGCTGCTTATAATGGGAGGAAGCGATGTATAACTGGGGTGTCCATGATATGCGTGACTTGATGAGTTAATTCCCAAGGAGGCGACTGAAGGCGCAGAAAGAGCGATTCCTGGAGTGGGGGCGCCGTCGATATATGACCGCGACGCGCGGAAGGGCGTAGCCAGCAAACTATAGTGACCATTGTGGTCTCAGCGGCTTTTTGGGTGGCTTTTTGTGTCACATTATAGAGGTTTCGTGCGCCCATGGTGAATGTAAAGCTTTTTCTCTGTTTTAAACGCGAAGTGTGCAATGTCATTGTTCTGAATGTATCACCCAATTCCCTGCAAAAGCCTCCACTAAGAGGCTAGCAGTATGTTCTAAATAAAAAAGAAAAAATCACTGCGGTGACGCTTCGGAGACCGTGAACTCCACCACGCAAGTAGGATTTTCAGGGGAAACCGAAAATAATATGGCTGAAAAAAAAAATCTGTACGAGATTCAAGCGTACAGACGGGAGGTGGGGGGGGGGGGGGGGCGCTAGAACAAAAAATTAAAATGTGGTAAATGTAGGCTTGTTAATATTAAACGAAGGTTGGTTGTCCCGAACACAATGGGTGGAATTTGTATGCACAACCGGTACGCGCTTAATCAGCATTTAGGACATTAGAGCCTGCGGCTGTTTTCCAAAAGGCCCGTTTTCCTCCCCGACAATATCCTAGACCAGTGTTCGCGAATTCATTTTAGCAAGGCAGCCCAGCCTACGTAATACTCTTCATAAGGTTCTCTTCATTCTGGGGGGCTAGCTAATGTTTGTTACTTTTTGGATATTGAGAGTGTGCATGTAATTTATGTAATTTGGGGGTGTGTAATTTAAAAAAATACAAAAGAGGCGGTAGACCATAGTAAACACGGGTAATTGTCTTAGCTAAAAAAGAGCGAATATAAATTAACAACCTGTCATAAACGAAAAAAAAAACGCGTGCTAAAGAATTCAATCGGCTGCATAACAGGTGTCCCCAGGAAGAGGTATTAAACAAAAATATATAAATGTAAAACTTCTAAAAATACCTGGCAAATATCTGACATGGCATCAATCAAAAAAATTAATTCACTGCTCCAGATTGTTGTCCATAACCCAGGTAAAGCGGAAATAAAAATATAACGGCTGTCGCAAACCGGCAAGCACCGGATAATTTGGTCGCCGAAATGTCCGTACACCGAAATGTCCGTACACCGAAATGTGCGTGCACCGAAACGCCCGTACACCGATATGTCCGTACACCGAAATTTCCGCACCGAAATATCCTGCATCGAAATGCCCACAAGCCGTCTGGAGTTTGTCCGGTGCTCCCTGAAAAAATTCGCCTAGGAGCGTTTCTTTTGATTATCTTTATCTCCAGATAATCTGCTGCCGGTGGTGTTAATATTCGTATAATATACGTAGTTCGATGTGAGTTTTAAATGTCTCACTTAATTTCGACCCAGGATTATCCGGCACTATATTTTAATTTAAAAATCTAATTGTAACGTCAATGTAACGACACATTCCAATTTTCAAAGTGGAACTGGAACGCGTTCCTTTCGCCATAAAGGAACTTGTAACGGGAACTCGTTTCAAAATTGGCAAGGAACGAGGAACGAGCTTTCGTTCCTATTTTGGAGGAACGTGTACAACACTGCTGCAGGGCGACTCGGTAGACTTTACGCAACAGGCGGTTTACTTTGTCAACTTCTGGACGGGTGGGATTGAGGTACGGTAGGGAGAAGGTGAGGCGACTGATAACGAAAGCTTGAATGAAGCGTAGCCGTTCTGCCTCCTTGAGGCTCTGATGCCGGGGAGCGATGCGTCGGAGAAGGCCAATGGTTTGCATAATTTGGGCGTTTAGCTGAGTTCGCGCGATTTTGTTGTATTGAGAGCCCTACACCTTTATCCGGGGCACCGTAGGAATTTGGCTCTGCCCGGGAGTTATAGTAATCGTAGAAGGGCGGGGGGGTTTACCGCGAGGCGGTGGGATTTTTCTCGGGTTTGCTCGGAGTAGCTCGGATTTTACTGTGGAACACGTGAGGCCTGCTTGAGCCGCGGCAGCGAGGACTATGTTTGCACCGGTTTGAAGTCTTTCTTCAATTTGGGCATCGCTTCCTATAGAAGTCCAAAGGGTAATGTCGTCTGTGTCGGCTGTGTCAAAGGTAGGGTATTTGAGAAAGCTGTTGTGGGAGTTGGAGGATGGCTACGTTAAAGAGCAACGGTGACAACACTGCTCCTTGAGGGGTTCCTATGGATTACATTTTTATTGGTGCGGAGGCGGCATCTCCCAGGTGAAGCTCCGCGGTGCGGTTGGTTAAAAAGGAACGGATGTAACTACACTGTAAACGCAAACTAGCCGGAAATGGAGTTTTAATCAAGTAATGTGCCCTGGAAAGTACCTATAGCAAAAAATGTACTCCCTAGGCATGATCTAAAAATGTGGACGAACCTCCATGGTAGTACCGTTGCCCACCCGTGTAGCAAAAGGGAGGATTTAGAACGACGTAACACCATTTGTTAGATGGCGTTCGGTTCCTTGTAAACTACCACGTCCACAATAAACTCCCCATCGGAGGTAATCATCTCAAGCGGGCGGTCGCCATGTTAGTCTTGTGTTGCTTCCGTGTATCAGCACTTCAACCGTGGCCTAATGCCAATTAGAACGAGTAAGCAGGACGCGACGGTTGCATACAGCTACAAAACCGATACCGTACGTATACCCGTATAGATGCTGCAACCAGCGCGATCACAGGCAGACAGCGCGGCCGTGTTGTTTCAATCTGTTTTTTTTGGCGATAGGTGTTGTCAAACTCTGCTGCTAACGAAGAGACAGTTCTCGCCGTTGCAAACAATTGCAATGTTCATCTGTTTCGCTTGCTTGCGCATATATAGACGATTTAAATTCTCGTGCCAGCGCGCCAACGCACCCGACTGCAGCGACTCAACTTGCCCTGGCGGCACGACTTGCTGCCCGGATGTAAACAGCCTCCGCGCAATCAATGCAGCGCGGCCGGTGACTTGGTGCTGCCGGAGCTTCAAGCGCCTCGCCTTGGGCCATCATTTTTTCTTATTTGCGAAGGACTAGTAGTGCCATTTGGTGGAAAGATTTTTATGTGCCCCTGTCACACGACGAACGGCCGCTAACAGCATTTGGATACGGCGACAGTTGTGGTCAGCTCGCTGGTAAGTGGTCTGTCATCAGTCAATGCGTTTGTCAAACGTTTGGATAGGCTTAACTGCGAAATATCCGTGCTGTACACAGCACGTACACGCACGGACAAGGAAAAAAGCGCTCACTCGTTTTATTTTACTTGTTTGTGGGTTTTGGGGTATGCATTCGCATTCTTTTGTAAGCCGGTTTGTAACAGGGCATTCGAGATAAAATCGCTTGTCGCGCGCGGCGTCGTTTCAAAGCAACGTGACGGTTACTTCATGCTGGCGAAAATCAGCGCAGTCAGACAGAAGCGAGAAGGAACGTAGAGAGGTCGGGAAAGAGGGCGCTCATATTTAAAAGAAAGCGTAATGCAAGACGAGAAAAGGAACGCAACCCGCCTGCATTTCTCCGAACTTCAGGACAGAGCCGCACACGGGTACGTTGCCACAAACTCGAGCGTACGACGTCTAAAAGTACCGTATATTTTTTTCATTTTTTATTGTACAGGGCCTAATTCTTGTTAAGTCGTCCGATTCATTCAGTTCAGTTCTATTTGCACCTAGAAAACGCTGGAATTTGTCGAACGAAGCGGCGGTAACGCGACCACTCGCCGGCAAGAAAATACCAAAATAAAAACTCCGCTGCTCAGCTTTCACCGAAGCTCACTTCTGTCGAGGGGGCGAGCGTAGCTTTGCCAGTGCTAAGGCGTGTCGATGATTCTAGAAGGAAGAAAGGCAAGTGGTGCGCTCGTCGGCGGCGGGCGCGTTGCGGGTTGTGCCCTTTATCTCCGCGAAGTGCGCAGTTATAAAAAAAAGAGACTAGCGCCGAAGCAAGTTAGCTACGTTTGGGCGTCGTTCACAGGTAGCCGAATCGCCTCCGACAGCGGTGCATCGTCTGGCCTGGTAGATGAATATTGTGGGACTCTGTCTCTCATATGTATCGAACTGTTCGTGTTCTTTTTAGTTAACTGCTCTACTTTGTAATATCTATTTGTCAACGCTCCTGATTGTATGTTTTGTATTTGAACTGTTGCTGGCATTTGTATTCATTCTAAGTTACCTCTTACGTTCCTGTCCTCGTGCTTGTACCGTGTTTTGCCTGTCCAAATATAAGGCCCAAATTTTAAAACCTTCCTTACCTTACTAAGGTCGCCTTAGAACTCGCAAGGAGGCCTTAGTTCAATTTTGGAACGTTCCCTACTGAGGCTTCCTTACGAAACGCTCCCTTGATGTCTCCTTACTGCAAGGTCGCTCGCGGGCTACCTTGATGCGACCTTACCCCGCTCTTTCAACTGGACGCACACTTCTCCACAGCACTTGGCACACGCCTCGTTAAGGCGCGTTCCCACCAAGCCGACACGACGGCGACGACGACGCGACGGCGACGCCGACGAGTCGCCAAACCATCGGCCAACTGCCGAGTTGACCGACCGCGCTGTCATACTACGCCGACGGCGCCACAAACACGTCGGCCGATGGAAAGTCGCCGTAGTGTGACTGACTCGCCGACCGAAGACGCCAACAAAACGGGTCGTCCGACCGATCGCCGGACGCGTCGTCGGGAATCGACCGAGAAGCGAAAACTGCTCCCCGACAACATTCGTGCCGCAATGAATGCGGC
Organism: Haemaphysalis longicornis; assembly: GCF_048455015.1. NCBI lineage: Eukaryota > Metazoa > Arthropoda > Arachnida > Ixodida > Ixodidae > Haemaphysalis > Haemaphysalis longicornis. The sequence goes on along the minus strand of NW_027526407.1, from coordinate 208,772,401 downwards.
TCTATTTTGATAGTTTCTGGAGTGTAATAAACTCCGTAACGTCCACAAAGCCCATACAACTCAACACTAGCGCTAATGCAATCCGTATTTTGGCGTTCGAGGCTTCGGCCGTGCTCTTCGGCGACGCCGCTACCCCGGAGCTGCAACCTGCAAATGCGTGTGCGATCGGCTCGCCTGTAGAAAATGTAAGGTCAGTTTCGTGCAGAAGAAGAGTTACGTAGGGTAATTTGGGTAATAAGGCATCAACATCGGCCAAGGTTTTTCATGTGAAACGTAAAACCAAAGTACAGCAAGCACTATCCCCGCAGTGGGAAATCGCAGTCGCAGCCGGCAGCCGTGCACACACATTATTGCGAGCGCTTTCGCGAAGCAGCGGAGTTGATGGCGATAACCTATTGTGGGGGCTTCGGGGAACGTTGCTGTGCAAGCGCTATTTAAGAAATTTCAGTTTACCAGCCAGGAATTGTGTAAACCAGCTAGTAAACACTGACGTATGACACGGAAGGATGGGCCTCCATCTATTACCCAGGCTATTTCGCAGCGTAGCACCATTTGGGCAGTGGCGCAGTGCTCTCGCGCGTCGCGCCCGTGCGCTGAAGTTGGGGGTTCAATTCCCGGCGGGGTGAGTTTTTTTTTTTTTTTTTTTTTTTTTTTTTGCGCGCGTGTGTGTGTGAGCGGTTGTTTAGAGGGTATGGTTTGCGCATCCAATTTGGGAATCGCGTGGTTTTGAGAAGCAACCTCGTCAACGTTTCGCAGCCCACAGTCAGCAATGGGCTCTGGGTAGTTACGCAAGCGGTGTGCTTGCGCCTGTTCCCAAAGTACGTCGGCTACCAAACGCAACGAAGAGGAAACGCTTATGACGCGGAGTTGTTTTACATCATGCGGGCACATGTTGGGCATGCTGTTGTATTCGTCGCAAAGTCGCTTCCACACTTTAGGTTTCGCGTGCAGCGACATGGCGTTGCTCTTGTCGTACTCTACAAAGTTTTTGTATTTTCGTACCAGTTCTTGGAGAAGTTCTTTTTTTTTTTTTTCTTCTGTGTAATACACTTTCCCGGGCATGGTTACACTGGCGCTACGCTCGCACAAAACGTTGGCTCGCACGTTTCGACGCTATATGCGATGTTGACAAAAATCAACGTGAGACTGTTGCCAGACTAGATTTGACTTACAAGCAACTGCAGTAACCGACCGGTACAACTTGTTTCAAGAACTGCGCAATAAGCAAACATTAAATATATATGCCCGTATAAATGTAAAACACGACAAATTACATGCCTATCACGGCTAATGAAGGCACATTTTAAGAACAAATTGCGCTTATCCTCGCACCCATGTGCACGAATGTCTTCCTTGACGGGAGTAAGGGCGCCCTTTGGTAAGGAAGGTTGAGGGAGGCTTTAAAAATGAGAATCGGAGCTGCAAGGTCGCCTCACTGTAAGGGAGCATGAAGGGCTCCTTCAGTAAGGTGAGGAAATGGGGTAAGGTAAGGAAGGTTTTAAAATTTGGGCCTAAGTCTTTGTGTTGTTTTCGTTCAAGGCTCTGACTCATTCTTACCGCTCTGGTCGGTAAGAATGAGTATTGAAATGAGTAAGAATTTTACGTGTGGGGCATTTTTTTTTCTTTTTTGCTTTTTCAGACAGATGTTCCTTTGACTCCCTGCCTGCATTCCATGAACGCGGAAGTTGGCCTCCACATCGATGGCCAGCGTGTCTTGACTGCATCATCTTTACTGGGAGGACTGTGTAGTCTGTTTGCATCGTTCTGGGTTTTGAACATTCAATATCCCAAGAAGGCACACAGAGCTCTAACGTTTGTGAAACATGCCATTTTGGACCTTGCCAGCACCAAACCACGTGTGAAGGATTTAGAAATAATGAACTTTTATCGCATGAATATCGCTCACTAATATTTTATTTGTTTTCAATCCTGTAATCATTGGATAGTAGTTAAAAAGAATTCCGTATGATGTTTCTGACTTTTTCTTTTTTCTTTTTTTTTACTGAAAAGAGGCTATTTGATGGGCCGTTCTGTATGCTGATAATGCAGCTATCTTTTAGTGAAGCAATAATTTTAACAAACTAATTTAAGTTGAAACAATTATCTAAATAATGTTGGCAACAGGTGCGAAATGAATCAACTAAAAATTATCCGAAAAACATGAATTTCATGGCTTTTTGTTCTCACTCTAAAGAAGCTGTCGCGATAGCACCCATTCTGTTCTATATCATTGCAATTAACCCGTCAGACTCGGTCACTTTTCTTGGCGCATTTGTGTCTTTATCAAAACGCACTGGTATTTTGTGCAGCATATTTTTTGTTCTTTATATTACTCATTTATCCATAGCCATCTCACTGCTGTCTGTCTACTGCATCATTTATCTCTTGTGCCTTTACCACCTACAAAGTGCTCGTTACCTTTCAGTATCAAATCTCTGCACAGCTCTCGCTCATTTCACCACCAATTGAAAAATTGTTTTGTTGTTGTAAACCACTGCAACCATTTTTTCTTCACTTTGTGTACTGAGTACTGATGCGTACTGATAAGTTCTGATAAGTACTGACGCGTTCTAGGTCCTCTAGTATTATATAATGATTTCACTTACCATGCGGTTGTGTTTGTGCTGATCTGTTTTTCGTGTATTTCCAGTTCTTGCATTAATATTGTTTCTACAATTTGTTCAACTAGCACACTGCTCTCGCTCATTTCACCACCAACTGAAAACTTTTTTTGTTATTGTAAACCACTGGAACCATTTTTTTCACTTTGTGTACTGAGTACTGATGCGTACTGATAAGTTCTGATAAGTACCGACGCGTTCTCGATCCGCTAGTATTATATAATGATTTCACTTACCATGCGGTTGTGTTTGTGCCTATCTTTATTTTTCGCGTATTTCCAGTTCTTCTAGTAATATTGTTTCTACGGTTTATTCAACTAGCATCGTATTGTTGTCTTCCATTCCTAACTGGCGTGTTATTTAGCAATGTACCATTTGTGCTTTCTTATAGAAGGTCGCCCTAAGTTTTTATTTCGGAACCTCCTTGTGTACACCATGTACAGTCGGGGACTTAATTTTGCAGACCACGCGAGCGCGTGGCAAAAGCCACCGATGCGCGCTCTGGAGGGCCGGCGCCTGTTGTCGAGACCGCCGCCCCGCCGCGGCGCGCATGCGCGTCCTGTTTTACTCGCAGGCACGCCGATTTTCTCGCTTCCTACAACGGTCACTCAAGCACCGCATAGCGACGCCTTTGTAGCATTCCTTTCTTTCAGATGACACATTTGGGGCCTGACGTGACGATTGCGAGGGCTTTGGCGCAAGAGCGGCTCGCGTGCTGATAAACACTTGCGCGTGATGTTTTATTTGTTTGTTTTGGTCTTTATCGTTTATAGACGATGAGACTAACGGCTTGCGAACGGCGTCCCCGAATGAAGCTCGTACGAAGCACAGCCTCACCGTGCCGCGCTACCGACGACGAAATGCCAGCTACATGAATAACAAACCTTTATTCACCTTGTTTATTGTGTAATTTGGCCACTGAACATATATTCCAGCTCGATCTTCGCTGCCCATAAAGTAGGCAATTTGCAGGTTTGATAAAAGAAATCCTCTGTTTTATTTTAATGTCCGCTTCCTTACTTAAAAATGATTATAAGACATACCCATATGTATTGTCTGTTCGTTCGACGCGTCGGCATTATTGAAAACGGCACCCAGGGTTCCCGTCGAAGAACGCCATAACCCTATTCGCTACTTTTCGCCGTAATATTAATTGCTACTTAGGGCCTTTCGAATGTTTTGCCACTAATGAACGGGTTTTTAACCACTGAAAAATAATCAGCTTATCCTCCTGTTTTCTTGCTGACCTTGTCCTTCCGCTCCGCTGGGCATCTGCAAGGTGGCTTTTTTCTGATGGAGGCGAAAAGAGAAAATGCTCAAGTGTGTTCGGGATTTCGGCTTATGTTACACATTCCAGGTAATCAAAATTAATCCGGAGCTTTCAACTACGATGCGCCTTATCGGCTTTGTAGCATCGGAGCGTTAAAACCTAATAATCAATCAATGCAAGCCGACCTTGAAGAATTGCTCCGGCCTTGAAGCAATCCATCACCGTAGGAATGAATTCCTCGGCTAACAGCATCTCTTGGCCTATTAGTAAGCCGGCAAAGGTCCCTTTGAAAAACACCTTCTTAAAAGTAGCGAATAATTTTACGGCATTCAATGTGAGCCCGAGGTGCCATTTTTACAGATGCGACGGGCAGAGCGAACAGACAATTTATGTGAGTACGTATTGCTATCATTTTTAAGTAATGAAGTAGGAAGCAAAAACATCGAAATAATTTTTTTTATCAAACTTGCAAATCGCCTACTTTATGGGCAGCGGAGAGCGAGCTGGAATATATGTTCAGTGGCCAAATTACACAATGAACAAGGTGAATAAAGGTTCGCTATTCATATAGCTGGCATTTCGTCATCGGTAGCGCCGTACCGTGAGACTGTGCTTCGTACGCGCTTCATTCGGGGACGCCGTTCGCAAGCCGCTAGTCTCATCATCTGTGAACGATAAAGAACAAAACAAACAAATAAAACATGACGCGCAAGTGTTTATCAGGACGCGAGCAGCACTTGCGCCAAAGTCCTCGCAATCGTCACGTTAGGCCCCAAATGTGCCATCGGGAAGGAAGGAATGCTACAAAGGCGTCGCTATGCGGTGCTTGAGTGACCATTGCAGCACCGCTGCAGGAAGCGAGAAAATCGGCGTGCCCGCAAGTAAAACAGGACGCGCATGCGCGCCGCGCCGGTCTCGACAACAGGCGCCGGGCCTCCAGAGCGCGCATCGGTGGCTTTTGCCACGCGCTCGCGTGGTCTGCAAAATTAAGTCCCCGACTGTACCATGTAAACTTGTCTGCGAAAGTTCGTTTGAAATAAACATGAAATCGACAAAAACCGTGTGAAATCAGTACTCCCGCAGGGAACTAGAAATTCTCCCTTGTGGCCTCGAAAAACTCCTTTCGGAAGGCCTACAAAACTCCCCAAGCTTTGGCAAAACTCCATGCAAAAGAAGTAAATGCTTCCCTTGAACCTCCTAAAAACGCCCCTAAAATACCATAAGTACTTCCCAAGGGAGCCATAATAGGCTCCTATTCAACCGCCTAAAAATTCCATAAACATCACTTAAAAACGCCCTTTAAAAGTAAAGAATACTCCATTTTCAACTCCTTAAATTCTCCCGGACATTTCTTAACACTCCCTAAATACCTCCTTTCCATCACCTAAAAACGCCCTGTTTTGAGGAGGTAAACAAAACCTCCCTGTTCCATGTAGTAAAAAAACTCCTACAAGGAGGATCACTAGAGGACAGGCGAAAAAGAACCTCTAGGGAGTATATGGGAGGCAAAAAAGTTTAGAGTATAGGTCCAGTGGCCTACTTTCAGTGATTCAAGGTTGCTCAGGATTGCTGCATGGGAGACTTGGTCGAAAGCTTTTTGAAGATCAAGAGCTAGAATGGCGGCCGTGTCCATTCGGGAGGGAGGGGCAATGATGTCATGAAGGAGTTGTAGGTGGACGTCTTGGACTGATAGCCGAGAGCGGAAGCCAAGCATGGTGGGGGATAGGCGTTGGAATCGTCAGGTATTGAGTAAGGCGGGTGTGAATAATATGTTCAAGGACTTTGCCTACACAGGAAGTGAGAAATATATAGGCCTCCTGCGCTGCCCAGGGGGCGCTGCGCAAACGGCTTCCGGGCAGTACTTCCGGGTATCACTCTAAACTTTTTTTCCACCCATATACTCCCTAGAGGTTCTTTTTCGCCTGTCCTCTAGTGATCCTCCTTGTAGGAGTTTTTTTACTACATGGAACAGGGAGGTTTTGTTTACCTCCTCAAAACAGGGTGTTCTTAGGTGATAGAAAGGAGGTAGTTAGGGAGTGTTAAGAAATGTTAGGGAGAATTTAAGGAGGTTAAAATGGAGTATTCTTTACTTCCTCAAGGCGTTTTTAAGTGATGTTTATGGACTTTTTAGGCGGTTGAATAGGAGCCTATTATGGCTCCCTTGGGAAGTACTTATGTTATTTTAGGGGCGTTTTCAGGAGGTTCAAGGGAAGCATTTACTTCTTTTGCATGGAGTTTTACGTTTTGTAGGCCTCGCGAGGAGAGTTTTTAGGAGGTTCAAGGGAAGCATATATTTCTTTTGAATGGAGTTTTGCAAAGTTGGGGCGGTTTTGTAGGCCTTCCGAAAGGAGTTTTTTCAAGGCCACAAGGGAGAGTTTCTAGTTCCCTGCGGGAGTACTGATTTCATACGGTTTTGCTCGGTTTCAGGTTTATTTCAAACGAACTTTCGCATACAAGTTTACATGGTACATGGTGTACACAAGGAGGCTCCGAAATAAAAACTTAGGGCGACCTCCTATAAGAAAGCAAAAATGGTAAATTGCTAAAAACACGCCAGTTAGGAATGGAAGACAGCAATAGAATGCTAGTTGAACAAACCGTAGAATTAATATTATACTACAACAACTGGAAATACGCGAAAAACAAAGATAGGCGCAAACACAACCACATGGTAAGTGAAATCATTATATAATAATAGCGGATCGAGAACGCGTCAGTACTTATCAGAACTTATCAGAACGCATCAGCACTCAGTACACAAAGTGAAAAAAATGGTTGCAGTGGTTTACAACAACAAAAAAATTTCAGTTGGTGGTGAAATGAGCGATCTGTGTGCTAGTTGAACAAACTGTAGAAACAATATTACTACAAGAACTGGAAATACGCGAAAAACATATAGGTACAAACACAACGTCATGGTAAGTGACATCATTATATAATACTAGAGGATTGAGAACGCGTGAGTACTTATCAGTACTCAGTACACAAAGTGAAAAAAAAATGGTTGCAGTGGTTTACAACAACAAAAAATGTTTTCAATTGGTGGTGAAATGAGCGAGAGCTGTGTAACGATTTGATATTGAAAGGTAACGAGCATTTTGTAGATGGTAAAGGCACAAGAGATAAATGATGTAGGAGACAGACAGCAATGAGATGGCTATGGATAAATGAGTAATATAAAGAACGAGAAATATGCTGCGGAAAATACCAGTGCCTTTTGATAAAGACACAAATGCGCCAAGAAAAGTTGACCCAGTCTGAGGGGTTAATTGCAAGGATATAGAACAGAATGGGTGGTATCGCGACAGCTTCTTCAGAGTGAGAAGAAAAAGCCATGTAATTCGTGTTTTTCCGATAATTTTGAGTTGATTCATTTGGCACCAGTTGCCAACATTATTTAGATAATTGTTTCAAGTGATATTAGTTGGTTAATAAAATTGCTTCACTAAAAGATAGCTGTATTATCAGCATACAGAAGGGCCCATCAAATATCCCCTGTTCAGTAAAAAAAAGAAAACGTCAGAAACATAATACGAAATTCTTTAAACTACTATCCAATGATTACAGGATTGAAAACAAATAAAATATTGGTGAGGGATATTGATGCGATAAAAGTTAATTAGTTCTAAATCCTTCACACGTGGTTTGGTGCTGGCAAGGTCCAAAAAGGCATGTTCCACAAACGTTAGAGCTCTGTGTGCCTTCTTGGGATATTGAATGTTGAAAACCCAGAACGATGCAAACAGACTACACAGTCCTCCCAGTAAAGATGATGCAGTCAAGACACTCTGGCCATCGATGCGGAGGCTAATTTCCCCGTTCGCGGAATGCAGGCAGGGAGTCAAAGGAACATCTACCTGAAAAAGCAAAAAAGAAAAAAAAATGCCCCACATGTAAAATTCAAAACAGACACTATGGTTAAATGAACTTAATAATTCGGTACAGTAATAAAATTGTTATGCCAGGTTCTCTGCGAATTTCAGTACTTAAATTAGGAATGCAAAGGCTTCATAAAACCAAGTGCCAGTACATTAACTATCGTGGCTTTTGCAGCAATAAAAAAGATATTACTTCCGCACAATATACTCGAGCACAACTTTAAATGACAGTGAAGTTAAAATGCAAGTCTCTTTAGGTTGATAGATTAGCTCACGGAGAACACTATTATACCCCTCTTACACCTGGCATTTTTTTTAAAATAAGGTTGAAACTAGCAAAAACACGTTTTCACCGGAAGGGCTTAAGTGGCCTGACGCGCACAACTTCTTTCTTGGCTGCCGCTGGATGGTGCTACTCGTCCATACTTGTGGTGGCAGTACCGCTTTCCAAGGGAGCATGCGAGCTACGCATGAGAAAATCGTTCGACGCCAAAACTTGCGAGGCCTCAAAAGGGCAATGTTTTTCTTCAGTGAAGCGTAAATACTGATCACAGGTCCAATGGAGAAACATTTTGCTTAGTGGTCTCGAACGGCAAATGACAGGGGAGTTTGGGGAAGCATGAGCGATTTGACCGGAACTGACCAAACTGCTTGGTACGTGGTAATGTTGTATTCAGTTGCTTGTATACTGCTATTAATCACCGCTGCTTCACTTGCTTCCGGTTTATCCTGATGCAAACAGCGACTGCCGTCGTGTTTGCGTCACGTTTGATGAGCAGTTGAACAGCGATTTCTCAGCACTTAAGGCATCTTGGCACTAAATCAATGCTGAAATGGCTATGCGGAGGTCCGACTTCCGTTTGAAATCAACTTGCTGGTTGTCTTCAATGACCCTTTAACAACAAGTTACCCTTATGCCTCATCACTGCAACCGATTGTTCCTCCGTGAGATGCAAAGTGTGTTACTGTGAGTATTTTCAACGTGAAACGAACCGTTTCTGTGATTTGTAGGACTGATTGTGCTATTAATTACTGCAGTGACAACAAGCTATGAAAGAAAATCCCGCCATCTCCACGAAGCGAATGATGATGAGAGGGGCGAATCTAAAATGCTTATCAGCAGACAATGTGACGCATTAAGTGCAAGCTGCTTTCATAGTGTGTGCATTGACATTAGGATATGGCCCCCTGTCAGAATGATGCGCTGCGCGAGATTTTGCCGTACCTAAAAGGGCAGGCAACTCATTTTTACGGAGTATAGGATCTGTAAAAGGGTTGCGAGTTGGGCGAGTTGGTAATTATGCATTGAGAAAAATAAACTGCGCGCAAATATAAGGAGGACAAGAACACATGAAGACGGCACAAGCGCACACTCGCAACTAGTTTATTATTGCACAATTCAAAGCTTTATATGCCCAAGCGCCCAATTGCCGCGCCCCCAATGCGTCACAGTTCTCGGCGCACTCAGCCGAAAATACTAAAAAACCGTAACAACAAAACCACAAAACGAACTTTGAGGCGCACGAAAGGCGAAAAATCAGCAAAGATAACCGCATCATACATGGATTAAGACGCCCCTCCCACCCCCAACACGCATTCCCAGAAGAAGCACCGAAATAGCGCTCAATGTGCGTCTAAATATGCGACTTCTCGATTAAGCAGGGCGATAGAGGGATGACTGATACATTCGGAACCAGCTTTTCTGATGTGGCTGGCTTCTACAATTTCTCGCGTTTGCTGGTTCTTATGTCGCAAAAGGATGGCTGTGCGCTCAAACACAGGGACACGATCAGGTCTGCATGCGCGGCAATGAGAAGATAAGTGGCTCAGGTCACGTTGAAAAATGAAAAAAAAAAATATATATACGGTACTTTTAGACGTCGTACGCTCGAGTTTGTGACAACGTACCCGTGTGCGGCTCTGTCCTGAAGTTCGGAGAAATGCAGGCGGGTTGTGTTATATTTCTCGTCTTGCATTACGCTTTCTTTTATATATTAGCGCCCTCTTTCCCGATCTCTCTACCTTCCTTCCCGCTTCCGTCTGACTGCGCTGATTTTCGCCAGCACGAAGTAACCGTCACGTTGCTTTGAAACGACACCGCGCGCGACAAACGATTTTACCTCGAATGCCCTGTTACAAACCGGCCTACAAAAGAATGCGAACGCATACCCCAAAACCCACAAACAAGTAAAATAATACGAGTGTGCGCTTTTTTCTTTGCCCGTGCGTGTACGAGCTGTGAGCGGCACGGGTACCCGGGTACTTCGCTGTTAACCCTATCCAAACGTTTGACAAACGCATCGACTGATGAAAGACCACTTACCTGCGAGCTGTCCACACCTGTCGCCGTATCCAAATGCTGTTTGCGGCCGTTCCTCGTGTGACAGGGGCACATGAAAATCTTTCCACCAAATGGCACTACTAGTCCTTCACAAATAAGAAAAAACGACGGCCCATTGCGAGGCTTGAAGCTCCGGCCGCGCCGAGTCACCGGCCGCGCTGCGTTGAAAGCACAGAGGTTGTTTACATCCGGGCAGCCAGTCGTGCCGCCAGGGCAAGTTGAGTCGCTGCAGTCGGGTGCGTTGGTGCGCTGGCACGAGAATTTAAATCGTCTATGTATGCGCAAGCAAGCGAAGCAGATGAACATTGCAATTGTTTGCAACTGCGAGAACTGCCTCTTCGTTAGCAGCAGAGTTTGACAACACCTATCGCCAAAATAAACAGATTGAGACAACACGGCCGCGCTCTCTGCCTGTGATCGCGCTGGTTGAAGCATCTATACGGGTATACGTACGGTATTGGTTTTGTAGCTGCGTGCAACCGTCGCGTCCTGCTTACGGAGACAGCAGAAGACTAACATGGCGACCGCCCGCTTGAGATGATTACCTCAGATAGGGCGTTTATTGTGGACGTGGTAGTATACAAGGAACCGAACGCCATCTCACAAATGGTGTTACGTCGTTCTAAATCCTCCCTTTTGCTACACGGGTGGGCAACGGTACTACCATGGAGGTTCGTCCACATTTTTAGATCATGCCTAGGGAGTACATTTTTTGCTATAGGTACTTTCCAGGGCACATTACTTGATTAAAACTCCATTTCGGCTAGTTTGCGTTTACAGTGGATCCCGTGTTGACAGAAGCAAAATAAGCTCGACGCTCCCGATTATTTTGCGACGTGGTCACCAGCTCATCCCCGACGCGTCCGATCTATTTCAGTGATCAACTTGGCATTAGGGGAAAAAGCTTTGCAGAGCTAAACACGTTTACAGCGCCGATGAAAGTGCCGCGACCGTGACGGCGTTTGCTACTCGCAGGTTCACCGATCGATGGTCGTACGAAGTGAGATTTTAAGTGAATTAAATTTCTAGTTTAAACTAATACTCTAGGTGACAAAGACTTCTCAAAAACAGCCGATCAAAAAAGAAGCGTGACGCAATCGGCGAGGATCGCGCTTTAAAAAGCCAGCGAGTCCGGCGGACCGCAGGTTCGCCTGCTGCGGTGCGCCGCTCTTTTGCGTACCTGCACACTATGCATGCACTTTCATTAAACAGTGCTCGTTTGCGTCCCCGTTACGAATACATGGTGCAGCGTTAGCTTGCCGTTTTATTGCGTGTCTCAGTGACAAAATGCCGCGACCGTCAGAAGCGTGAAATCTGTTTCCGATTCCGAAATTAGTGGCCGTAAAACAAAGTGGTCCGGCGAACTAAGAGGCCGTGCGCTTTCCTTGTTTGCTCTCACTTTACTTAATTACGCTCTTGCAGCGTACATTCCCACTTCGTACTTAATAGCCTAGAATGAGGGTCAGCAACGGCCGAGTTCCATAGGCGGAGTTCCAAAGGCGGAGGGCTGGACGGCAAATCGGGTGGGAGGAGGAGGGGGCTTTGAATGCAAAGAGAAAAAAATTCAGCGAATTTCTAATAATATTTGACAATAATCTGGCGAAGTGTGAAGATGTGGGGGCAATTCAACTGGAGGACGCCAATTCTCTGTTCTTGTCTCGCTGTCTAACTCCATTTGAAGTCAAAACTGGCGTGTCGGCGTTCAGATTCGACGACCCCTGCACTAGAAAACCAAAACAGTCAGTGATGACCGTATGTAAATATTCGGGGCCCCGCGCCGTGTATGCGGCTGTGTTATGTGATGTTATAGAAGTACACATCTCTGCAGGCAGCGGGCGTGTGGTTTGGTGCATGTTTTGAGCTTAATTTGTTTATTTGGTGCTATTGCCCCACCTACTCGCTAGTATACATGTACCCTGCCGTTCGTAAATCGTGCGGCGTAAAACGTTAAGCAAGAATCATTTAGTTTGCGAAAATACGAAACAAAACTTCCACTCGTTTCAAAGGCGGTGCCAGGCCTGCAGTGTCAGCTGAGTCGGCTGAGCAATTCTTGCGTTCGCTTGTATGCTCCCGCTGAAGCAACCTTTTGCAGTTACCTCAGGATATAGGATGAGCAGAGTTCCGTGTTTATGCTACTCGTGAACTTTCCTTTGTCGACCGCACGCAAGAAGAAAAAACTGTAACTGTAGTCAAACATTTAAACCACCCGACCTGGCGATACTGTCCCACGCAGCGACCACCGCGACAGCTCGCTCAATAGAAAGCCGACAAATCGGCTTATTTTAGCGGATATTATTTTGTTTAGCCTCTGCAACTACTTTAAGGGCTATTTCATACAGTATGCGGTTATTTAAACACGCCACAAAGAGCCACAACCAACTTTCTCTCTGGCTTGTAATGGACCCTATGCGAAATTGCTTGGTGATCTAGCAACACTGATGTAAACAAGACCGTCCGCCATATTGGTACGGGCGACGATCGCGAAGTCTCGCATTGTTTACTGTGGAAAAGTAGGTGACGGTAACGCGGTATGGCTCAAACTGGACTGCGTTTTTTGGGTCCCGACCACGGATTGTGGACGAAGGACTCGTCTGCGCTGCCGACTGTGTCTGAGGACTCACACCACTCGTGGTGCCGCGCCGAAGACCCATCCGAGCCCAGCGCAGCAGGCATGCCGCCTAGCCACCGAGCCGCATTGCTCGCCTTCATCGGTGCGGACAAACACGTGCGACTCGCAGTAAGTAAATCTTTGTTTTTTACTTGACGCGAGTTAACCGGTATGAGCATTTGTACAGCACTTTGTTCACCGTTGTTTACCATGTAAATGCGTAGCGGGGACCCTGTTGCAGTAACCCTGAAAGAGGAAAGCGACAATCGCCAGACCGTACCGCTAGTGGATGGATTAGGTATTTTCAAATGCTGTACATCGAATTTACGGGACGATTTTTGGCGAAGATGTTTACGGAAAGGTTGCGGCCGTTTTCCGTGACGGTCGTCCGCCCGTGCGTTTGCCGCAAAGCATTCGTGCTTTGCGGCGAAGTCAACTACAAAAGTGCACATGCGCCTTGAATTTTCGTTTTTGTGTGTGTTTTCATTATTTATTGCGCATGTCCTGCCGCAAAAATCTGTTTGTGCGTCTGGCTTGTCCTTTTTTGGCAGTGGGGTGGTTGTGGTAGCTTCTAAAGCGCATGTTTTGAGTGTGCCCGAACAGATAATACCGTAAAACCTCGTTAGCTCGAACTCACTGAACTAAAAATTTTTTTTTTAAATTCGATGGGTCATCGGTATAGCCAGAATGTTTACCTGTTTATCTGGAAAGGTTTTGGAAGTGAGTTCCAGATAATCATAATATTGCTTGCTTAAGTTATGACGAACACGAATATGCGGGTACTGGTATCATTACCCACGGTGAGGTTCTCTTGTAAGTACATTAACAAATCATGCAGCGATACTTGCACGCTCGAACTTGAAAAACAATTTTGACATCATTGCTGTTTGAGGTGTAGATTATTGCCCTTGCAACAGTGTTAAGCAAGACACCAAATCTGGTCATTTTGAGTCGAGATGTTCCTTGCGGCCACTGCTTTCTGCTCTGTCCCTGTAGCATAAACTGTAGCGGATTAGTCCTGTTCTTCCCTGAGTGCTATTTACTGTTACTCTCTCTGTTCTTGCAGGTTGGGCCTCATCCATGTGGTCAGCAGCTGCTTTCGCTCCCAGAGAAAAATTGACCGGCCCTATGTTGTGTGCCTCACCTCTGAGACGGACAGTGGGGCGATTGTGGAGGCAGCGTGCGAGTGCCCGGCGGGTTGCAGTGGAGCATGCAGTCACATCCTGGCAGCTGTACTCGTCCTCTTGCAAGCCCAAGGTTTTAAAGAGGCGCCACCGGAGCTTGCGTGCACAACTGCCACGACAGTGGGGACGTCTGAGACAGCAGGGCATCAAGCCAGCGAGTGTCCAAGACATTGACTGGAGAAGCCCGCAAGAAAATGGCCCCTCCCTTCCCTTGCCAATGCGTCTGTTCGGCGCACGTCGAGTGCAGGAGCAATGCGAGCAGCAATAAAGTGTCTTGCAAGCGCTCGGGAGAAAACTTGGTAGCCTTTGGAATGGGTTTTTTGCCTCAGTTTTGCTGGCCTCACCCCCCCCCCCCCCCCACACACACACAGTAACAGAAACGAGGACTGGCATGTCACCTGGAGGGTCACCTATGAGCTACCAGCTAGCATTCAAGCAACATCACGCCGTGGTCATCTCGCGAGCACGCAGAGGCTGGGCAATGTCGTGTTTACTAGACCGCTGCATGCAGGGGTGCGCGAATGCTGTTCCATTTATATCCACAGTTTGCTATATTGCACGCGCTATAAATCAGCGAAGTATTTTAATTTACTAGGATTTTCACTGTGGATACAAAAAAAGCAAAACCACTCAAGCTGATGCGCGGTGGACTGATGCAACTCGGGCCGTTTTTTTTTTTTTTGATGAAAACTTGAACATTTCCTCACCTACCTACATCAATGGCCACTATCATTACGCCGGAGGCATGCATGCAGTATGTGACAAACTAGAGGAGTGAGTGTGTATTTTAGTCGCAAAATATTCGACAGTAAATACATCGCGGCTGAAATGACAATGGGCAACAAGTTAACTTGACGTAAACAAACCTGTCAGCCCGGCAAATCGGGAACCAAGTGCAGAAACTCGAATTTTCCAACGTCAGATCATCATAAAACAGTGTACGCCACTTCCGCAACGACAGGCGGTTAAATGCACCGAAAAGAAACTAACAACTTACTCCGATACCGTGCGCGCCCGCCACAGAGGAAATTTTTAACCGCGCCGTGACGGCGTAGTGCGGCAAGAAAAGTTTACAGCCCTAGGTAAGATAAAGGCTCGTGTAGGGGCTAAGCGGTACCATTTAACAATGAAATGAAGCGGGCGTAGAGCCACAGGGACGAGTGAAGAAATAAAGCCTAATTTTGACAACGTGTGGTACTGTTTCCCCGCTCGAGCGCCGCTGTCAGTCATAAATAGGTGACGCACGCTCAGGCTTCATTTATAATACAAAGGCTGAACCACGGAACTCCAACGCAGCTGTATTTTTCATCCGGACAGCGACTACGAAATCCCGCGCTTAGCGAACCAATGACAAATACTCGCTCCCAGCGCAACGCGCTCAGCGTGTCACAAAGGTTGCTCGCGCCGGCGTAGTTCGCGTCAGAAAGTTCGTTCAAGAGCGTGGAACTTCACGTGCCTTTTCTCCATCTGGACCGGTATTTCCTCGTTGCGTGCACTGCGGCACGCAGCAATGCTACGGCATTGTAGTCCATCAACAAGTGCGGTCAATGCCCGCCTTCTATGTTTTGCTACTTGGTTTCGGTTTCAAACGACCGTACCAAAATGGCGGACCTAGTTACCGGAGTCGACGTGAGATGGCGGGGCGCATTTTGCATAGGGTCTATTGAAAACACATGGAGGGCGGCGAGGGTCGTCTGCTTTTGTACTACCCAGAGGCGTCGGCTGCTAGGGGCGCTGCATGTCGCCAAAACTCCAGCGCAGGAGGCCTATTGGCGGTGAGCGCGAACACAGGGGGCGCTGCGAAGCGTGCCTCCGTGACGTCAGCTTAGGGATTCTCGCATTTGTCGTCTGCTTCACTCGGGCTCGCTCTCCCTGCTGTTTCTATGCGCTCGGTTGACGCCTGACGCTTGTCCGCACCAGATTTTGCTCGTTCGTAACTTTTCATCTTTATAATAGACTTAAAATCGCATACAGTATAGCTCAAGGCGTGAGTTAAAATATACTTTAGGATACCGCTACGGAAGGAACATTGCTGGCGTCGCCACCTTCCTTGCGAATCCGGTTCTGTGCGGAGCGCGACGAGTCGGAGCTAGGCGTCAGCTTCTGTATTAAGAAATCTTTCGAACAAAGCGACCAGCCAGCTGCTAGTAACTAACAACAGCGAAAATGGAAGACCAAAGCAAATTCTAGGCCTTCAGGGCTATCGGCTTTGGCAGAAGGCATTACGATGTACGGTAATCATATGTAAGGTAAAACAGTTTTTGCGACCTTGCCGAACGCTCGAAAGTATTTTATCACATCACTTTATGCTGTCATGGCATGAAAGTTTGCCGACATGCGCTATGGGCTGCAAAAACTGTCGGTTGAGTTTTAAATAACCCACTGTGTGTAAGGCGCGTGCTGGTTTTATACGAGGCTTCTAACCAGTAGGGGGTTTATTGAGAAAAACGAGTCACGTCTACATTAAAGATAAAATAGCATTCTGTTTGTTCAGACTTGACGGGATATTTGGATACATTTTCCACAGTCATACCTTCCCGATATTCGTATATGCGTTATAGGAAGAGGACGGGGAGGAGTAGGAGGAGGCGAAAACTTTATTTAACAATAAAACCGAGCTGGTTAGTGGGCCAGGTCCTCAATCCAGGACAAGAGAGTAAAAGTATTTCTCTTCAATACATAGAACGCCATCCCGACTGGAATAGATTTGTTCTTTGCGCCTGGAAGGGTTGGAAAGCAATAAAGACCTGCTTGGAAATATTCATCGGTCTCGATTCTTGTAATATATGCAGGTATACTATTTATTGCATTAGTTAGCGAGTATATCATGCCTGCAACACTGTAATCATGTCATCATTGCTCGGGTTGAGAGTCAGTTCGTTGTGATAACGATGGTTACGATAGAAATTCCGAGCACAACAGCCGCCTTCGAGTACTGTGGACAACTTTGTTTGGGGCGCGATCGCGGTGGCGTAGCACAAACCTTCTCATTGTATTTGAATGTGAATAAACAACGTACTCTGGGGATATTCACCTTCTTGTGCGCAGCCATAACGAAAGCCAATTTCTAAAGAAGGGAATGTATGCCATACAGTTTGAAGAAAATATCCACACGATCTTTGTGAGCCTCCAAAACATCCCCAAACCTACTAATGAGGCGTTTGTGACGACGCAGAAAAATTAATGCATCGGGCAGAGAAAAAAACAAAAACATTTATCTAATACAAGTCAGTAGCAACGAAAGAAATAGAAGCCTAGCTGCTTTATTTTCTGCTGTGCGATGTGCGTGTATGGGCCCGCTGTTTGGAACGTAGCATTACATTGAGTCTTCGTAAAAGCATGTCAAAAATACTGTAGGGAAGCCTACGCATCTTGAATTCTTATCGAGGAGCTCTGAGCGCTGATTCTCGCGAATAAGCTAGATACACACGATCTTCTGACCGATGCCTTAAGAAAGTTCTCAATCTCCTCGTGTGTTGCAAACTTGTGGGGGATACAGCTTCACATTATTCAGATGCGTCAGAAGCTGACAAAATAACTGAATCACTAGAAATACGCTTTTTAATGCACTAAAGCAACAAAACGGGCGATTTCTAGCACAGACACAGCTGCCCCTCACAAGCGGAGTGTAGCAGACGACAGCGGCGCGAGTCCCTAAGCCGGCGTCAGAGCCAGGGGGCGCCACTCAAACATCTCACCGCCAATAGGGCGGAGATGTTCGAGTGCGAGGGGTTTGCCAGGTTTAGGTATGAAAGATATTTTAGCATGTTTCCATTCGGGAGGGAGAGTGCCGGTAATCCAGAAGTGATTATAGTATTTGGTGAGAGTGGCTATAGAGGTATCATCGAGGTTTCGTTGACGTTTATTGGTTATGCCGTCCGGGCCGGGAGCTGTGTTGTTGCGGATCTTGAGGAGCGCCGCGCGTACCTTAGCTTGTGTGATTTCTCGATCTAAATCAAGGTGTGGGGGTCCAGAGTAGTTGGGCGCGATAAAAGTGGGGCCCTGTGCAATGTACGTAGCTTGGAGATAATCTAAGAGTTGGGTGTTGGTGCCGGGATATTTGTGGACAAGCTGAGTGAGTAGTGATTGGGTTTGGGTTCGGGAGGAGCTAGGGTCCAGTAGATGTCGGAGAAGGTGCCAGGTACGACGCATACCCAGATTTCCGCGCATCTGGTCACAGAGTTGTGTCCACTGGAGTCGGGCGATTTCAAGGGCGTAGGCTTCAATAGTTTTTTGTAGTTCCGCTAATCTGGCGCGGAGTCGGCAGCGGTGTTTACCAGCTCGCCACCTTTGTTCAATACTTCTATAAGCTTCCCAGAGATGGTGGAGGCGAGTGTCAACAACGTCGCTTGAAATTTCAGGTTCGAGGGGTTTGTCTTGAGATCGTTTAGCTGTTAGAAGTTCGGCGATCCAAGTGATCAGAGAGCTGGCGTCGATGCTTGTTGGGGGCGGGATCTGCTCACTTTCTGTCCGGAACTGGTGCCAGTTGGTAAGATTCTGCTGACGCGGTTTCCATGCAAGCGAGTGGATGGGTTTGAGGTCCAATGCAAGGATAAAATGATCGCTGCCGAGCGACTGCGGTGTGCTGTGCCAGCGTAAGCAATGGATGTTGCGGGAGAGAGAGAGATCAGGCATGGTATCGCGTTGCACACTGTTTCCCATGCGCGTGGGGGTGGTCGGGTCAGATTCAATAGTTAGACGTTTGGTTTGGACAAGGTCCCACAGACGGCGGCCTTTGGGTGTGGTGCAATGGTACCTCCAAGCGAGATGGGGAGCATTAAAGTCACGAAGGATTAGGAGGGGATGGTGCTGTGCTGCTCGGATGGCATGAGTAAAGAGGGAGTTAAAGTTGTGAGCTGTGGCTTTGGGGCTACTGTAAAGATTCAATGCGTAGAGGCGAAGGGCTTGCCGAGCAGGAGGATATAGAATAATAAAATCATGTGGTATGTCAATACGCTCAATCGGGGTGGACTCAACAGACGTTGCGGTGCACGAGGGTAGCAGTGAATGGGTTGTTAGGGAATCGTATGGTTTGACAGCCCGAGAGTTTTACTTTGTGCCCTGGTTCCTGAAGCGCAATGATGGTGGGACTGAAGCGCAATGATGGTGGGACTGGATGTGTGCATTTGCAGGTTGTGGCGCTTTTTACCAAAACCTCTGCAGTTCCACTGCCAGACTTTTATTTTAAGTTTAGATTTGCTCATTGTCAAAATCAGAAGGGGGGAGGGGGACTTCCTGTGGGGTCGGGGCCAGGTTAGCATTTGTTGCGAGCGCCCGCACGCAAGACTGTATTTCTCCGCGAAGGTCTGTAATAGCAGCTTGTAAGGCGCTTTGGGTGCTTAGTAGAATTTGGTGTAACTGAAGATATTCTTGCCTTCGATTAGTTAAAGCCCGTTTAATGGAGCCGAGGTGGTCATTCGTTGCGTTATCGATATGAGTTTGGGGTTAAGAGTTGGGCGAGTTGGTAATGATGCATCTCGAAAAAACTAACTGCGCGCAAATTAACGGGGACAAGAACACACGAAGACGGCACAAGCGCAGACTAGCAACTAATTTATTATTGCACAATTCAAAGCTTTAAATGCCCAAGCGCCCAATCGCCACGCCCCCAATGCGTCACAGTTCTCGGCGCCCTCAACCGAAAATACAAAAAAAAACGTAGCAACAAAACCACAAAACGAACTTTGAGGCGCACGAAAGGCGAAAAATAAGCAAAGATAACCGCATCATACATAGATTAAGACCCCCCTTCCACCCCCAACACGCATGGGGGTGGAAGGGGAACACGCATATGTGCATCTAAATATGCGACTTCTCGATTACGCAGGGTGATAGAGGGGTGACTGATGCAATCGGAACCAGCTTTTATGATGTGGCTGGCTTCTACAATTTCTCACGTTTGCTGGTTCTTATGTCGCAAAAGGATGACTGTGCGCTCAAACGCAGGGACACAATCAGGTCTGCATGCGCGGCAATGAGAAGATAAGTGGCTCAGGTCACGTTTTTTTCTTTGAACAGTTATGTTCTTTAAGCCTGACATTCAAACACCGTCCCGTTTGGCCAATGTATACTTTGCCACAGGCAAGTGGTATCGAATAAACGACCCCCGTAGCACACGGTACGAACTTCTTTTGGTAATTAATGCCACATGTCCCCTGACGGTTTTTTGCCTTTTTATTAACTCGTGCACAGACCTTCCCCAACTTATTAGAAGCCGAAAACACTACGCTCACGTCATACCGTCCTGCCACTTTTTTTTATTCCGGGATACATCTTTGAACATAGCGCACCACGGCGAAGTTTTTGGGTTTTTGTTTTGGTATTTCGGCTTCCTTGTCAAATTTTACCCACTTTAGCAGCTTTTCAGTGGCCCTGGAAATTATATAATCAGGGTACCCAGATTTTTTTAGCTTCTCCACCTGCTCTACGTCACTGGTGGCATTGCAGGATTTGGATACGGCAGATTTCAGGCAGGAAAGGGCAATGCCCTGCTTCACCACTTTTGAATGTGGTAAATCAGGGCATTGCCCTTTCCTGCCTGAAATCTGCCGTATCCAAATCCTGCGAGCATTCACCCCTGTTGCCCCTGCAGAAACTTCTGTTGCTAGCAATCTTGATAACAGAAAAGAATGCAGCTCCGCATCCTTCCCCCATTCAGCAGTTTTTCCTACAGAGCCCTCTAGCTACATTTCGAAAAACCCCATTGCTAGCACGTCGCAGAATATGCTTCCTTCACTTCGCGTGACTGAGACTCATCCAAAACCCAGTGGCACAATGGTTTCAGGGCTGCTACCAGAAGTGGTAACCGAGTCGTGTAATGACCCACAAACTTCCTGTGGAGTCTTGTTCACTTTCTCAGGAAATGACACCAACAAAAAACCAGGATGTGCACGTGAAAGTATCGCAGAGCTTAGAAAAAAGTACAGCGACTTAACACGAAAGTACAAGAGGCTAGAAATGCTGTACAACCAGGCAAAGGCCTCCATTTGAAGCCTCAAACCACAAGTAAAGTCTGGGCGCCAAAAACTTGACTCCATGTCCAAGATCAAATTCCTCAACGAAGACCAAAAGAAGTGATGACAAGGAAAACCAGCAGATTATATGCTTGGTCTGAAAAAACAATCAGAAGTTCACTACAAATCTGTTAGTTGTGTAATAAACGGCCACCGGATGGTGCCACGTGTACTGCAGCGCGCATGCCTGCTCAAGAGACCCCGTGACTCACCGCAGAGTGCGCGCACCGTCCTGCGCTTTTGTTTTTTTCGTTTGTACGGGCGTATTGTCTTACTCCCGCATTACTCCCGCGCGCCGCGCGCTCGCGCGTATTACGTTTCAATAAAGAAGATGGCAGCTTGACGGCCGCTCGTCGTTTCTTTCGGCTCCTCGCGAAGCTGCCGTATTCTGTGCTCTTCGCATTGTGGTCATGCTGCACACACCACAAAAACTAACAGGTTATGGGCCCAGGACGGTGCATCGACCATCATTGGCGAAGAACTGCAACGGACTGATTTGTGATGAGCTGCGAAAGTTTCGACCATGAAGAAGCGTGAACAGTCAAGCCACACCCATTTCTCTGCTTCACGTGCTACAGTCCACGGAAGAAGTTCCAGCGACAAGCGTGTGGGGTGGTGAAAGTGTCGGGACGAAGGGACTGACGAACGGTGTGTGCCTAATCGCGAAGAGTGTGAAACAGGGCGTGTGGTTTTTCGTTAGAAGGACGAAACGTCATACGACACCTGCTTCACTGCTGACGCCACTCGAGCTGGGGCTTACACAAGGCGGCGATCACAGTAAGTGGCGGAACGACGCGGCTGCGGAGAAACGAAACTGTCGGGAAGAAGGGACTGACATTGCGTTGTGCTCTGCAGTTGTGGCGTGAAAAAGAAGAGTATTAGAAGTAAAGGTTGTGCGTTTGCCGAACTAGGGGAAGACCATTTCTGTTTGGCATTCAGTTCAACATCAAAATGGCAGCATCAGACGAGTTCAGGCTACCAAAGTTGGCGGCGGACAACTACCATACCTGGTCTACAAGGGCAAGAGCCGCTCTCGTGCAGAAGGGATGCTGGGACGCCATCGAACCCGGTTATTCTGAGGAAATGACGGATAAAGAGAAGAAGGTAGACAACAAAGCATTGACCTTTCTATTCCTCGTCGTTGAGGACAATTACCTGGATGACATCGGCGAAAGTAAAACTGCGAGAGAAGCGTGGACGACGCTTGAGGAGATGCACTCGAAGTTTGGACTTCTGCATATACTCCAGCTAATGCGTGATTTCTTCAACGTAAAGATGAGGAAAGAAGAATCAATGCAGAGCTACCTGGGAAGACTCATGGAGCTGCACAGAAAACTGTCAAGTGCAGGACATGCATTCACCGACAGAGAAGTCGCCTTGGTGATGCTTATGGGGCTTCCAGCGTCGTACGAACCGCTCATTCTCAATTTGGAGCAGGACGAAGAGCAACTGAGCACGAAGGTAGTGAAGACGAGGCTGCTCATTGAAGAAAAAAGAAAGCTGCGTCGCAATGAAGAGAGCGTCGACAACGACGACAGTCAGATTAGGGCGCTGGTCAGCAAAAGTTGTTCCACGTCCGACAGCAAGCAGCAAAACGACAAGATGAGCTATCAGCCTGCTCATAAGAAAGACGACAAGATTCGCCAACGGACGTCAGGTGTCCAAAAGAAGAAGGTGCGATGCTTTGCTTGTGGCAAGATCGGTCACATAGCGAGGGACTGCGACCAGTTTCCGGATGAAGAGAAGGACCAGCAAAAGAAGAGAAGTCTTCCACACCCAAAAATAGCAACGCATATGGCCTTATGTGCGAAGGACGAGGCAGCGTCACACCCCGGTGTATGGCACCTTGACAGCGGTGCTACTGATCACATGACATCCCAAAGGTCAAAGGTCACCGACTTCATGCCATGCGAATCAGCGGTGGAAACCGCAAATAGAGAGTCCATCAAAGTCGAAGGGAAAGGAAGAGTCAAGATTCAGCTGTCTGAGCAGTGCGGTGGGACAAACATCACGCTCGAAGATGTCCTGTATGTGCCTGCTTTGAACGGGAACCTCCTATCGGTTGGAAGGATTGAGGAGCGAGGGTTGCAAGTTACGTTCGCTGCCGGCAAAGCCTTCGTTTCCAAAGACAACGGAGAAGTAGTCCTTACTGCAACGAAGCAAGGGAGACTGTACACCGTGAAAGAAGCAGAGGTGTCGTCGAGGCTCGCCAAGACAAAAGACACATCTCTTTGGCATCGGCGGCTGGGCCATTTGCATCAGGATGCTGTTCGTGGCCTCTGCGGAACCGGCAAAGATCACATGGAGGATCATTGCGACGTTTGTCGTCTAGGAAAGCTGAGAAGAAAAAGCTTCCCGAAGGGAGAAGCAACTCGGGCAAAAGCGCCATTGGAGCTGATTCATTCAGATGTCGTCGGTAAAATCATGCCGACATCCAAGGGCGGTTCGAGTTATTTCGTAACCTTCACTGACGACTACTCACGGTACACCGTTGTGTATCCTATGAAGGCGAAAAGCGAAGTGCTTCAGAGGTTCGAAGAGTACAGATGCATGGCGGAAAACTTTCACGACAGAAAGGTGAAGGTTTTACGTAGTGACAACGGGGGAGAGTACACCAGCACTGACTTCAGGGAGTACTTGACTGAGCATGGCATCAAGCACCAACTAACCATCCCTGGCACACCTGAGCAGAATGGAGTTGCTGAAAGGATGAATCAGACACTGCTAGACATGACAAGGTGCCTCCTCATTGAGTCAGGTGTCCCCAAGGAGCTTTGGGCTGACGCCGTTGTCACTGCAAGCCGTATAAGAAACAAATGTCCATCCAAAGCGATTGAAGGAAAGTCGCCGGAAGCTTTGTGGACAGGGGGAGAAGTGAAGCTGGACGGCCTCAGGGTGTTTGGATGCAGAGTATGGAGCGTGCGAGGCAGGCTGCGGAAGAAGGGCAAATTGGATCCGAAAGCAGAGGAGTGCGTACTGGTCGGCTACCCAGAAGGGGTGAAAGGCTACAAGCTGTGGAATCTCGAAGAAGACCACTTCTTCGTTGGCAGGGACGTCTGTTTTGACGAGGATTGCTTCCCATGCAAGCATGTACAAGCTGCGACCACCGGCCCTGAGGTTTGCGACAGCACTGATGTACCAGTAATGTTTCAAGTTGAAGCAGGCTCAGATGACCCACAGGACGCTGATAGTGCTGACCATAGCGATAGCGATGACCGAGACGACCGTGCAGCCGGCGAAAACGAGCAAGCTACGCAACAGCCGTCCAACGCCACAGGTGACAGTACTCTGG
Organism: Haemaphysalis longicornis; assembly: GCF_048455015.1. Taxonomy (NCBI): domain Eukaryota; kingdom Metazoa; phylum Arthropoda; class Arachnida; order Ixodida; family Ixodidae; genus Haemaphysalis; species Haemaphysalis longicornis. The sequence goes on along the minus strand of NW_027526407.1, from coordinate 208,748,194 downwards.
CACCGAGACGCTCTGAGAGACTTGCAAACAAAGAATTACGTTCAAGAGAATGCCCCGGGTGCTGTGTAGCCAGGCACAGTTTGAAAGACCCAGAGACGCTTCAGGAAGCTTTGGCTGCTCCAGACAAGGAAGAGTGGAAAGCAGCCATGAAGAGCGAACTGGACAGCCTGAAGGCATCAGAAACATGGGAACTTGTGCCGCGACCAAAGGGAAGACAAGTCGTGAAATGCAAGTGGGTATTCCGTAAGAAGTATGACGCCAATGGTGACTTGGAGCGGTACAAGGCACGCTTGGTAGCATGTGGATACTCGCAAGTGGAGGGAATTGATTTCAAAGAAACCTTCTCTCCTGTAGTGAAGCTCAAGTCCATCAGAACGCTGCTGGCGATAGCCGTCGAAAGGGAGTGGAAAATCCACCAGGTTGACATCACTGCAGCATATCTGAACGGAACATTGAAAGAGGCCGTCTACATGGAACAGCCACAATCTTCAAGAGCCCGTGAAGATGGCAAGGTCTGCCTTTTGAAGAAGAGTTTATATGGGCTAAGACAGTCAGGGAGAGAGTGGAATCTCACTTTGGACAGTCTCCTGAAGTCGGAAGGGATGACAAGATCCAAAGCCGATCCCTGTGTTTATGTCAGCCAAGGAAAGGAACTCATCGTGGGAGTCTACGTTGATGACCTCCTCATCATCGCAAAAGACGAGACAGAAATCGCTGATTTCAAAAGCCGGTTGGGTCGAAAATTTGACGCCAAGGATCTGGGAGAGGCTAGTCACATACTTTCCATGCGACTGAAGAAAGAAGGAAGTGGGAAGTTGTCTCTTGATCAGACGGCTTATGCAGAGGATATTTTGGAGACGTTTGGCATGACAGATGCAAGACCAGCGTCATCTCCATTAGATCCGGGAAGCAAATACGAAAAAGCAGACAGCAGAAACCCGCCGAGAGAAGACCTAAAGTTTAGGTACAGACAAGCAGTCGGTGCACTGCTTTACCTTGCTGGAGGCACAAGGCCGGACATCGCTTTTGCCATTGCATACATGAGTCAGTTCAGCGAGCACCCAACAGAAGAACATTGGAGTGGCATAAAGCACATTCTTCGCTACATAAAGGGGACGAAGAGTTATGCGCTTGTTTTCAGGAAAGCTGGAACTTGCGTACAAGCCTTTTGTGACGCAGACTGGGCCAGCGACCGAACCGATCGGAAGTCATTCAGCGGATACGTGTTTACGTTGGCTGGTGCTGCTATTTCCTGGAGCAGCAGAAAACAGCGATGCACTGCATTGTCAACTGTTGAAGCTGAATACGTGGCCATGTGCCAAGCCACAAAAGAAGCGCTCTGGCTTCAACAATTCTTGGGGGAACTTTCCGCAAGCGAATTCGCGCAAGAACCGCAAATTTTGAAGGTGGACAATCAGGGCGCTATTTCTCTCGCTAAAAACCAAGTGACTTCGGAGCGAAGCAAGCACATTGACCTCAAGTATTTCTTCCTGAGGGAAAAGATCGAAGAAGGAAGGCTGCAGCTACAATACGTTGAGTCGTCAACGAACAGCGCGGATCTTTTCACGAAGCCGTTAAATGGAAAGAAGACACATACGTATTGTGAGTGCTTGGGAGTGAAAAGTTTGTGCTGTGCACTTCGTTCTCCATAAATCGGTGGCAGTTCATTAAGGGGGAGTGTTAGTTGTGTAATAAACGGCCACCGGATGGTGCCACGTGTACTGCAGCGCGCATGCCTGCTCAAGAGACCCCGTGACTCACCGCAGAGTGCGCGCACCGTCCTGCGCTTTTGTTTTTTTCGTTTGTACGGGCGTATTGTCTTACTCCCGCATTACTCCCGCGCGCCGCGCGCTCGCGCGTATTACGTTTCAATAAAGAAGATGGCAGCTTGACGGCCGCTCGTCGTTTCTTTCGGCTCCTCGCGAAGCTGCCGTATTCTGTGCTCTTCGCATTGTGGTCATGCTGCACACACCACAAAAACTAACAAAATCAAGCACGCATGTGGTGCAGCTGGTCATGAACTTTTGAGGTCATTATCATATCCCCTGCCTTCAAACAGAATCCTGTTAAGGCGGTTACAAAACATCCACTTCCTGCCAGGCATCCTGCTTGAAGTGCTTGATGTGCTCAAACGCAAAGTGGAAGCCATGGTGGATATTGAAAAGGATTGCGTCCTGTTCATGGATGAAATGGAAATTGCTCAGGGGTACGCGTGTGACAGATCACTGGACTACCTTTTTGGCACCACAACCTTGCCCGACACTCCAGACAAAGTAGCAATCCATGCCTTGGTGTTCATGGTGGGCGGCCTCAACAAGCGTTACAAACAAGTGATTGCGTACCACTTCACGTGTAGGTCTATTGATGGGCGACTACTGAAAGAGCTTGTTTTCAGCCTCGCAGAAATGCTTCACAACATATCGTTGAGAGTTCTTGTTGTGACCAGCGACATGGGGTCAGCAAACCGGGCCGAGTGGATTCTGCTTGGGTATTCTAGCCACCGAAACTCCGAACCAGTCTGCAGTGTCCCCCACCCTCACCTTGAAGGTAGGCGGCTCTATTTCATGGCGGACTCAGCTTACGCATTAAAAAAACCTTCGGGCTCAGTTTTTGCGGGTGAAATGTTTTGAAAGCAACTGAAAGCAACCATACTGAAAGCAACGGGGGATTGTGAGTCATGCAGGGCAGCGTTAGTTGGAGAGGATGAAAGCTACAATGCACTCATCAACTTGAAGGAGTTCGTAAAGGGGGCTCACAACCTGATCAGACCCAGCAATGCTGTGATGGCTGTCCTGGTTCACTTTGAGGAGTATTTCAAGGCATTTGTCACAGCTGATACTATCTTGGACATGAAGGCTCCATTCAGAACAATATCAAGGTTCCAGGCTGAAAATGTAGAGGTTAATCTTGAAAGTGTCTGTAGTTCTCACAAAGAAAAAGTTGAGAAGTTGCTTCTGGAGAAGTACGTTCGCTCACGCTTGAGAATGCACCATCGCCAGCAAATGGCTCGATGTGTTGAGCCACATTCTAGCAAGAGCTTTGCTGGAGTAAACCTCTGATAAGTTTGTGCACCACACACAAAAAAAGAAATTTCAGTGTATGACATGTTTCAATATCAATGTTTTTTTTAATATGTTGACATAGGTTTTCCTTTGAATTTCATGATTCATTGAACTTATTAGTCTCAGCATGTGTTTGCATCTTTCTCCTTTGTGTGCGTCTTCAAAGGCTGGTTTCGGCTATGGCACAGTAATCGAGAAGAACAGTGTTCCTGTTAGTGTAGGTAAGCATTGTTTGGTCAGTGTTATTCAGGAGTACGATATATACAGCTTTGTTGCATGTGTTAACAGTGGTGATAATATATTGGGTAAAAAGGCCGATGACTTATGAGTTGCGAGTGGAAATCATTAGTGTTCACTTGAATGCCACTATTACCTTCTTTGTGTACGTATGTCGACATCGCAGACAATGGTAATCTGTGAATTGGCCGTGAGCTTCGACAACACCTGCCATTGTCATCGAGCAATCGCTTTGAGTAGGTATGTGAGAATTGTGGGGTAGGGGGTAGGATGGCGTCACAGCCAAATGAGATTGATGAAACGGCCTGTAGCTTCTTGTGCCAGATACCATTGGCCAATACACCTGAGTTGTTGTGCCTAACATTGCACTTAACAATGTGCCTAGAAATGTCAAATGTATTTTAATTACACCATGCCTGCACGAGTAGTAGACGTTTTCAAAGTCGGAGACCACAACACATTTACTGGTCCACGACACTAACTTGTAACGATGCTTACAAGAAGTATTCAGAACGTTGAATTGGGAACAGGTGGGAGTAAGGGTTAATGGAGAATACCTCAGTAACCTCAGATTTGCTGATGACGTTGCCTTGCTAAGTAACTCGGGGGACGAATTGCAAAGCATGCTTTCCGCACTGGGCGAACAGAGCAGAACCGTGGGCCTGAAAATTAATATGCAGAAAACTAAAGTAATAATCAATAACCTCGGGACAGCACAGCAGTTTGAGATAGATGGTGAGGCAGTGGAAGTGGCAAGCGAATATATATACTTAGGCCAAGTTGTGACCCCAGATCCCAACCATGAGGCAGAGATAATTAGAAGGATCAGGATGGGGTGGGATGCATATGGCAGACATTCTCAGATAATGAATAGCAGCCTACCATTGTCGCTGAAGAAGAAAGTGTATGACAGCTGCATCTTACCGGTACTCACCTACGGGGCAGAAACTTGGAGGCTCAGTAAGAGGGTTCAACTTAAATTGAGAACGACTCAGCGGGCAATGGAGCGGAAAATGATAGGTGTAACATTAAGCGACAAGAAGAGAGCAGAGTGGGTCAGGGAGCAAACTGGTGTTAAAGACATATTAGTAGAAATTAAGAAGAAGAAATGGACGTGGGCAGGGCATGTAATGCGAAGGCAAGATAACCGCTGGTCATTAAAGGGACACTGAAGTGAATTTGTCAAGCTCCCGTTTTTGCTTGCACTGCGTAGACTGGCTCAAATTAGCACACTTTTCATCGTTTATCCGGTTGACAAATCGGTAATTATTTTACAAAGCGCGAAAGAAGAAAAACTACCATGCGCGGTTTGCGGCGGCTGCACCAACTAAGGCTGTGACGTTGAGAGGAGGGGCGCCGTGATTGGACGATGCCCAAGGTTAGCAATCACACAAGTTTCGGTTTCGGTTTCGGTTCTGTAAAACATAACCAATGGCTTTGTTGGATGGGCATTCTCAATATCTCAGTAATCATCGTACCGCGCTTCTGCCATGCTGTCGGCTGTAAAATGCGTAAGATAAGCCTCCCAGGACGGCTTGGAATCGTAGCATTCACTACCCGAGGCCTACGCAGTGCATGAACGCCCTCCACGTCCCCGCAGACGCTCAAATGCCATGCGCTTTTCCCCCATATTTGGAGCTTGCCGCACTCATGCCTGTATCGTAAAAAGCGTGCTCGCACCGGGCCAAGGGTCTGTTGATTCTGGCCTGTGCCCACTGCCTGCAAGCAGTCGGTGCTTATGGCAACAGCACGCCAACGAGAACTCGCTAGCGCGCCAGTGCCAGCCTGCGCGCGTTTTGTGAACTAGTTCGTGCAGCCATGACCGTTGCGGCCCCTAAAAAGGTGAATTCAATATAGAAAACATCGGCGGAAAACAAAAAAGTTAACTTACAAAAAAAAAAAAAAAATCACGTACCCGCGGGGATTCGAACTCGTGACTCGCAAAACATTTGGGGAGAATTCCTAGCGCCCCAGACTGCTAGGCCACGGAGCGGGACGCGAATGCCTTGCTAATATAGGGTATATATTGTACAACCGGTTTACACTTTTATTTAGTTTTGGCATTTCAAGCCGCTTAGGTGACTATTTGTTGTACTGCGATCGTGCAGTAAGCGTCGCCCGAGTTTCCACAGTAGCTCACGTCTAGCAATTGCATTTCGTAGACGGAAAAGCGTTCGCAGATGCGTAGTCGTGCTGCTGACCGCTGTGCTTGTTCGCCCAGCGCAAAAAAGTGCTTCCCGCGCCCTAGTTTTACGCTGTACGGTAAAAATATCAGTTGATTTTATTTGCTTAGTACCTATATTGACTTCGCTTACTCTTCTCCCGCCTTCAAGAGGCCTTATATTTTCCTACTGGCGTACCAGTCAGCGAAGCGTCGCATGTGCAGCGCTTGTGTGAAGCGACCTTGACTTGGAGCTAGATACAGTGTACAAACAAACCAAGTAAAGAAAGGCACATTCTTCCATTCACAAACGTGTCCTGGCTTCGTTTCAACTAAGCGAACGAATTGCGACCAAGCAATTTTTTTTTAACCTCCTTGATTGCGACGACCTGCCGGCGGCCGGCGGACGAAACGCTGGGCCGACTGACTCTGTCGGCCGGGGAGCCGTGCAGTAGCGCAGCCGTGGCGCAGCCAATTGCCAGCTCATCCCCTCCTGACGTCACACGAAAACGCCACAGAAAATGGGCGAGCGTAAAGAGAGGAGGACAGCGTTTTCGAATTAGTTTTTCTACTAAATAAAATCGCGTAAACGCGCCTAGAGTGGTCGAAACATGGCCTGGGGACTCCGGACTACAATTTGCGCTAGTAATCCCGCAGTGTCCCTTTAAGGGTAACAGAGTGGATCCCTAGAGAGGCAAGCGTTGCAGGGAGCGGCAGAAAGTTAGATGGGCAGATGAGATCAAGAAGTTTGCGGGGATAAATTGGTCACAGTTGGCACAGGACCGAGGTAATTGGAAAATAATGGGAGAGGCCTTTGCCCTGCAGTGGGCGTAGACAGGCTGGTGATGATGATGATGATGATGATTATGATGACACTAACAGCGTGAAACTGGACGAAAACACAAAAAGGGGAGACAGCGCTCGGTTGTGTCTCCCTTTTTCGTGTTTTCTTCCAGTTTCGCGCTGTTGGTGTCATTGAACAGTACCAACTATCCCAGCTGACAACACTCCTTCAGCTTATTACATCTACTGGGTCCACCTTTAATCAGCTAGAGCCACGGCACTGTAGTGGCACTGGGAATGCGTACTTAACTTCAGTCTGGTAGACCTGGGTTTGTTTTTCATGTCCAAGTTTTCCCTAACTAAATTCTTTTAATTTCACCCTATTTTTTCTGCTGGACATTTTAGGTGGCTGCTATCAGGGGTGGAACTGCAGCGCCAATTGCGCCATTGTGTTCCAATTTGCCCTGCTGCGCCAAGCGGTGCAGAAACGGCAATTTGCGCGATTGTTGTGCATTGAGAGCATACAACGCCAAATTTAGCCGAGTCTTGTCGTCGTCCCGGCAACACTGAGCGCTGGCTACACAATAGACGCAGCCGCATCCACGCCGCATCCATAGCCACGGCATTTCAGTGCACTTAGCATCACTAAATAAAGGCTTTAGTGACGCTAGGTGCACTCATAGAGTTTCATATTTAGTATGAAACTCTATGGGTGCACTCATGGTTCCCTCGTGGAGTTTATCGCAACGTTGTTATCGCCGCGGCTTTCCAGGAAGGCTGTCACCAGCATGAGTAAAAGTACTTTGAACAGTTATCTGGTGATATAACTTGAGCCATGGCCTCAGGAATTTGCAGCTGCTCGAAGTAAGACGAACGACCCCTTCGCACATCCTTCGCATCTGTACTTCTTGCAAAAACTGCGCTAAATTGAAATTACGAAGACGAAGGACGGCGGAGCACATGATGCAGACTTACGAAAGCGCACGTGTGTTCTGCATCGTGTGTTCCGCCGTCCTTCGTCTTCGTAATTTCAATTTAGAGCAGTGCTTTTGCAAGAAATAATGTACCAACAAATCCAGAAGCAATTGCTCTCATCGCATCTGTAGTTTTTTTTATTATTATTGCGCGAGTACGCAGTTACTGTGGTGAATGAAGTCTAATTTTACGGGACCTGCACGAACTTTTTTAAAAGCAAAAATTTACACCATCTTCCCGCGAGGGGCACCATGGGTAGATCCGACGCATCGTGGGGGGGGGGTACACGCTGCGTAAAATGGAAACATAACAACAATGAACATGCTAACATAACGGAAACGCAACGGAAACCCACATAGTCTCCATTCAAATCATCGGCGGAGCGGCACGGTGGAACGGCGGCGGAACGACTGAATTGAGGGGCGCAGTTACCGCGTTTATATGTAGCGGAATGAGAGAGAGCAGCGCATGCGCATGTGTTTAACCGAGCGCTAACGCGCGCTGACACACGGCTGACACGGCGACGGGAGCGAACGCCAGCGAGCGCTAAACGCAGATGGCGCTGCGGTGAGAGAGCGGCTAAGGTCCCTAAAATTACTAAGGTAGCGCCATCTTTAGATCTCGCCGCCTTTCGCCCTCGCCCGCGCTCCTCTCTTACTTCGTTTTTTGCCATTTTCTTTTTCGCCGGCGAACGCCGCGCGCCATTGGCCAAGGGAAAAGTCACGTGGTTTTGTTTTTTTTGCTCCGCCGCCGGGTCGCCTCGCCGATGCCTCGCCGGCTGGGATATTGCGCAACGCCGCCGCTGCGACGCCATTGCTGGCTTTCGAGCCACCGTCGCCACCGTGTTTCAGTACCGGCTTTATCGTAGGCGCCAGCTAATAGCAAAGTAAGAATTAGCTGCTCGTTTCGAAAAAATGTCGCACCGGTGTCGTTTTATGTTGCTTCTCGGTGCCGATGTGTTGTGCCTTAGGCAGCGCGAATATAGTCAGGCGGGGCACAAGACTTCGTTATTCCGTCCGGGAAACGCGACGCAGAAAGGAGAAAAGTTTGGTTGCATAGATTTGAACGGACATACTTCAGGCCGACGCTGCGATCACTCTATTGCGAGGTAAGTTTCTGAATGCTTGTTCTTGCTCTGTTAAATTTTGCGCGAGCTTGAGCGGTCACTTACGAAGAAATGCGTATTCCCTTCGCGACCGTCGTCCACGCTTTGTTCTGAGTAGGCATTGCGCGCAGCGCCGAGTTCGTCCCGTCGTAAGCTTTGGTTTGGATAAGAGGCCGTGTATTTGTCGTGTGCGCGCTTAACTTCCAGCATCAATATCAGCGGCGTAGCATGTTCAGTCAGTTGTCGTAGGGTTTTAGTGACGCGAGAATTGTTCACCTGAATTCATGCTTGTTTTGGCCGACGGGAGCTTGCGTCTGACCATGTATCGTGTGCGTTCCGAGTGCGTGTACGCTCTTTTTGGCGTGAAGTCATGTTTTGTGTGTTAGCTACCCGGGTGGTATTATAATCCCGTTGTTATGACATTGGAGTGATTTGCTGCGTAATATGGGCTTGGTCGGTGCGGCGCAAATTGAGGCTGTTGCGAGAGAGAACAAATTGCGGCTAGGTAAAACAATTTAAGGCCAGCTAATATAGTGACCGCGCCGTTGACGTACGTTTGATGCGCAATTTCTGTTATCGCTTTATTAAATTCGCGCACGTTTGAATGAGCACTTCAAATGCATATTCGCACCGTAACGGCTGCACGCCCTTTCTTCCGTGTATGCACAGAGGAACGTTAATTACGACTTACGTTTGCACTACACGTGATGCCGTACATTTGCAGTGTGCGCGCTTACTTCATCTTAGTAGTCAATGGCGCAGCGTATTCAGTCATTGCGGTTTGAACCAAAACACACTGGGCGACTATATTATTTTCAGCAGACGTATTTTTGTCCATCAAAGCGCTTGCTAAACGGGTTTAGTGTAGCGAGTTGAGCGGACGCGGCACTGAGCAGATGCGCGAACACGAATTTGACCATGCTACGGTAGAACAGTCACTAACTCCCTTCTGCAATGCATTATTGCCTATATTTGCGGAGTGTTTGTGGCGCCTCTCAAACTCGGTGGCGACATTTTTTTTCCCTTCTCAATAGGATTATTTCACGGATCAATTTGAGCAACGGATATTGGAGAAGCTTGGCGTTAAAAAAACTAAACCCAAATTCCACTCCCAACATTTTTTCTCACGGGAAGCCACGTTAGCAGCACAAGCCACCTGCACGACGTCATTACGGACGTTTGTTCCAATAAAATATCTATTTGCTGGCACCAATTCATTTTTGTGATTTATTGTTTTCTCTTGATAATCATCGTGACATTGGTCCTCTTTCGAATTTCTTTCGGGTGTATCCCTGTGTTAGTGCAATGTACAAATCTGCCAGGATATATCCCTGCACAAAATAATTCTGTCCAGGCGCCTCCATTAATAACGGCTGTAAACGACCGCGCCCGGTGAAAAAACGTATTGCATGATTAATTAACTGCAGTAACTAGTTACATAATTTGTACGTAGAGGGACTCGAACTCTGGTTCGTATGAGAAATAAGAGGCCACAAATCTGTAATTTCAGTTTACCCGATCGATTGATCGCAGTCTTCTCTGGCGCGTATTCCCAGAATTACAAGTCTGCGTTTTTCACTAGGTTCACACATGAACGTACGGCCGCGAGTGTAGTTTAGTGTATCCGGCTGCGAAGTCGGGGAAGCAGGGGCTTTTCACGTCGCTGTACGTGCACACACGCACAACAGCATGTGTATGTTTTTAGTCTACTCACAGCAGCCTATAACGACATGAAGGTGAAGGAAACATTTCTACAAAAACGGCAAAGCACTCTAAACTGCGCGGAATTAAGGTAGGATGTAGGTCGTTAGTAAAAGCGGGCGCAGAGTGAACGCCGCTGAGGATTCACAATTATCGCAAGAAAGGCGAGTGCAAGGGCGCCAGCGCAGCGCTCGAACTACGGCATTTGCGAATGAAGCGCACTGTATACTGCCGCGAACCGTGCGCAAGACCTCTGTGCAGTGATTGCACGACCACAGTCACGCGAATGCAAGAACGGAACTACCGTAACAGAGCAGTTTGAAATGTCCACGCTCGATCCTTTCGCATTCACGAGCTATCCTGATGTGTTACAGAATGCCGCACACGTAAACAAAAACCGCGCTGTGCGTATGCGCCAGCGGCATCCGCCCCGCAAATATCCCCTTGTAGACAAAAATATAAAACAAAACACTATCACTCAGTGCGTGTTGGTAAAGCGGGGCTCTAGAAATCCTATAAATGCTTCCAAAGAGCGATTTCGGCGCGAAAACAAGAGCAAACTGCAGCGAGCGCCCTGAAGCGTAGCGAGGGCGTCTGCTCTCAAGTGGCCAACAAATATGGCGGCACCGGCACGGAGTTAAAGGGACCGCGGCGCCGCGGGTGAGGGGAAAGAAAAAAGAGGAGGGCAGCGGAGAAGGAGGGAGCAGTTGGCGCTACCTTAGTAATTTTAGGGACCTTAAGAGCGGCTAGGGTGCCTCGATGCGCGCCCGCTCCGCGGAGGGTGGCGCCAATCTTTGAAGGGGTCGCCGCCGGGAAGCACTTGATACCGCTTCGCAGTCAATGGGTGGAGCCACGAAGAACCGTGACGTCATAAATAAAAAATAAAATCCGCTTCTAATGGGCGGAGCCACGAAAGGCCGTGACGTCATAACAAAAATAAAAAAAAACAGACCAGGTGAATGTTACAAAATTTTCCTTTTCGTTTTTTTATTTTTTTTTAAAGCAGCGTAAGCCGACATTGTGGCTGGGAGTTCGGTCGTTCGGTGGCATGCTCGGCGTTTGTTTTACGAGAAGCGGCGGCGCGGAATCGTGGCGGAATGTAACGTTGCGATGCACTGAAGTTCCAAAATGTGTTTGTATGTCCGCCTTGTTTCAGCTGATCAGTTTGGGATTTCCGTCGAGTGGGTGATGCGTTAGGGCACGGTGGACAGCACTTGTGTTCGATGATGCTTTTGTGTGCGTGTCCGTTTTGTTTTTTGATCAGTTGGTGCGTGCTTGGAGTGCACATGGGGTATGCGCCAGGGCAACTGCTTCGAACGTTTTGCTTTTTTTTCTGTGGAAGTTCTGCGGTGTTGTGCCGCAGCTATGACGTGTGTTTCTACGTCTGCCCCGTTTCAGCTCAAACTGGGTGATGCGCTACGGCACCGCTTCAATTTTCTAAACTCCCTTGCCAAGTGATGCGAAGCTTGCTCCAGCAGTGTGCAATTATGATTACTACCCTTTGTCCCGTGAAGGACTACGTACGTGCGCTGTTGGTTTGATAAAAACTGTACGCGGTGGTTTGTTTACGTACAATATCGTCAGTAGACTGAAGGAAAAGACAAAATCGTTACACTAGAGTTTCCTTTGTGCAGGTAAATGTCGTCATACCCGTCATACCGTCGTAGAATGCGGCTATGTTGAAACAATATGCTAAAAGGAAACACTCCCTTATGACCTAGCACTATTTCGATCTACAACTTTAGGGTCATTTGGTGCAGTAACGACATCGTTCAGAAATGCATACCCGAGAGAAAATGTGCTAGCACCAGCTACTTTATGGCTAAATTCACAGCTGAGCTCAGCTGTTCTCCGCTGGTACGGTGTTCGCTGGGAACAGCAGCGAATTTAACCATCAACGAGATCGTACCAGCTGATATTTACTCTTGGGCACAGATCACAATTCAAATCCGTTATATCCACTTCACCTATACGTGGAACGTCGAAGTGAAATAAGTACAATTGCATAGCCCTTTGTTGGCATGCTGCTCATAATTTTCTTGATTTCTGAAGCAATCAATAACGACAGCCCCACATCTATCTCAGCTAATAGTATACCCCTACAACTGCCACTCTTGTACCACGTCGTGCAGGAACGCCCAACGTTACTGTGAATGCCCATACCACCCGCCTTCGCCATTCGTGAAGCAATGTGAGTGCAGGCTGATCAGCCCGCGGCCTGAAATTCAAGAAAATTTGGCTGCACGAGCCGAGCAGGGACAGCTCACGGCTTTCTGAAAAAGGAAAATGCCACACACGTTTTTTTTTTAATTTTATTTGGCTCAACTACGTTTTTTTTGTCTCACTCAGGATAACGATCCACAGGAGACCAAATTTACAAGATTTTATGAAAGATGGCGATAACCTAATTTCTAGGTTTCGATAAGGATCTCCAGGAGTCGTTGCCATTTTCTTGCATCCCGCCCCCGCCGACTCACGCGCTAGGCGCGCGAAAAGCGGCGCTCTTCACAAAGTCTCTTTGCAGAATGCCTGGGTGCTGCGTTCCCCAGTGTTCTAACAGCACTAAAAATCTCTGGAGCATGATTTCGTTTCCTAGAGACCCAAAAAGGCGGCTTCTGTGGACGGTGAAGATCAAGCGGGACAAGTGGCAGCCGACGAAGCACTCCTGCATATGCAGTGTAAGTACCCGGCTGGCTTCTCAGCAGTGCCAAATCCATTTGGGGCTATTGTCAGCTTGTCTGTGTGGCTCTTTCTTGATACCAGACGCACGGTTTTATGTGTTTATGTTGGAGGTTTCATCATGCTTTTGCGGCCTTTTTATATTTTGATTGATGCGAACGGACGTGGCCTCTTAACGGGGGGCCGATATAAAACGTGTGGCGTTTTGCATCTTCAGTCATTTCACTTTGTATCACGAAATAAGGCGCTCGTTGTAAAAAGGTGTGCGACCTTTCTTCATCCCGGCGCATCACGCTTACTTCACCAAAAGCCCATTTTTTGGCAGTGTGAATGATATATCCCAAAGCGTAAAACTGCATGCGACGCGTTATGCTCGTGTTTCTCCGTGTTGTCTCAACTTAAAGGAGTACTGACACGAAATTTTCGTGTTACGTTTTTTTCGCTGCTATGCGTGCCTACCAGCCCACTAATCATAGAATGACAGATTATACGGTCGAGCGAAGCGTAAACATTCATTTACGGCGTCGTTTATTCGTGCCAGTTTCGTTTTCGACTGAAAAACGCCGAGCGGCCGCCATAACAGGATGTATCACATGACGTCACCATTCTTGCCACGTCTCTGGAAGCGCGCGCGAGCGAGCGCACGCGCGCGCCCAGACCGGGCGAGGTCTTCGCCGTCCCCACAGGCCCGGGCAGCATGACGTCAGTCCCAAAACCATGACGTGTACACACGCCCGAGCAGCGCGCGCCAACCACAGCCAGCGCGTCGGCTTTGTCACGGGAGCCCCGACGTCGGCAGTTTGGGGCAAGTAGCACATGATGTCATGTCGGCCCGCTCTGGGCTTTCTCGTGCGGGCGAAGATTAAAATGGATTTTAAATATGTTTCGCTGAACTGTTGCTGTTGAAACTTGCTGGGAGATATCTCCTGATAAAAACGAAGCGTTTTACATAGTTATCTCAGCTTCGAAATTTCGTGTCAGTACTCCTTTAAGGTCTGTTATAAATCTTGCTGTGCGCAAAAATTGTAATATTAAAGACATTTATTGTCGCTTATCATGCCATAAAAGTAGCGCATGGAGGTGAAAAGAAATGTGTCAATTACACCTCTATTTTGTGAATCATGTGCGGATGTGAGCCGATACGCGTGGATGCCAGTTTGTTCGATTTGCTTGATTTCACGTCATTTATTCTTATTTCTCGGGAGAAAAGGCACCTATATTGACAATTTGTCGTGCAGGCTCATTTTGAAGGATCCTGTTTTGAATAAAACCGGGCAGATGGATGGAAGGAGCTGAAGCCAAATGCAGTGCCAACGCCTTTCCCAATCAGAGGTCGCCATTTACCATTTCATTCACTGCGTGTTTTCGTATAAGTGCATACATTACTTAAGAAATCGGTGGTGGCTGCTGGGAAACGTTCCAGTGGCATTTGAGCCGTCGGTCTGGCATGCTTCACTTATTGTTACTTTAACACGTTATGCATGCATGCATGTAAGTATGTACCTGTATCGATGCTGCTTCTCCTGCTCTTATCGGGAGTCACTTCCACCTATTCAATTGTAATGTCTATCAGCCCACGCCACAACCTTAACCTCACGCATCCATTTATTCCATTTCCACTGGAAAACACACAATCGCTTGACCTGGTTAATTAATACAAGTTTAAATGGTGAGACGCTTGTCATGCAGTGTTTCCGCTTTGTTAGTTGTCTTGATTTCCTGTTCCCTTGATTGGCGCGCTTTCCCTGAACTTACTGCTTAATTTGATCATTGGTTTGCATATCTTTCTGCTTCCAGTTGCTCCAAAGCAGCGAAAGCCACCCGGAGACAGAACGCAGCCTGAGCACACATCCAACAATGAAGAGGTGGACAACCCCGCTGAAGAACTTCACGCATCATCAGACAGCGGAAATGCTCCCCGAATCAACTCACACGGTATCACAGGAGACGTCATCGGAAAACCTCCAACTCAACAGCCCAGGTGTCGAAGCTTTGAATGTCGGTATTCCAAACTTGGCAAATTAAACTCCCACAGTTAGTGAGACGCAAAGAGATTGTGCTGAGTTGAAAAAGCAGTTGGCAGACCTGGAAAGAAGATACACCGTACTTCAAGATCACACACATGCTAAGAACGCAATTCAAAACCTCAAAAAGCCACATTCGAAAACATTCGAGCGTAATTATAATTGCAGTGAAGTGTGTTTGTATCATTTTGTACATAATGTGTTATGGATCAGCAGTGGACGATGTCGTTCATCACTTTTTACATAGTGTATTTTTGCTTCAAGGTATTAAATGATTATTCCTACATCCGTGTAAGCTTTTGTGTTTAGATTGCAGCCCAATGACGCTGGTTCGATTCTCGGCCGTGGCGGCCGCTTTTCTGATGGAGACGAAAATACAAAACGCCCGTTTGTTCGAGATTTCGGCGCATGTTAAAGATCCCTAGGTGGTCAAAATTAATCCGTAGCCCTCCACTACGGCGCCTCATCGCCTATGTAGCGTAGACGAGTTAAACCTCACCAATCAATCAATCACGTTTAGATTTCACAGTACATGCATGACGCAGTTTGCCGCCAGGCAATCCTATATATGTAAGTACCGAATAATAGTTTCAGTGGCCGCAAGCGTGCCGGATATTCGCACTTGAATATGCAGCAGTTCCCTTCCTTCGTGTACTTCGCCTAGTTTCTGCTATGTTTATATGTAAACGCAACGACAGCAAGTTCACGGCGCCGGTATGACACGACGACGAGAAGTTTCCCGCCGTGTCACCTATCGTAAAAAAAGAAAGGCATTCACCATACCTTCGCTAATCATCTCAAAATAGAGAATCCTTCACCAAAACCTTACTCTTCTGTTCATCTACCCTAGAAAAAGAATGTATATCAAAAGTAAAGCCAAATCAAGCTCACACTGTTAGCGAGACCAGCACTATCAAGGCGCGTCACGCAGCAAACGCGCGCCCCACGCCTAACGGATGCAAGAAAATGGCGGTCGCGCTAGCAGACGACGTGGTTGTCCTCACCCTCAGCGGAGCGGGCGCGCATCGAGGTTCCCTAAGAGCGGCGTAAGCGCGCAGCTGGCGCGGCGAGGAGAATGGGGAAGAGACGTGCGGACTACGTCGACTACGGCGGACAAGGCGAGTTAAAGACATGCGTCGCATTAAAAAGGTAGGGAAGCTTGCACTCAAGCGCAAGACGTGAATCGCGAAGCTGTTGCAGGCGAGCATTGACAGTTATTTTCAGTAGCACGCCGTTCATCTTGGATCGCGGCCACTTCCTCGGCCGTACGAACTATCCGCGGCCGGCCATGCCGAGAACTGCGAAGACGCTGCGCACGATGCTGAGCGCATGTGCACGCAAGGAAAGGCACAAGACTAGAGTTTCATAATTTGTTTAAAACCATTAACATAGCAATGGTAGTATTCATACAGCGAACCTTGCATATTCGAATAAATAAAACTATAAATATTTCATTGGTCAAGTTTGAATGCGTAAGGTTCTCAACCCCTCGGAGGCGAACTTGCGGCTCCGCAAGTTTATTTATTTATTTAGTATTTATTTATTTATTTATTTATTTATTTATTTATTTATTTATTTATTTGATACCTGCTTGCCTTTGGATACATTACAGCAGGGAGATACAGAACACTAAGCATCATATGTGAGAACAAATAACAAAATATTTCCACAAAGCACGGTGAAAATCGTCATTATAAACAGCTGGTACAATCATACGTGGAAGATAATTACACTCTCGTATTGATCTAAGATAAAAAGAAAACCATCTCCCCGCGAGGGGGACTCGAGTAAATGCGTCGCATAGGTGGTGGGTGTATTGCGTTAACGTTTAGTGTTTGAAGAAAATTGAAAAGAGCGCAAAGGACGAGGACAAAGAAACACAGTAGACGGGACGCGCGCTACCCGTCTACTGTGTTTCTTTGTCCTCGTCCTTTGCGCTCTTTTCAATTTTCTTGAAGCCATGAACCAACTCGCCCAACAATCTATTTTATTAAGTTTAGTGTTTGGGGAGTTGGTGGTAGTAAATGCGTTGTATCAGCAGCTTCTTGACGTAGTTTCAATGAGTCAAGGATATAAGGCGCGTTCGTAGCCTTTCATTCTGTGTCGGTTTTGTGGCGCAGTGGGAAGAGCACCATGTACCTCGCGTTCCGCCCACAGGTAGTGAATGCGTTGTATCAGCAGCTTCTTGACATAGTTTGAATGAGTAAAGGATATAAGGCGCGTTCGTAGCCTTCCATTCTGTGTCGGCTCTGTGGCGCAGTGGGTAGATCACCATGTACCTTGCGTTCCGCCCACAGGGTCGTGGGATCGAAACCAGGCGCCGGTAAGTATTATTTTTTTATATAGTGTAGGGGGAGGGTGCGGACCTGTTTTTAGAGCGAGGAGGGTAGCGTGATGCGGGAGAGGAGTAGTGGGGGAGAGGGCGCACATGGAACGGCTGTTGCGGACGCCGAGGCACGCCGACAACGCCGGGTGACATCGTGAGTTAAAGAAATGCTCTGCATTTAAAAAATCTCCAAGGCGTCACCTTTAAAGGAAAGTTAATAATTTGCTTTAAGCTAGCGGTCCCACTTTGGGATATGTAGAATAGCGCTTGGATATACTTCTCCCCTTCTATTCCAGTTTTCGAATGACAGATATTACGAAAAAATTTCAACCTGAGGTTTTGTCTCTGATCTTTCCCTTCTTCACGAGGGTGCTGCTTTGGGCCTGTTGGTATGACATGACGGAATCTTGAAGCGCTAGGACACAAGGGACAAGCGAGTGGGACAACACAATGCGCTACTTACAACAGTTTTATTAGCAGACGAAAACACATATATATACACATGACCACTGGCCCACGTCATAATACATTCTTACACGTCACACTCCATTCATAAAATCACGCTCTTTCTTCGATAAGGCGACAGACGCAGTACTAACACAATCGCGGCCCGCTTTCGCTATCATGTCAGCTTCTATTATTTCTCGCGTAAGCTGATTCTTATGTTTGGCGACAACTGCGCACTTGTCGAACAGGGGCTTGCAACCATGCTGCTTACAGTGTGACGCAAGCGCCAAGACCCACAAGGTTGACCTTCCGTTAAGGGTAATTGTTTCTGAAAATGGAACCTGGATTAAACCCATTGCCTTGTTTTTGCAAGAAAATCTGAGCATGTTGCCAGTAGATGACCCTTACATGGTTAAAAATTCAGATCAGGTTATTGACTTTTTTACGTCGCACTTGAACAAGGGAATGAATGCCTTCTCCATCGACATAAAGGATATGTATTATTCAATACCTCATGCAGACCTGTTAACGTGTGTAGAAAGTGCTATTGATGAATATGGTGTTATTGCCTTCCAAAACACTACCGGAGTAGCTTGCAGTAATTTTTTAGAACTTTTAGCTTTTTATCTTAGGTCTACCTTTATCAGGTGGAACGATCAAGCGCACCTTCAGAAGTCGGGCATTTGCATTGGATCCTGTATTGCCCCCATTCTTAGTAATCTTTATCTTGCAAGACTCGACAAGGTCGTCTCTTCTTCTCTTGAAGGGACGTCGGTTGTTAGGATCTTTAGGTTTGTTGATGATTATTTAATTGTTCTTAATTGCAAGCGTGACATGTTTGAGTCGGAGGCTTTCAATGTATTAACAAACAAAAGTTAGGCAGTGCCTCGCACCGCTAGAACTAACTCATGAACTTCCCGACAATGGGTCAATCCGGTTTTTAGATTTATGTATTTCATTTAAAGATAAACGTGTCTGCTGGAGCTACGCACCACGAGAAAATAAGCCGCTCCTCCCCTACAACTCTGCGCATTCCAAGCTCGTGAAAAGAGGAATCGTAAAATTATGCTTCGGAAATGCCTTAAATAAATCTTACCCGCCGCGGTGGCTCAGTGGCTAAGGCGTTGCACTGCTGAGCACGAAGTCGCGGGTTCGATTCCCGGCCGCGGCGGCCGCTTTTCTGATGGAGGCGAAAAGCAAAAACGCCCGTGTGTACGAGATTTTGGCGCACGTTAAAGATCCCCAGATGGTCAAAATTAATCCGGAGCCCTCCACTACGGCGCGCCTCATCGCCTGCGTTGCGTCGGCGCGTTAAACCCTACAATCAATCAATTAAATAAATCTTGTCCTCATTTAATGAGTCAGAGCCTTGGCAATCAAGATGCGCGCTTGTCTCAGGCAGGGTACCCCAAACATGTGTTAGTTTCAGTAGCGGAATCATTGCTCAAGGAAAAGAAAAAAAGAGGCAACGGCGAGTTTGAGGCAACGCCCATCGAAAAGCAAAAAACGGCG
This sequence comes from Haemaphysalis longicornis, assembly GCF_048455015.1. Classification (NCBI taxonomy): domain Eukaryota; kingdom Metazoa; phylum Arthropoda; class Arachnida; order Ixodida; family Ixodidae; genus Haemaphysalis; species Haemaphysalis longicornis. The sequence continues at coordinate 208,729,182 of NW_027526407.1, read as the reverse complement.
AATACCCTACGTGCACAAACTTTCTCACAATTTGAAAAAGATAGCCGAGCGGTCAAAAGTAAGGGTCGTTTTTTCGGCTCCCAACAAATTGGGCAAGCTTTGCAAACTGACTGACCCCAGCCTTCCCACGAGACCGAGGTGCAACAAAAAGCACTTAAATCGCTTTGTGGCTTGCGCAGAAGGCGTTGTTTACAGCCTTCCGTTGGACTGTGGGAAAAGATATATCGGCCAAACAGGGCGGTGCCTAAATGATCGTCTCCGTGAACACGGCAATAATGTAAAAAACAACACGGGGGGATGGCTTGCGTCACACTGTAAGCAGCATGGTTGCAAGCCCCTGTTCGACAAGTGCGCAGTTGTCGCCAAACATAAGAATCAGCTTACGCGAGAAATAATAGAAGCTGACATGATAGCGAAAGCGGGCCGCGATTGTGTTAGTACTGCGTCTGTCGCCTTATCGAAGAAAGAGCGTGATTTTCTGAATGGAGTGTGACGTGTAAGAATGTATTATGACGTGGGCCAGTGGTCATGTATATATATATATGTGTTTTCGTCTGCTAATAAAACTGTTGTAAGTAGCGCATTGTGTTGTCCCACTCGCTTGTCCCTAATTGTGTCCTAGCGCTTCAAGATTCGTTTTCCCTTCTTATTGTTCAAGTTTACTTTTACTTTCCCTCATGCTAAGTTAACAGTGCCAATTACTTAATACGAATCGCACTGCCCTATTCTGCGTGTTTTCTAGCGTATCAACCAGCTCTTTGGTGTAGGGATCCCAGAAAGCACCTGCGTACTCCAACATTGAGCGCACTTGAGTAAAATACGGTTGTTCGTTTAAGGTAGGCGGGGGTTCACTGAAATTTTATCTCAGAAAGTCAAAAACACGTGCAGCCATAACTTTCGTGTTGTGAACGTGCCTATTTAACCTCTAACCTTTCGTTAAATAAACGCCTAGTTATCCTAGTTATTTATATTCCCCTGCCGTTCTTAAAGCAATGTATTTTACGGTATACGTATTCAATTGGAATCAAGCTTTTCTTGTAAAGGTGGCCTTAACACACTTTTTAACATTCAACGGCTTTTCTGAATCAGTACACCAGGATGTTATTAAATTAGAATCATGCTGCAGGTATTCTGGATTACGTTCATTTGCTATAGTCCTGTAAACTACCCAGTCATTCGCGAACATTTTGAACAAAGATTTCAGGCCAATAGTAATAGCATTTATATATAACAGAAACAAAAGAGGGCCCGAAACTGACCCTTGGGGAATTCCTGAGGTCACGGGAAGCACACTTGGCAGTGGCGACGACAAGCAGCAACTTGGGACCAAGCGCTCTCGATTTTCGGTGCAGGTTAGTGTCTGGCAAAGCGTTGCTGTATGTTTCTGTTTTTGACGTCGTCGCTTCTGCCAAGTTTCTTGTAGAGCGCTTATTTTTGGTGTTCTGTGAAATCTTATGCTGTGTGAAAAATTACTAAAGACACAGAAAAAATGAAGGAAGAGATACGGGTGGAAGTTGAACAGCAACTTCGAGCTGAGATAAAGGCATCGCGTGAGACATTTAAAAGACAGATGCGAAATGAATTACGCGACCTTCGAAACGAGCAAAGAGGGATTGTTTAAAGCTTGAAACACTCCCAAGCTGACATTGATGACTTGAAGAAACGGCTGGAAGTTGAACTTGCAAAGAATGAAAAACTAAGGAGCGAAAATGATGCCCTCGGGCCGGAATGTCAAGTTCTTGAAGACAGGGTAGTTGATCTGCAGAAGAGAGTCCTTCAAATCGAGCAATATTCTAGGAATTGCAACCTTGAGATCCAGGGTGTTGAAAAGCAAGAAAACGAAAATGTTGTCGAGATTGTCTCTAAGCTTGGTACGGTCATCAATGAACCCATTTCTCAGGGTGACATTGTGGCCTGCCACCGCGGTCCAACACGGAATTCTGACAAATCGAACATTGTTGTACAATTCAGATCTCGCGATAAACGTGAATGTGCCCTGAAAAAGACAAAAAAAATGAGGTTGACAAACGAAGACCTGGAATATGAAAGCCTATCTATGTTAATGCTTTTGCTTGGCGTTTGCTTGGCATGGCTGTCAAAAAAAAACACGACCACAAGTGGAAATCAGTGTGGTCGTTCAAGGGCAACATATACGTAAAGAAAACTGAAACTTCACCAATGATCCATATAGCCGACGAAAGTGACCTTGCAAAAATACAGTAAAGTCAATCCGAAACCGCCTTACCGCAGTAATAATGGATCAGCCGGCTTACCGACAGTTCATTTTGCCAGAATGTTTCGGACATCAAAATTTAAAACAACATTCCTTAATACACTTTCATGTACGCTCCGCTACTAACAAAGAAGAAGAAATTAACAATTTTTTAAGGCAGTTTTCCTTCCGATATAATGTTGTCATGATTACTGAGACGTGGTATAGTGACGGTTGTAAAATGCTTTAACTTCCGGGTTACAATAACTTCTTTATGAACCGTCCCGATCGGCGAGGAGGGGGAGTCGCTATTTACGTAGAAGAAAACATGCACTGTTAATTAGTTTTGAAGTTTTCAGTAGTCACAAATGACTACGAAATATTGGCACTCGAATACGACAAAGACATCATGGTTGCTGTATACCGCCACCACAAGGCAATATCTCACAATTTCTGCATTTCTTCGAAAACATCTTAGACCATGTGGCCGACAATGGTTTCCGCCTTGTTTTTGCCGGTGACTTCAATATAAACGTCTTAGAAGATAGTGCAACAGTCACCGAATTTCACACTACACTTAGTTCCGTTGGATTTCTAAACCTAATCAAATACACGCGTCACAGCAACAAGTTCGTCTGCCCTTGACCTGTTGATTACAAACGTTGAAACTAGTTTTTTCTGCCGGTTCTATCGCATCAAGCCTAAGTGATCATTGCCCAGTTTTTATGATATATGATAACAAAACAAAAAACAAGAAGCATCACTCTGAGGCTATCAAGACCCAGGTTGTGTCTGCGGCGGCTTTAGAATCGTTTAAATGGGAAATAAGCGCTTGTGATTGGTCATTTGTATATGATATGTATTCGGCAAATGACGCCTGTTCTGAGTTAATGAAAATAACGTTTCTCGCCATTTACAATAATCACTTTCCGTTCACAAACTTCACGCAATCCAAGAAAATGAGAAAGCCTTGGGTAACGCGACCTCACATGAAAATTATCAAACGAAAAAACAAACTGTATCACGCATTCTTGCGAACAGGACTGTCGACGACGCTGCAGGAATTCAAGAAGCAGCGTAATCTACTCAACAAAGAACTAAGACGAGCAAAGGCTGCTTATTATCATTCCCTGTTCGCAGATATTGATAACAGGCACCCGGATACTGCATGGAAAGCTATAAACCGCGTTTTGGGGTGGGTACGGAATCATTTCACACCCGACAAAATCCTGGTAAATGGTCGTTAAGTAATTGGTAGTGACATTGCTAATCAATTTAACACGTACTTTGTCAACACCGCAATTCAGACACATGTTCGGCCGTTTATCGAAGAGTCCGAATGTGTTCAAAGCAATATTATTGGAAGTCTTTTTGTTCATCCAACCGATATAAATGACATTTATCGAACATTTATGAACCTGAACAATAGCAAAGCTTTGGACATCAATGACATGCAGATCAAACCAGTTAAATACGTCATAGAACACATTGCTCCCGCACTAGTTCATATTTATAATCTAGCCATAGAATTAGGTGTATTTCCCACTGAGATGAAGAAAGCAAGGGTATCTGTAATACATAAAGGGGGAGATAAATCAACAGTGTCGAACTACAGGCCAATATCTGTTCTTCCAGTTTTTTCTAAGGGCCTCGAGAAAGTGATCTATCATCGCATAGAAAATTTCTTTCCTGACAAAAATATTTTATCTGATGCACAATTTGGTTTTCGTAGTGGTCGATCAACGGAAACCGCGCTACTCAGACTTAAAGAACACATAATAGATAACATTGAGAAAAAACTATACACTGTAGGTCTCTTTATTGACTTCAGTCGAGCTTTTGATTGCCTGGATATCTTAATAAAAAAGTTGTCTGCATGTGGTATTCGGGCAAAAGCTTCGGACTTGCTAAACTCATACTTACACAACCGTCAGCAATGCGTGTACCTAGACATCCACAAGTCACCGTTTCTTTCTATCGCAAAAGGCGTACCGCAAGGAAGCATTTGGGGCCCTTTCTCTTTAACGTGTATATCAACGATATCACAAAAATAGATACAACTGCAAGATTTATTATGTACGCAGACGACAGCACTATACTTATTTCCGGTACTGATGTCAACGATTTGATTGCAAAATGTAACGATGTGCTTCGGAAGCTATCCGTTTGGTCGCAGTCGAATCAAATTAGCATTAATTCCAATAAGACCAAAGTAGTTATCTTCAGGTCTAAAAATAAAGCACTTAACCTGCAAAGTAAAATAATTTATGAGGATAAAGTTATTGACATAGTACACGAACACAAGATTCTAGGCGTTACATTTTCTGCACACATAGGTTGGGACACGCTTTATTTGCGCCTTTGTAATAAACTGTCCTCAGTCACCGGAGTATTATCGCGATGCCGGGATTTCCTTCCTGCACAGGTCAAACTGCAAATTTACAACGCTTTATTTGCATCGCATGTTAACTATTGTACTCTTGTGTGGGCTACGACAAATAAAACAAATGAAATAAAAATTCTGAGATTGCAAAAGAGAATGATTCGAAATATTGCCAATATTCCGTATTTGGCATCAACACAAAATGCTTTCCCAAAATACAACATTATCAAAGTAAACCACTTGTACTGGTTTCGTATTTTAAGTGCATTTGTTTCTGCATCAAACCCACTAAAAAGCGTTTTAATATCACTCTCATTCCTAACAGCAAGGGATGCCGATTCACGCACGCGCAGCACAGAACAATGGGTAATACCGCGATTCCGCACTAATTATAAATATCAGGCTCTGCACTTCAACATTCCCACCATTCAAAATGAACATAGTCATACACATTGCTTTTCCCGCAAACAGGTGCGGCAATACTTCGTAAACTTGTAGTTTCCATCACTGTTACAATCATTGCTGGTGTTTTGTATGTATGTGCTATTGCTGTTGTTTCGTGTCTTCCTGTGTACAGTCAAACCCGGCTATAACGAACCCGGATAGAGCGAATTATGTTATATATCGAACAAAAATAATTCAGTTACGGAAATACATGGGAAACATATTCCTTATAACGAAGTTCACATCCGATATATCGAACTCTGGGCGCCTAGAATGGCCGCCGAAATGCATGATCTCGGAGCGGCGATTGACATGCTGATTGGCCGAGACCACGGAGCAAGAGCCGCGACTGAGACATTGCGCCTCGCACGGAGCGACGTGACGCCCAATACTTTCCGTAACTATTTCTGACGCGCGGGATTCGCGACGGAACCCGCCCAGTCTGCGAGTCCGGGCCAAGACAGCAGCATCGGTGAACTGTGGGAAGAGCTCGCCAGCGTTCCCGATGATGTCGCGAGTGAAATACGTCCGACGCTTATAATGAAGCGCTTTCGGCAGTTGATGTGCTCCGCCAATGCTTATTAGATATTTGAGGACGCGGAATCGAACTGGTGCAAACAATGCTTCGTGTCACTGAGAGAATACTATGCTAGTTGAAGCCGCGAAACGAAAGTGAAAACAAGAATCACCGCTTTTTTTTACAACGTGGGCCATTTAAGGCGGAAAGTAGCTTTATTACTTGCAATAAATGGATTATTTTGCTATGGTACTGGCTACTGTACTGTGTTCGTTTCTGCATACGCGGATGGCGGAGTTGGTGAGGGGGGGGGGGGGGAGGGGCTCCCGCGGATTGCGAAACTCGTAACAATAGGCTTGTTCTAGGCGAGTTCGGCTATATCGAACTATTGGATATATCGAACAAATCGCAGTGCATATTGCAGTTCGCTACAAACGGGTTTGACTGTCTAGAACACTCTTTTTGTGTTAATTTGTACGAATTGCGAATTTTGAAACCATAATTCTTGTATAACTTTTCGAATTCCGCTTATTGTGAACAACGTACTCTTTCAATTGCTTTCGTTATGAGTGACTTTTTTTTTCCTTTCTTGAACCCTGCCAAGTGAGGGTTTCCGGGCCACTGTCAAGCTGTCTTTAGCAGCTTTTAGCCGGGCGACCTTCCAGTTTCTTCTGGAGAAATAAACATTATCTTATCTTATCTTATATCCGGATGAACAACCATTGAGAGCGACCGACTGCTGTATTAGAGAGATATACCCGGCTATTCATGCAATAACCAATTCATTCAGTTTATAGCCCGCAATGTATTAATAGGAAGCTGATATGGAACACCTCCAAATCCTTTTTTTTTTTGCAGTACAAAAAATACAGACAACTACTTTAAGCGGGCGTAGGCCCGTTCGTCCCACGGCGTTTCGTCATAGGCCGGTTCGTAATAGGCCGTTTGGTCACATAGGATCAGTCGTCATAGGCCAGTTTGTCACTTAAGAAAGTTTGTCACAGGAACGGAAAAACAAAATTCGGGGCTTTTTTTTTAGACGTACGTGGTGATGAGGCATGGCTATAACTACTTTGCACACCTTTTCGCGGTACCTAGCTGTCCTCTTAGTGGCCGCCACGGCGATCCTAAACTGGCAGTAAGGCACACCACAAGAAATGTTTGGCTTTCGGGGAGCCCGTGCCCGAATTATCCTAGTCCTGCAGTCCATACCGCTCCCACCCGTCCCCCTTGCCTTTCACATGAACGTCACGGAAGCAGGCGCACGCTCGCGGGACTAATTTTCAGTGGCCGTAGCACTCCTTTTTCTTAACTTTTTTTTTTCATTTTCGTTGCTCCCTCACTGGTAGACAAGTGCTCACAGCGTGGTCATTTTTGCCCCTTTCCTTGGAAAGCCTTTTTTTGTGTGCACATAAGAACTCACTCGAACTGTCCGAAAGGAGGATATAAAAGCCTGCAGCCCTATCCGCTCTTTCCAGCCCCTACAGGTGGCGCTGCGGAAAACGGCAATGGCGAACGAGACGGTGATCGGGCCTTCGCAGCAGAATGTGCGCCAGCATCAATAACGACATAAAACACCATAGTTCCGCTTGAAACAACTTCTTTCTTGAAAAATGAACACATGCATACGTTGCTGATTACGAGACAGCATTCGATTCGTTTCAGGGTGTCTGCTACGGCGTGAAAAGCTCTGCGTGCGAGGCAATCCGCTGTGGATGGCTCAGGCCGCACTGAAAGGGTTTGAGAACAATCCCGCCTCATTGGGCAAACAACCTGCGACACAACGTGCAACGCTAAGATTATTGCAGTGTACGTCATCGCAGGGCACGTTTTACTTTAGGTGTGTTCATTTCCGTGTGTACATACTAAGCAGAAGCCCATGCGCACCATGCGCGGGCGATATGTGCGTATTGCGGTATTTTGCTTGGGTGTCGTAAAACCTAGTTGTTACTTTGGGCAGTAAAACCGCGAAGACGTCGTATTACGTCGTATCAAGTGGTATACAAACGAACGTGTTAGCATTATATATGAAAAAAATGTAAGCCTGCGTGTGATATTGAAGCGTACATGAAAATACAGGCAGTACTTTACAGGAGCGCTTTTGGCTTGCCATAATTAATTTAAGAGAACTCTCCTGGCTGAAATTATGTTATGTTGATTTGACTGCCGGTAAGATTTTTAGGTGCGTCAATGCTTATTACGAAAACGAAAACGGGGGCTACCAAATGCATTCAAGAGCTCGCATTTGAACTACCAGACCCAGTTGCTATATTGTCATTGCTAAAACGTCTTGCTTCGACATAATTATTTATATATTCAGTCATTAATCAATAAACGCATACCCACGTTTATTTCTCGCCTTCGCGTTCAAAAAGTTTTCATTGTTTATTAATTGAAAATAAAAGCAAGCGGATCGGACAGCCTCTGCTACTTATACGCTTGAAAGCAGTGGAATTGCGCCATTTTAACCACTTATAAGCGAAGATCGATTAACACGTGAAGCGGCAGTGAATGGAAATAGTATCTGAAAAAGACGATCACAAGGTTATACAAACAGCCTGCAAAATCGGCGCCCTCACAGCAAAGAACAATTAAATGTGGCAGCCATAATTCAATAAAGAATAATTTAGGCACCACGTACGCGCGAGTGGGCCAGAAATACTTCCGTTTTTCTCCGCAGCAGACGCCGATAAATACCAAACCTCTTTCATTTACCTGCAGTTTCTATAGCTTCAAGAAAGTTTAGAGAGTATGAACGCTCGTTCAGCCTATATTTTCCGATTATTTACACGGCATTGTCGATTACTATACTTGCGATTGCTATTTCCCTTTCGCTTCTGCGAGCCCGCACGAATGCCGCCGGCCGCCTCCGCCGCAGCGACCCGTACGCCGATCACCGTCTCCCGGCTTCGGACAAATTCCGCGCGGCGTCACTAGCGTCGCTGGAAAGAGCGAATAGGAGGCATATCCGCTCCCCAAGCAGCTAGCCGAGGGGGCGCCCTTTTGTTTATTTTGCCCGAGAGCTACTGCCAAGAATGGCGGGCCGGCGCCCCGCGCATGCGCAGATGGCTACTGGAGAAAGGTCCATAAAATAATTAGTTGCACCACTAATAAGTGACACGAAATAGCCCATGTGAAATTTCCAAGAACGAGAAGGTCGGTGCTACCACTTTCCATATTACGGAACCACTTAGAACCATACGCCTGGCCCGTCTTCCAAGAACTTTGTTTGGCTACGTCCCTGTCTCACTTTTCTGTCTTGGGTTGTTGAACTCGTATCTATAATCTTGTCCGAACACGTCACCCTACTTGCCCACTCTGCCTTGCATTCTTTGTTGAGCTTTGCTAGATGTACGGCCGAAAGTACAAAAAAAAAAACTAACTATACCTGTGCCTCGCTTCTCTCTTTCGAGTCGAAAAAAAAGCAACACGTGGACATTCATTTTGGGCACCTGTGACGAACTTTCCTAAGTGACAAACTGGCCTATGACCAATGATCCTATTTGACCAAACGGTCTATTACGAACCGGCCTATGACGAATGATCCTATGTAACCAAACGGCCGATTACGAACCGGCCTATGACGAAACGCCAAGTGACGAACGGGCCGTATCCCACTTTAAGCTTATCTATTGCTAGAGCCAAATCGTGCGTGAACTCAACAAGCTGCGTTGGAAAAAAAGAACCCGACGAAATTCGTGTTTGCTAGGATGCTGGCGATATGTTTAAACAAATTAGTCATTTTCGAAGTGTAGCTAAGCTCACTTTCAAACACCGCAGCTAAATTAACATCCAGGCTTCGTCATTCACAAGGTTCTGTTGTTATGGCAAATTTAAAATAACACGTGTTTCTAAATAGACAGTCATAAAATCCCTTGAAGCAGGGCACGAAGTTGAGCCTACCAATGCACGAACTTAGCCTCTTTCATGTTTATCACCAACAAAATAGTGCAACATTGTTTTTCGCAGTAACATTGTAAGAAGAATAGCCGCAAACTTGCGCTTTTGCGTGCCCTTGCCTTTCTTTGGTGGGGAGTCCTTGACATGGCGCCGGTTGAGCTCCTGCGTGGCGGCCGCTTGCTCGACTTATTTTGGCGAACCACCGCCACCTCGGGTCGAACATGTCTGCCGAGTCGGTGTCCCCAATGGTCTCCATTTCTTGAGGAGGCGAGCAGCCTCAAGCTGATGCGTCGACGAAGCCGGCGGGCGAGGCGTGGTAGCGGCTATGACTGGCGAGGCTTAGATCACCCGTGGCTGTGACACAATCTTCTTGTGGCAATAAATGGCATTCCAATGGCCTAAAAGGTTCCCTGGTAATGTCTAGTGAGGCCTTGAGCCTTGCCCATTCACGCAGAACACTCATTACTGTTTGCCAAACGAAGTTCGTTTATTTAAAACGTAGAAACACCGAGCGGATAAAAAACACGTCTGCGTCATCCGGCTCCCTAACGGCTCTTTCTTCACGCAGGAAAAAAACTGGTCCTACACCGGCGGGTCTCCTTCCAAACACGTCTATGCATGAATTCTCGGCGCCCAGACCCGTGCCGTTGCTCGGCTGTACGCCGCTTACCGAAAGAATGTCGTATAACCTGAGACCTTAGGTAGGCTGGTCTCCTCTTGAACACCGGTTGCCAAAAATTCTGCGGCCGTTCACTTGCCGTAATTCGGCCCAGGACCGCTAACCAAATGAAAAATGTACATTCTGGGCCGTGTGCCGGCCGGCCGGTCTCCTGTATAACACCGGTTGCCCGAAGAAAACGAATATTCTGCCTCCGGACGCGCGGTTCACCGTTGTAAGAGCGAATGTGTGGCAGCCGCGCTCCGGCCGGTCTCCTTTCGAACCCCAACTGCCATAAGAATAGGGATATTCCGTGGCCGGTCGCTTGCCGTGCTTCGGCTGAACACCGATTCCCGAAGGAAAAACGGATGCCCTAAAGCCGTACTTCGGCCGTTCTCTTTCTCAGCATCGGCAGCCGAAAGTGAACTGAATATCTGGCAGCCGGGTAGCTGCCCTTGTACGTCCGAACACGGGCGGGCAGAGGAATACCGAAGCGCTGGTTGTCGAATATTGGCCGCTCATCGTATGATCAGTGGCTGCCCGAACCTGGATGCTGACCGCCGAACATGCCAGAAAGCGGCCATAGACGGGCCGGTCTTGGGACACACTTTCTGTGCCGCCTGGGGGGCTTCGAGATAGGAGTATTTGCGCGCGCTAGCCAGTATTTTGACAGATGCAACAGCTTTTGTAAGCTTTTCTTCCGAACTGGGCTACTTCTTTTAGATGCGACTGCATCTCATTCACTCGCCTTGTCCCTCCACACGGCGTTGTTGTTGTCCGTCCACACCCCTCCCCCATTCTCCTCGCCGCGCGAGCTGCGCTCTCCGCCACTCACCCCCTCTCCTCTCCGATAGCGAACACTCTTGCTGTGTTCCAATTCGCGGACAGCTTGGTAGACAGTCTACGAAGCAGTCTAACTAGACGTCTAAAGGAATAAAATCGGAACGGCGCCGCGGTCGCAAACGCAACACCAGCGCAGACGACAGCGTCGTAACAGACATGTTGAGTTGAGCAAGCCGCACGTTTCGTAAGTAATATTACCGTTGTTATTACAAACGTTAGGTAGTTTAAAAATTAGGCAAAGTCATCTTCATCACTAGTAAATTATACTAAATATTTAAATAAAGGAACAAGTGCTTTTGTTTCAATTTAAAAACGCAAAAAGGTGGCGCTGGCGTCGTTTTTCAGTTTAGATAGGAAGGTATCCTGCATCGTTGCTGGCTTCGATGCTGTCTCCTCGAAGCAGTCTTCGTTGACTGCTTAGTTCGAATTGGAACGGAGCTTAACATGACGTACTGTCCGCGAAGACGGCAACGAAGCTGTCTAAACGGTAAATTGGAACGCACCCTCTCTCGCGAGGGGCATTGGATTGGATTCGATTGGGTTGGCTTGGCTTGGATTGGATTTGGATTGGATTAAAACGGGTTGTGTTGGATTGTGTTGCGTCATAGCCGCGCCACGTTGCGTCATAGCTGCGGTCGCTCCAGCACCGGCGTTCCGATTTCGGGCACGTGCATAGAGTTGATCTTCGCTGCAAATTGCACGGTGGTCCCGTTACTTCACCATCCACTACCCGTACACTTCAGCGACCACAAGGCCGTCATCGTTAACGTTACGCCGCGTGTTAAATAAAGAATACATCATACGCGTTCCTCACACGCTTCACGCAATTAGAGAATCAACCCAACGGAAACACCAAGTGAACCCCCAAAATGCGTCGCATCTCCACAGGGTTCCCCTCGCGGGAAGGTGGGGTAATTTTTATGTTTGCCACCGCTGCCAAAATTTTCAGTGTTTCTTTTCTTTTGTAGAACCTGAGCGAAATAGCATAGACAATAATAAAAAGTTATGATGAATGGCTTCAGGCAGATTAGCGTGGAATTTGTTCATTTCGTAAAAGAGTCCAGCGACGATTACCGCTTTGAAAGTGACATGTCAAGACATGTGCTTATAATAACCGAATACATACTTAGGAAAAAGTGAGACCTCACTCCTGAGAAAGGTAATGTTTAGCTCAAATCAGTAAGTATTTCATGCCCGAAAATATTCGTACTGCCGACAGCGAAAACGACGAATTCCGCTGATAACAAAATCGACGCATTAGTACTTGTAAAAATCACAACCTACTTTATCGTCGACACAATCAAAGTACAGAAAAATAAAATCACGGCCTATTGATGGCCGTGCGAGATAGGACGTGACAGATAGGGCGTGACGCATCTTTTGTTGATGAAATATCTACACAACCCATATGAGCTGCTAAGCAGGCTAGATAAATGAAGGCTGTTTTACTCTCTTTGAATGTATTTAATATCTTTATTTCTGACGGCTACAGAGTTTCATTGAACGGAGGGAATTTCAGAGAAAAGAGGTAAAAACGTATGCAAAACATGAGCACACCCACATAGATATACACACGAAAAGTAATCCGGAACGCAAAGTTATTGCCCTCGAAGCTCACCACGTTTATTTATATTTATATATTATTTATTTATTTATTTACAGTGTCCCTAATGCCCTCGTGAAAGCGCATTTTACATATTGGGGTCACATGCGAAGCAACGCTCAAGTTACGCTAACTGCCTAATGCAGAATGATAACAAAAAAAATTGGGACAGCTTCGCACTAATGGCGCAAAGGCTCGGAAAACAGCGAAGCTTGCGGCCCCATCTAGCTTATTCTTGCTTCGGCTAAGTATATGCCTGGTTATGAAGACTCGGCCACGTTTTTTACGTCGTTATGCTTCCAGATAAGGTCAAGTGCAATGAACCCTAGATCATTAATGTACCTGCAATGCACGTGAGCTCGTAACTCCGGACCTTCTGCAACTCGCTGACGTTTCGCCGCCACTTCACCGGCGCGATATTGGGGATTTGACCAAAGTCGCCGCCTCCGTTTTCAAGTATATAGCGGCGCAAGCGGATTTCGCACCGCGCTTCCTCTCCATCGGGAATGACACTCCTATTCTGTCGCCCCATCTCTCGCTTCGTTGGAGACCAGGCTTTTTGCACCTCACATGGATTTTCGAAATTGCCGCTGAAACTTCTTCATGACTGGCATGCGCGGACAGAGTGTTCTCCAAGGTCAAGCGGGGTCGGCTGGAACGATAACGCTATTGCTCGGCGATGTTTTTCTGCGCACGTTCGCCGGCTCAACCGCCAGCCTAAACAGCATTCGCTGTTGAAAAATTCAAATGCCCATTCGCATGACAACAAAAACGGTTGAAACGAGAAGCTTTTGGGGCGCGGACTTTGATCGCTGCAGTTCAGCCACTTTTCACCGGACACTGAAGTTTGCGCACGACTGCAGCGCCGACTCTCGCCGCCGCTTAGCATCTCTGGGTCGGTGGATGTCGCGACCGGCCGTTGAGCGCACGTAAAAACACGCGCGCTGCGTGCGGATCGACGTTGTGTGGCGGAAGTTTTTCAAGAAACATAGTTATAATTGCAAGTTGCAGGGTCCGAAAGGATCAAAATGCTGCAGGAAAGAATTAGTGGCAGCGTCGCTACTGCTACATGATGGACTGCCACAACCGAGAAAGGCAGCCTGCCATGTGCCATTGTTCTGTACAGGTTTCTCGGGCAGCCGTAGAGAATAAGCACCGCAAGTGAGGGATTTTAGCAGTAAGAAAGCCATGACATTTTTTGTCAGTGGAAGGAGTAAAATTTTGAGTACGATAACTGTTTATGCGCAGCGCAGACACTAAGGGCCGTGAAACTCAAACGTTTGCTTTCAGTGTTCCATAAACATCGCGCGTTGCGATGAATCGCATGCCGTCGTAGTATTTGCATAACACAAGGCTCCATGGCTTCCGCCACTATTGTTTTATCAGCAGTAACCTTTTTTTTAGCGACATTCACGGCACCGATTCGATGCCAAAAGGCGGCACAAGAATATGTTCACAGCACTTCGCCGGTGATGCCAAATGCAATGTCAAGACGGTCAATACGCATCCCGCTTACTGCCCTACTTTGTTCCCCGAAGTGTACAGAGTTCGGCCACGCACTCCAAGCGAGAGCGTGGCAAGCTATCATAGGCAAGGTTGCATTCACTCGCGCCGACTTCAATGCGTTTTGCATACTGTGAAAGTTGAGGTTAGCAGAGGATGGGGAGGAGGACGAAATACCTTTTTGGAGAATTCTGAACGGCCTGAAAACACCGTATCACAATTATCCGCTAAGACGACTCTAACATTACTCGCAAGATAGAAACCGAACCTAAACGGAATCTTCGTAAAGACAACCGCAGCTCCGCAGCAAATTTCCAACTATGTGGAACTGCGTTTACTCAGTCATCAGGTAATAACGTTTGGAATTTTGTTCATTAGGGACAACACCGACCGAGCTGAAGAAGGGCAACTGACAAAGTAACTGTAGTGTGGCTGCGCGAACAGAGGAAACAACACAAGCACGCTTCTGTCGTGGAGCGCCGTTGTATACGCTGGGGTCACTTTATTAGGCTGTGATACAAGAAAAAATTGCTACTGACCTGAATTGGCGCTGTAAATGAGCTTCCCTTGCTGAGAATAGGACTTCGCAACGATGTCTGTCCCATCAATTTCTTTCACGGCGTACACGCGCGCGGGAACGTACAAACTTCTGGCGCAGGCGAGGCCCACAGTAGTAGTTCATCCCCGTAATTGTCCGGAAATCGCACAGAAGCACTTGAGACGTGGTGAAACTATTTGCCATAACAGTTTTCAAGCACGAGACACCTTTCAAAAGCAATATCAGAATCGCAGAAACAAACAACCTAGAGGTGCCGAATATATCAACGCACGCCCGCCGTCTGGCTCTCGCCGACCCAAACTTAGCTCAAGCTTCCGCGGGGCGGAGCTGGCTGCACTTATTCGTCGCGCCCTCTGAGCAGTGACCGGTCCCTATAGTCAAATAAAGTTGGCTTTCTTGCAGTGCGTTTTCGCGTACGGTCGCCATCAGTGAGGCAACGAAAGCGTCGCTTTAAAACAAAAGGGTTTGATTTTTAAAACTGCAAATAAATGTACAACCGAACTTGGAAAATTATATCATAATGTAATAATAATTGGTAATAAAATTGCAGTATAGAGCAAGATATGAAATAAACCATTCACAAATTCAAACACGTAGAGTATGTACGAAAAAGAAAGAAATACTGCACAAGCAAGTTTAATCGTGGCACAGATGAAACAACAACTTTTCACTAAACGTTTTCTAAGAAAAAAACACCAGAGGTTATAATAAATGGTTACTGAAGACGTGAAAACTAAGTAGTTGTTGAAATCCGTAAACAAACGGACAGCGTCAAAAAAAAAAAAAAGAAACATTCAGAAAGTAAAATAGTTCAGCGGCCGCCCGGTTGTCATTTATTTTGTTTACATTGTTCCACAGTACAAATAGTGGAAGTTTAAAGGTTTAATATACCACAAGCGCGGCCAAAATTCAACTAAAATTTTCTTGTTCTGTAGTTATGGCACAGCTGAAGGCTTAAAATTACCGGCCAGTTTCCTACACACTTTGTTATAACGACGTTACGCTGCACAATAATTTCTTTAAAACGGGATACATGCACCGAAAACTTCGAACCAACCTCGTCCGTAAAAATGAGGGACAGCGACACTTTGTGTTCATGGAGGAATATTTCAGCTTGACTTTTCAGGTATACAGAGTGGTCTTGCACAAGTCGTAAGGGCGTTAGCCTGTTCTTCTGGAAGCCGTCACTGCATGAATGAGAAACATCCGTACTTCAAGTTTAAAAACAGGGAAATTAATTATTTATTGTTGTTGATCCAACTTTACCTTTTTTTTACGTTCAGAGATGCATATTATCTGAAATACAATAAACGCGACGCGCTTAATTTTCCTAACCCACCATGCCACCGTTTTACGCACTTAAAACGGCTCTATTGTAATTACGCAGGTTTGCAAACTAGACCAGCTGTTCGGAATTGCGCTTAAGATGCCTGAACTTTTCGTGTCTAGTGGTAGCGGTGGCTGTTCAAACTCGCAGTTTCATTGTGTTTGAGAACAGTACGCCAAGTAAAAGACTGCGCACACAGTAAACCTTTAATATACAAATCTGCATATAATGTAGACATCTTTGCTTTCAATGGCTGTGGCTATTGGCTGCTTCTGAACACGAGGTCGCGGGTTCGATTCCCGGCCGTGGCGGCCGCTTCTCTGATGGAGGCGAAAAGCAAAAAAACCCGTGTGTACGAGATTTCGGCGCACGTTAAAGATCCCCAGGTTGTTGCAATTAATCCGGAGCCCTCCACTACGGCGTGCCTCATCGCCTGCGTTCAATCAATCTATCAATCAAATCAACATGGCTGAAAGAATAATACCTAGCCACCGTACGCAAACGCAAAAAAAACATGCCGAAACGTAAACAAAATCAGTGCCATTCCCCTGTGAGAAGGTGGATGGCCAGTGGCGCTGTATGCAGCTCCGTTGAGGGGGGCGCTGTCAAAGAAGTATACATACACGCTCATTCACGCACACACACGCACACACACACGCTCACGCACACACGTGCACGCAAGCACATGCACGCACTTACAGGCATGTTTGTAATTTGCGATGGAGCATCTTCCTAGTTAATTAAGGGCTGCATATATTGATATCAACTTTATCAGTCGCGGGATGGTAAGGATTCCAGCGGACAGACTTGGGGGCTGCCCGTTTTCTTTCCGTAGAACCGTAGAATCCCGTGTATTGACAGCAGAGGAGAATTCCACTATACATAAAACTTCACTGTGAATTCCTTAAATATCAAATGCGAAACATACTTGGAATAGGGTTAAATTCGTCCTAACAGCCAATTTCAGTACGTTTTGTTTTCACGACGCGCACACCATGGATTGAGAACTACATACAGCGCATTTACTAGAAAGTTGGCGTTGCCGTCAAATTGTATGCGTGTCTTTCGTTGATGCACGCACTTATGGTCAGAACCTAGCCTGTAAAAGCTCCACGGTTAAAGGGACACTGAAGTGATTTGTAAACATTGCGGGATTACTAGCGCAAATTGTAGTTCGGAGTCCGTAGGCATTGTTTCGACCACTCTGGCCGCGTTTACGCGAATTTATTTAGTAGAAAAATCAATTCGAAAATGCTGTCCTCCTCTCTTTACGCTCGCCCATTTTCTGTGGCGTTTTCGTGTGACGTCAGCAGGAGATGAGCTGGAAAATGGCTGCGCTACTGCACGGTTCGCCGACCAGCCGACCTACCGATCGAGTCAGTCGGCCCAGCGTTTCGTCCGCCGGCCGCCGACGGGTCGTCGCTGTTCGCTCGCTCAATTGAAATTAAGCCACAACACCTTTGTGAATGAAAGAATGTGCCTTTCCTTACTTTGTTAGTTTGTACACTGTGTCAAACTCAGAGTCCGGGTCGCTCCACACAAGCGCTGCACAAGTGCACATGCGACGCTTCGCTGACTTTACGCTAGTAGGAAAATCTAAGGCCAATTGAAGGCGGGAGAAGAGTCAGCGAAGTCAATATAGGTACTAAGAAAATAAAATCACCTGAAACTTTTACCGTACAGCGCAAAACTAGGGAGCAGGAAGCACTTTTTGCGCTGGGTAAACAAGCACAGCGGTCAGCAGTACGACCGCACATCTGCGAACGCTTTTCCGTCAAAGAAATGCAATTGCTAGACGTGAGATATTGTGGAAGTTTGGGGGACACTTACTGCAGGAGTGATATACAACAAATAGTCACATAAAGTACTTAAAATGCTTAAAATAAATAAAAGTGTAAACTGGTCATACATTATAAACTTTATATATCCAAACCGGCCAGCGCCGGCTCGTGGCGTAGCGGTCTGAGGCGCTGGAAATTGTTTAGGAAGTCGCAAGTTCGAATCCCCGAGGTCACATCTATTTTTTTTTTTTTTTGGAAGTTGATTTTTTCGTATGCGGCCGATGTTTTCTGAACTGAGTTCACCATTTTTGGGCCGTAACGTTCACTGCTCCACGAGCGAGATCGCAGAACGCGCGCATACTGACAATGACGCGCTAGCGAGTTCTCGTTGGCGTGCTGTTGCCACAAGCACCGACTGCTTGCGGGCAGTGGGCCCAGGCCTGAATCAGCACACTCTTGGCCTGGTGCGAACTAGCTTTTTACGAACAGACATGAGTGAGGCAAGCTCCGAATATGCGGGAAAAGCGCATGGCATTTGAGAGTCTGCGGTGACGCGGAGGACGTTCATCCACTGCGTAGGCCTCGTCTAGTGATTTCTACGATTCCAAGCCGCCCTGGGAGGTTTATCTTAGACATTTGACAGCCGACAACATGGCAGAAGCGCGGTACGGCGATAATTGAGAAATCGAGAATGCCCATCCAACAACGCCATCAGATGTCAAGCATGTTGTTTTACAGAACCGAAACCGAAACCGAATCTTTTGATTGCTAACCTTGGGCATCGTCCAATCACGGTGCCCCCCCCCCTCCTGACGTCACAGCCTTTAGTTGGTGCGGCCGCCACAAACCGCGCATAGTAGTTTTTCTTCTTTCGCGCTTTGTAAAATAATTACCGATTTGTCAACCGGATAAACGATGAAGAGTGTGTTAATTTGAGCCAGTCTACACAGTGCAAGCAAAAACGGGAGCTTGACAAATTCACTTCAGTGTCCCTTTAAGACCTGTTCCCGAGCGGGCACGCTGTCAGGTGCGAGTGTGGCATCCCGTCCTCTCCGCCGTGTGCACCTGTTATTCGCCCCACATTGTGCCGTAATATTACCAGTACTATTGGTAGCGCTCTGCTTAGCTATCGAAGTCGTCTGAAAAATTGCATTACGTATGGCATCAATTTCGGCTATCGGTTATTCTCGTAAAGGCATCACTGGTGGTAATGAAGGGAAAGAAACAATTTTTTCCACAGTTTTGCTAACATGACGAAAGCGGCAGCATAAACGCTACGTTAGAGAGCTTGTGCCGTCGCTGTGATGGTGGTTAAAGGATGGGAGCGTTAACACGAATATGCCCCGATATAGGGCATGCGACTTACAGCCAGGCCTGCGTGAATAGGCTTGTGAATAACTGTTCCTTGCGTGCTGTTATCTCTTGCCGTTTCCGCGTAGCCAAAATCTAACCAGCGTCCAGTGCACACAACCATATGGATCACAGCGCCTCCTTGAGCTTTCCATCGAAGACAGTTTCTTGTACCTTCGAGCCCTAATGTTCTTGCCAAAGCGTATAGGGTGTATTCACAGGGCTTTGGGCCGCGCAGCGGCGCTACCTGCGCGGCGGCGACAACGCCATATTTGAGGTTGCACTCCGCCGCGCGGGCAGCGCGTTTCCCGACGCGAAACGTGGTTTGCAGCGTGGTTTGCAACGTTCACACGAACGTTCTGTTCGTGTGAACGGTGTTTTTTCTGGGTGATTCGTGGGTTTGCGAATGCCTCGTCCTACCGAGTAGCTAGCATTGTTATCGCTTCGAAAATCCGGACTGCGCTGGTCTCCTACAACTGCAGACCCGAAGCATGCAGGCCGCACGACAAAATAAAAAAAGCACGCTGTGTATTTTTTTTTTCCTTTCGCTGTTTCGAAGCGACTGCTAGGGCGGTGCTTGAAGGCTGTCTGTCTTCTTTCGACGAATTCCCGAAGAAGTTATCGATAATATGGCTAATCAGTATCGAATCTGTTGGAACCCGTTTCATCCAGGTGGTCCCCGGGACGATGGGCGCCGGAGCTTTCACCTTGCACCTCGTCACATGTTTGAAACATTCGCATGCTTAAAATGTTCACAAATTAAGGTAGCCGGCGTACTTTCTGGATGAGACGAACCATACTGGCCTCCCAGCCTTAACATGGGCTATACTTCGAGTGTTGAGGTGAACGCACACGTACATGCAATATCGCTTCCCAGGTAATTGCGGGCATCCAAATTGATCCAATTCTTCTTCGTCACGTTCCACTGTTCTCTAAACACCAAGCGTGTTACGTGATCAGACACTAAAGCTTGACGCTGGGTACACAGTTTGACTACTTCAAAAAAAGCGCAGAGTCTAAAATGTTAACATATGCAGGGACAAACTAGAGCAGCCATTGTCACTTGTCTCTGCGCCGCTTTCGAAGTAGCCAAAGCGTACGTGTTCCATAATCTTGTTCTGCTTATAACTTCCGCTTCGTCTTTACCAAAAGGAAAAGACTTGAAAATCATCGGTGGGATCTTTGTCGTTGCCACCATACCTAATTTTATCACGTACTTACCTCGCGATGGTTTCCACCCAGACCCTGTGCGTAATTGTTCCGCTTCATTAGGAGCTCAAATGGACGACCTTCGTGCGTTCAACGCACAGAACACTGTCGCCAGAGCACCTCACCGTCTCTCATACTCCTCAAGAAGTGCGCAACATGCCTGAGTGGCACGGTAAACCAGCTCCTCTCTCACGCGCCACCACCACATCAAATATCCTCGCAGCCTTGGGTGAAGAAATTTTCTCAACTCGCGCCACGGTAGCTTCAAGCAACGGAGGAAATAATGAAATTGGCGCACGGGTATGACATCGTGATAGCGCGAAATCGCCAAAACGGACCGGGTTATGCACGCCGCTGGCCGCGCCTGTCAAACCACAGGCAGTTGCATTCGTCGCGCGAAATCATACCGTCTTCAAGCACTGCCCTGGCCTTCGCTTCGAAACAACAACAACAACAAAAAAAACGGCGTGCTTGCTTTTGTCGTTCGGCGTGCTTCGGGTCTGCGGTTGTAGACGTGAACAGCGCACCCGGAATTTCGCAGCGAAAACAATGCTGGCCAGGCGTTACGATTCTCAAACACACGAATCAAGCAGAGAAAAACACCGTCCACACGAACGTTCTTGCCAGCACCAACGCACCACGCCGCAAACAACGTTTCGCGTCGGGAAACGCGCTGCCCGCGCGGCGGAGTGCAACCTCAAATATGGCGTCGCCGCCGCCGCGCAGGTAGCGCCGCCGCGCGGTCCAAGGCTATACCCTATACTCTTCGTCTGTTTTCATAAAAGAGAAACGGTGACAGCGCGCCAGTGAACAAATTGCGGACGGACTTCTACAGAGACGCGTACCGAGCTGATGAGCGTATACACGTGAAGGTGTGCACAGCAACACTGAAAAAAAAATATTGTGCTTTGGTAATTTTCTCAAGAAGTCTTCACTTAGTTTTGCTGGTAGGTATTACGTAATGTAACCCAAATACTAGCGGAACCCGCCGGTGTGTCTTAGTGCCTAGGCTACCGAGACAAAGCACTCGCGGTCGATTCGCGGCAGCGTGGGCCGCTTTACAGATGGAGGCGCAAAGGCGATATTTTGGTGCACGCTAGGGATGCCCGAGAGCGAAAAAAGAAATCATACACCCCTCCGCCTAGCGACGACGATAGTTGAACGCGAAGCTATGTCGCGATGGATTCTTTGGTTGTCGTCCGAGTTTTCTAAACCGCTTCGACCACGCAGAAATCGAGCAATCGGATAGATGCCGGCTTCATAACGCCAGGGACTCAGGTTTGATTCCGGCTACGGGAAGCGTTTTGTTCTTTCAGTTCACCCACGATCATTCATCATCATCATCATCATCATCATCATCATCATAGAAAGTTGGCTTTCCTGCAGGGCGTTTTTGCGCTACATAAAATCATTCCCGAGGCTCTTCTACTGCGATGTTCTCAAAATGTAGATTCGGCTGTCAAAACCCAAGTATGCAATCTTTTACAGGCTTGAGAAAATTGCATTAGTACATTGCAATTATAATGTTCTGGTTCGTTAACCGCCTTTATGCGTAGGATTTACCCAGAAATATGTTTCATGTATGGCCCGTTGGTTACAGGCTTTTTCGCAGGCCGGGCTAGTAACTCACTGCCACACGGGCAGTAAGTTACTAGTGTTCCTAGCTACTGAACAACAAAATATGCACTGAAAAAATATGAAAAACTATGCAATAGTACAAACAAGCCCAAGTTCAAACATTGGTAAGCCTCGAATTTAACAATAACTCAGTATTTTTAACATTGCTCAACTGATTACAAGGACGGTATATTTGTGAGCGACTGCAATTATGTCAGAAGTTTCGCTCCATTCTTCGCGTAACCGTGGTTATATGCTATTGGTGTCCGTCGTGCTGAATCCCACCTCCTCTACATTTTGAATTTTTTTTTGTACCTTGGCGGCGCCTACACGCCGGCACCCTTTCCTTTTTTGCTTTCCTTTTCTCGCCGTCGGTGACATGGCCGCTCATTCTGCTCCACTCTCTTTCCTCACTCCTTTGCAATACTGTCCCTCTGTCTAGACACACGGACGCATTTGCCCGGCACTCCGTCGAAGGTCCACAGGTCTGCAGGTCACTGCAGCACGCAGTCGTACACGATAAACTGTGCGCCGCCTCCCTCCCTCCACACACACACACACACACACACACACACACACACACACACACACACACACACACACACACACACACACACAGAGAGAGAGAGAGAGAGAGAGAGAGAGAGAGAGAGAGAGGGAGGGAGGGAGGGAGGGAGGGAGGGAGGGAGAGAGAGAGAGAGAGTAAACTTAAAGCATTGGCGGCATTCGGGAAGTCAGCCGAAGCAGGAGAGCCCACGTAAACGTAACTGTTGGTCGCCGCCGCGGCCGCATCGCCGCCTCTCCGAGCTCCGAGCCCCCGAAGCGAGACGCCTGACGCCAGTGGTGGTGGAAAGGTCTGGATGGCGACGCTGCACCGCTGGCGCCTGTTGGCGGATGTAGGGAAGCACAACGGTTCGTGCCCGTTCATGTCCCTGTGCTCTCTCGTCGTCCCTCGCTTATGTTTTGCGCTTCGAACGGTTTTGGAATGGAATACCAACTTGCCTAGAAGTCCGCCTTAATCAGGTTCATGTAGGAGCTGGCTCATACAAAATCACTCCCTGTTCTGTGCTCGTACTGCAAATGCCAGATCAAGCTTCCCCCTCAGCTTTCTCTGCGAGCGCCTCCTCCCTCTTTTCTAGCCTTCTATCGGAAATAAAAAAGCGCTTTCGTGGCTCACTGCCACACGCTCGCTCGTGCGCCCAGCTGCTCGTGTGCGCAGTAAGTCGGCCTACATGGCACACTGGAAACATTTATTTCAAATTACTTGCGCAGAAAGCAAACACGATGCGCACTAATGATGGTCAGCGCAAAAGGAAACAGGGCATGGAGAGTAGGAAAGCCGCAAACGCTGTCTATAGTTGAAGGTTTGTTATTAAAACACGTAAGTTGAGCAAAAATGGGGATCAAAAACAAACAAAAAATAAAAAACAGATGGCCCTCAAACGTTATACACATACACTTACACACATGAATTGTCTAAAAAGGGAACTTCATGTTGTTTCGGCGCATTCTGTGTCGTTCCTACTTAGGGCCAAATTTTCGTGTAAAAGCTTCACCGGCCCTGAGCTCGGACGTTTTTGAGAGCTCGAAGACTTCCAGGTAGAATTCAAAAATTAGCAACAAATGAACAACGGCCCGTTACGTCTGAGATTAGAGTCAAGGCACTTGAAATTGAACGTTCTGTGTATGTTTACGACTCTAGTTTTTATGCCAGCAGGAGCTGGATAAGCAAGGTTAAGCAAGCACAAGCTGGATAAGCAAGCACAAGGAATATTGATGGTACAGCTGCTTGCGTCAAATAAAATGTCTTCTACAAGGTACGTGGTACGTCATGTCTTTTACATCTGTGCGATAGAATTCGCGTTATATTTCTTTTTCGTATATTATTACATAAACGTACCTGCGCGTTACAATCGGGGGCGTGTTAGAATCGTGCAATTACGGTAGTACAAAAATGCGGCCCCATCGTTGCATTCATCCGCAAGAGCCCCGCCGACCGCCGACAAAGATGCAATGTTGGATGTCCGGTCGCCATTTGGGAGCTCAAAACTCCACGACGTGCATTGCAACTCCCAGCTGCAAATGATGAGCAAGCTTCTTGTTGCCACTCGTTCTAGTCATCCAGGCCTGACAGAAACTCTGCGGGCGTGCAAGAATTCTAAATATTCACATAACATAAGATAGCCGCATACCCCGTGTGGGGCCCAAATATTTACATACGATCGTCACTGGCTCTGTTAGTAATCTTCTCGGCAACCTGCTCGTCGGCCATCTGCAGCCCATGGGGAAGTATCATGCGATCCCCCCCCTTGTCACCTCCTATCTGAAGGCCGATACGCCAGTATTGACCTCAGAGAGGGTCAGACGGGAGACAAGAACAGAGGATTTATCGCTTACAGTTAGCATTGTCCCCCATCTTCACACGTAGGCAGATTACTGTCAACTATTGCCGAATATTATTAGCAATTCGCTTACTTTTTTTTTTCTCTTTGCCTGCAAAGGCCCCTGTCCCTGCCCACCGATTTTCCGTCGGGCCCTCCACCTTTTCGGCTTCATACAATTCGGCCCTCCACCTTAAAATGGTACCGAACCCTGTTTCTGTTAAGTGCGAACTGAGAATAGATGAAGCCAGAGCGTAATTAACAAAGTAAGAGCCAACAAGGAAACAAAAAGGACTTTAAGCTCGCCCGAACACATTGTTCTACGGTTCCTGCTTTCGAAATTACAAAACAGATTTCACGCTGCTGACGTTACCGGCATTTTATGACTGCACCACGATACAAAAAAAAAAATTAGTGCCCTTACACTCTGTGAAGAAGCATGAGCTGCGGAGCTAGACGCAGTGCACGAAATGCACGAGACAAGACACGTTGTTTTGTAATTTGGGATCGAGCAATTAGCATTTAGCTCATGGAAACTTTGAAGGACTCGAAATATGTTCTAATGGATTAACATGGAGCTGTCTGTTTCCCTCCCGCGTCGTAGGCCTCTTAGTGTCCGCGTAACACCAGCCCAATCCGATGGACCACGGAGGACACCGGAAAGTTCGCATTGCAATAGGGCGGCGGAAGGACACTTTAAACCTTTTGCCAGCACAACCGACATGTCATCAGTGAGGGCATGAAACCGATATCTGTGCGTGCACCCCTCTTCTCTCTGCTCCCAGCTCGTGCCTGAAAACCGGCAACCGGCGTGTGCTTAGAAGTGCAAGACACCGCCAAAATTGTCGCTCTGAAAGCCCTTTAAGCTGAACAAGAAATATTCGCTCACGTCGACGCTGCTGTTCATCCGGGAGAGATTACCAGCTACTCGGCGAGGTGGAAAGTACGGTAGAAACGGTGGCGGAAGCGGTTTTCTGCTGTTTTAGCACCCATTCGCGCTTTTGTCCCGGCAGACGCTCCTTCGATTCCCGCTATTCTTCCTCCGACTGAACGACACGCGTCTGTCCATAGGGAGTTAAAACCTGGAAGTTCTCGAGCTTTATTCTAGCTAGGGGACAAACATGTTGCTGTCCGTTTCCGTGCCGCGTCGCAAGCATCCCACTGTCTGTGTAACACACCAACCGAAACCGCATTCAGTACAGCTGACAAGTCGAATTGAGCCGCGCGAATTCCACGTTTAAATTTCCCGCCAGCACAATGCGCATGTCATCGGTAGCGGAATGAAGACTAGCTATGCATGCACGCCCCCCCCCCCCCCTTTTTTTTTTCACACCAACTAGTGCACGCATAACCCGGCAACCGGTGATGGCCGCGTGCTTAGGCGCAAAATACACGGGCGAAAATATCGCGCGGCCTCTCATGCTGACAAATTATCGGCTCACGTTGGCGTTCAAAGCCCGCAAGTTGCTCTGGTAACGCCTGATAAGGGCGCTATCGCCGTTATCAGCCGATTCCGAAGCTTGTGAAAGAGAAATCGGTGGTGGGAATAACAGTTGTGAAAGCGGTGTCAGCAGTGGCGAGGAGAAGTCTAGTTGGGTTCGCATTATTGTGGACTGCGTTTTAGGTTTCATTGTACTGAAAATTAGCGAGATCACACGAACCAAGGGAACAGCACAAACGCAGCTATCAACTTATTTATTCAATTCAATTCGATTTTTATTCAGGGATGTATACATATTTACATACGGGTTGAAATAAAGACGGAGGTCCCAAGGCCGAAGCCGTACGCGGGACCTCCTATGACGATACACAAAATACTGCGAGCGGCGATAAAAAAATAAAAAGATATACAGAACTACTGAACCATAAAGAAGTACATATACAAAGACAAACTATAAAACTATACAGAACTATTGAACAACACATAACTATGTATTCAGAGACAAAATATAAAACTAAATAGAACTTCAGATACAGTTATAACAAGTAGCAGATTTCAAGCAAAATATAAACAAGATACAATAAAAAATGGAACATTAATAAACCACGCGAAATTTAAATGTCAAGCAGGTAGTTCTTAGGTACAGTTTTGACCCTATAGAAAGAATTTGTTTTAATATAGCTGGGTAAAGAATTCCAAAAAGATATCGCTGAAAACAGTATTGTATGCTTACCATAATTAGATCGAATCTGAGGAAGCAAGAAATTGTTTTGACTCGAAAAACGCGTGTTATTCGTATTAGTAATCATGAGAAACGGGAAAACGTCTAATACGAGTTTGCGATTAAGAATTTTGAAAGATAAGATACCCAGGCTGTACCGATAAATTTGAGTTAGAGGCAAAACCCGAAGTTGTTGAAATAGTGGAAAGGAAGAAGATCGACCGGGTGCAGAGTTGATGACGCGAATAGCTTGTTTCTGTAATGTAACGAGGGGTGACAAATGGGTGGCGTAAGAGCTACCCCAGGATGTTATACAGTAGGTTAAATGACAGTGAACGAAAGCAAAGTATACGCAAAAGAAGGATTTGAGTGTTAAAATATGGACGCGCCCGAATCAATGCCCTTATACCGAAAGACACCTTTTTAACAATTGAAATTACATGCTCATCAAATTTAAAGTTCGAATCAATGACAACGCCTAGAAAGTTAGTACGGCTGCAAAAGGCAATTTTTTTAGAATTTAAATAGAGACTTGAAAAAGTAGGAAGTGTCTTGCTAGGGGAGCAATAAAGCATAAACCAGGTTTTACTAACATTAATGGATAGTTTATTTGATATACACCAGCGCTGTAGTGAAAACAAGTCATCTTGAAATTTAGACACTAAATTACTAACATCGTTATCACTGGAGAAGATATTTGTGTCGTCGGCATATAAGATACATTGTGAAGTTGTTATGCACTGAGGCGTCAAAAATAGAAGAGGCCCCAAGGTTGACCCTTGGGGTACACCTTTGTTAATATTAACCGGGTGTGACGTCTGGCCGTTAACGCAGACTACCGGACGCCTGTTTGAAAGAAAACTTTTTAAAAGAGTTAGGGCAGGTACAACAATGCCATAAAGCTCTAGTTTCTTTAAAAGAATGCTATGGTTAATCGTGTCAAAGGCTTTAGATAAATCAATGAAAACGGAGCCAGCATATTTACCACAATCAATAAATGACTTAATTTTGTCGATGAAACAAGCTATCGCATTGTCAGTGGACAGGCAATTGCGAAATCCGAACTGACAGCTAGTAAGTATTTCAAATTTTGTTAAATACCGGGAGAGTCTTAGTTCGATTAGTTTTTCTAACACTTTATCTAGAAACGAGAGGATGGAGATGGGTCTGTAGTTTTCAATAGAGCGATGATCACCTTTTTTGAATACGGGGACTATACTTTTGCCAATTTTAATTGATTTGGAAACACACCGTCTGAAAAACTAGATTAAAAATGTGACTAGCGTAGCGGAAATTAGATTACAGGCAAACTTGATATGTGCCCCGTGTATGCCATCTATTCCTGGGCCTTTAGCCTTTAGCAGTCGAATAACGTACTCAACTTCTTCTGGAGAGGTAGGGCGAAGATAAAAGGATTGAGCACAACGATGAAATGCAGACGAATATGTATAAAAATCAGATTCTTGGCTAATATTTGCAAAATAAGTGCTGAAGGCATTAGCAATACACGTTGGTTCAACAATACAGGAATCATTATAAATTATTGAAGTAATTGCTTTGTTTTGACTCATGTTGTTCAAAAATTCATTAAGTATTTTCCACTTTTTTTTTGGTGTCATGACCGCACAATTGGAGCTGACGCTCATAATATTGCTTTTTAGCACATTTAAGTAGGGATGATAATGTTGAAGCGTAGCGTTTGTATCATTCTTTAAGATTAGAGTTGAAAGGTTGATGCTTCGTTTTCTTAAAAAGATTTTCTTTCTTGCGCAAACAACGTAGAAGCGCTTCAGAAAGCCAAGGGCTACGGGGAGCGCCGTATCGCCTGTTGGAAGATTTTACTGTAGTGCAGCTGTTTACAACGTTCGTAAAAATTGAGATAAACTTTTCCATAGCAGCATCAGGATCAGTAAATGTTTACAGACTAGACCAACTGACGTTTGAAAGGGCATCGATGGATATTTCTTTATCAAAAGTGGATCTGTACTCAAATTGGGGACCGTTATTTGTCTTAATGATTTGCAAAAATACTGGAAAATGATCTGTGACGTCACATTCTACTACGCCGGTTTGTATAGGTACATCAAGATTAGAAAGGATACGATCCAACAACGAATCAGCAGCGTTATCGACGGCACGTGTAGGGACGTTAATCAGTGATTGAGAGCCATAACTCGAAAAACAGCTTATAAGCTGTGCTGTGGTAGGGTTGCAAGTATCCAAAAGATTAAAATTAAAGTCGCCCATTATCAACACGTTCTTATTTTCGAAAGAGAGCTTACCCAACAAAAGGGAAAAAGAAAGGCAAAAGTCGATTGAGTTAGATGATGGTGAACGAGATTGATCCAAGCACAGTCTTTTTGCTACTGTTAGGAAGGCCGAACGAATCATCAAATTCTATCCAAACGGATTCGCACTTAGGCACATTAATCTGCAAATCATTGCTCCTAATATAAGCAAGATGCTTTGAAATGAAAATAGCAGAGCCTCCATAAAAGGCTTCAGCTCTGTGAGCGTATCACTTGAGTAATCTGGGAAGCCATATAAGTCCCTATCTGCATCGGAAAGCCAGGTTTCAGACAGGCAGATGGCGGAAAATTTGTGCATAAAAGATTACAGTTGTGCAGATATTTCAGCATGGTGTTTCTTTAGGCTTCTAGCGTTGAAATGGACCTCGCTAAATCCAGCACGCGATAGGTTTTTACCAACATCGCAAGCGCTTATGTAAGCCATTTAACAGGCGTAAAACGACCCACAAAGCGCAAGGAATAAGACGTTCAAGTCAGCCTCAGATAAGATGCGATAGACTTTGCTGCCCGTTGTTTTTCTCGCCTTAATTACGCAGTTCTCCGTCCAGACGTACGTCCAACGTTGTTTTCCTTTCCGAGTTCCCTGCATTTGGCAAGCAGGGCCTTATTGTCTTGGGTGAGGTGTTCGTTCACAAAAATCAGGAGTTCTTTAGAAACCGTAAGGCCAAGGGCAGAAGACGTAAGGCGGGCCTTACGTGCTTTTGCGATGAAATCAAAACGCTTATCGCGGGAACGGAAGCGGGCAATAATGTTCATTTGGTTGGGGGTGCGAGTAGGAACTCTGTGAACAGTTTCTACGTCATCCGTGGTGACAGGACACTCAATCTTCTCTCCAATGAGCTCGAGGATGTTGGGACAATTTTCGCCTTTTGTGACGGGTACGTTTCGAATTTCTATGTTATTCAGTCGTGAATACTGCTCCAGATGAGCCACACGAGCTGAAAGCCGAGCATTGGACTCTTCCAAGCGTTTGTTATTTGCCAGAAGAAGTTCGTTTTCCTTCTTGGCGGCTTCAAACTTAGTGTTGATGAAGTCCATCGATTTCTTCATTTCGGCGATTTCTTTCCTCAGTTCATTCACTTCACCAGGCTCATTTTGCGCTAGCACAATCCTAGCAGCAGTCAGTCCTTCAGTGAGTTCTTTGAGTTTATTTTCCATTTTTAATTTGAAATCCTCGAGCTCGCTGGAAAGGGCAGTAACAGTGCGGGTCATGACAGACCGAGCGATCCGACAACTGCAGCACCCAAATGGAAGAAAAAGAAGCGGAGGCGTTACCTGAGTTTGTAGAAAATTCTTGATTAGTTCCAAGTTAGGCGCGAGCCACAGTGTCGGATCGATCGTCAGTCAATGAAGTACAATATTTGCAAGTACAATATTTGCATGGACATCATGAGGGACAGCAAGATGTCTCAATAAGAAGCTTCAAGAACACCGCTACACATGCCCGCAAACAGCCCCCTCAGGCAATCTGTCGCTGCACTGGATTATTGAGAGTGCATCCAAATTTTTGAAAATTCCTGTGTCGGAAAAATAACAGACCAACCACACGCGAAACTTCGGAAGTCTATCACATATGAAGCGAGCAGAGCGCATACGTGAACTCATGCTCAGTTATTCTGACCGCGCCTGAAATAGACCTAATGAAACGCAGCTTTGCAGAGAGTCGACACATAGAGAGAAAAGGCGCCAGGTACGATGGTCGATTCCCGGCCCCGACGGCCGCTTTTCTGGTGAGGGCGAAAAGCAAGAACGCCTGTTAATTCAGAGCCCTCCGCTACGGCGCGCCTCATAACCTGCGTAGTTTCGGTGTGTCAAATCATATAATAAATCAAAAGCGTCATGCAGAGAATACACTGCTACTTAACAATAAATAAAGGAAAAGTGCCTTTTACCAGCTCATGATGTTTTGTCGCCTATCACCTGTGAGTTATAGTCGGAAGTTTTCCCACACTTGCCCCTCCCCCTTCCAGGGACGTACCCAGAGGGGGGGGCCCGGGGGGCCCGGGCCCCCCCCGAAATTTTTTGGGCCATACCCCCCTTCCCCGCGCCACCTCTCCTCTTCCCTCGCACACATTCTAAAGCGGCGCCATACAAATCCTGGGCTTTATAGATATTTGAGGTCTTTTTTTTTCGAAATGAGCCAAATCCACCTAAGGGGAATTTGAGGGGGAAAAACGAAAAGTTTGGAACCGGACCTAAATGCAGTGCTGTCAAAACTATTAAATGACATGTTTCACATGTCAGCTAGGGGAAGTCTATAGTGACAAGTAATTAAGAATTATGCAGAGAATTTGAGCAATATTAGGATAAGTTCAGATTTGGCTCGTACTCAGTTGATACAGACAAATTGGTGCGGCATTCTTATGAAAACTTTATTGGAATCAAATTTCAAAAACGGTACGATAGATTTTTAAGCAAAAAAGCCAATAAACACGCAAAAGAGCTCAAAAAACAGTAACACTCTACATCAAGAGCCGGTGAGTCCTCTTGGCAGCATTAGCAGCTCTTTATGAATTGCTCCGAAGGGTACTTTTTTGGACACGCCTGAAAACACTCATGAAGCTCTTCATTGCCTTGCCACAAATTTCCAAAACGCTTTACAAGAAGCCTGCTCATATCATCTTCCATGGCTTTCCATGGCTTGTAAGAGGCAGCTAATTTGTTAGGTACGTAAATGGGAAATATGGGAGTAATAACAATAATAACAACCAGATTTACTCCGTAAGGACGAGGGAGATGAGATAAAATGATAGTATCACACCTCTCAGTTTCATTTCGTTCACTTCCGCTTCCGTTCACGTTATTGTAGACGTGTGGCGTCAGATCATTTGCCGATCTCCTCATTGCTCTCTGAACTCATGATACGCCAGCTCTCAAAAGCAAAAAAAAAAAAATTGATGCAAAAACGCACAAAACAGCTCGAAACGTCACACCAAACGCGAAATCCCATTGGGCAAATGAATTTGGCTCATTTTGATCCAGCAGGGTCTGGCTCATTTTCCACACGAAGTAAGATCTGCGTACACGTTTGCAGGGAATTGTCTCAACAATTTATTTGCCACATTTTTTTAGGGGAAAGTTGCCGGGATTTTCTTGGCAGTGCAGTTTTATCTGACTTAGTTTTGGTTTGTGGATTAGGTTCATTTAGAAAAAAAAAAAGATGTCTCATTTGGTGGTCAACGTGGGATTAAAAAAAAAAAAACAGCCGAGGTATGTTTGCTCCGTTTACGCGGAAGCCAGTACCGCTGTACGCTGGCTTCGTGCTCTGCTGCCGGCCGGCCACTTGCAATTCGCTGCACCCCTTTTACCCTGTTCGTCTGCAATCTGTGCTTCCGTTCTCTCGACGGCAGTACTTATCGCCTGTTTCGCCAAGATGGCGGTTTCAGCGGCTCGGGTCGCATATGTTTTGGTGGGGAAGAAATTTTTTGTCTTTAAACATTCAACAAGTTCCTCCATCCTAGCGCGTCGTGCTGTCGGCCGATACTATCGCCCATGCCTGGTGTTTGTGGCTCAACGAATTCCTTCCCTGAGCCGAACTCACAGCACGTTTTTCACTAGTTTTCGTAAGAAGGGTAAGAAGGGTAAGAAGTCTTCTTGCCGCAGAGAAACCCTCTGTAGGGTTTCTCTACGGAATGCCTTCCAACGTCCGGCTCGCGCACGTGTGCAGCGTCCGCGGCCGCCGAACAAGCCAAGGAGACAGAAGGGCTTGGAACCGGATGGCGATGAGCGGAGTGGCGCGAGGGGATGCTTGACCCCACCGTCCGGCGCCTCTAACATTACGCCCGCTTAGGGAAAGCTACCGTGGGAGTACAAAAGCCTTGTGCCACAGTCGGCGCGCCCATCTGGACAAGAAGGATCGCTCATAAAGGAAGCGCAACAGCGTTACCAAGCCCGGCGACGGCAGGGTGACAAAGTGAAGGCGCGCATCGCAATTGTACGGCGGCAAGAGACACCACACGGGCGGCTTTGCTTTGGACAGCTAAAGGCAGTGACAGCGGCACTGTTGATTGACAGCCATTGTGGTTAATGGCTGCTATGCACGACGGCGGTGTAGTGATGCCAGCGCCGGTGGACCCCGTCGGGGCGATGACCCTCCTCCCTTCTCGTCGCTTTGCCGTGTCCCCCAAGCCGTCGGTGGAGTGGCAGCCCTTTGAGACGGCCTTGCCGGCGACCTTCTACCACTTCTACGCGGCTTTTGGGAAGGCTCGTTTTCTCCCGACTTTCTGGGGCGACGGACAGGGGGGAGCGGGGGTCAAAATCCTAATTGGTACGTGTGTTGCTGTGTGGAGGCTGCTTCGTTTGCGACTGCATGCGCAATTTTGCTTTTGTCCGGAGCTGCGGCCAAGAGCGGTCGCATCAAGACTTGCTCTCGTTGCAGTTTTTGGGCGCCAGAGCCCCGCGAATTTCTCGCCAACCACGCGGCGATTCGGCACCCGTTTTGGCCCCCGGGCAACAATCAGGGATCATGCCCCGATACCCTTTTTGTGCGCTGCGGCACCTTTTAATTGTAATGCAGTTTTCATTGTCTTGTGTTAGCTTATGTTCATGCTTCGTCGTCTCTTGTAAATAAGTGTAAACAGACTTTTTCTTCATCATCTACTTGGCTCGTCTCATCATCGGGTTCTTCACCATCCTCCACGACGACACTACCCACCTCAATAACGAACCAAACTTTACTGGTGGGTTTACGGACCCCGAGCTGCATTCCTATGAACAGACCTCGAGACCACCGGGCTTCAGCGGGGAAGGGCACGGAGTCAAGGTGGCCATTTATCAACATGAGAGAGACGGATGTGCAGCGGGCGATCGGTGAAAATGAACTCGGGCCGGACATCTCGACGGACACCAACCAGACTTTTGGCCGAGAGCAATTTCGGCTTTAAAATTGGACTGCGAACTGTGTCTTTGTATTAGAGAGGTTATAAAACCCCGGGTACATATGATAGCTTAGTCTCGCGATGTCGGAGTATCGTCAAGGTGTCGGCAGAGAGCATCGAGTTTACTTCACCAACGGGCCGAACGAGAGGACAGAGGAGAAGCTCATTCCCGCTTTGCAGGACAAGCCACGCTGCGACGCCGAGGTAGCGACAAGGCGCATCCCTGGATATAACAATTAAGGTTCTTTACAAAACAGCCAGAGGTAAGCGCTGACGCGCTGGCGCTTGCCACCGTTTTTTTATCTACATTTACTGCAGTCCAGTGCGTCTCGATGCTGCAATTTCCCAAGCCTGAATCATTGGTGCTTTGAATGGCAGACGGTTAAACGTCGAACTCGGAGGCTGTTTAGGGTAATCACACACGGAATTAGGCGTATGACATCTCTGATTTACCTAGCATTTTGTTTCCTTCCTTCATAACTAGTAGCCACAGATTTTGTTTGGAGAAAAATATGGAAGCGCAAGAGGTTTTCCACGGAGATCTGAACTCTCGAGTGCCTAATGCACTTTCGTTTCTGCCGACTTCGATTGCGGATAACGTGTGGGGTGCTCCAGAAATGTATAGTTACTGTTCAGTACGCGTATTTATTCCCGTAAATATTTTAATTACTGCCGTTCTTTTTTTTAATTTTGCAAACTTCGCGTAGGGATCTTTAACATGCACGAGTGTTTTCGCTTTTCGCCTGCATCACAAGGGCGGATACACTTAATTTCATTTCTGTATGCACGTTTAGGCGCATTTATGGTAAACGCTTGGCGTTCAACGTGTTTAACTAGTAACGGCGGGTATACTCGCCCTCTCCCATAATTTGCATAGAAAAGTTACCTTGGGTTGGGCCCCCCCCCCCCCCCCCGAAAAAAAATCCTGGGTACGTGCCTGCCCCCTTCTATTTGTATCTTGTAACACTTCCGACGTGTTTGGTCTCCAATGAAATAATGTACTTGTAATAAATCAATTTACAGTAGCGCTCACACTGTCCACTTCGTGTGTCTTAATTTCTCTTCACCATGTAACCCAAAGCGCGCTCTACAAAACGGAGGTTAAATTCATTTTTATGTATTCAGGGCACAATAATCGGCCTAGCAAAGTAGCAGACGCCGCTGCCTGGAGTCTGCCGTTAAAGCTGAAAGACTGTCGCCATAGAGAAATATTTTTTAGGTGTTGCGCTTAGCAGCTGCATTGCCGCTTTGGGAGGTTACGTGTTACTCCTTATTCAGCGTGTGCTTTTAACACTGAGGCTGTTGTTGCTGGCCGTAATGTGTGCGGTGTGCGGCGTCATCAAAAAAACATCGTCATAGTTACTCCGGATGTTTACCGAGCGCATGAGCAAGCGTCTTACGAGGAGCGCCCGGGGTCGTCCTGGCTTGCGCGTGGCGCTCGCAAAAAAAAAAAATACCAAGACAACAGTTCACGTATGTCTGCGCCTCAAGGGGGGAGCACAGGCAGCTCGCGCTACAGACGCCCGGTTCGCGAAGTCGGTTTCACCGTTGGTTTCACCTGCGGACAAAACGACACGGACCCGCCAGTCATGCATGAACAACGGTATAGCTGGATATGACAATGGCTGCTACTGCCGCAGTGAAAAACGACTATGCAACACGTAAATAAAAAATTTGAAACCTAATGCAATGCGTCGTGGTGCTTACGTCGAAAGAGAGTGCCTACAGAGGAAGAAATCATTCAGCGTCGTTGTGGTGTAAGCCTTGCGCAACTTAGTGCAAACTTCGCCACTTTTTAATTGAAGCCTTTATTCCTCGCTGATGGCGTGGGAGCCTGAGTAAAATACGTGTAGGAAAGTCAACTTTACACAGTAGGTTTCAGAAAACGATGATGATGTTAAGCGAAGGCACATCAAGCGCCCCAAGAAAAAGCTTTTCCTTGGTGAGGATTGAACCTGGGTTTCCCGCGATATGAAGCTGACGTCCATCCAATTGCGCCATCCTAACACTGTTGAATCAGTTTCGATTTTAAACTGTGACTTTGACTCGGATTGCACGGGAGAAAGCTTCGCGCTTTAATTCTCGTAATACAGGTTTTTTTTTTGTTTGTTTGTCAGTTGGATCAAGTTGGTAGGAGGATTGTTTTGGGGCATGCCTCATAGCCAATGTGAAGCTTATCTCTTAAAACACCCAATTTTAGATGCAGAGCATCTGATTCACTCGCCTTGTCCCTCCGGCGTCGTCGTCGTCGGCGGCGGCGTTGTCCACCCCTCCCCCATTGTCCTCGCCGCGCCAGCTGCGCTCTCCGCCGCTCACCCCCTCTCCTCTCCGATAGCGAACACTCTCTCGCGAGAGGCATTGGATTGGATTTGGATTGGATTGGATTAAAGTGGATTGTGTTGGATTGCGTTGCGTCATAGCCGCGACACGTTGCGTCATAGCTGCGGCACGTTGCGCCATAGCCGCGGCAGACACGCTGGGACCGGCGCATGTGCAGTACTCTCTCTTCCGCGGTTTCCTCTCCTTCGGGCGCGCTGCGCATATAACCGGTGTGCCGTTTTCCGGCGAAGCAACATCCACGCTTGGCTTAAACACCTAGAGTCCACGCCGATTTACAAGTACGCCAACGTCGTCATCGACTGGGACCGGCTTACGCAGTCCCCTCAACGTTATGCGCGCTATAAAACGCGGTCCCTTCGCCGCTCTGCCTATGCGTCGCATCTACACAGGGGTTCCCGCGAGGGGAGGTGGGAGTTTTTTTTTTTTTTTTTTCTCGCTTCACGTAACATAGTGGTGTCGGTGTCAATAGGGCCGCATGAAGGTCTCCGCAAAATGGAACGATTCATGTGGTTTACAATGAAGGCGAAGTTTAAACTCCCGTGGTGTAAAAAAACGAAGTCAGTTGGAATGTGAATTAGCGGTGGTTGTGAGTGAGCTTGAGTGGGTGATGGGAGTGGAGAGTGCGTGTGAGTGGAGGAAGCGAGTGGTGATGGCGAGTGGGTGTGAGTTGCAAGTGATGAGTGCGAGTGCGAGGGAATGTACTACTACTAAGTGGTTCGATGAAAAAGGAAAAGAAATGGAATGGGGATATTATTGAGCCCATCTGGGGGCTCACCGGCATACAACCCAGTCCGGGGGGTAGGGAATATAGAAGGGGATGAATAGAATAGGGTAGCGAAAAAGGAGATAGGTAAAGAGAAAAGTTGAGGCGCCGCGAGGAAAAGAAGCGTTGCCACAGTCACTGGGGGCCACCGAGCACAGTACACATCAGAAACACAGGTCCTGGCGTCATGCTGCGTCCGGGAGAAGTTCTCGACGGGAGCGGTGGAGCGTAGAGGCGAGGCTGTGCTGCGAAGAGTCGTGCGCGGAGGTCCGAAGTGTGGGGAGCTTGCTGGGTGAAGTTCGAAGCAGGCGAGCGGTTACTGGCGAGCGGGAGCAGGCGCTCGACGGCCCCACGCAGCAGAGCGCGCGCCGCCCAAACAAAACACCCATGGCTCGCGACGCGTGGCCGGCATAATCGCGATACCGCCCCGGCCGCGCAGGAGCGAACGAAAAACACGTCCGCACCCCACGACGACCGAGGCCAAACTCCTGCGAGGGAATGTAAGCGGCGAATGCGAGTGGTGAGCGTGAACGCGGAAGAGTGCGAGTAGTGATGATGATGTGGTGAGCGTGAGCGCGAGTGAGTGTGAGTGGTGGGGATGAGTGGTGAGCATGAGCGTGAGTGAGTGAGAGTTGGGACGACGAGTGGTGAGCGTGAACGGGAGTGAGTGCGAGTATTGAGGCCCGAGTGGCGAGCGTGAGTGCGAGTTGTGGGGCAGAGGGGTGAGCGTGAACGTGAGTGAGTGCGAGTGGTGGGGACGAGTGGCCAGGGTGAGCGGGAGTTAGTGGTAGTAGCAAGGGCGGAGTGGCGAGCGTGAGTGCGAGTGAGTGCGTCAGGATAATATATTTTTTGAGTGATTGTGAGTGAGCGGCATCCAGTTTTGCCGAGCTATGGAAATAGTAATACCCGCTGGACATTAGACGTGATTTAAGACCTCTCTAAAACGCCGCGAAAGCGTTATCGGATTGTCTGGGATGTTTACAAGCCGTTCCTTTCGCCAGGGACGCGGGAATAATATGGAGGACAATACAGGAGCACTTGCTCGTCATCGTCCCCTGTTCACTTATCTGGTATTTGTGCTGCAGTTTAAAAAATTGCCAGGTAGCTAACATTCACAACCATTTCAAGTTGTAAAGTTATAGCTGTAGTCAAGCTGTAAAGTCAATCTGTTAAGTTATAATTCATTTGTACAAGGAACATTTTAAAGGTCTAGACAAGAGGACATGATAAAGATTGAGATGCAGCACTGCAGGCTCACTTAGAAGAACAGCTAGGTTCTAAAAAAAATTTGCATATTAAATTACTGGCCTTCTTGGCCTGTAAGTTGGAAGCAATCTAATGCTTGCTACAATCGATTACTAGAAAGCTTGGCTAGTGTCATAGCAATAATCAAGCATCCTACAATAACACAAACTTGCTACGCTACCATCTATCGCCAATAAATGTGCATTTTGCAATGACCAGATCGGGAAACTGTCTTGAAGGGGCAATATCTCATCCTAGGATTTTTTTTTTTTAGTTTAAAAGTTGCACACTGCACTAGTGAAAACTGCTGTTGAGATTACTGTTCTTCGATCCCGGTACACGCGCGCGCTTCTAGGAAATGTCGCAGCTCTGCAGGGAATTTTCCTTTGATTTTCTCATCGTTTTTGAAAGAAGCAAGAAACTTAAACGCAGAGGTAATGCAATGTCGGAGAAATAATGAAGAAGACGTCCTCCAAGTCTGATGATTGGTTGGCGCGGCACCAGTAATAATAGGTGACCGGTAAAAAGCGCAAAGGCTCATGGTTACGTCGTCTGCTACCGCCACTTCCGGTTCGAGAACTCTCCTGCCCTCCCGTACGTCTGCGTGAGCCGGCGGCTGTTGTTGAGGGTGGCCGAGCGGGTACGCCGACGGACCGCCCCGGCAGAGCACGCAGCCCTGAGAGACACGTACAGACACGATGCTACCAGCAGGAACATAACCCGCCCCGGCGGGGAGCTCGCTTTATTAGCGCACCTAGAATCCACTGATGATGATGGTCGCCGTGGCGTCATCTAGTCGAGACGCGACACACTACATCCCCCCTTCAGAAGTCCAGCTTCAGAAGCCCTCACAAGTCCAGCCTCCTTGGCTGGCGAATGGTTCGACCGAACCGTGACACCTGCGCAGTGGGCTCCCGCACAGTTGGTGGTGTCGCACCATGTGACGCAGAAGGGGACGCTTGCTCACTCCCGGTGGCCACTGCTGGTGAGGGTGAAGTAGGAACAAGGTGACTGCGGTTGCGCTGCAGCACCCCTTTGGGTGTCTCTACCACGTACGAGCGCGGACGCTGCGCTGGGCTCAAGACGACAGCTGGACTCTTGATATCCCGGAACCAAACATGTTCACCTGGCTGAAGCAGACGAAGTTCACGAGTAGCGTGTCTTCTGTTGAAGTCCTTTGCCTCTCTTTGCCTGTTAGCACGATCCCGCTGGTCCACTTCTACCGAAGACGGCCAGCCTGGCTTCAGCTGGTTACCCGATTTGGGTATGCGAGTTTGCAGGCGTCTGCCCATTAACAGCTGTGCAGGGCTATGTCCATTGACGCCCGGTGTGTCTCGGTAGGCCAGCAGGGCCAGGTACGGGTCTTCCGACTTGCCTAGGAGGTCTTTGACAGTGCGGACCATTCGCTCCACCTCCCCATTTGACTGCGGGAACCGAGGACTGCTCGTGACGTGATGGAAGCCGTAGGCCAGTGCAAAGTCCCCGAATTCCCTGGCTGCAAACTGAGGACCATTGTCTGTGCGCAGTAACTTGGGGATACCATGGCGGGCGAAAATGCTCTTGATTGCTGTGATTACTGCTGCTGCTGATGTTGACCCAAGGCTGATGACCTCAGGGAATCTGGACCTGTAGTCAACCAGAAGAATGTAGTCCCTGCCATTCAGGTGGAAGAGGTCGGCGCCCACCTCCTCCCAAGGAAGACTTGGTGTGATTGTAGCCATCATGGGTTCTGGACGTTGGACCCGAGTCTCAGCACACTTGGGGCAGCTGGAGACGGTGTTCTCAATTTGGCTGTTGATGTCAGGCCACCATACCGACTCTCGTGCCACTGCCTTGCAGCGGTTGATCCCTTGATGGCCTTCATGGAGCAGTTCCAGCATGTACCGCTGAAGAGAGGTGGGGATGACAATGCGAGTGTTCTTCAGGAGCAAACCATCACACACAGTGAGGTCTCCCCTGTGTTGCCAATACTTTTTCAGATGAAGTGGCAACCGAGACTGTCTGGGCCAACCCTTAGTACAGTACTCCACGAGAAGGTCACACTCGCCGTCAGATGCTTGGGCTTGGCGCAGGTCGTCCCACCGTGTGGAGACAAGACCTGGAAGGGAGCGGACGAGTTCTTGCACGTAGAGTTCGACCTGGTCGGCCTGCTGCGACGAAGGAGCATCCACATGAGCTCGAGAGAGCGTATCAGCTGTAGCCAAGAGTTTGCCGGGTACATAGAGTACCTTGTACTGGTAGCTCATGAGCTTCAGACGGAAGCGCTGGATTCTAGGTGGCAAGAGGTCGATTTCCATGTTGCCTAAAAGTGCAACGAGAGGCTGATGGTCGGTCTGCAGGATGAAGTCCAGACCACGGACATACTGGTCGAACCTCTGCACAGCCCAGCTGGCTGCCAATGCTTCTTTTTCGGTTTGGCTGTATCTTGTTTCTGCCGACGTGAGAGACCTTGAAGCGAAGGCAACTGCTCGACGCTCTCCGGATGGTTGCTCTTGCAGAAGCACGGCCCCCAGGCCAAAGGAGCTTGCATCTGCTGAAACCGTTGTCTTGTACTGGGTGTTGTAAGTTGCAACGCACCGTTCAGAGCACAGCAGTTCTTTTAGCTTCCCGAAAGCAGACTGCTGCGATGGGCCCCATGTCCATTCAGAGTTCTTCTGAAGCAGGGCACGAATAGGTGCGGTGACGTCCGAAACATTCGGCAAGAAACGTCCCACATGATTCACGAGTCCCAGTAGACGACGAACGCCAGAGAGGTCTTCGGGAGCAGGCAGACGCTTGATGGCTGCCACCTTGTCAGGGTCGGGTGAAATACCGTGGGCACTCACTACGACTCCTAGAAACTTGACACTGTTGGTGCCGAAGTAACATTTGTCTCGCTTGAGCGTGATGCCTGCCTTGGAGAGCCGTGCGAGGACCTGCTGGAGGCGCTGGTCATGCTCTTTACGAGTCTTGCCAAAGACAAGGATGTCATCAATCATGTTCACTACGCCGGTCTGGCCTTCTAGTATCCGAGACATTTGCTTCTGGAAATACTCTGGTGCCGATGTGATGCCGAATGGCAGCCGCAGAAAGCAATAGCGACCAAACGGGGTAATGAACGTTGTGTACAGCTGTGACTGTGGAGACAGCATGACTTGATGAAAACTTGACTTAGCATCCAGCTTAGAAAAAAACTTGGCCTCTCCAAGCAAGCCTAGGCATTGTTCCACCGTCGGTAGCATGTGGCGTTCGCGAAGGACGGCTTTGTTAAGCTGAGAGAGATCTACGCAGATCCTGTAATCACCATCACCTTTTGGCACAGCTACCAGTCCAGCACACCACTCTGTCGGAGCATCGACGCGGCGGATCACTCCTTCCGATTCCATCTTGTCCAGTTTTTTCTTGATGGGCTCATGGAGAGGTAAAGGAAGACGTCTCGGGGCTCTTAGTGAGAAGGGCGTCGCCCCGGGTTTCGAACGGATTGTGTAGGCGTCAGGCAATGTCCCCAGTCCCTCGAAAAGGCCAGGGTCTAAGAGCAGCTCTCCGGACGACTCCTGTGAGCCTGAGACATGGTCAAGGAACTTGCATACCCCCAGGGCCTGAATTGCAGGGAAGCCTAACAAGGGAACTGTTTTGGATTCCAGAACATACAGTTTCTGCTCCACGGACTTGCCTTTCCACGTGAGTGTGGCTTGGTATGTACCCAGGACAGGCAACGTGTGATTACCGGGACCTTTGAGCTCGCCTTCTGGAACTTGAAGTTTTGGCGGAACTCGGGAAAATGAGCTTGGTACGACCGAAACTTCGGCTCCCGAGTCCACCTTGAACGACAGTGGGGAGCCATTCACGAGTACTTCGATGAACTTGGCGTTGGGGCGGTTCTCTGCCACCGCGTGAAGCTCAACGGAGCTTGCTGAAGACCGAGTGCGCTTGGAGTTGCATCTTCTTTTCTTCATGCAGACAGTTTCGAAATGCCCTTTCTTGCTGCAGAAATTGCAAGTTGCTTGTCGAGCCGGACAGTCTGCACGCTCGTGCGAAGAACGTCCGCAGAAAAAGCACCCTCTCTGGTTGGGCCTGTCTGGTGACCCAGGCTTTCCTATTGCGTTACGAACACGCGCGGCGGCGTCGACGGCAAGCGGTGACGAGTCGGCCGAGTCGCGTGCCCGGCGCTCGTTTTCTGCGTCTTCGTGTTGACGGACATGCGTAAGTGCCTCTTGCAAGGTGAGCTTCGGACTTCGGCACAGTTTATCCGAGAGGTTACGGTCGAGCAAA
The DNA here is from genome assembly GCF_048455015.1 of Haemaphysalis longicornis. Classification (NCBI taxonomy): domain Eukaryota; kingdom Metazoa; phylum Arthropoda; class Arachnida; order Ixodida; family Ixodidae; genus Haemaphysalis; species Haemaphysalis longicornis. The sequence goes on along the minus strand of NW_027526407.1, from coordinate 208,686,948 downwards.
CCGACCACGAAGCGGTCGCGGACGAGCCTTTCCTCGACTTCCGGCGACGCGTAGTTGCAGCGCTTTACCATCGAGTGGAGAGCCGTGTAGAAGGCATCGGCAGTTTCGCCCGGTTCTTGAGCACGGCGGTGAAAGCGGGCCGTTTCGTACAGCTCGTTGGGCGGATGAATGAAATGGTCGGTAAACGCTTTTTTGACGGCGGCAACGTCTTTGAGCTCGGAGTCACCCAGCGGCGTGGTTGCGAGTACGACGCGGGCTTGCGGGCCCATACAGTAGAGCATAGAACGGACCTGAACCTCCGGCGGTGCTGTGTAGTGGCCCGTGGCGAAAGTGTAATCCTCATATTGGAGCAGCCACGTAGTCCAAGAGCCGGGGTTGTCGAAGTCGAAGGGCGGTGGTGGGCGTAGCTGAGTCAGCTGCGGCGCGGCGGCGGCGGCGATGGCAGGGGTAGTCATGGCGGGGGCGGCGGCGGTTGTCTCGTGACGGGCGTACGGGGTTGAACTGGTTGAACCGTTGAACTACGGACGAGCGTTGAACCGAAGAACTAAAGCCACTTCTGACACCATGTTGAGGGTGGCCGAGCGGGTACGCCGACGGACCGCCCCGGCAGAGCGAGCACACAGCCCTGAGAGACACGTACAGACACGATGCTACCAGCAGGAACATAACCCGCCCCGGCGGGGAGCTCGCTATATAAGCGCACCTAGAATCCACTGATGATGATGGTCGCCGTGGCGCCATCTAGTCGAGACGTGACACACTACAGCTGTCAGGCGCGTGTGTGCGTGTTGTTTATTTGTCACAGGGTACTTACCTGTCAGATAAACCCCAAGTAGGGTCAATCGTTGGTATTTATGGATTTCCCGATGCATGAGCGGTTTTTTTTCGGTGGAAACAGATAAACAACAAGCACACACGCGCGTGAAAGCAACACCGTGTTGGTGAAAGCCGACGGCATACGGGAGGCCAGGAGAGCTTTCGAACCGGAAGTGGCGGCCCTCCGCGGGAGAAAACAATGCCCCCATGAGCCTTGGCGCTTTTTACCGGTCACCTATAGGGCAACACGGAGCGGATGGGAAAAACACGTTAAAGTAACAATAGAGAGTTTTAGCATACCGGGTACCGTCCGCTAACGCTACGGCGGTGGGTAGCGGGGCCCAAATGGGAAGGTGAAAAATTCGTTCCGGGGGGGGGATTAGTTCCGCCGGCCGGCCTTTGCCATGCCCGCGCCTTCTCTCCACTGAGGGCCAACCTCCTCGCCCTCCCCGCGCGCACATACGCGGTCGGGTCCCGGTAACCCACTACCGTAGCGTGAGCCTCGTTACAACTCAAGAACGGCACCACCGCATGTAGTGTATCACTCCGCCAAAGCGCCGGACCCGTGAGGTCAGTGTGCGCGCGTTTTGAAAGGAGTTTGCTATGAATGCGTGATATCGTCTAGCTTTTCTCACGCAGTTTGTTTGTCGTCCCTGGAGTCGTTTATAAGCATAGTAAGTACAAAGAATTACGGGAACGGCTCACGCCATGTTCAAAACATTCCCAGTAACGCCCTACTTGCGCCGTGCGGAGAAACATTCGGCTACGGTGATAAGGCACAGCGGCAACTTCCGGTTTTCAATGACGCTATCACCGACGTAGTGTCTATCCAGCAAGGCGAATTACCTAGAGTGAAGGAATATAAATATTTGGGAGTGTGGATAAACGAAGGGGATAACTACTTAAGTACTCACGAGGAGCAACTTAAGGTTAAGGGAAAGCGAAACGCAGCTATAATGAAGCATAGAGCTCTGTGGGGGTATAACAAATATGAAGTAGTAAGAGGAATGTGGAAAGGAGTAATGGTTCCGGGTCTCACGTTTGCGAATGCTGTACTCTGCTTAAAATCAGACGTTCTATCAGGCCTTGAAGTAAACCAGAGAACGGTAGGACGTTTGGCCTTAGGCGCGCATGGAAAAACAACAAACGAAGCAGTTGAGGGAGATATGGGCTGGGCGTCGTTTGAAGTTAGAGAAGCTCAGAGTAAAATATGCTTTGAGATGAGGTTGAGGGCAATGGATCAACGAAGGTGGGCAGCTAAGGTTTTTAGGTACCTATACTTGAAAAGCGTGGACACGCAGTGGTTAAGAAAGACTAGAAGGCTAACGATGAAATACGGGAAGAACAGTGGGGAATCCAAAACAGCCAAGGTAACCAAAAAAGAGGCAAGGCAGATTGAAACGAATAAATGGAGGGAAAAAATGGAAGCTAAAACGTCGTTAGAGATGTACAGGGCTGAGAAGATGAACATCAGAAAGGAAAATTTCTACGATAATTCCCAGGGCAGTGCTTTGCTTTTTGATGCTAGAGCAGGTTGCCTGCGAACTAAGAGTTTTGTGGGGAAGTATTCACAAAATGATGGGGTATGCGTGGTCTGCGGAAAAGAAACAGAAACTATGCGGCACATCGTGTTAGAATGTGAGGGTATCCATCCAAATCTACATGAAGGGAATATTGGGCTTAAGGGTTACCTTCAAGGCTGTCGAGGGGACGAAAAGAAGATTAGAATGCTAGTGGACGAAAAGCAGAGAGGGGAATATTGCCTAGGACAGTTAACACCTGTAACAGAAAAAAAAAGTATTTTGTGCCTAATAAGCTTTTTGTGCCTGCCCTAAGCAGCGCTAGTATTGAACCAAAAGTGTAAAACATAGGTATATTAGTCCTTTTTGGTAAGATGACATGTCATCACCCCGATACAAAGGGAAACCAATAGAAATCATCATCATCATCATCATCATCGGTACCGTTCTTAAGTTGTCACCGAGTATAGCCGCTATGCTAAAACTCTGTAACAAAGGAACCAGCGCAGGGCAAACTCGGGGCGATACCATGGACACGGTGAGGCAGGCACGCTCCGCATCCATAAAAATTGCTCCCATCTCCCCGCGAGGGAACCCTGGTGTGATGCGGCGCATGCATACGCGAAATGAGAGAGTACACGTGTTTTAGCGACCACCACCCAGCTCTTTATTACATTTAAGAATGATGACTTTATGGTCAGTAAAGTGCACAGTGAGCGGTTGCCGCAGCAGTGATCGAATCTTGGTTTCATCTCGACGTTCGAGAAGAACGAGAACGAGCGCTGACTGAACCGCCGCGGAGCGATACCCACTTTATATTCACAGCGCTTGAAGGAGAGGAGACCGCGGGAGAGAGTCGCGCATGCGCGCACATGCGCACCGGAGCAGCTGTTAACGCAGCGTTAACGCAGCGAAGCGCGCGCCAACCAAGCGCGCCAGCTGTCGTTATGCTAATACGCCGGAGTGAGAGTGATGCGCACAGCTGTGGGAGAGACGAACGGAGGAGAGTCGCGCATGCGCAGGTGGCGTGCGGACGGACGCCGACGACGCAGGAGGGACATGCCTCAGAGCAAGAGATGCGCCGCATCTATGGCCATACCGCATGTAAAAAGATATCGTCAAGCAAGACACCCATCAAAACTGAAATAATTGCAAAAGGAAGCTGCAGATGATGATGATGATTAGTGGCTTTCCCTTTGAATCGGGGCGTTGGTTGTCAGCAACCGACTGCCTGTTTTATTACGTTTACTTGCCCTACTCAAGAGTATCCCTCGCAGTGACTTTGGGACTGCCGCTTTCCGTGGACATGCTGCTAAAGGACGTTTTAGGACCATGGGCTTGTCCCAAACGTGCTTTACGGGCTAGCAAAGCTCTGATAGAGTACCTGCAACACACAGGTCTAGACCAGTCGCTGTGAATAACTCGCCGTATCTGTACGCATCAACTTCTTGGACATCATTGCCATCATCTTCATCACGTCATCAACTGATAGCAAGCTAGGCATTTTAGCCCAGCTAACATCGCCAGACTTCATTAAAGATCGCTCTCTCTCTCTCTCTCCCAGCTAACCTATAGATTTGCTTCCTCCATCCCATTTCTCCCTCTTTTCTCTTTTAAACTCATCGACCGGGGCCCAGCTGCAGTTCCAGCCGTTTCTTGCGCCGTCTGGTGCTAGTCGCCGGCATTCAGCTTCTTACAGGGAATTCCCGAGGAGGCGACGCGCGAGGCCACAATAAGCGTGCTCGCTGTCCCCAACTTTTGTCTCCAACTGGCAGTGGCTCTAGGAGCCAATCAAAACGCGGAATATTTTCCTGCGGAATATTTTCCTGCTTTCTTGCTCCGTGCAGTACCAAGTTTGCCGAGCGAGCGCAGTGCCATCTATCGCGCCTCCGCGCAACACTGGGTAGGCCAAGCTAGTGAGAAACTCTATGGGTAGGCCGAGCCGCACCGGCCTGGCCTGCCACCTGCTTTAGGCACTATACATGCGCCCTTGCAAAGGCGTCTATCAATTAAGTGGTTAGGTGCGCTTAAGTGGCTTAAAGGGACACTGAAGTGATATGTAAACATTGCGGGATTACTAGTCCGGAGTCCCCAGGCCATGTTTCGACCACTCTAGGCGCGTTTACGCGATTTTATTTAGTAGAAAAACTAATTCGAAAATGCTGTCCTCCTCTCTTTACGCTCGCCCATTTTCTGTGGCGTTTTCGTGTGACGTCAGGAGGGGATGAGCTGGCAATTGGCTGCGCCACGGCTGCGCTACTGCACGGCTCCCCGGCCGACAGAGTCAGTCGGCCCAGCGTTTCGTCCGCCGGGCCGGCCGCCGGCAGGTCGTCGCAATCAAGGAGGTTAAAAAAAATTGCTTGGTCGCAATTCGTTCGCTAAGTTGAAACGAAGCCAGGACACGTTTGTGAATGGAAGAATGTGCCTTTCTTTACTTGGTTTGTTTGTACACTGTATCTAGCTCCAAGTCAAGTTCGCTTCACACAAGTGCTGCACAAGCGCACATGCGACGCTTCGCTGACTGGTACGCCAGTAGAAAAATATAAGGCCTCTTGAAGGCGGGAGAAGAGTCAGCGAAGTCAATATAGGTACTAAGGAAATAAAATCAACTGATATTTTTACCGTACAGCGTAAAACTAGGGCGCGGGAAGCACTTTTTTGCGCTGGGCGAACAAGCACAGCGGTCAGCAGCACGACTACGCATCTGCGAACGCTTTTCCGTCTAAGAAATGCAATTGCTAGACGTGAGCTACTGTGGAAACTCGGGCGACGCTTACTGCACGATCGCAGTACAAGAAATAGTCACCTAAGCTGCTTGAAATGCCAAAACTAAATAAAAGTGTAAACCGGTTGTACAATATATACCCTATATTAGCAAGGCCTTCGCGTTCCGCTCCGTGGCTCAGTAGTCTGGGGCGCTGGGTACGTCACCGCAAATGTTTTGCAAATCACGAGTTCGAATCCCCGCGGGTACGTGCTTTTTTTTTTTTTTTTGTAAGTTAACTTTTTTGTTTTCCGCCGATGTTTTCTATATTGAGTTCACCTTTTTTTGGGCCGCAACGTTCATGGCTACACGAACTAGTTCACAAAACACGCGCAGGCTGGCACATGCATGGCGCGCTAGCGAGTTCTCGTTGGCGTGCTGTTGCCATAAGCACCGACTGCTTGCAGGCAGTGGGCACAGGCCAGAATGAACAGACCCTTGGCCTCCTGCGAACACGCTTTTTACGATACAGGCATGAGGGAGGCAAGCTCCAATTATGGAGGAAAAGCGCATGACATTTGGGCGTCTACGGGTACGCGGAGGGCGTTCATGCACTGCGTAGGTTTCGGCTAGTGAATGCTACGATTCCAAGCCGTCCTAGGAGGCTTATCTTTATGCATTTTTACAGCTGACAACATGGCAGAAGCGCGGTACGATGATTACTGAGTCATTGAGAATGCCCATCCAACAACGCCACCGGTTGTGTTTTACAGAACCGAAACCGAAACCGAAACTTGTTTGGTTGCTCATCTTGGGCATCGTCCAGTCACGGTGCCCGCTCCTCCTAACGTCACAGCTTTAGTTGGTGCGGCCGCCGCAAACCGCGCATGGTAGTTTTTCTTCTTTCGCGCTTTGTAAAATAATTACCGATTTGTCAATCGTAAAAACGATGAAAAGTGTGCTAATTTGAGCCAGTCTACACAGTGCAAGCAAAAACGGGAGCTTGACAAATTCACTTCAGTGTCCCTTTAAAGGGGCACTGACACAAAAATTTTACATCTTGTTTATTTTGTTGCGATAAGTAGCTAGTGATCTACTTATAACCTGTAGAAACCTCATTTGCTTCAGCGTGCGACGGTTGTTTAATTAGAGGCATTTTCAATGCGGCCAGTCGCAGTTTCGGTTTCAGCGAGTGCCGCGAAACGATGGATTTTGTGGATTTTGTGTGAACAAAGCTGACCACGTGACCGTCGGAGGGATATCACAGAGCAGAGCCGCCGTAGCACTGTCGAATCCGCATCGACGGCGGTTTCTGCGAATGCCCCCACGTACTGATCTCGTGAGGAGCTTAATTAAAAAGCGGCCGTGGATGTGACGCAGGCGCTGCGAGTGCAAATGCTACCGCGGCTAAAGAACGACGCGCGACGCTCGAGACGGTGGGTGGCAAGACGCGCGCCGGGAGCAGCCGGCCAGTCTGCCTACAGGTCCGCCTACAGATGTGTTCGGCTAAGCGACGGATATTCGAGTGCCGCTCTCTCGTAAGCGGTGCAGATGACAATTTTTAATGCAACCCGCCATCGCATCATTAACTCCTTTCTCATGTAAGCCACCATGGCCGGGACTTGGGGACAATTTCGTGCAGCGGTAACAAGCTATCACTCGAGCTACCTGCGCCGGCCTGGGCCACTTCGCGGCCGTGGCCGCCGCCTGCACAGCGTCCGTGCGGCTAGCTCAGTGGGCTTTTCGTGCCTCCGGCGTGTTTTCGCATCCAATGGTAATAAAAAGTAATAGAAACAGAGTGCCTGGAATCGCTGTAGAACTTTGGTCGCGGCCAGCTGCCCGATCAGCTGACGAAATCACGGCGCCTCCGCCGCCAACGATCGGGTCGTTCGTTCTCGAGAGCAGAAGCTCCGCCCTCCGGCCCTCCGATTGGAGCGGCGAGCCGGGCGAGCCGGCGAAAAACGCCGGCAGTGCGGAAACGGCAAACACAAACTCGTGACGTGTTTTGATGTTGTTTATTTACACAATATCCTCGGGATGTCGGTTGCGCGTGGTCCTCTGCTGGCTGCTCGGTTGCGTTTCGCACACTTTAAAATTGATTTTAAATATGTTCTAGGCTGTATTCGCCGCTGATATTTTGCAGATGATGTATATGTGTTCCCACCAATCTATCTCCGAAGTTATCTCGCCTTCAAAATTTTGTGTCAGTGCCCCTTTAAGTTTGCGGGATACGCTGCAACGGTGACAGGATGGAGTATTATCGACCGAGAGGCTTTAAAAGAAACAAAGCGCAGAAAGAAAGCTACCCCCTTCGCGGCCCTGAATCGTCCGAGTTGGGAAGGCTGGTCACAGCATCACAGGCGGCACATGTTTCCGTGAATTTTTTAGAAAATACCGTGGCGATGACTACGAAGCAGATTACATGCTGCTGTCAAAGTAAAGTATATCGGTATGCCAGCTGTTAATACTCGTGAGCTTACAGTAAATTTTCCCTCTAGCGAATACCGCGCGCATTGGCAGTATTTGCACGAAGGTTGGTTTCTCTTGCATCATGAATGCGTCTTCCGCGGCGTTTATAATGAAAATTTATGCGGCACGTAACACTCAGCCGTATTTTAATTGTAAGAGAACTAATTGATGGCTGCAACATCTCACCCTCTTTTGGAAAAATATGACTGTTCTTAAACAAAGTAGGGTCATTTGTTTGATGATGATGAATAAACTTTATTAGAGACCAGGTGCTGATGTTAGGGCACCCGCCCGGTGGGAGGCTTCCTTAGTCCGGGATGCCTTGGGCTATTTGTTTGAAAAAAAAAAAAGCCGTCAAAAAGTCGAAATACCTACGTCAGCACAAGGTATAAAAGCAAAGCATGTGAGATTTTCGGGCTGGAAATAAATGCTGCTCAATAAAATGAAGTCGTTTTAACGGGGTTCACAACAGCAACGAAAACAATAAAAAAAAAATAAACGGAGTTAATGATGATTCTAATATTTGAAGGCCCTGCTTACCCCTTAAAAAGGAAGGGATAGTCTTAAAGGGGGCCTGAGATGGATTTCAAAGTGTTTTTGTTTGTGTCAGAAAACTACTCTATAGTTCTTGTAGAAACAAGTCCAAAAATAGTAAGCATATTCGCTCACGCTAACAAAAGTTATTACCCCGACGAGACAGAACTATTTGTTGGCTCGGCGGCTTGCGATGACGACATAGTCCGACCTCGTCCGAGGCGAAGCACTGATTTCATGGTTGGCCGCCGGAATGTCCGCGATATTTGACGGCGGCGGTTTGGTTTAGAGCGTCGTCGTTACCATGGTTACTTCAGCGAGTGGGTCGCACATGAGACGACGACGTCCTTTTCTTTTTTTTTTTTAAGCTACGTTTTCAGTCTTTACAGACTTTGAGCAGGAGATACTGGTGATTGCGGAAGTCGACCGTGCATGCGCGAGAGTTTCCGTGAACGGTAACTTATTTTTACCGTCGCTACATAGCGATACAGAGGCTAGAATTTCTACCGACTGTAGTAGCGAGCCCCCTGCGCCGGCAAAATGTACGCTCGCGTTTTGATTAGATTACCGGAAAGTTCCGAGTGAACGCCCTCCCCCGAAACATCGCCCACCCCCTTTTACGGGTGAAATATTCAATTTACTGAAAGACGCGCGCCCACCCCGTAAAATCCATGGCTTTAGCGCCGATGAGTGAACAAAACAAACCCGAATCATCTGTTCATGTGTAGATGCGGTCACTTATTCGTCCTTTCCGCGCTTGACCCGAAATTTCGCCCATCTCGTATTTTTCACTTGATATCACTGTACTTAAATTTGGGTGGGCGTTCTTCCGGAACTTTACGGCACAGCAAATGCGCTGTGCTCTGCGCTTCATGCAAGCAATCTTAGTTGATGTTGTTTACTACATTCTTGCTAAATGATGATCAGGAGCACGATAAATGACAATTTTTTTTAGAATGAGCGAGCAAAATTTCCGCCCCTACTCCAGCTTCCCACGCTTCCAATGGTTCAGATGCCTTTATGAACTAGCAAAGCTCTTTTATGTTTTCAAAATCGTCTTGGGCAAGGTAATATAGGTAACTGCGGAATCATTAAAATATATCTTACTCATTTTATATCGAAATATTTAGCGGTGGCGTGAATTCTGGTTAATGCAATACTTGGTGTTAATTGTTCCCACTAGATGGCGGCGTCAACGTCATGTTTTCGATTTTTTAAGCTCTACAGTAGAAGTATACGGCTCTTTAAAAAAAAATATTGTATTGTGAGAGTTCAATCTAAGACGTCCAAGATTCAAGCCATTTCAAGCATAAGCGAAGTGTTCTGGGCAACAAACGTTTTTGTCATTTGCTCTGAGACAAATTCGCCAGATGTCGCTACTCGGCAGAGCCGGTAAGCCGGAATGCAGAAACCGCAGAGTGCAATTCTTTCGTTTTCAGCGGCAAACGGCTACTCTTGCTTCATTTAACACGGTAAACGGTAAAGCGCGCTAAGGACACTAGGCAACAGGTTCATTCAGAAGGCCGGTGCAGCAAACCACACTTTCCTGCGATCATGACTTGATGGGAAGCAATGAAATGAAACTTTGTCAGTTGTCGTTACGGGATGAGCATGCTCTTGCCCTTGTCGCGACCGCCGCAGAGAATCAGCTGCGACAGCGTTTGGGCTTGAAATGATTTATTCAACCCGCGTGAGCACACTTGAGCGTGCGCCTCGTGATCACGAGCAGTGCCCGGCGTCGTCCAAGCGCTGCGTGCGGAGCTCCGCCTTCGTCGTCGGCGCGGCGCTCCCTTGGCGTGCCGTTCGTTACCACCTCTGAAACAACGTCGAGGCTACGCTCGAAACACAGATGGTGCAAAGAATCCTTTCGGGTATAGCGTCCAAGAAAGCAAATGCAAAGAAAACTGACACGGAGCGCTGGGCGATCACGCTGGCTGCAAGCGTCGTTGCTCCTGCGCTCACTGTATCCTTCCGCCGAGAACGGAGGAGCGTCAAGCCCGGTTTGGCCCGGTGTGTGAGTGCTTTACACTCCGGTATAAAACAAATATGTGTGACTGTGTAAAAGCACCCACACACAAAAGATGTTTTTTGTAGCTTTCTGATGTTTTTACGCTCGTAAAAAATTGATTAAATCAAGAGCGCACAAACACGTCACGATTAGTTCAAGAAATAGCCGTTGCGCTCCGATACCATCGACCCCCCAAAAACCCCCATCTCAGGGGCCCTTTAAATCGTTCACTGGCATTTCCTGGAGGGCTTGCAGCGAAACCCGTGTACGCTGTGACTGTATTCCCGGAAAAGAAGACAGAAGGCACAGACGCGTGCACGGAGCAAGAAAACGTGCTCGCTCCATGATCTCCGGGTGGGACGAACTGGCACCAGCGGAAACGAACTGTCATGGGCGAGGAGCAGGGCGCATTCTGGGAATGTTTGGTGATAATTAAAGCCGTGAAATTGAAAATCGTCGTCAGTTTCGTTTCCCGGCCGCGGCGGCCGCTTTTCCGATAGAGGCGAAAACGCCGGCGTGTTCGGGATTAATCCCGATCTCCCCACTACGGCGCGCCACATGGCCTGTCTCGCGTCGGCGCGTCGAACCCCACAATCAATCAATCGAAAATCGGCGCCAGTTGGTGCGCAGTTCTCAATGCTTCCCACTCGCGTGATCCACATTAGAGCCCGCGTATTTAAGGTAATTACACTTGCTTTGAAGTCAATGCTACTAGCACGTAATGCAGCGTACAGACCGCACTACACCCAAACAGTCGATCCAGCGAGACGGAGCACCGTACTCGCGAAACCACAGCGGTCCGATTTCAAGTATGCGAACAAAACGGCTTCCAGTGCTGTGAACAGCTAATTAATTTGTGCTTTCTAGCGGAAACACAAATTCACTGAAAAAAAAAAACTATGTGGAAACGTGAGAACGCACGCACGAAAGGCTCCACCTGCGTTCTGGCTATGCGTGGCACTGGGAAGTCAATATCGCCTGCCCCCCTCCACCGTACGCGTAATCAACAGTTCAATCCTTCAGTCTATTCCTAGCCCGGTGCTGTAGAATTACTGTAGTATGTTTTAATTAATCTAGAACTTAAAAATTGCGTATAATACATTTCATCCGGTGCCGCCAAGCAGGAGCGCAAGCGAAACCCGAGCACCCTGGCGAGCGGTGGCCGACCCAGTATTTTTCTTATGCCCCGATGGCGGCGCTGGGTGTCGCGGCTCAGTGTCGCCCTCTGTTCACTGCACGGCGCCTGCCATACTCATGGGGTAAAACGTAGACCATTATTCGTCCACGCGGTATATCGGCGCATGCGCTCTGCCGCCTATCCTCCTCCCTGCTCCAGGCCTCGCTCGGCAGGTTGGCTCGGCCAGCCCAGCAGCTTGGAGTCGTTGGCGTCGTCCTGCCGAGGGGTGTAGCAGGTGTAGCCTGCGCATGGAGGCAAGAAGCGCGCATCGGCCATGCAGCAACAGCGGCGGCAGCCCGACGGTGCTGATGGCGCAGCCAGCGTGTTGCTGCAACTCTTCGTCGGCGAGCTGCCGCTATAATCGCGCCTAACGAGCAGCCGGCAGCAGCGTGAGCTCGGCGCCATCGGTGAGTGCTCTCCTCCCGGACCGCATCAGCTGTGCGCGACGAAAAGAGGCCGCGATCGTGCAATGCCCTCTCCGCTGTCGCGATGCTGCGGCGGACACGGCCGATTGCGGCCGGGAGACGGTCGCTGCTTCCGCGAAAGTTCGCCGTTGATCGCGTCTATCCGCGTAAGCGACGTGCGTAATCCGGCCGGCTTGCCCGATCGGAATTTCCTATTTCTCGTTGGGTCCGCAGAGACACGGAGGCTGCCCAATTGCCTTGAACTTTGCTGCTGCTGCTGCGAGTGCCTCGAGCTTCGTCCCCCGCGCCCCAGGATGGCCGGGTCGGAATGACGCGACCAATTATTCTATCGAAGTGAGCCGCGCAGCGCAGTTTCGACAGATTTTTTAAAAACGCCGAGGGCTCGCATTGCGCTGTGAGCGTCGAAATGGGTTTCGGACAGTCGTGCGATCTGTAGTGCAGCTGATCGGAGGGTGCTTACATTCCGGAGAGAGGTAACCTCTTGCCTTTCCTTGTCGAAACACCTGCGCCCGTGACTAAGGCAGCGAAACGTCGATGCAAAAACGGTGCGGACACGCAATTCCCTGCGATCCAACGTGCTTCCACGATTTTTTTTTTTAATTCTTGGAGCTGCGTTGTCTGCATGCAGACGGCGAAGGATGCAGAAAACTCGATCCGAAGATGACGCGTTCCTTTGCCCCCTCGCGACGCACGTCTCCGCTGCGAGCACTGTTTACATACACGGCAGCAGCGCTGTTCATGCCTCGCGTCGATTGCGCGCGCATTGCATAGCCTTGAGGTGTCTGCCGTCGCCTCCATATGCTCTCACAAAGTGAAACCAACGCGGCGGCGGGTGACTAGATGGAGGAGGGAGGGATATTGGTGGCGCGGAGCGCATTTGGCTGTTGGCCAGCGGAGCAAATGTTGGGACCAGCCAGCATTGATGTATTCTGTCGGGGGCCGCTTTCGCAATCGACGCGCCTACAAGGGCCGAAGTCCCTCGCGAGCATCCTAGCGCGCGCGATCCGCACGGCGTAAACAGGATTCCCGGAACGATGCCTGCCCAGGGGCTTCCGCAATGCCGCACAAGCGCGCACGTATTTCCCCACGACCTCGCGAGCTTTCGCGATATCTCCGATCGTGGCCGATTCGAGGAAAAGGGCTGCAAGCGTTTTAACTCTTTTTTTTTCCTCCTGTGGTATTCGATTTATTATGCCGCAGCTCGTATACCAACGAAAGGAGAAAGTTGCGAAGGCGTCACCGATGGAGTTTCGTGTAAAGATATCCTTAACCTTTCTTCTTGGTAATGAGTCAGCTTTTGCTGTTGGGCCTGAAGGTTAACTGCTTGTCAACAATTAGCGCATTGGCACATGTTCCGCTGGCTCGAGTTGCGAATAGTGGGCCTGTTGTCACTCACACCTTTGCCTCAGCTGAGGAAGCAGTGCATTGAATGGCTGTATGTACTTCTGCTGCTTCTACCCACCACAGCGGCGGCTGAGCCCAAGGACACGGGTTCGGCCTTAGCCACAGTAAATGCTCTTCAGATGGAGGCAAATGTGTGTCGATATTTTGGTGCACCAGGGGGTCAAGATGAATCTGGAGCCCCCCTCCACTGCGGTGCAGCTCATTGCGCAGTTGTAGCTTCAACGCATTGAACTCCCCAAATGAACTAGTTTTACCTACCTCTAATGAGTCAAACATTCTTTGGCTCAACAACCATATTTCTCTGTGGAGTCTCTATGCCCTGGGCCCAAAAAGCCCCGCTGGAACTTGCCACGCTGCACGCAGTGGTCACCGTTCGCCCCTGAATTGCATGCTGCCAGCTAAGGTCTACCCTTCCGTCTCCCCGTTCGGGTGGAATTTCCGAGTGCCTCTCCACTCGTGTGTCCTGCTCCTTCCCACGTTCTACCCCCCACGGCGCAGTCTTTGAGAAGGTCGACGGGGCAGACTGCGGCAGCCGAATTATGTCCCCGCATCAAGTGTCGGCTCGTCTTTCCAGTTTGATGGCGCCTGCATAGAGAGCCAGTTCAAGAACTGTCTTGCATCTTCAAAGTTTTCACCCCAGCATTGGGCATAAGGTTGGCAGTAAAGAATAGTCCCTGAGATTTTCAGGCATACGCTGCTTTCAGCCGTGCCAGCCCCACATTTGTGCGTTTGTGTGAATCCCGGATTTCTTGGGAAGGAAAACGCTGCAGGTCAAACACAGATGCTTTGTTTGTAAGCAGCAGTGATGAACCCCTGAGCCAGTGTTACTTCGCTGGTACGAATTACATTTTTTGTGCCTTTCGGGGGGCAACTTTTTATGTCATGGGGAAGTCCACGAGGCGAAAGAATAATTCGCAGTGTTATGTATAATTGGCCTCAACCAATACCAGAAACCCGCAGAATACAGGGTTGCTACTGGATAATCTTGAAGCTGCGTGTCAAGCGTCCCGGCCTAGACACACCCACGCACGCATTGGCTAGCAGGACGGGAGGAGGGCCGTGCATGCACACTCGTCAGGGTGTGCAGGAACAGTCCATTCCGCTTCAACCACGAGCCTCACGGGGGCTGTGATTGGGCTCCGGTCATTCCTTCGTAAACAGCCACACTCGTTTGCCCCCTGCGTTCGCCACGGCTGGCTGAGGGTGCTCTCCACCAGCAGCTGTGGGTCTCTGTGCAGAGGGGCTCCCCCCGGATTTTCTCTCCCCCTCCAAAGCCAGCTGTGCTTCCCGAATGCCTGGGGCATTGCGTGGCTGCTCGTGAGTCAGGCTGCTGCACTGCCTTACTTCCTGCTCATTTCGGGCATGCCGGCAGCTGTTGTGGCCAGCTGCAGCCACGCAAGCACGTGTTGCGCTGCTGGGGTGCGCAGCACTTACTCGCGCATTCTGCGAAAGGCTGCTGCCATGGGGCTTTTACGGAACGCTCTGTCGGGGTGCTGGGACCGGGGTGCTAGTGCCCCTGGGCCCTGGTTAAGGGGGAAAGTTGCAGCTTTGTTCAGTTTGGAAGAACTGGCTGTGCTCACCTTCGTTCCAGCCACAGAGGTGCTGCTTTTATAACTGGACAAAAAACTGCAAGAAATCTGGAAAGTTTTTCACATTTCATGCCACATGGCGCAATGTGGTCCGGAATGATGTAGTGATACAAGCCAGCACTGAGAACATTGCCATCCCAGTGGTGCCACCACCAAACGAAACTACAATCGTCCAGTCGTGTTTCCAGGTGGCGCCTGGAGTCGGTGGCAGTCAGTCGCACACACAAGGTTTTCTCTATCAAGACAGGTAGCTGGGCGAGTTGGTTTACGTTCATGTCCGCAAGCCGCCTAAAGGCACACATGAAAAGACGGATGTAAACGCAAACGGGCGCCCTGCCTGTATTTTCATCGTTGTCTTTTTGCGCCTTGTTCCCTGGTGTTGTATAGAAATCGCTGGAAAGTTGCCAGGGAGGAGCCATCACTGCCGCCTCAAATGCTTTCTCGATCAGTGTCATGATGATTTGTTGGAAGTTTGTGACGATGAAAGTTGCATCACTGCTATGGGGACACAGCTGCCTTCTTAACAAACCAAACCCGTATTTTGCCTTCATGTCCCCTTTGGATATTTTTTTTGGTAGTTCCTATTTCAGTTTCTTTTATTCTCAAATAGCGTGAAAATTCAAAAAAGAAAGTTTTAATTTTTCAAAGTTTAACGTTTAAGAGCGCAGCTCCTTCACAGACCATTAGCGTTGCTTAGTTGAAAGAATGCTCCATTATTTTATTTTCAACTGTATGAAAAACTTTCTCCTTTTTTTGCAGTGCATGACATCTGTGGCATGTGTGAAAAAATTGCTGGGCATCTCTGGCATTTTGCACATTCTTTTGCTCAGCTGTTTGAACCATAGAACAAAGACCACCAGTTCCTATTGTTTCTTGTTTGGAGGCGCTCTTGATGCAGATTTTTGGGGATACCTTTAGACCTTGAGTCACTAGATGTTTGCGGGAAGCCTCAATCTCTGCCTGGTTACTGTTTCATTGCAGCAGGCTGCCTTTGGTAATGTGTGCGGCCTTTTGAACGTTTCCGAACTGAAAACTTTAAGACTGCTTCGGCATAAACACATTTTAATGGAGCAGCGCAAAAATATCTCGACCATTACATTTTCAATTTTTTCTGCTCTTTGTTTCGTCGTAGCAAATCCAAGTACTGTACGCTCATTGTTTCACGATTCTGACTGGGTCGGGCAACATGCATGGGAAAGATGGGAAGTGCACGCTAACTTAAGTGTGCAGTTGCTGCGGGGATCACGCAAATGAGGCGCTGCGTTGTGGCATTTCAACTTCGATGGCTGTAGTGCGGGAGAGTGAACGCCTTCTTGGGTCAAGCCTCTGGAGTTTGGTTTGTGCCAACAGGATGTTAAGAAGTTGTAGCTTTGTGTTAGGGAGGCTTTTGCCAATTTACGGTCTGCAAGGGGCGATGATATTCCTTAAAAAGTGATTGACTGAACTTGTGGCTGCATGGTAATATACTATTTCAGATTGGCTAAACAAGCCTTTGTTCTTTGTGTCACGAAAGCACTGTCTGTACAGGCGTCGACATTTTGAAGTTTTTTTTCTTCGTGTGGCGCCAGTGCACTATAGTAATATTGACACATGCGTGGGCCTCGTGTCAGGGGCACGTTGAAATGTGTGACCAACGTCGTGGTTCCTGCGGGCTGCCTTCCCCTGATGGACCGAGTGGGTGGGGTGGGGTTGCATCGACTCCCACCATGCACGGGTTTTGCGTAAAGCAGGGCTCCACTGACGAAGCTGGCCCCTTTGGCTCTCCCTCTGGCTGAGACATCTGAGGCGTTTTTTCACGACACGAGCCAGATCCAGAAACTGAAACTGAGTCAGATATAGCTGCACTCACAAGAAAAACTCGGCAACAAAAAAAGGGGTGGCAGAACATTAGACAAAATAACCCTCGTAAACGTGTACGCAGGTCGTTGCTCGTATCGAAAATGAGCCAGGTCCTGCTGTTTCACAGATCAAAATCGGCTCGACTGTTCAGACTGTTTTGTGGGTGTTTTCGGAAGGTTTTTTTTTTTTGCTTTTCAGAGCTGGCTTATCACGAATTCAGACGTCAATAAGGAGATTGGCAAAATATTTGTCCCCAGAAGTCAACGACGAAGTGAACAGAAGGACGGAATGAAATGAAACAATGATTTCATCTCTTCTCTCCCGTCCCTTTGGAGTAACTGGGGTTATATATATGTTTTTACTCCTATATTTCACATTTCAATACTTAACTAGCTTTGGCAAATCTACTTCCCCCCCCCCCACACACACACACACACACAGGGGTGCACACCCTCTTTGAGAGTACGAACCACTTCATTAACGTGAAGAAGAAGCGTTTCGGAAATTCATGGCAAGGCAAAAAGCTTCCCTGCTTAGTGCGTGCCTTCAGGCGTGCTCAAGAAAATTATCCTGGGGAAGTATTCGAAAAGAGCTTCTAATTGTGCCACAAGGACTCACCCGCTCTCCATGTGTAGCTGTACTCTTCTTGAAGCCCTTTCGCGTATGTTTAATGCCTTTCCCCCCAAAACTCAATCGCCCCATTCTTGAAAGTCAATTCAAATCAAGTTTTTAAAAGAATGCCACATCAACTTGAGTGTTTCAACTCAAAATGAGCCATGTCCAGACTTATCACCCCAATATTGCTCAAATTTTTTTGCTCAAGTTTTTAATTACTTGTGGCCATAAGCTTCCCCTAGCCAACTTGTAAAATATATCATATAATTGCTTTGACAGCGTTGCATTTAGGCCCGGTAACAAACTTCGGCTTGTCTCGCAACTTCGCGTTAGGTGGATCTGGCTTGTTTGTAGAAAAGAAAATACGCCTCATTTGTTGAGGGCTCCACTCTTGTTGGCCTTTTGTCTTTCCTCATTTTTTGCGTTTTTTGGGTCAGACAACCTGTTTGGTGACTGGAATGGAACTGAGCGAGTTTTCAAGGCTGCTAGTGTTGCACAGGGTGTTGCGGCAATAATTGGAACACTTTAAAAAATTTTCCTGAGCGAACCGCCACTCTGTTTGCGCTCAAACTTCACACGAGGTCGCATTTTGTGGTCTATTTTGTTTGACACCGGGAACAACAACAGTGCTTACCTGTTTTTCCTGAAAATAAATAAAAACGATCTTCGCCTATCGGAAAATGGCAGCTGATTGGCGGAAAAATTTTTAAAGTGTTCCAATTATCGTCGCAACAGCCTGTATTTGTCTTCATGGCCCCTGAAAGTTAACCAAGGAATTCATCATACTGGCAAACATTAAGACTTGCTAAATGGGAGAGAAAACACACGCTAGGACTTCAACTCAGTCTATGCCACAGAAGCGGGGAAACACCAATATGTACACAATATTTGAAAGGGTTACCGTGCAAACGCAGCAAAATCAGTATCGCTCGTATCACAGGCCACACTACAGTGCCGGCCGCTATCACACGGTGTGAAGGCCTTCATTTTGGTGTGCATTCCCCGTTTCTGTGGCGTAAACTGAGTTGAAGTCCGAGCGTGTGTTTTCTCTCCCATTTAGCTTTGCCCCTGTCATAATGTTTGCCAGTACGATGGATTCCTTAGTTAGTAACCAACTCGCTTTAGTTGTCTTTTAAGTTGCTCGACCTTTCCCCACGTCGACGTGCGTGACAGGGTGTCCTTGTTGGCTGTCACAGCCGTCCCTGCGTAGACTGCGACCTGGTGCAGTTTCATGCGCTACCTCTGCATGGTTGCAGGCAGAGTGAGGCCCCCCCCCCCCGCGCCCGCCCATGGCAACCATGGCTGATGCGTCCTCCGACGGACTGCTCATGTTGGAGCCACAGCATGCAGAGGAGTCCAGCAGCTGCGAAGGCGGCAGCCAAGACGCTTCTCTCGACTCGGCAGGGTGAGTTTAGTCGGAATGCTATCCACTCCAGGCTCGGCTTCGCTGCTGGAAAACCGGATCGGCCGTACCGGAAAGCCCACTTGTCATCAGGACTCTGGATTGAGCTGTGAAACCAGGCGAAATCATGTGGCCCAGCTATTGATGGACTGCACCTCTTCGGCACGCCAAGCATTTTCATGTTTTTGAGGTTTTACATGAAGAAGTTGCACGTGGGCTATGAGGTGCAGTGTAGTGGGGGCTCCATAATTTTGACCACCTGGGGTTTAAAAAAAAAAAGTGTGTTGACGTAACGAGGGAAGGGGGATAGTACCAACTTCACACACTCTGAACAATTCAAAATTCCCCCACCTATTTAAGTATGCTTTCACTTCTTCCATTTGAGAACTTGACTGACAAAAAATCAGTTGCTTAGGACTTGCAAAAGCTTGAATAAAACTGATTTGTTGCTTTACATGAGGAGCATTACATGAGGAGCACGTTCTTTACAGCATAGGGTTTTTACTGAACCAGAAGAGATTGAAATACAAAATTTTTTAATGTCTTAAATTCTATCTTGGGGTGCTCTCTCTCCCCTGGTCTAATTCTGCCCCCATGCACTGTTGAGCTGGCTGATGCAACCCTGATAGGCAACCCCCGTGCAGGCTTGGCTGTGGACTCCCCGGGTCCAGCCCCAACGGCACAGGTGCGGCTGAGCAGACGGCCCGTTCTTCGAGTGACTGCGGGAAGCCTGCCAGCAGCGGCCCCGCCTCGCCCACACCTCTGGCAGTGCCCGACGGGGGAGTGTGCCAGGCCCCTCTCCCGAGGCCCCCCTCGCAAGTGGTCAGCAACGGCCTTCTGCCGGAGGGAAGCAGTGCGGCTCTGGCTTGTGGAGCGGAGCACGCTCTCGGCTCCGGATGCGACGCAAACACTTCGGGGGCTGCCAGTGCCTCGGCGGAAACCCCAGTCGGGCCTTCGGAGCGTCTGGCTGGTTTGCAGCCCGCAGGGCTGGCCCAGCAGACGACGAGCTGTGCAGAGGTCCCTGCGGAGCGCTCGGGGGGCGAGCCGGACCGGGGGTCTCCCGACGGTCCGCAGGAGGTCCAGCTGCGGAAAGGGTGTGGCAGCCCAGAGTGTGACCCCGTGGCCAGTGCGAACGGGCCCAGTGGCTCTGGTGGCAAGCACAGTGTGCTGCCCAATGGTGATGTGAGCCGGGGTTGTGGCCCGGCAGCATCGGAGGGCGTTCCGGCAGCCAGGCGGCGCAGCGCGTCGGATGGAGCAGTCCAGGAGAATGGCTGGGCGCACAGGTGAGTGGATGGGGACCCCCGCTCAGGGCCTCGTTGGCACATGAGCTGCAGCACGGGGCACTAGCCACTGCAGCACGTATCGAGTGCTTGAAATGGAGGGTTGGACGGGAAATGCATCTGGTCGGGAAAACGCATGGCGACAGTGAGGCGGGCACTGATCAGAAGTGCACTAGTAGCCACTCTGTTCCCTATGCAGGGTTGAAATTAGCAACACTGTGTGTCCGACTTGATGCGCGGCTATTTGGGGCCAGGCGGATGTGCATGAAGGGAGAGCGTTCTTAACGCAGGTGCCGGCGTGGCAACTTTTGGTCGGCCTGCGCTGAAAGCCCAGACTAGCTCTGGGCCATTGAGGCAGGCATGCTTCAACCCATTGGGCCCGCAGGTGTTCGTCACTGGATGTGGATTCCACGGGAACCATTTAGGGCGATGTCGCAAGCCGTGGCTGGCCTCATTGTGAATGCCAGCGTCATTTGTCATGCTGCGTGCTTTCCCGTCCCCCTGACAACAGCGCTTGGCAGAACGAGACCATTTGTGGAATGCCTAGTGTGGGCGACATCTTCCAACGCAAGTTGTTGCAGCTGGAGTGGCTCGCTCATTCGTTTGGACCGGTACATCAAAACAAATGCATGGAATGGCAAACACTATAGCTCACGCAGTTGCCTAGTTGCGAAGACTCCGGCGGCAGTTGCACTTCCGGTACAAAGCAGGAGCTCATTGTGAAAAACCTCACTAGAAACCGCTTTTTATTTTCTTCGCAGCTTTTCACGATGCACTCGTACCAGCTCGTATGAACGAATGAATACAATACCAGCGGGTAAGGGTGCATGAGGAGGAGGCCACAGGGCCAAGGGGGAGGGGAAGGCAGTGCCTGTTTCCTCCTTGGTTCACGAGGATGGCTTGGTGGGCTAGTTGGTGTAGCATCATAAAGGGTTAACAGCGCACAAACACGACGACACACAAGGAAGAGAAGACAGGACAAGCGCTGAACCAGCACTCAGTTGTTGTGTCCAGGATATGCACACATTCTCGCCACCGAGCCGAGGCGCGGTGACCCTCCACTCCTCTGTGGAGGCGCTGGAACAGGCACTCTTTGAAGAAGCGGCTTCTCTCTTGCCACTCCGCTCTGGCTTCTCTTCCTTGTGTGTCATCGTGTTTGTGAGCTGTTAACCCTTTATGTTCCTCCTTGGTGTCCTGTGTGTTTGCGCTGTTGCACCAGTGTGAAGAAATCAGGGGCGGTGATGTTGGTCGTGTGTGAGGGTTCAGTTCTGTCAATGCATCCCTGGTGATGGCATTGTTCTGCCAGCTTTGGCAGACTGCACCGAGGGGCAGATCCTACTGCATTTTGTACAATCTCCTCAGAGCTTGTGCCCGACCCTTCTTTGTGGGATGTACAGAGGGAACACTAACTTGTGGTGCTTTACAGTCGAGTGGGGCATGGTTCATCACACGCAGCACTCTCTTGTTGGAAGAGCCAGGGCAACAAAAAAAAGACAGGCAGACAGCATGAGGGCTTGTGTCATCTGTGGCTCCTTTTTTCAGTTCCGTCGTCCCCTTGTTTTGCTTCCAATTTTTGGGGTCGTCCGCTTTGCCTACAACCAGCATCTGCAGAAATTTAATCATTAGGCCTCTTTGATTTGTCGTTTGAGAAGTGTTCAAAACTATTGCACAGCACCTCTTTACAGTGCTTTTGCCCGGATAATTTCAGTTTGTGAACTGCTTGGAACTAATTTTGACCATCAAATAAGAGAGAGCAGCCAAGAGCGCCCTGCCTAATTCACGCATGCTTTGATTGACTGCGCTCTGTTCACTCGTGCGGGGATAGACAGCAGCCACACTCTGGCATCCCAGCAATGGTCCTGAACGGGATCAGGCAGCGCAAATTGCGTGCCGTTCCTTTTTTGCATGTGTGGAATTGCGTGATTCGTCACCTGTGCGCGCAATTCAAGCGCAAGTTCATGGCTGCGTTGCATCACTTCTATGCTGGTGCGGTGTCTGGAGTCACTGTCAGTGGTGGGACGAGGGGCAGCAACCCAGGGGGAGTTGGAAAGGGAATCCCATTTAGAGTAGCAGTGAAATCCCCCAGAGGTGGACAAGGCCTGGCGCGGGGCATGTGAGTGCAAATGGAGCGAGGAATTAAGTGGTCAGTCCTAGCCGAAACTGGAGCATCCACTGCTGTCTTCTGAAAGACCAGCAAACGGCGTATCACCTGCAGCTAAACAAAAGAAGCCCTCCAATGAAGTACCGTATTTTCCGGTGTATAAGTCGCGGTTTTTTTCAAAAATTTTCGTTGGTGCGTCTTATCCACCGGTGCGACTTATGTATGGAATAATTCCAGTTCGCGGCGGCCGCGCGTGGCCAGCGCACGTTGAGACACAGCTCTATGGTGTGAATTAATCCCAAGTCCACTGCTACGGCGTTTCTCATAGCCCATATGTCGCTTCGGGACGTTACACCTAAGAATTTGCAGCTTTATCTAGTCAAAAACAATGATAATGGCCTGCGACAACCACGCGCCACTTCATGCCATGCACAGTAACTACAGTTCAGAATAAATTCAAAGTAACATCACACTGGGTTGCAAAAACAAAATGCAGCTTATGAATTATTACAGAGAGTTACTCTGAAAGACGTAAATGTGCTGCTAATTTTTAAAATGACAGCTGACTGATAAGTTTCGATATTTGGGCCGCTTCCGGTCGCGTCACTTCCGTCCGCCATGACACCTTTATTGTGCTGATTTATGACAGCACGCATGAGACGTGCAATGTTTGGAGAGGTGGCCAAATGGGTCTCCGACTCTTGGGACTCCATTTCTACAAAAACAGTTGTTGCCGCGTTGATAAAGGCCGGAGTAATCCAGTCCGCGAGTGGTAACAATGTTGGCGAAGAAGACATCAGATAGCCGGAGGACGACAGTGATGTGCCCGCGGAACTCCCACTGAAGACATACTGAATTATTTGTTAGTGAGTTTGAGGAAAAAGACTTCGATGGTTTTGCCTAAACGCTGTCCTTAAAGGGACCCAGAAAAGCCTTCTGTAAAAGTTACAAAAGGCCTGTATTGTCACGTAGCACCAATATAGCGATGCAATGCCGTTGGAATAATTGATCTACATTCAGTATTAGCTGCGCCAGAAGCAATTAAATGCACCTCTCCCCACTTGCCGATCGACTCCTCCTCCCTCTCTGCCTCCTTCAAAGCAGCTAGCTACATTCCTCCGCCTAGGCTCGCGTCAATCACTGCGGACCCGCCTTTGCCGCCTTTGCCTCGGGATCACGCAGGGAGGAGGAAGAGCAGGCGGAAGCCAATGGCAGTGACGCCGCCGGCGGCCGACCTTGCCGGCCATTGGGCGAATCAGGGGGCGCCTTCGCCGTTGCGTCAGCAGCGATCGCCGTTGCGTCACCCGCGGTCGCCGTTGCGTCACCCGCGGTCGGCTCGCTGCGGCGTCGCGCTCATCGGTTGAGAAAGGCGATCTTCAAAAATTGTTTACAAATTATCTGTACAACGTATGGGGCTCACACTTGGCTCAAAAATCCCCCCCTATGTGTTCTACCACCTGAATGCATTTGATTGCCACCTTCACAAAGCTTTTCGGGGTCCCTTTAAGTACATGCCATCTGTGTGTATCAATAAACCATTTTTGAGAAGTTGGTTCTGTGTAGACTTTGGGTGTTATATGCCCGTGTCTAGACCTCCTTACCGGGGGATGCGTTCATAGGCGGCGGCTGCCGCAACCATGTACTTTCGCCGCACTTTCTAACCATCTAATTCACTGTGAGTTTACCTAATTAACAAGTGCGTCTTATATACCGGTGTGTCTTATACACCGGTGCGACTTTATACGTTTTTTTTCGGAAAAACTGACGTTTTGAGGGGGGTGCGACTTATACAAAGGTGCGACTTATAGACAGGAAAATACGGTAGTAAGAGTAACCATAAAGTACCCGTTACACAGAAGCACACAAAGGCTCATGGAAGGCAGCCTACACGAGGTGTCTAGCGACCAGGAAAACCGAGAGAAGTCAGAATTTCGAGCCACTGGGAAAAGTCGGAAAATTGCCAGGGAATTTTTCAGTCAAGTAGTGCCAGTCAGGGAAAATCACTTCAGGGCCTGCCCACACAGTTTTAGAATAGGGGAAACCAGCGTCGGAGGCCCCCAAGAAGTTACCGAACGCAACACGTTCGCCCGTAACAAAAGCGTGAACCGCATGAAATGTTTTCTGTTTTTTCTGCAAGCGAAAACGCGCCGTGCACGCCAGAGGCATGCTGATGCCGCCGCGGAAACCACCCGCACGGTGCGTGCCGAGCGGCAGGCACCGGCAACATGGCGGCGGCACCGGCTGTAGAGTAGTGCTGCGTTGTTCTAGAAGGAGAAGCAGTATTGAGAGGGAGCGCGGGCCTGTTTCGCAATGATGAATCTGGCGGGTGTGAGCAGGCGCTACACGTTGGAAGAGTGCTGCCACGGCGGTGCCGCCAGCCCGCCGCCCAGCATGTAGGTTGTACATGTAACCGTGCAGTGTGTCGCACTGTAGAAATCGAAATCGGCAGGCTTGTATTAATAGAGCCGCTTAACTATTCTGCAAAACACACAGAATTTTCCTCTTGTATAAAAGCTTCATTTTGAGTGTGCAGCAACTTGTGCAAATGAAGCGACAGGAATAACAAGAATTCACTGCAAGTGTACTACAGTCTAATTCCGCTACAACGAAGTCCGCTTCAACGAAATATTTCCAATTCCCCGTCAGCTAGCCATAGAAGTCAATGCAACAAAGTCCTCGCCACAACGAACCATTTGTCTGGCTTGCTTTCGCTTCAACGAAATTTTCGATGAATTAGGCTGGGTTCGAATAATTATTTTACAATAAAATAAGAATAGCGCCAGCTATTTGTACCTTTTTAAACATTCAGGACGCTTAGTTTCACCGAAAACATGCGTGGTGCGCCCACACCGCCACCCAAAACAACAACAAAAAAAAAAAATTGAGGGCGGACGCCATTGTTTGATGGTGATAATGATGTGGCTGGCCGTCTTTACATGAGGCACAGGCCCGGTTCGCCAAGCCGGAGCTACAGCCAATCTGTATCCAATTGAAATCGCACGAATGTGCTCCGCTGCTGGCGTGGTGCCGTCATGTATGCGTTGTGACTCGTCAGTAGCTGTCCTTGCCGTTTTCCTTCTACCATTCTTCATAGGCAAGAGCAAAAATCATGTTTGCGTGTTTCGTCTTGAAGCCAAGTCATCCTATCTTAGTTGCGAGCGCGCGGTCATGTTTAATGCAAGTGCGCGCGTCTTGCCTGCCAAGGTCAGTAGCTGCTGTGCCCCGTCAGAGGATAAGATAACAGCACTGCTCCTGCCACAAGGGAGAGGGGGGCTTCCGACGGTCTAGCAGCTATCTGCAAGTAATCAGCTCGGTGGGCACGCCTTGTTGTACAGCAATACGTTCACCCCCTTCCACGCATTCTTTGCGTGCAGTGAACACAGATAACCATTGGTATGTTTGTTATCCGAATAAACATGACGTTATTGCGCGTCATTCCTTTTTCTAAACATTGTTTTTTTTTGCTGCCAATGATGCGGAAACATACGGGGCTATTTTTTGGGCCTTTCCGTGGTGTTATAGTGAACTAGAATGATCTAGTGGCGCGAACGGCGAGGAAGGGGTGTGCTCTTCTGTGTAGAAAACACCAGGTGGCGCTGCTGCGCTCTCTTCGAAAGGCGCCGCCGCGGCAGTCGCTGTACTTCAGGCGATCTGCAGTTGTTGTGGCTGTCGTTGTTCCGATGTTGGGTAGTAATTAACCTTTACAAAAAAAAAGCTGCTCGCGTCTGGCATCCCCGTACCTTGCTAGGAACGTTTTATTGCAAATCTGCCCGTTTGAGCGGTAGGGAAACGGCTATAAATCGTGTTGTTTGGTGTCGTCTGCTACCTGCGCAGATGATCGATACGAGCGTACGCGTTCGATGTGCTGCCGGCGGACAACTGGTATGTTTAATTCTTTACGAATGGATTTACTTTTATTGTATTTACTGTAATAAAGTCCCGGCATGAACCTACTCGTGAATTTGCCTCTACATATATACCCAGTATTCACGCGTCCAGTAGCACCCGGCTGATTTTTTCAGCAGCAAAGTTTGCAATGAACAAATTACCTTTAGAGGAAGCTTTCCCCAGGCACTTAGGGCTGAATGCGGCGTTAGCACGTGCAATACATCACTAAACGCCGTAGCCGTCATGGCCGGGCCCTTTGCAGGCCGAACTGCTGTCAGCTTCTTGCAGCACACTGTTTGCAACAGCTGGGGAATCTATTTCACCAAGAACGTTTTGATCGCCGGCAAAATTTTGCCGGCACCAGAGTTTTGAAGGAAGCTTGACTTCTTGAAGATGGCTAATTGTGAAAGCATCCCATTCCACAGAACTTGCGCCTTCATTTGATGAGCCCTGCGGAGAGAGAGAAATCTCGGTGGCTGGCGCACCTCATCTTTTTCGGCTCTTCAGCTTTGTCGCTTCTTGCTGACTGCCGAAACTGGAACTCTTTTTTTGCCCGCCTTTTTCTTTGCGGCTTCCGCCTGCATGCTCCGTACAGAATTCGACGCACAGTAGGCAGGATGGTAGGTACAGCACCTGGAGCCAGTGACAGCTTCCCGCGTGCAAGTCGCACTTCACAGACGTTTATTACGTGGATTTATTCCCGCAATATATATGCACTCGGGCCCAAAGTGGCGCTCACCGACGGCTAAATTTATGGTCAAGAGTTTGTCCAGTCTTCCCCAATTTTGTTCCCACTTTTTGCGCAGTTCATCGTCCATTGGAGCGGCGAACAAAGACGCCTTGGGAGCACCTGGGTAACCACTGTGACAACCCGGAGCAAAGGAATAGGTGTCCGTCCTTCGTTTTGACATCGCGGCTACCCGGCGCCTGTCAAACCTCTATTCGACAGCACTCGCAATAACTATTTTTTTGACGATTAGATACCCCTTGCTTCTGTAGGGGAACATCACGGAAACGTAAAACACGCAGAAAATGAAAGGCCGGCCTCGACCATAAACAGACGGAGAGTCTGCCCGACCGAGCGCCGCCAACGCATCGCACATCCCCTCGTGTCGTCTGCACCGCTAGCAGACGACACAGCGCTACTTCGTTTGTAGCCGTTGCCCGATGGCTCAAACGGGTCTGATAAGCAACAAAACGTTCCTAGAAAGGTACAGGGACAACAAAAGTGAGCATCTTTCTTCCGTAAAGGTTAATTACTGTACCACACTAAAAAACGGCAGCGGCAATAGCTGGCGAGCGCCCCAAGCAACGGCCCGTTCAACCGCGGTACCGTTTTCGGAGAAGGCGCAGTGGCGCCCCTGGCGGCGGTAGACGCGCTTTGCTTCAGCCGAACGCGGCAGAGCGCTCCCGTTCGCGCCACTGGATCAAGACATTCTAGTTCACTGTACGTGGTGTGTTGGGGCGGATTTCGCCTCAACGAATTTTCGCTTCAACGAAATTTTTCGCGCGTCCCGTCAATTTCGTTGTAGCGGGATTTGACTGTAGCGGGTCAGCCAAACTTTTCCGTAGTTTACATTAAAGGGGCCCTGCAGCACTTACCATCGACTACTAGGAATGTATTTTGGGGTAAAGTCCCAGCAATCTCCTCCTGCAAGAATTATGAAAATCCGTTCACCATCACCGAAACTACGTGCAATGAGAAATCGCGCATAGTCGTTCCCTTTCAACTCGACCGCGGACAACGCGACGAAAGCTGCGCGCTCTCTCTTGGAGAGGGGAGCGGCTTGCGGCGTTCTCTTCCGCGGCCTTCGATATATCACAGGCCACGGAGTTTTCTCCTTTTCTCCGCAATGTGGAGGGGTCTATTTCCGGTCTGGTGCTACAAAAAAGCAGGCATGGCTGCCTGCTCGCAATCAAGCGCTCGGGCTGGTAGGGCGTTTTTGAAGCAATAAACGTTTGTTGCCAAGTGGTCTGGTAGAAAGGGAACTATTGAGCTCATCACTCAAACTCCGCGCTCACTCAGAACATAAAAGAAACGGCGAAACTATGCGTACAGGTTCAGGCATAGAAGAGGTTTGTACACAGCGCCGATGACGGCGGACCGTCACGGGAAGCGCGAGAAATTAGCCGTGAAGTTGACCAGTGACAGCCGACCGGACAGCCATGGCCTCAATGACGTCGTTTAGGCCATGCCAGGGGTGCATAATGAGCAGAACTGAAGAAAGCGCAGTTGGTTTTTCCGCGTCTTTCACAGCGATTTGCGCGCTCACCGCTTCACATGCACGTGTATTATTTGGCTCGGGTATTTCTGGTAGTGTAAGCTAAGTGTCGCGCAGGTTTACTTGCACTGCTCAAAGAGTATGGCAGGGTCCCCTTAAAACAGGCTACACGATCTGTTGTGTGGAATTATGGCATGAATGCTCGTGGTCTCCAAACAGAGACGAAAGCGAAGCTCCAGGCACCACAAAAGGGAATATCTGTTACACACTTTAGCATATAGCGCGTGATCTTGCAAAGAATCTAAACAAATGACATTTCAATCTAAACTTGTCGGGGCTTTGTCATCTTTGTCTCACATTCATTTGCACCTTCTTAGTTTTGGGTGTTTCAGTCTTCCTTGTTGACAACTTTTGTCTTTGTAGAGGGATTTCGCGTAAACGCGGAACCTGAGCAGGACTTGAAAAAAGCGCGTCCTCGTGAGCAGTGCAGCCGATGCTGGGAAGCTTGTTGGCACCTTGCACAAACACTGCCAAATGAGACATTGCTGCAGAACTAATCTTGTGGAAAAAACGTAGTGAAAGAGTTTTCCGAAGTGGTTATTAGGTTTGCGAGGGACCCGGAAGGATAGATGAGGCCCCCATAGTCAAACTGACCAATGAAGTCGCTGTGCTCGTTGAGGCTTGCAGGTGCCCTTTTTTCGTTAAGCGTTCGGCGCAAAGGATGCAGCTCATTCTTTGCAGCATTTTACGGGCGACATACGCTGCACCATAGTTATCAAGGCGGCTTGAGCTGCTCTCAGCAACATAGCTGCAGCTTGGTTTGTGGGCAGTAAATTTGTGTTTCGGGGCAGTTTCTGCGTCCTCCTAAGGCTTTCTTTGCCCATCTAATGCGTCGGTGGGGCCTGGGCAGCGTTGCTCGGGTGTCGTTTTGTTATGACCAAGCAATGAGTCAACTACTTCGGGACTGAAGTTGCTTTGCAAGGTTGTAGAAAGCGAGCGCATTCACTGCGGCTAAAAACTGAGCGGGGGTGGAGTGGCCATTGTTTCCGTTCAGCTGCCGTATTTGAAACATACTTTGGTGCGTCTTTGACATATGCGGTGCGTCCGGGAATATGATGGTCGCAGTGGCTTCACCGGAGAAATGCAGTCGTTCCCGAGGGATCTCGACAAACTCACCCTTGATCGTCGTTTTAAACGTACGCTCAGTGGAGAAAGGCTCAAAATAACGATCACTGCCTTCTTTTAGAACTCTATCTCCTCTCTTGATGTTCCGCGACCAAATCTAGCGACGGTCAGGCTCGGAACGCAGAAAAGGGAGGGTGTCTCCTTGCAGGAGCGGCTGCATCCACGGTTGCATCCCGGCACAATACAAGTGGTGTCTCTTCTTTCTCTTCGCCGTTCCGCCATGGCACTAACTCAGATGGCATGACCACGACTGCACGCCTCCTGGCCAGTGGGCAGTGCCCCAGTGCCTCTGACGCCTCCCCCATGGGTGCATGCCCGCAAGAATATTCGGGCGATGGGCAGTTTCCCTGCAGGCTGCCTATTGCCCCGTCTGTCCACAGCCGTCTTTTGGTGCCCTCGAGTGGTGCGGCATTTTGCGTCTCCTCCCAGGCGGCTCGTGACGGGCCGCCCCCCGTCCCTAACTCTTCTGCCTGGCAGGCAGGCAGACCGAATGCCCGACGCTGCCGTTCATGGAGTGCGCACTGCAGTCTCTTTCGCGGGCAGGAGAGCTGTGCGCCCAGCATCTTTTTTGTGGATCCATCAAATGTCTACGCACGCATGCGCGCACACACCCATATTTTCGCACAGTAAGACAAAAAAATTTGCATAGTAAATAAATTGGTTGGTATGCTACTCTTTCCATGTACCCCTAGTTTCAACGGCGCTTTAGCTTTGACATGAAATCATTAGCATTGCTAGAAGTCGAGAATAGTATGGCGTCGGTGTCAACCTCCGACTGTCAAGCGCGGCAGCTAGAGCGATTTCCGTCTTCTCACCCTGTGCCTGCTAACAGACCGGTTGGAAAGAACAGCTGTAACGGCTCATTGGACGGGGCGTATAGGATGGCATCGGATAAGGACCCACTGGAGATGGCAACTTGCTGATGGCCCTTCAGCGACAGGTGACAGCGATGGGGCTCTGGGAACGCAGCACTGGTAGAGAGAGAGAAGATGAAGTGTATATAAATTGAGGAAAAGCTCAGAGTGGCGTCCTCATTCAAGCGGGCCAAATCGACAGCCGTTTCCATCAAGAGCAGCTGATATCTCCCGGGCCGGAGCTGTGGCAAGGCTCTCTCCCAAATCTCTGTGAAAACGTGGAGGTTGGGTGGGCATAGGGTAGACTTGTGGCAGCTTCCCAGGCTCTCCACAGAAGAGGCGAGATGGAGAGGATTGTGTCGTCCGGTCGAAGGAGAGGTGAAGTCTGCAGGGCGCGGAATGATCTTTCCTGGTTGACCAGCAGCGATTTGCGCGGGGTGCAACTGCAGGATGCTGCATGCGCTCTGGCTCGGCCTCATGGTCTCGAGCCATGAGGTGGCCGGGGCCCATGCAGTCCTGGCTGGTCTCTGATTGACCGTTCCGAGTGTTGGCAAAGTTGCGCCACGCCTGCCAAGAGTCTGTTATCAGGGCTTTGGCGCGGCTTTGGCTAAGCGCATGTGCTATCGCCGCTTCCTCAGCTTGGAGGGTGCTGTGAACAACGGTTGCACAAAGAAGGTATTGAAGAATGCCGTCGGATGTCTTTCGCATCAAACCAGTTGATCGTTCCTCATTTTTTTCTTTCATTTTAATTGCTTCCTACAGTCTTACATCATACCTATATACCGTACTTACCCGATTCTAACGCGCGCCTTTTTTCCGCAAAAATAGGCCGAAAAATCGCATGTGCGTTAGAATCGGATACAAAACCGAAACTGCCGAAACAGCTGAAATTTCGTTCCACCCATCGCCATCTCCATCTCAAGATGGCGCCAAAGCGTTCAGCAAAAATTTTTCGGATCTAGGTGCCTAGGCTTTTCTATCGGCGGTAACACAAATCGTCAAATTATTCCACTTGCGCGCTTGTTAACAGCAATGGCAGCTGCGGCAACGAAGTTGCGCCGCTTCCGCGGCTTACGAGCGGCTCACACTCGTTCACAACGAGCGGTTGGCTGAAGCGTACGCCTCTGGAGAAGCTCGCGGGATGGGCGTGGGAGGCGTGGGCCACGATCCCATCGAACATGTTTGAACGTTCGTTCAGAAGTGTGGCATCGCGAACGCGCTTGACGACACCGATGACGAGATGTTGCGGTCAGCGGAAGGTGACAAGGAGCTCTCGGACAGCGACGAAGAGTGAGATGAGATTACTTTGGGAAATAAATCGCCCGTTTCTCTCGCATTTGTTTTTCTTGCTCGCAAAGTTCCTTGCGCGTTACAATCGGAGGTGGAAGTTTTTTTGGTTTTTTGCCTGAAAAATAGGGTGCGCGTTAGAATCGGGGGCGCGTTAGAATCGGGTAATTACGGTATGTGCATTTTGACAGCCCTTTGATGAATGTAAAATATGCATGAGGCAATCAGTTACGTGTTCACTTCAGAGCGAGACGTCAATCTTGCGCTAGAAACAACGTAGCAGCGTAATGCGTGCATAAAGAAAGAGCTTTTATAGCATTCAAGGTGGTCGTCTCATAACTTTCCGGCTATTTTGTGTTGTCAGATTGGTCGAGAAGGAGAACGCTGCAAAATTTACAAATGCCGAGGACCCCAAAGATATCGTTTGGTCAGAGCCTGTAATCCACCTTAGCGACCCGCTAATTCGTCTAATCCAAAGAAATGAACACACCAGCCTCATTAATTCTCATTAGCTTATCTCGCTAATTGACTCAGTCTACCCGCTAATCCGCATTAATCGAATTTAATCCATGCGCCCCTTCATTTTAAGCTTGAGCTGATTTGAAATAACATAAAGATGCTTAGAAGGCCCCAAATTTTTTTTTCAATCCTCGTGTTCTGTTAAAGCAGTAACCAAAGGACACAACGGCACTGTACAGGAAAAAGTACGGTGATGTGGAGAACTTTGGGTGTTTGTGTCTCGGAGCTGTTTGTATATGTTTGCCAATTCAAACTAAAATAGGTGGAAGATATGGATTTATTGTTAATGGTGTCCCTGAAGGCCTTCACAAGTGGACAGGGAACCATTCAAAGTAACAACATATTGAAAACTTTACACGATTTTAAACACCATTCAGATAGAAACCATGATATGAATAAGCCTTGGAATATGCTTTCTAACTTAATTAACTAAATGTAGAAGATAACTAAGGGAAATGGGCAGTACGTAACGCAAGCTGATAGTACATACGACAACTTTACATTGAATTGAGGGTAATAATAAGAAGAGAACCCGATGGGCTTTGGGAACTGCAGACCTTGCAAATTGTTTCGTGGGGCTGTCAGGCGAGTGGTGAAAATATTTTGAGACGCAAAGTACGGTACCGAAACGGAAACTAGAAATCACAGTTTTGAGACCCCGGAACCAGTTTGGAACATTTCCTTGGATTCGTTCCGTTTCGGGTTCAGTTCCAAAAAGGCAGAAAAAATACGGTTCCTGTTCAGTTCCGTTTCCGGGCAAGAATTAGGACTCGGTTCCGGGTTGACACCCTGGTTAAAATTGCTTCTATCAACACCTGCTCTGAAAGCCAGTTTTGCTTCTCCGAAACCCATTTTTGCCTGCTCCAAAAGCTGCTCGAAAGTGGCCTAAGCCAGTGGCACCACAGCTTAATGGCAAACTGCTGGTATTTCGAGGGCATCACTTTAACGTGAGCCTTGAAAATCCCAGTGTCCAGCTTGCATCAAGGGGCGTGCTTCATTTGTGCTCACGCTGGCCATGTGAGTCGGTTGCATTGTTACCCTTGGTCCGCTGGTTTTTTTAACCCCGCTAGGAATGGGGGTTTCTTAAAGGGGCAATGGATACAAGGTCTGTTTATTGAAAGCACTGCTTTGTCCCGATGAAAATGGTGCCAGCTTTGCCTTAAACTTGAGGCAGATATTTTGTCCATTTTAAAATTGGTCTTTCCCCGCTGTACTGGAGCTGAGCGAGTCATTTCAAGTTGAGCACAGTGGCCCCTTGGGGAGGCCTTGCCCCCGTTGTTTTTGCCGTTGCATTGGCCGCTTTCTCCTCCTGGCCTTGTGCTGTACACAGGATGCCTGCGGGAACAATGGGAGATAAGCACGGCTAATCTCTCGCATGGGAAGCAGATAGCATTGTCCCAGACCAGCAGTCGGGGTGGTTGGGATGCAAGCGATTGATTCTACGAGCGCATAAATGGAGGCAGAGAACCGTCTGGCCAAAGGCTGTACTTGACGCAGCTGCGGCTTCAAAGAAGGTCACAAATTTTCATATATGAAAATGCTGTGAATAGCATGTGGATCCATAGCTGCAAGGCTAGTTCTGGATCCGCACAAAAATTCCCCATTTTTTTCCTATCCGGGTCAAGAACTCTCCAAAAACACGGGGCACATTTCAGGGGGTACAACCCGAGTAACTAGAAAAATGCGTGTTTCAAAAATGGGAAGCAAAAAAAGACAGGATTTGAATGAGAGAGAGGCACAAACACGTTCTAACTGTACAAGGAATCAGGAAGTGATACATATTTTGTGCAACAGAACAAATTGTTTCGACTGGATGAACTGTACGTGTCAGACATTATGTAGGTTTTTACTGACTGTTCATTTTGTGTCGGATGCTTTATTGTGTGTGGTAGGCTAGTCCATAATTTCATCACTAAGATTCTGAGGATGTGGTGCAACAGAAAACACTGGACGTGCATACAGTGGCCGACCGTTTTTCCGGACTCTGAAAGTTCGGTCTTGCTGGATATTTCGGACTTAACGAACCGCCAGTTGTCTCATAGGAGTAATGACTCGTGGATTTTTGGGACTGCTCTTTTATGCGGACTATTTTTGGTTCCCCTCCAAGTCCGAAAAATCTACTGTAAAGGCAAGCTCTGCACTATTTGAGGAGTGATGGCACAGTTCAGACTTCCGAAACGGAAACTTGCCCCCCACAGGGCTTGTCTTTGACGGGGCTGACATGTGACCGCTTCATTTCATAAACTGCAGTGAAGCTGGTTCGCAAGAAAATTTGGGCGCATCAGTCGGTGGGAGTGGACGGGTGATGGTGGGCATTTCTTTGGGTGGATACGTATGAATGTGCACCGAGGGGAGTTCTCAACAACCTTGCCAGACCCCTAGGCCACGTTCCGAGTTTGTCTCTAACCGATGTAGTCGCATTGTCCAATGAAAGTGCCACTGTCCCTCCCCAGCAGTGTGGTAATGTCGACTTGAGCAAGATCTGTTGGAAAGCCGTGATACTGGAAAAGCCACGAGGATTGCGCAGGAGGGTGACAACAGGACGCCCTGTTGTCTCTCCCTTCTGCGCAATCCTCGTGGCTTTTCCAGTAATGGCGACTATGGCGTTGCTAGCGTGTTTATCCTGTGCCAGCTGCGCATCAACGAGGCTGGTATTTTGACGATGAAGTGAAGGAAAACGAGAACTTCGAAAGCAGTGGGCAAACACATTGCAGTAGGTGACGGGGCGTTTGCCAACATCATACGGCGTTTTCTTCCCCCACAGTGACAGATAAAGTAATGCTCAGGAGCTGCTCATGAAGGCTGGGGAAATAGGACTGAGCACGAATTTTGCGTTGTCCTATCTCAGCTCAAGTGAAACGACAATAATGGCAGCTAGGCAGGCGATTATTTGACCTGCTGAAGGATATCAGTGAGGGACTCCGCTGGATGATTAGTAGGGTGGGTGGAAAGCAAACAGTCGACAGATTCTGTGGTGCAGTCGCCGCTGCAAAGAAAACATCCTGTTGTCATTCTGTACAAGCACTGGGTCCCCCATAACTTCATTAAGGGGGCCATGCATACAAAGCACAGGTTTGGTTCATTCGAAAGATTGCCTCGTTGGATGCGAACTGACACCACTTTCAACGTAAACTTTGCTCAAGTAAGCTACTAATGAGGAAAAAAAGGGAATGGCCGGGCAAGCCGCTGGGTCATTTCCCGCAACGGAACCTACGATGTCATGTGCTCAGCTGTGCAATGGGCTGAGGCCGGCAAAAGCAAACCCAAATGAGGCAGGGCTTGCCAAACGAGCTATTTGCGCTTAAATTTAGGGCACGTTCTTTTTAAAGAAGTAAGAATGGTGAGGCAAACGGTGAAAGTTATGAAGGTACACGTAAATGTAGAATTATTCGTGCGTACTGCTGTTGATACTGCGCGCACTATGCTTGTTGTAGCTTTGGGGTTGTCTCGGACGACACTGACCGATTGGCACGAGCGACAGTGCCTTACGTGACCCTATTGGTAGAGCAAACGCCACGTTTCACGAAATGATTATTTTCTACCTTGACAAAAACAATCCAGGTGCAAATACGCTCACAAACAAAACGAAGGCAGAAAACTTGCCGGTGCAGTATGGCATCTAGGTGTCTAGGTCAGTCAACCATCTAGGTTGACCAATGGGAAACACGGCTCAGCAGTCGGCTGCAGAGCCTAGTGGGACACTAGGTTTCACTTGAAGACTTGTTCTTGTGGCGTCATTGCAGCCATCATGAAAGCACACGGTTTAGCGGGAGAATCAAAGTTTTAACTTAAATTGATTTTCTCAGTGAGTAAAGCATCGTTTGCTCCCAGAGAAATGGCGGGGGCACTATAAAGCACAAGATCTCTCGAATAAAACAGACCCGTGTTTTCTCTGCATGGGCCCTAAAGGACGAGGCAAAAAGGTACTCCGTTGATCTGGTTTTCTTGGCCCCCGATAAATGAGGACAATGACGCAGGAAGGCCAACAGAAGAATAGCTTCTCCAACTGTGAGCTCAAAAAATGCATGCTCGATCAAACGTTCCGAAGAGTGGAGGCGCTAACACGAGAAGGACAGGCGAGCACTTGTGTGTGTCTACTCACGTGGCCTTGTAGTGTTAGCGCCTCCATTCTCTGCCATGACCCACCAACAGGCGCAAACCAGCAGTCTGCAATGTTCCACACCATTTGCCAGCTGTGCAGCAGCATGTGTTGCTGTTGTGTACGTACGTAGGACATATACGTAGGACAATGTGGGAAGTGCATAAACACTGGGCTATCAGAGCACTGGTGATTGGTGCATGGAAATCTGCACAGCTGCTTAACACAACACTGTAGCATGTGCGGCTGTGTGCTAGTTTTTGACGATTACCCCCGTGTTTCGAAATTGAAGCACAGTGCAAATTGTGGGAAGGTAATCGAGGCATACCCTAGACGGCGATATGCCGACTACTGCATTGCCATGCCCTCCACAGCGTGGCACCGTGCCGATAAGTACACTACGCCTACCTAGACGTGCCACTTTTTGCACCACGTGGGAGTGAAGTGTGACTGTAAGCTGTGTTTCTTCAAAAATAAATTGGTCGACAGTGCAGCAGTGTCCTGTCGGGTGCTCCCTTTTGTGCCCTGTTTGTTGCGCACTGATTTTGTGTGCAGGGTGCGGCAGTGCAACAGGATTGGGAGGGGCCTATTGGTTTGGCACCCTGGAATAAGTGTCGCAGAAAAGGGCTGGTTCAGTCGGGGTGCTTGACGCCCGTACAGGGATGGGTAAAGCGGAGGCTGCCTCCTCAGAGCACTGCTGGGCTGCCACTGGTGTCCCCCTGTCCCCGCAGGGGCCGCTCCAGCCACTCCGAGTGCAACGGCCTCGACCGGCGAGTGGCCATTCCGGGCAGTGCGGGCAGCAGCAGCAGCAGCAGCGGCTCGACCGAGGGACCGGACAGTCCTGTGGCGGAAGAGGGCGAGGGGCTGCTCGGGTGAGCAGGCTTGTCTGTGCGGGGGGACTCGGTTGGGCCGCGTTTATCGAGGGGGAAGCGCTGCTTTGCATGCACTGCAGCAGCGCTGGTTCCACCCCCTATTGCCGAACATGGGAATTATCCCACACAGTGGCACCTGCCGAGGAGCCTGGGACTGTGCCCTGGTGAAGCGCAGAACTTGCGGGTTGCCATCCAAGGGGCAGTGCAGTGCCTAGGCACAGTGTGGCCATGTGTCCTTTGGCACAGACAGAAAGGGAGCAGTGCTGAAAACTGTGCTGCACAATGGTGACGTTCTGCTCTCGGGTGTTCTCGACTGGTGAAGCTGTGTCAAGAGGGGAGCAGCAAATCTACGCCTAGTCCCTGTGGCTGGCCTGCCTCCAAAGCCAAAGCGAGCCCGCTGGACGAACATTGTGGTCAAGCAGGGTATATCCGAGGGTGTGTTGTGAGGCAACAAGGCACTTCTTTTCCGAGGTGCTGTGGCTCTGCTGAGCAGAATGCAGGTGCTTCGAGCACTCGTGGAAGGGTCAGTATGCTTGCAACTGTGGTTCCACAGTCTCTGTAGTTTCTTTATGAGCTTCACTAATGAGAAATGTCAATACTCCTGAGGGTCAATGCTGTTGTGGCATGCCTGGGTTAGTGGTTGGCGACCAATGAGTGCTGAGCATATCAGGTAGTCACGGTTCAGGGTTTCATTCGGGTTGGTCTACCGCACACATGGCGTCAGCCACATGGGATGTTGTGAAACGTTGGGCTTGGGCATTGTTCTGGGGTTGTTCAACATTTATTCTTAATCCAGACTGAGGGCCCTCAGTTTTATTGCCATCACTCCAGACATTTGTTCTTAGTACGGGAGGACTCTTGGATCAGATACAGTCTCTCCAGGGGGTGAAAATAGGGGCCCGCTAGGCACACTGTTATTGCAAACATGGCAGCTAACAGGCAGTCAACATTATTTTTCCCCCATTATAAATGTGGCTTTGTTGGCACACTTACGTTTTAATGCCAGGTTTGTGCAAGTGAGGCTTCCCTGCGCAGGCTGGGGAAGCCCACGGGCCCAATTCTACTGGACGGCATCGGGAAGGGCACTGGAAGGTGTCCGGCCCGGTTAATTTCCTGCGGCATCTCACGCAATCAGTGCAGAGCCCAGCCTGCGTTGCGCACACAAGTTTTGGCTATAATTCAGTCCCTAGAGTAGGCGAGCGTGGCAGGGGGCGGCAGAAAGCACGATCAAGAAATTTGCTGGGACAAATTGGTGGCACTTGGCACAGTATCGCGGTGACTGGAGGTCTACGGGGGAGGCCCTGCAGTAAGCGTAGACAGGCTGGTGATGATGATGATAATTCGGCAACTTCACGTAGACCCCTCCGGATATCTTCCGACGCTCTTCTGGATGCCTTCCGGCACCCTGTGGAATTCGGCCCCAGGACAATGTGTGCTCTGCAGTGAAGTGTCGAGCATGCCGTGCGGCAGTGTTTTATCACTCCTAAACTCTGTCTTCAAACGCTGTGAACAGCAAACAGCAAACCCACACTGCAAAAGCAGACGTTATTTGCAACGGATCGGAGTGTTTGCGCGCAATACGTCAATGTAAAGTGTGCAAACCAGGGGCTTTCCTGAAGCAGTGCTTGGGTGGCCCCCTTGCAGCTCTGGTGTTCGGTGGAGCGGTGGTGGCCGCAGTGTGTCCGAGGTCAAGGAGCTGGCCTATGCGCGGCTCCAGGCGGAGCTGTCCCGTGCCCAGCAGGTCAGTTCTCGTCGGTTCTTCCTGCACGCACCAAGTGGGTGCAACGTGCCTGCTGTCGGTGGTGGTCGATGACGGAAAACAGGCGCATTTATTTAGATTGCGCGTTGCAACTCTGCGCTCAGCTCTCGGCGAGCTCGCCTCCACCTTTCTTTGCCGCTTGACTCGTGACGGGTCTTCCCCACTGTGAGCACTGCCCCCCCCCCCCCTGCCGATAGAGGCCGCCCCTCTCGGCGTCGGCACGCTTATTCCGCTGTGTCGGTGGCCAGACTGGTGATTTTTGCCGAGCCCTTCCCAGTGTGGTGTGCTGGCCTCCGTGTCAACTGCCAGCAGAGCAGGGGCAGCCTGCATTCCAGCGACGGTGCCAGCATGGCGGTAGGTGGAGCCGCATCTTGCGCACACGCGAGAACTGAGCAGAGGCAGGGAGGCCCTTTTTTCAGTCCTTGCGTGTTTGCACTGTTGACAAGATGCATGGGCAGCATCCTACTGCTTCACTTGAGACAGCGGGACCGGGAAAATACCCCGTGCCTCTGCAAGGGAAAGTGTGCCGCCCACCTGCAGCATCGTGGGGTTCTTGGGGGCGACCTGGCCGAGGCCCCCACGCCAGCTCCCGGCGTGCCAACCACAGGGGCTCCCGCACCAACGGCGGCCCTGCTACGAGAACACGGTAGTGCTGAAGCACAGCCGTTTATTTGGGGACTCCCAAAGCATGCGAGCACAAAGCTCGACGGCATTCACGAATCACGCCGTCCTTGTCGTGATCACGAACCGGAGGCAGGCACTCACGGCACACGACAAACAACAGTTCCCACCTGAGATGCATGGTCGCTGCCACCGCCACGCTGTTCTACCTGGATTGGACCTCCGGTGATCGGCCAGACTCTCTCTCTGTCTTCCGCGTGCCCAAGTCCACGCAACCAGTGTGCGCCTATCCCACGCACCGACCGGGGGTGCCATCTCTCGGGGCGGCGACGAACCAGCGGAGCGGCGGACCAGCTTCAGTGCATCATGTCTCTCGCAGCACGCACCAGCTCTGGATCGCGGGCTGCGGTTCTCCACGATTCCCACAAACTATCAAAAGAAAGCTGTGCAATTTCTTTAGGACAATGAAGGGAAATATGTCCTGGTAGAATAGCAGCCACTGTAAAAATGTCGGCGTTCCATCAGCAGGTTGGTACAGTTTCTCCCCCTTTTGCATACAGTAGGGCCTTCGGTTTGAGTGCACACCAGTAAATTCATTCATCATAAGGTTTGAGCGCAACAAATGGTGTAGTTGATGAGCTGCAGTGTTGTAAAACTAAAGTTTTCTTCCACATTTTGTGGCTTTTATTTCATACTTGGATTTTGTGGTGGCCTAACTTGGAAGTCCTATGACGACCATTCACAAGATTTTGTATTGTTTTTTAATGCTACGACTTTCATTTGAATCAGCATACTGGTTCAAGCTAGAGATCTTTTTTAAAACCTACTGTTAGGGCATAGCGATACCATACCAATATATACGAGAGGGGGGTCTGTCACTCAA
This sequence comes from Haemaphysalis longicornis, assembly GCF_048455015.1. Lineage (NCBI taxonomy): Eukaryota > Metazoa > Arthropoda > Arachnida > Ixodida > Ixodidae > Haemaphysalis > Haemaphysalis longicornis. The sequence continues at coordinate 208,646,876 of NW_027526407.1, read as the reverse complement.
TCATGTGCCATCGTGGGCTCTGCCATAGCAAGCAAAAGTGTTCCTCTCCAACTTGGCTTGGCTAGCTATATGGCTTGCTTTCACTCTTTAATAAGCCAAAACCAAAGAAACAGGGTAGCATTTCTTTTTACTTTTTTGTCTCTCGTGAAGCTTCTAAATAACCCCTGCCGAATACATCTTTTGGATCTCCACTTTCCCATTGACAAAACAACTTATAGTAATCTTTTAACAATCGCGTTGCTTTTTTGCAGCCACTGGCAACTCTTGGGATTGTTAACGATCCAAGCCGAGTAACGATGGAACGCTTTCCTGTAGCACATGGCAGCTCACTTGCTGATTGAAGCACAGCTCACTTAGACACTGGCACCTGATTTCCCTGTAACGTGTGTTCGCATGAAACTCTGCGACAGATGCGATGTTCCCGGCTGAGCCTTGGCCTGGCCGGGGAGGCGTATTAGCCCTGGTTCGGCTTGTGACCCGCTGCTTGTGCCTCTCCCCCTCCCCAGGAGCTGCGGCTGCGTGACGAAGAGGTGGCGCGGCTGAGCCAGATCCGGGACCAGGTCGGTGCTGAGCTGGAGGAGCTCACGGCCAGCCTCTTCGAGGTGGGTCTGGTCACGGGACCGTCCGTGTTGACTTTTCAGCGGACGACCAGGTGCCACGAGGATAAGCGGGGACCCTTCTTCCCACCGCTCTGACGGCCGCCTCCGAGGGGGAAAGGGCGACTGCGCTTGGAGAGAGAGGAAGATGGGGCGAAGCAGAGGAGCAGTGTTTTTATCTCTCCTGTCCTCGGGCTTTGTGCCCCAGTTTTGATCGGTTGTCCTTCCCCCCGAGCTTCTGTGTGAATGCACCTACCCAGCAAGCAGCACTTCCGCATTGGAGAATGTGGTGAAAGTGAGCGCAGGGCTGAACAAAGATTGCGCTTTGTTGAGGGGTCCCATTCTGTGACAGAGGAAAGAAACTGAAGTGTGCATGGATGCTTGCAATTCAAATGGAATAGTAAACTTTGAAATTAAACTGTGAAACAGTGCTTTAAATGAGGACAGCGAGAGAAGAAGACACAGACAGACAGCGCTAGTGTCCGTGTCTTCTTCTCTCGCTGTCCTCGTTTAAAGCGCTATTTCACAGTTTAATTATGAACCAACTAGCCCAAAACCAAACTTTAGTTAAAACTTTGAAATGGCCCAGAAGTCACTCAGTGCATCTTGACTGGGGCTGTGCATCACCGCGCAGTGCAGTGCATGTGCAAAGAGCATGGAAAGGGGGAGCAAAGTCGAAGGCCAGTTCCACTACTGTGAAGATGGCAAAAGCTTTTGTTTGCATACCTATTACTGCAGACCAAGTGGATGGTCCAAGCAGGACGGGCAAAACATGTAAAAAATATACATGCACACGCAATATACAACACACCGTGGAATGGAGACAGTAGCAACATCAACTCACAATTCACTGGGGGGGACATACTCAATAAACGAGCCAAGGTTAAATTCACATTTAAATGCACGCATAACAGGGTTTCCGATCCGCCGCAAAAAAAGGCGCGGTAAAACATAGAGAAGCATCGTGAAAATCGTAATGCTCAGTCACTGAAAGTTACTAAAATGTTCCGGTAAGGTTCCACTAAAAATGCATTCTGTTAATTGTTCCAGTCGTATTGCACGTGGAAAGTATGAAAAGTATCAGTTCGGGAAAAGTATGGGGATAAAATATGGCTGTGTGTATGTTGTTTTCCTCGTGTCTAACGTGAGGGTGATAATGCAGCTAGTGAGATATTTTAGAAAAGCCAAGCAGGCAGTTTGGTGTCTCGTGTGTAGTGGTCGGATTTTGTTGGTGGATTGTTATGTATAAGGACTTACCGTACTGATCAAAGAAGAACGCATGTACATAAAACCATATTGACAGCAAATAGAGAGACAGGAGCCAAGAAAGAAGCAGGCGATTCTTCCGTTGCTTCTTTTTTGGTCCCAGTGCGGTTCTAGGTCAACACCAACTAGCCCGTGTTTCAGCCTTGCATGTACATGAGTTCTTTAGAATTGACTCTACATTTTGGTGCGCAAGCACTCTGGCGGCCGCTACTGTGGTTTGGCGATGGCAGTGGCCTTGGTGTTGTAACGGAGCGAGCGAAGGCAAAAGGAAACAGCGGAGGCCATCGCTCTCACGGCCTGCCCCCCACACTCTCTCCAAGGAGCGTGACGTTTTGCTAGAGGCTCAAACACCGTTTGCAACAACACACTTGCCGATAACGGCGCAGCAGCGCGCGCTGCTGTGGGTTTGCTGATCAGCAGATGTGTGGCATGGCCGAGAAGACTGCTGTTCACGCTGCACACAGATTTCCCACGAGGGAGTACGGCGCATTCTTTTTTTTTCCGTATGATTCCTTTCGAGATTTTCTCTAGCCACGTATTGACAGCAGATGGGAATGCTGCGACGCTGGCCACTTCACTGTGGACCGGTTGATTGTGGCGAGTGAATGACACTCGGCCTAATGGTGGTCTTTGTTGTGGCCGATTGCAGTACGATTGTTCCCAGGGTGCCCGCATTAAACGGACAGCTACCCTGGAGAGAGATTCCTGCTCATAACCCAGTGCAAGACAGCTGGCAAAGAAGGAACTACCGTATTTACACGATTGTAAGTCGACTCGAATGTGGGTCGACCCCCAAAAATTGCATCTCTCTCAAAAAAAAAATTAAAAATATGCAAGCGCCACCTAGAAAATCGTATCACTAAGAGAAGCGCTTCCGTCAAGCCACACGGCGGCTCTACCATCAATAGAGAGTTATAGCAGATCGGAAAAACGGTTCCGGTACGGGACGTGGTACCTGTTACCGGACTGTACCAGGAAGGCTCGTTTTAAGAGTTGTAGCAGACCATAACTACCGGACATGCTACTGTGACTGGGAGCGACTTGGGTTGTACATCGTTTGGCAATTCTTCGTGAGTCCGGGGCATTTCCTGTGCTGAAATGTAGTTTTCAGTTCTCAAAAGCGCCAAAGGCAGTATTAAAAAATTGCGTATCCAACGCCCCTACGGAGATTCGAACTAGCGACTGCGTGAACATGAAGCGGGCATTTTACCTCTACTCCACCTCAACAGATGGCTCCAGCAGGTCAAGCTGGGCTCTCAGTACATGCAGCTGGCTGCTTCTAGTTTTTCTTTGTTTTTGATACCGCCTGTTCCTCACTCGCCGATTTGTAGACGGGCCCCACGTTGCTGTTAATACTAGTTATGTAGCCTTTATTTAGCCTAAAAGAAGCTATCGTACATGCGTCGCTTGACGGCACAAGCCACGGCAGTTGGGTCAGAACCGTGTTTCGCTTGCTGCTTGAGCTGTCAGAATCGTGCGGATTTCACTTGTTGCAGCCTCATTTTTTTTTAAACGATCTCATATTTACAATCCGTTCGACTAGGCGTGAGCGAAGCGTACATTTACCAAACTCTTCCAAAGCGGCCGTCCATTTTGGAACGATGGACATGGTACGTCTCGGTACCATCCAGCTAAGTCGCTCCGGTTTACAATAGGGTTTTGCGCATGCGCGGTGGCGTCCAGACGGTAGACGTTACCGTACTGGAACCGTTTTTCTGATCTGCTATAACTCTCTAATGATCAATGCTCCCACAAGAGCCGTGCACTCGCGGTATGCGCGGTAGATGTTAAAAAAGAAAGTTTTTCTATAAGCATCCGGAATAACCATGCACCGTGGGTTGAGCGGGAAGAACACATTAGGGAGTTTTAGTATAGCGTTTTAGCTGTGGCGTTAACGTTTGCGCGCCGCAATCCCAAACGAATAGCGCCTCGTTACGCGACGGTTAGCGTGCCCGCTAAAGTGGTGCTTTCCGCTATACTAAAATTCTCTATTCGCTGTGAGATGACAACCATTGAAGCAACCGGCAGAGGCCACTGCCCCACGATACCAATACAAACAACATGACGGGTGACAGAAGCGGCCACGCGCGATTTACTTTTGAGCGACTAACCTCCCACCATCGCGTTCGGAAGGGTACTGAACAATGTGATATGATTTTGGCTACGTTAGCACCGCGCATTGAATCAAGGGATTCGCTAATACTCATTTTGTTTATTAGAGACTAATAGAACGCTTGTTGACGCGTTTTTGCACGCGACTTGTGCGCGTCGGCGTTGTGCGGGCGACTTTTGCTTCTATGCTTTTAAGCGTTTTAAGTTCTACCTCGGAATGACGCGTGACGAGCGCGGCGGAGAGAGGAGCCTGGCGACTTGCCCCAGTGGAGAGGCGCGCTCTTCATGGCGGCAGTTTGAAAGCGCTCGGGACAGCCGGCTGACGCTGCCAAAGATGTTTAGGCTTACCACGGTGGCAGATATTTGATTGGCGCTTTCCCTAGCGGCGCGGATGATGCTTGATAGTGTCGTTTTCGACCACATTATCAGCTCCTTTCCTGCACAAACGTCTTCGTTTGTGCCTTCAGTGATATCTCAAAGAGCGGTTAGAAGCGGTCGCTGGAGCTACGCGCACCTCTTCGCGGCTGGTGACGCCGCCATGTTGCCACCGCCGATCGCGTAGTGCGCAGCATGCGGGTGGTATTCACGGCAGCATCAGTGCGGTGTTTGCGAGCAGATAAGGCCCCGTGTGGTTCACACTTAGAGCATAACCATGGGAACGAGGGTGCAAAGCTGTCCCCACCTCGTAGCACCCCTGATTTCTCGTTTCTGTTGCCGTTACTGGCGGTAAACGGTTCGATTTCGATTCAAAGTCGACCCCCCAACATTGGATTGTCAAATTTCAAAACAAGGGTCGACCTGCAGTTGTGTAAGTACGGCAACCGGGACTGAGAAATGCCTCGAGCACAGTCATCAGGATTTTTTTTTTTCCGTTTTCTTGTGGGGCATTGCGGAATTGCTGATTGTCGGGGTGAGGGGAGTCATTGGAGTCTTGTAAGATATGTGCATAGCTTGTGAATTAAAGATAACCACCACTGCCATTTATTTGATGATCGGTAAAGTTGGTGACCCCATCAACCACTTAAAATTTAGCCAGTTCATTGTTAGTCGCTCTTGATGCTTTTAGTTGACTCCGAACAAAGAGTGCCGTAATTGCTTTAGGTGTTTTTCTGTGGCAGAATGTTTTCATGGCTTAGAGAGTAGGTCACTCGCCACACTTCTTAGCCTGCAAAGACGGGCAGTTGGTTCATACTGATGGCAAAAAACAGCGCAAAAAAAGTGAACGGAAGACGAGAATGAGACAAACACGGGTGCTGACTAACAAGGGAATGAGTTTTGTTGCATGCAGGTAATGTAAGGAAATGCAGAAAGAACACAACAAGAAGATGCAGTTGAGATTGTAGGAATGCCATCTCCTTCAACTGACAGTTTGTTGACGCATGCGCCCGTACGCTCGTTTATCGATAAAGCTTCAAAGATCTCACGTGTTCTCTGGTCACCGTAGCGCTTGAGAATATGACATTGCTCAAACAAGGGCTCGCTCTAGGGCTCGTTTGCGCATGACGCAACATATGTGGCAAGGTTACTACTGGTAGCAGATTTGATGGCACGAGCATGCTCGCCAAGACGGTTCTACTATAGCGGAAGAACGACGCAAGGCAGACCTGGGCCATGGCTGCCCTTAGTGGGGCTCATTACTTTACTGACAGGGGTCTTAACGATGATGATCATTGTCACTAATGACGCATGCCCAGCAGGAGATTTAACAGGTCGTTCACACATCGTCCCGTTTGTCCTGCATACGAGCCACCACAGGACAGGGGGACCTCGCACACTGCTCTGGTCGCGCACTCAGTGTCCCTTGCTGCAAACGTTGCGCCCTGGTTCCTCCGAGTTCACCACCCATATGTTCACGAAATCTCGCACAAACTGAAAAGGATTGTGGAACGTTCAGGGGTGCGCGCTGTGTTTTCTGCTCCCAGGAAGTTGAGCAGCCTTTGCAGCAAGGTGATGAACTCGGAGGAACCAGGGCGCAACGTTTGCATCAAGGGACACTGAGTGCGCAACCAGAGCAGTGTACGAGGTCCCCCTGTCCTGTTTGTCCTGTGGTGGCTCGTATTCAGGACAAACGGGACAATGTGTCAAGGACCGTCTTGGCGAGCACACTCATGCCATCAAATCCGCTACCAATAGTAACCTTGCCACACATGTTGCGTCACGGACAAACGAGCCCTCGTGCGAGCCCTTGTTTGAGAATGTCATATCCTCAAGCGCTACGGTGACCAGAGAACACGCGAGATTGTTGAAGCTTTTTCGATGAACGAGCGTACGGGCACATGCGTCAGCAAACCGTCAGTCGAAGGAGATGGCATTCCTACAATCTCAACTGCATCTTCTTTTTGTGCTCTTTCTGCATTTCCTTACATTGCATGCACGCAACAAAACTCATTCACTTGTTAGTCAGCACCCGTGTTTGTCTCTTTCTCGTCTTCCGTTCAGTTTCTTTGCCATAATTTCTTAGCTGCTCAAGGAAATGGGTGGAACTGGTTTCAGCACACGCATTTCATGCCAGTGTGAGGGGCAGAAATGTAGTTCGAATAAACTTTGTGCCACAGACTCAACACATACGTTTTGTGTCCATTCGTGTGAGAGGTGGCACAAATGCATTGCAAAAGGAGCATCCACATTGTTTGGGCCTCGAGACAAGGGACAAATGAGAGATGGCAATTTAACTGTAGCGAGCAGCCTTCTGAACAAGCGAAGAAGTAAAGAAGCAGCAGAGAATAGGCAGTAGGGCTGCACAAGGTTAGATCACTGCCGCTGCTGTTTAGCTCTACTCATCTCTGTGCCGACAGCATTGAGTAAGCAATGCTGGTGTGCCCATTGCGGAGCGCAGTGTCTCACTCGTCTGCAGAAAGCCTTCCCTGGGGCTGCATTTGCTTGTTCTCAGGCACTGGGGCCAAGCTGCCCAGTGCTTGGGAGTGTGGTTGTTGAGGCAGCGTAGCCAAGGCATTGATGGCTGCTGCTTGCTCCCCCCCCCCCCCCCCCCCCCCCCCGGCCGGCAGGAGGCGAACAACATGGTGCGCGAGGCCAACATGAAGCAGGCAGCGGCCGAGAAGAGGCTCCAGGAGGCCACCCTCCAGGTAGGCCCCCTCTCGTCTGGCTGCGCCGTTTCCTGCCTTCCGTGTGCCCCCTCGAAAGACACGGTGGCAGCACGGAAGGCGTGATAGTCCCGTCCTCCAGAGGATCGGGAGCCGTCCTTGGCAGGGTTCGCACAGGTCCTTGAAAACCTTGAAAACCCTTGAATTTATAAGTATCAATTTCAAGGCCTGGAAAGTCCTGGAATTTTAAATGGTCCTTGAAAACCCTTGATTTTTCTGGAGAGAATCAATGGCCCTGTCTTTCCACAAGAATTTGAAGTGCTTGTCGTGGATTTTAGGTGTTAACAAATGTAAAGAAACATTGTAACAATCAAGTTTCAGTGTATTGCGTGAAATTACAAGTTTGGTGGATTTTCATTATTACAAGGCAACATTGGGAGCAGGCACTTGTCAATCCAATCCATGTCACGATACAATCAGTGAAAGCCAGCTTCTGTTCACTATCTTGCATCTTCCATCTAGTCTGTGGACGCTCGCTTCTTGCATGTTTGCTATGCCTCATACGTTCCATCTGCGTTTGCTTTTACGTGCAAATGGTGGACGTGTACATAGTTCGCCCTGCCTTGGAGCAACACTTGCTGAGTTGATTTCAGCTGATACTCTTGCTGACAAAGCAGGAGATGCAGGCAACATTAACTAAGTTTTGAAATGAAACAGCCTCAGCAAACACAAAGGAAAAAGAAAAACCTCTACATACCAGCCATGAAATAAAAAATAAAGCTGGGGAAGCATTTACAAACCCGTTAGCAACTATCTAAATGTGCACTAATGTGCTTAGGTATTGTGCAATAAAAAATTTTGCATTGTGTTGGAAAAGTTATAAATAATACTATATAAAACATTAGATGTGGACCTTGAAAATGTGTTTTCTGCTCCTTGAAAGTTTTTGAAAACCCTTGAATTTTTGCTTTTGAAGCCTGTACGAACCCTACTTGGGTCGGCGGAGGAGGGGGGGCAGCGCGCTCGGTGCTCTGTGCGACAGCAGCGGGTGGCTGTGGAAGCAGCCCCGTCGCCCTGTGTGTGTGCCCAGGTGGAGGTCCTGCAGGCGGAGGTGAGCGCCCTCAAGGCCCTGGTGCTGACCTCGACCCCGAGCCGGCCCAACGCCCACCTGCACCCGCAGCTGGGGCGCCACCGGCACCGCCGCTCGCCGTCCAACTACGAGCTGGCCACCTGCCGGCCGCCTTCGCCCCCGCCCAGCTCCCAGCCGCTGGGGGGCCCCCTGGGGGTCGGGGGGCAGCCGGCCACCGCCAGCACCGACAGCCACGACCTCTCGGAGGTCAGTTGTGCCGAGCGGCAGAGTTTCATGCCAGTGCACACGGGAGGGAAATCTGGTGCCATGCAGCGGGCGTGCTGCCGTGTACTGGGCAGGAAGATTCCGTGGCTCCTTCGCAGGGCTCATGGACAGGCTGCAGCGAGGCAGTAATTGCGCTTGTCCAGAGGTGAACTGCAGTTGTTTTGCCAAGAGAAATGTCTGCTCCAAAAGATGTGCCTGTCGGGAATTACTTGAACGCTCCATGCACGACAGGCGGGGAGGAATGCTGCCCCCTTTTGGAGAGCAAAAAGCATCCATGTCTGCCAGCTGCCGTGGTGGCACCCACGAGGGCGAGCGATTGCAGCGGCAGGTTTTCCTCTGGTGTGAGAAGCCACTGGATAGGCCCCTGTGGGGCCCTCGGCACACTTTCTGCCCTCGTGTTCAAGCGGCGAGTGCGAAGCCGCAAGATGGGGAGTTCGCACGAGTCCTCTTCTACGAGTGGACATCAAATCCCAACAAAATGCGTCTCTGCTTATGGCAGCCCTTATGGTCCGTCCTCTTCCTTGGCCCAACACCACAGCTCCTCTCTTAAGAGGCTTCATGTGGTACCTTTCTCCAATGGTTGGTTCCCTGGGTGTGGGGAAAGAATGTGACCCAAGCGAGAGGTGATCATTCTACTCTCATTTGTGACGTCCCTGAGAGGCTTTAGTCAATCCTGCTTAATTCCTAACGGGCTCTTGACGTCCAACTTTTTATGAGCGCTGCAGCGCCACCAGTGGCTACTAAGACGTTTTGCAACCAGTGCGTCTTGGGACTTCTTTGACTTGGCCAGTGACTGCATTACTGTTTTGTGAGGCTAGTTTTGTCTTCCCTCTGAGAAAAGGGAAGGAACTCATTCATGCGTCTTTGTCAGAAGCATTCATGTCAGTTATTCAGGTGCCTTCACGGTCAGTGCCACTGGCACACCTGCCAGGTTTCCCGAATTTTCCGGGAGACTCCCGAATTCGCATGGTTTTGTACGATTGCACGACCGAAACAAAAATCTCCCAAAAACGCACCCGTCTTTGGCCAAATCTTTTTCCCAGGCTGGCCACAATGCGTCGGAGGTATACCTGACAATCTTACCCGACACCAATTGGCATCGTTATCAGTAAAGTGCTTAAAAATGTGCAGACGGTGAACCTGTTCGTCCCATTGTTAGTTTACTGTTTATAGAAATGCAACGCCGCCACCGCTTTCATTTACGCACGAGCACGGCCGTTCTGAAGATTTAGCAAGTCTCCAGTGGTGTAGCTTGTTGTTAGTTTAGACGAAACAAAACAGTTCAGTTCCTGCTGTTCTGTATTGCGCTTTGCAGTACTATGTCCAGGACTTTCTGAAAAGGGAGGCGTGAGCCACTTCTAACATTTACGTGGTGTAGCTTGTTGGTAGTTTGGACGAAGAACCAGTTCATTTCCTGCTATGTTGTAAGTAATTAAAGAAAATGTGTGTAAAGTTACCTATTCTGTTGTTGCTACAACCCCCCCCCCCCCCCCCCCCCCTCTCTCTCCCCACCTCCGGTCAGATCTGCCTAATGCCATCTCAGCAAACCTGGCAGGTATGCACTGGTCTCGGCAGTGTCAGGCAGTGAAGGCTGGCTGGTTGCAGATTGCGCTTGTCCAGAGTGCCGTGCCAAGCAGAGGTCAGGGGACGGGAGCTGACCGCTGCTTCAGGCCCGCCCAGCGCACAGACCAGACAGGGTGGTGGCGGCTGGGCCAAGCACTCGCTGTCCAATCAGTGGCTGTCAGAAGCCACTGCTCGGGGTTCTCTCTTGCGTGTGCCACCAAGCAGTGGAATGAAGGATGGCAGGAGCAACGCTTGGGGACCGGAAACAAGCTCAGTGGGAGGACATCATGGCTCAGGTTAGGGGGGAGAAGTGGCCTTGGGTGTGTGGTGCGGAGCTGTTGCAGCCGGACTATCCCTGGGGTAGCAGAGCGGCTGTCGAGAGAGGGGAATAGAAGTGGAGCGAGACCACAACTCAGTGAGGGCGGGCAAGCAGGACATTGGGAGCCTGAGACTGGGGCATCACAAGGCAGGAACGGAACGTGGGAGACTCCTTTGTGCTGCAGTGGACACAGTTGGGCCACTGCTGCCACTGTTGGTGGTCGAGTGGGAAAGCATTTCCGACAACGTGCTTGAGCTCAAGAAAGGACCACCTCTTGTCACTGCGGATGATGTCACGACCGATGTGTAGGCTCTAGCCATGTTATCTTGTGGCCAGTCACATCACATGGGCTCCACTGTTCACAGCAGTAAGCACGTAAAGGAGCAGTGTCAACTGTAGAACCTGTGATCGGTGACATGGCACGGGACTCCTTATGTTTACTCCTGGGCTCGTGGCATTCAGATCATCTCTCACTGCTACCTCTTGTGGGTCAGTTGAGGTCGCGTGATGTGTCGTTAATGCTTGAGCATCATGTGGATCTGTGGAGCGCCATCGTGGTGCAGGGGTGAAAGGTGGCCCAGTTCACTGGCGGGGTTCAGTCGGGCTCCGGGACGAAGTCGCACGTGTTCCCTAAACATGCACAATGGTGAAAAGAGCCCTCCCTTGGGCAGGTTGTTTCCCATTCAACAGGGGATCTGCAATTCTCCTGTGGACTGGGAAAGGGACTCTTTGTGCTCTTGGTGGCACACGGCACGTGTTCATCCACCTGTGGGAGCAGCCATTCCTGCCTCTGGGCTCAGTCTGGAAGAGCTAGCCCTTGGCAGCTCCACCCTGGCCACCGCAGTGGCACAGTCCCCCTGCAGTGGCCCCAGTGGTGTGATGTCGTGGCTGCTCTCCTTCCCCCCAGGCGGACCCCGTGTGCCAGCGGGAGTTTGGCCAATGGCAGGAGGGGAGCCGGGCAGTGGCCGACCGGGGGGAGCCCTTCGTGGCGCGGCTGTACCGGGAGGACGTGCTGCCCTGCCTGCACTTCCCGGCCGCCCAGCTGGCCGCCCAGGTGCTGCGCGCCATCGAGGACAACTGCATCACCATCGAGGCCGTCCACTCGGCCAATCCCTTCCCCAGGTGGGTGCGGCTCTGTGCGCCGCTTCCAACGGGCCCCGGACATCTTCGAGCCACACATGCTCACACCAGTGCAGTTGAACCTCAATATAACCAAGTCGTACTTGGGGCTGCAAATGTCGTTAAATCGAGCATTTCGTAAAATCGACGTTTCGATTTTACAGTTTATTTAACCAGTTATTGAGGTTTCAGAACCTTGCCAGTCGCCGGGAAACAACTGCTGTACTGAAACTGGCCGCGGAAATTGTGTGAATTAATCAACACTTGGGCAATGGAATTCAGATAGCCGGCGGTAGTTCATGTGTCGTTGTAAAACCGGTGCTTTTTCCGCAATGCCTCATCAAATATGATAGCAGTCTAGGTTTTCAGTTTTTTTTCTTTTCATTTCGGTCACTACTAAACGCCACCGTTAGTCAATTGAATCCGCGTCCATGCCCCATGAACTTCACCTCGGCGAGGTGCTCGTTCGAAGTTATGCCTCTTTTCGTCCGTTCAGTGGTAAACTTAGGCACAGCTTGAGGGGTGCGACGGGCCTACAGCGGAAGGCTGCTATGAAACTTTCGAAATACTTTTTTCATGCACAAAGGCTCTGCAGTATGGGTGCGTGATGCAACCATGACACTCGAGATAAAGCCATGATTGTGAGTTGAGCGGAGTACACACAGACTGCTTCACTGTGTGGAGCAGCGCTTATGTGCTCCCGCTAAAGCGGAAAGCTTACATTAAATGTCTTCCGGCCAAATTCGATTAAGCAATTACTTTTATGCCCACTGAGCCCTAAAGAAAACCAATTTCTCAGCACCACAGCTGTCTGATGAACGCTGGTGAAACGAAGATGGTGAAACGAAGTTCAAAGAGAGCAATTTATTGCCACCAGCACTCGATGTTCAAGTCGTAGTGAAGAAGTCCATAAGCAGTGCTTGGCGTTTCTTGACTAGGGTGGGCTTTACGTGACACTCGTATGCTCACAGCGCTGACAAGGCTTGCTCTTAAACATTCGTGTGCGCCTGCCTGCCCCCGCAGAACGTCCATGGCATCCATCACTTCCGTCGGTTTCACCGACACTTCCTCAGGCTCTTGTTCGGTACACTTTTCTTTCCTTTGGAGTGCTCGTTCTGCTTACAAGGCTCACCTAATGATGCACGAACAAAATATTAATGTGGTTATCAGCGAGCACAACCTAGAGCAGCAGCACCGTGAGCAAGAACGCTTAGAAAAAAAGCTTGAAGTAGGCTTCGGCAGCCTAAGCTGGCATAGGCAACGATGAAGACGTCAAAATGGTGGCTGCACTATTAAACCGTCCATGACCGCTAGCGGTTTGAGCAGCTTCTTTCATCGCTTTTAATTGTTGTCAACCGCAGATTTCACCTCTTTTCTTTCATTTTAGCCTTTTAAGAGTCAATGCGAGTACTGAATGTTTTCAATGTAGGCTCTGAGAGGCAAAATAAAACATGCCTCGACCGGAATTTCGTTGTTCCTTTCTTGCCTTGACTTCGTTAAATCGAAAGCGCTGCACAAAATTACTTCATAAAATCGAGATAAAAATACATGCATTTAGCAAAATTTTGATAGAAAATTTGTAAAAAATTTGTTATATCACTAATTTCGTTAAATCGAGGTTCATTATATCGAGGTTCAACTTCCATACTAGGGAAACAACTGCTACAGCACTGGCAGCGTTCCTATTCTACTTGGCCGCACTAGCCACATCACCCGTGAGGCCAGAATCATCAGCCTTCTCCTTCTTGCCCTTCTCGCACAACGCCTCTAACAAATCCTCGACGTATACATCTCTTGGAGCACCACTTTTCTATTGGTAGAGCAACATTAGGCGTGTGCCAATGTATCCTTTGGACGGCTTCGTTGCTGCCCTCGCAGACAGCCCGCCTTGTTAAAAGCCCCATTCCAGTTCGAACGAAGCCAGCAACGGAGACTGCTTCGCTGCCACAGCATCCAAGCCAGCAGCTTCCTGTCCAAATTGGAAAACAGTAGCAGCGCCCCACCCTTTCACTCATTAATGTTGCGACACACAAACTTGTTCTTTCATTTAATTACTACTGCCAAAGGTGCTGCTGCTCACTTTTAGATGCGACTGCATCTCATTCACTCGCCTTGTCCCTCCATACGGCATTGTTGTGGTCCGTCCACACCCCTCCCCCATTCTCCTCGCTGCGCGAGCTGCGCTCTCCGCCGCTCACCCCCTCTCCTCTCCGATAGCGAACACTCTCTCGCGAGGGGCATTGGATTTGATTGGATTGGCTTGGCTTGGATTGGATTTGGATTGGGTTAAAGTGGATTGTGTTGGATTGTGTTGCGTCATAGCCGTGCCACGTTGCGTCATAGCCGCGGTCGTTCCAGCACCGGCCAAAGAAATAAAGAATACATCATACGCATTCCTCACACGTTTCACGCAATTAGAGAATCAACCCAACGGAAACACCAAGTGAACCCCCAAGATGCGTCGCATCTCCACAGGGTTCCCCTCGCGGGAAGGTGGGGTAATTTTTTGAATCACATAACAGTGTGCATAACAAAAATGCTACCATTCTTTACGAAAATATGGCTTAACCTTGTCAACATGTCTGCTACGAGGTTTTTGCCTGCATTGGTGACCACTGCAGCGTTCCAATTCTTGTCTAATTAGACTGCTTTGTAAGCTGTCTACCAAGCTGTCCGTGTATGGAACACAGCCTAGAGAATGTTTTACAATGACATTCTTGTCTTTGCATCCACGGATAAAATTTTCAGCCCGTTTATGAGCCGTGCCAAGGAACAGTCCCAACTGGTACACGGTGGAAGGCTCGCTGAAGTATGAAGTGCAGCTCACGTGCCAGATTTCCCTCTGGTGTCTGTTGGCGTCAAACTCCATGCCCTGTGTAGCAGGTGTGGAGAGGAGCTGTCATGCACCAATTAATAACTGCAATGCACTAGATGCAGCACAGCACAAGTGCTTCTCATAAGTTCACAGACATTAAGCTGTACCTTTGTTTCTTGCCTGTGCACAGTCACAGCCTGGCCTTCGGCACCAGCCGTGTTTGTGGCCTCTGAATTCACGTCACCCTTGCCGAGAGCATTTGCACCAGTGCCGTCGAGTGACTCCCCTTGCGGCCCTTTGCCCGTGGTTGGCCTTACGCCATCATCAGGCCAGCCTCCGTCGGTTCTCTCTCCACACTAGGAGAGATGATGCCTTCCGGAGGACTGTCGTGCACCGGGAACGTTCACCTGTTCACCCTTCCCGAGGCCTGATTGGGAAAAATCAAAGCTGTGCAGAGTAGTGTGGGTGTCGGTGAATGGGCCCCTGACGGAAGCTGTTGTCCCTGGCCAGGTGCAAGGGGGAAGGGAGGGGGAGCCGTTTCCTTCCCCCCATGGATTCTGGGGAAAGTGCGGCCCCTTCTCCCGAGGAGTGCGAGCGATGCCTTAGCAAGCCCGTGTTGGCCCCCCTGCAGCAGAGCTTCTCTCGCAGGAGGTGCTCCCTGCTGGAGGTTCCCCGCATCTGCCAGTACCGCATGCGGCTGGGGGACTCGGGCGCCCCCTGGCACCACATCTCGCAGCTCTGCCGCAACCGGGTACGCTCCTCCTCCCCAGGGCCGATCTGGTTCTGGGGAACCGTTCCGTCTCTCCGAGCGGTTTGCGCCAAACAACGGAGAGGCGAAAGCACGATGCAGGGTGTGTGGGACAAAGGAGACGCAGACGCGATGCAGCAGTAGACGAGCGCCCGGCGGGTGCCGCCACGCTGAGGTGTTTCTGTCGGCCGGGACGGGGAGACCAGAGGTGCGTGCCCTCCGTCTGGGGCCCCGTTTCCGTGCCTTGTGCACTGCAGGCATGGCTGGGAGCTGGGTGGTCTCCCTGGCCTGCGAGGGGTGCCCAGCACTGTTTTTTTGCAAGGCCGCAGGTGGGAAAGCGCCGTTGTGGTCCGGTGGGATTTGCACCGGGGTCTGTGCAGTAGCAGCCCAATCAGTGCTCTGCTGTGAGCGGTGGGACAGAAGGCGTGGCTGTCCTTTTCCTCGTAGCCCCTGCCGGCAATGCAGAGATGTGATTGGCAAATGTGTCCACTTGGCAAAGTTTTCAAAACTGTGAATTGGAAACGTAGTGGGCTCAGAATAGTGCATGTCACGAGACACCCGAATGTGATGCCACGCGAGTAGTACACCAGCCACGCAGAAGCCCGATTCTGGCGAGGCCTGGTGGGGTAATTTACACTGCAAGGCGAAGAGATGAAAGCACACGCAGACACGGTGTAGCAAAGAAGGGGCCTGTTCCAGGGTCCGACTGATTTGGGCCACAAGGCGAAGACAGAGGAGCAAATGTGATGGAGCAGCAAAGGACCTGTTGAGAGAGAGAAGCCCTTAATTTTTGCAACTGGGGTTTAGGGGGGCGGGGGCGGAAACTAACTGTCTGTGCGGCAGTTAGTTTCCTGAACGCGAGGCCTGTTCCCAGTGGTGGGGAGAAGAAATGGGTGCATGTGTGTGAGTGGGGCTCTGTGGGGGTAGTGCTGATGAGCAGCTTCTTGATAGCACTGTAATGGTGAAAGTAAGCGCTGCGGTCCATAGCAATGGGAAAAGCACTGTTTTTTTAGAGGGCGAACTTGTGCCCGTAATTCCGCTGTCACCGTCGGCTGCTTGGTCCGGAACACTGCTCCCTCTTGGTCTTGCCTCAGCGGCTGCTCACTTCCAGTGTTGAGTGTGGGCCGCTGGGTCTGTCTGGCCGTGGCAGTGTGCCACAAGCGCATCCCGAGAAGCCCTTGGGACACCATGGCTGGGTGGAAAGGAGGAGGGCCGTGCTGCCCATGCGGGTGGGGGGCTGCTTGTGCAAGGTGTGCCGTGCGAGGATTTCCGTGCGGGCTGGAGTGAGGGCTGTCAGGTGGGGTGCTTGCGCAAGTGAGGTGAGCACTGCCACTGTGGAAGTGAAGGCTTGCTTGGCAGGGTGCTCCGACGGTGGGTGGGGTGTGTTGTGCTGTGTGGCCCGGGCTGGTCGTCTGGCCCAGTTGGAGGCTGGCTGCATGTTTCGGGGAACGGACGTGAGGTTTGGGATGGCCTGACACATGGTGGGTCGAGTCCAGCCCATTGGATGGTCTTTCGTCCAGGGAGGGATTCTGTTAGCTCGAGCCCTTCTACGGACGTCGACAGGTTTGCCTACAGTGAACTGTCGCCAGGCTTTTGCGTGTACAGTGCGGGAGCAGACTTGAGTGGCCCGAGGAGTTTTCGCTTGTGTGGCACCAGCACGTGCATGTCGTGACTGAGAAGTCTCATCATCTCTGAGGGCCTTCGAACAGCATTCCTCTGTGGATTGATAGGCGGTGGTGAGTGGGCGCGCCTCCCGGGCATGTCCACAAAAATGCATTACTGGTGGTAGTATTTGATCGTTATATATGATACATTTGATCGTTATAATAGCACAAGTGGAGATGATTGGTCGAACAAAGCGTTGAAAGGAGAAAAAAATACAAAAAATATAAAGCAGTTACAAAAGTGAACTAACGAAATCAGAAATATGCGTCTTATACACTGCCTTTCATAAGGAAGCCTGGAAAAAGAACATGGAAACATGATAAAAAAAATAGTGAAAACGGACCAACCGTCGATGGCGGAAAAATGCATAGTTGGCAAAGTGAATGCGCTGAATTGAGATAATGGTGTAAATGTACTTCATTGCTGGAAAGAAGTAAAGGAAAAGTGCAACAAAACAATGACGTGTTTGGCTACTTGTAGCCAAACCTGGCTGTAAATAGTGCGCAGCCAAGACAAGCGGTGGGAGAATGCTACGCACGAGTTCTCTGAATGCGTGCCCCTTTCCCTTTGCGTGCTGCAGATAACGTCGGTGTGCGACCTCTTCTGCTACCTGCGCTACATCCAGCAGGGACTGGTGCGGAGCAGCTGTGAGTAGGGCCGCCCCTCTGCTTCGCGTCACGCTAGTGGCTGCTGCGTGCCTTGCAGCCCAGCATAGTATCTGTGCTCTCCCGGCACAATGTCGGTTACTTGCGGAAACTTCCAAGGTGTCCATTTTCGAGCTGAGCTTTCACCAACAGTGCCCCTGAAGCCAAACTGTTTCTACACCCGAGTTAACTGCAGATTAACTGCGAGGCAGTTAATAGCTTAATTAAAGGAGCCACGAAGACAAAATACAAGTTTGTGTTGTTCGAAAGATTTCTTCTTTTATAGTGCCCGCAGCGCTTGTCCAAATGCAAACGATGCTTTGTTCTCAAAGAAATTAGTTACTTTAAGTTAAAATTTTCATTTTCCCGCTAACTCGTGCGTTTTCGTGGTCCGCAATGACATCACAGGAACTGACTGGTCTGCTTTGGTCTAGAAAGATATTTCTAGGGACCATAGCTCTGCAGCCGATTGGGATGCCTTGTTTGCCGTTAGTGAACCTAGATGGCGCCACCATACCATAGCAAGCCGTTTTCTGGCTTTGGCACGGAGCAAGAATTTCTTTCTCTGTGGCCTTTGGTTTGTTTTTGACCGTATTTAAACCTGGCTTGTTTTTGTTCATTGAGAGAATAATAGTTTCATGAAACATAGTGCTCGCTTGACAAATGTGGTCGCGTAAATTGGCAAGTGTAGTCTGAGACAACCCCAAAGCCCTGCAGTCCTGTGCAGCTAAACCAAGCATAGTGCACGCAGTACCAGCAGCAGTACGCATTGGCACTTCTGCTTTCGTGTGCTTTCGTAAGTTCCACTGTTTGTCCCACCATTCTTACGACTTCGAAAAGAATGTGCCCTACATTTAAGTGCAAATGGCTCGTTCGGCAAGCTTATAAGCTCTGCCTAATTTGCGTTTGCTTTTGCTGCCCTCGGCCAATCCCAGAGCTGTCACATGTGACATCATAGGTTCTGTTGCGGGAAATGAACTTGTGGGTGGCATGGCCATTCCCTTTTTTCGTAATTATGTAGCTTATTTGAGCGAAGCTTACGTTAAAAGTGGTGTCAATATGATTCTAACGAGATAATCTTTTGAATGAACCAAACTTGTGTTTTCTCTTCATGGCTCCTTTAATACCCGTTCCTTAGGAATGACGGGAGAAATTTTCAAGTGTAGGGAGGGGCTGAAATCTGCAATGGTGGTTTCTGGACGTAAATACTGCATGGCACTTAAAGGAGCCATTAAGACAAAACAAAAGCTTGTTTTATTCGAAATATTAGGTGTTTCATAGTACCCCAAGCGCTTTCCCGGAAGCAAACGATGCTTTATTCACTGAGAAATAAGGCAATTTAAGCCAAACTTTTAAATCTCCCGCTAAATCGTACATTGCGTGATGTGAACAATGGCGTCATATGAGCCGGTACACGAAACAGATGCTTAGTATGTTGACTCCACCACTTCGGCTGCGTCACGGGAGTTTGGAGCGAGAAGTGGTACACGGCTCCAGGGGCATGCAAAGATTGAAGTGGGTTTCAAATAGCTTATACTGTATGGTTACAGTTGAAAATTTGTAGCCGTTATCTCCATATACAGTAAAAGCTCGTAAATTGAACGGACGCCCTGGTCCCAGCACAGCCCTGTATATTTAAATGGGGGAAAACTTCCGATAATTCGAATGCGTCAGAATCCAGAACGGTTAATTCGAACTATGATCCCCTGGTTTCCATAGCTCCTCGCAGAAGAAGTCGGCCCAGAGTGACTGCGATGTGTTTCAAATCCCAACCAAACCAGATTTACTAGAGATGCATGCAAAGCAGCGTGGAGGCTGGATGTTGCAGCCTGTTATTTCTCACCAGGTGAGAATTCTGACGCTGCACTGGAGCTCTTCCGAGGCAAGTTACTAGCGATTCTCATAGAGTCGTGACAGAAGAAACACAAGCAAATGCATATTACCGGTTAGCTTTGATTGCCGCGACCCGGCCTAGTAAACACACTTGTTTCCGCGCATAAACCGCGTTAGATTTCAACATTACCACTCACTGCTTTCATGAATGCAACACCAGTGCCTGTTTCGGGTGTATAACTGACTGATCCATTAATTTCGTTTGCTGTTCAACCTCCATGGACATTATTTACGAAATTGCCTGCCACAAACGTGCCTAGTTCACGATAACAAGTCCAGAGGTGGCTTCTTTGTGCTCTGCCCGCTCACTGTGGCGCCACTCGTTCTAGGGCCCTCCCACTAATTCGAGCAATTTTAAGGCTCCCTTCGAGTTGGAATTAACGAGCTTTTACTGTACAAAGGACCTCAGCTGAGAAGTATTGTGTCCAGCATTCCTTTGAAGGGCCCATGAAGACAAAATGCAACTTGGTTCAGTTTTAAAGCCATGAAAGACAGTCCGCAACTGAAAAGAGAAAACCCAAGAAAGTGTGAGAACATTCCAGACTCCATGCTCGAGTGGCCCAGTATGGGCCAGCACTGGAACCGTAATTGCTGTCGCATGTTAGCAATAAATTGGGGCCATTGAACGGAACCAAGCCTGCTACACAATTGCCCATTCCTGTTACGTGGCGGTGGCTTTGGTGGGCGGCGGCCAATCTCCTGCGAGGCCACGGAGAGGTTGCCGGAAGGTGTAGCTGCGGTTTCACCTCTTTCCCTCTGCACCGTGACCATTTGCTTGAAGTTTGCGGTAATGAAGTGGGTATCTTTGGTGTTGCAACGAGGCAGTGTACTTGGCGAAGCAGACTCTAGTGCGTCTTGCTGGCTGCAAGCTGGCCCAGGGGAGGGAGCACTGCGTCAGTCAACGCCCTGGCCCTGCAGTGCAGGAGATGTACTGGGAGGTGATGCGCCGACGGCGCTCCATTGCCCTGGCGCGATTGGGCCTGCCTGGCTGAGGGGCCCCCAGCGCTGTACATAGGACCACCCCACGTGTGCACCCGTCGCTCGACGGACCCTGGAGGCAGCTTGCAAGAGGCCGCATTCACCTGTATTAGTTGACGTGTACATGTGCGCACGCCTCGGTGCGTGCGCTAGGACAGTGTCTGTTTAGCGTCTTAATGTGGAAGCATGTATTTGATGACGCCAGCGTGTGTGCATACGTACCGTGTTTGGGGCCACCCTGTCCCGGAGCTCGGTGGTGCGGACTTCCTATTCTTAGTGTCGACTAGTGAGTGGAGTGGAACCGGCTGTGTCCACAATGTGGTTGTCGTCGTGCTCTGGCCCTGGCGTGGTTTTATTTATTTCCCACCAAATGCTTTACGCCCGACCGTGTACAGTCTAGTCCACTTATAACAATATCCAAGTGCCAAGGAAATCGCATCGTTATAACCGATGACTGTTATAAGAGGGTTGCGAAATAAAAAGATGGAACAGAGCTCGAAACATTTTATTCGCATGCCAGCAAAGTCGTATTACTACTACGCGAGGGACTGTGTCACGCATTGGGCCTCCTACACCACCCGAGTAGACTGCGCAACCGCGTCATTAGAGTCGTCACGGTTGCACTTTTGGTGTACAATATCACCGGATTCAGTCGTTATATCCGATATCGTGGCACTGAAGCATTGTAATAAGCAATTTATTTTACCGTAGAAAGAATACAAAACTTGACGGTGCCATAGCTGTTCATCGTTATAACCTATATATTGTTATAAACGGTATAGTTATGAGTGGACTCGACTGTAGATGTTACAAATATTTACACTTACAACACTTTATGTTAATTCTGCCGCCAGGCTTTACTGCCGTGTTAGAATAATGTACAATTTGTGAGCCTCGCACAGCTGTCGGTGGAGGCAGCGACGCAAATGAGTGCGCCTTTGAATGTGCACGATCATGAGCATGCAGCCAGGATTAAGCGCTCCCATGCTGCAACCTTTCAAACAATGGCGTGACATCATCTAGCGCACTGTGTAAATGTGTAATAAATTATTCGAGTGATTTGGTTGTTTTGCTGAATTTGTCGTCGTAAGAACCTCTTGTACAGAAATGTACTGCACGTGCTCCTCGAAACAATTTTTTTTTTAATAATGAAGTTAGGAGGCTGAAATTTTCACAGCTTGTAAAGATTGAGCTCCTCTGGTCATATATGCAATCAGATTTCGAATAGCTGCTCCGAATAAAATGTTACGCAGCAGGACTTGCAGAAAAATGTCTTTTTTGTGCACACTTTTTTTATAGTAAAAATCTTTCCTGAAACTTTTAAAATAGCCTAGGTGGTTCCTTATGAACTGCAGAGTGCACAAATCTACCTGAAAAAGCCTCATATTCATTTTCCTCACCACGAAAAAATAAATGACTGGCGCCTTTTCTTGTTCTGTATATTTTTGTTTTATGACCGTCAGAAATATCTAAGGATACAAATTGCATAATGAACAAGATTTGTGCACTTGCGTGTTATAATGAACATCTGTGCAAAATTTCATCGTGATACAACAACTTTAAGTGGGAAAATAAGTGTGCACAAACTCAGAAAACAGACAAAAACAACAAACTGAGAAAAGCGCAATTGAAAGTTTATTTCTTTGGCATATTCAGAAATTCTTGCTCAAACAACATGAAACTTGGTAGGAATATAGTCTGAAATGTCCACACTGAGGTACTGAAACTAGATCGCTCCTGCTGCATAAGTTGCACCCTCACGGCTCTTGCGGGTGAGGTCCTCGGTACAGGCCCGTTTCACCAGGCTGTGGCGATGGGACCTAGCCTCAGCAGTCAGCCTGGCAGACATCTGCCTGATCCTCCGCTGGTCACTTGCACTGCTTAGTCTAACCAGTTCTTCTGAAGGGAAGATTCCCAGTTCTTGGAGAACTTGCTCAAAGCTAGTGTGGCCCCTGTTGAACCGCAACACCGAGAGAGCAGTGGCCGTCTCCACTACAGTGAACTGCAGGTTGTACGATACCGTCCTGTGCCAGATGCACAGTGCTGCTTCTGTCTCCATGGCATGGGATCAGTAGTCGACATTTTTTTCACACACAGGGGCATGAAAGGTTTGCCACTCTTCCTCTTCTTGCTAATCAAGCTTTTGGGGGTCGCTGCAATCTTGACAGTAGTTTGACAGCACCTCAAAATCCAGGCAGAGACCAGTGTCGAGAGAAATGGCAGTGCCAACACAGTTGTGGCTTTTGTGTCCTCGTTTCTACCGAGTACCATCAAACATTGCACTGACGTCAGTGTGACCAGTTTGCAACGCAGTTACTTGCCTTGCTTCAGCATGGTTGTCAGAGACGACTTTTGTGGCCGCGGCATCTTTCTTGGCAATGTTGTGGAATGTCTTTTGGTGCAGTGGTTTTGGTAGACCAAGAATGGCACAAAACCTGCACAGCTTATCGTGTCCGATGCCAACCACGCGTGGTGGTGAATTGATGGCGAAACTATCACGGGGACTTCCCCTGCAGAGTTCCGGGTTGCGGCCTCTGCAACCGATAGCGGCAGCACGCTGCGACGAGTAGACAGAAGAAACCACTCCTGCAGGGCACTCCACGTTTTTGCAATTGAGTTCCAGTAGCGATGCGAGGCCCTTCCGCTTTTTGTGACCTCAACTACGAATGGGGTGTACCATTTATGTACCATTTACAGTTTTCTGTAACTAACAAATTAAGTAAAGAAAATACTGAGCACGAGGTCGCGGGTTCGATTCCCGGCCACAGCGGCCGCTTTTCTGATGGAGGTGAAAAGCAAAAACGCCCGTGTGTACGAGATTTCGGCGCACGTTAAAGATCCCCACGTGGTCAAAATTAATCCGGAGCCCTCCACTACGGCGCGCCTCATCACCTGAGTTGCGTCGGTGCGTTAAACCCTACAATCAATCAAGTAAACATAATAAAATAAAACTCGCCGTATTGATATGGTCCTCTCAACGGTTGATTGTGCCATACATTTTTGCTAGATATTTTCAAAAAGCAACGGTTACAGCCGCTTTCTGTACCACTCGTACGTTTACAGCTTCGGCTAAGTAATTATCACAAGTAACTGAAATTCCGCATACTGTAACAGTCATCCTAGCGGCCAATTGTTATATAACTTTTCATGCGACTTTCTGTAAAACAAGGGCTGAGTCTGTTTTTATACATACAGCATGTATCGACAGCAGGCGAGAATTCTGTAACAATTAGATCTTCACTGTGAAATAATTTGTCACAAGTAAATAAAAACCGGAGTAATGAAGCAGGATAAAACAAGAGCTACATCCGTTCAAAAGGTGACCGTACGCGATGAAGTTGGCTTTGCCGCAATGCGTTCTTTGGCTCTGCGGTGCCCCAATACACGGAACCCAAGCCCTAAACAGCTTTTTGAAATTCACGGACTGTATCCATATACAGCTTCGATGTAAAAAAATTACGCCCTCCTCCCCTCGCGGGAACACTGGTGTGATGCGACGCTGAGGAGGGTTCAAGCGCAAGCGGAGAGCAAACGTAGACCGAAAGGCCGCCAAAGAGCGGCACACCGGTTATATGCGCAGCACGCCCGAAGGAGAGGAGACCGCGGAGAGAGAGAGTACTGCACATGCGCAGCACCGCGCGCAGCGCCGCCCACCGGCGGAGTGAGAGCGCGCTGGGCCGCACACCCGCAGATGTTGAGAGAGAGTGTTCGCTCTCACCTGGGCATGCGCCGGCGCCAGTGTGTCTGCCGCGGCTATGATGCAACACAATCCACTTTAATCCAATGCAATCCAAGCCAATCCAATCCAATGCCCCTCGCGAGAGAGTGTTCGCTATCGGAGGGGAGAGGGGGTGAGCGGAGGAGAGTGCGGACGCCGACGACGACGGACATACGCAGGAAGGACAGGGCCGCCGACAAGAGATGCTCTCAGCGTCGCATCTAATATTTACACCAGCACGCTGCAGACGTTGTGAAAACACGAGCCCTCTACGCCGGCGAGGCAGGCGCGGCAACGGCGGTCTGCTGCTCGAGGCATCTCGGTAACGATGCGCGCGCTGCCGCGCGACGGCATGAAATACCAGCACGTCGGCGAACACGACGCGGCGGAGCCGATGCTGACACCTCCCCTTCTAGCCACCATGGCCACGCTGCCGTGCAGCAAAAACTCTCAAAGATTGCCGAAATTCGGCTTGATTGCGTGATTTCTAGGCTCACCGCGAGTCATTCAGACACGATTTTCACTAAGTTCTCGTTCGTATTTCGTTTTCATTTTTTTTTTTCATGAAGGAGGGATAGTCAAAGATGATAATGCAAGTGAAAACAAAAAACGACATATTTCGAAAAAATAGCGATTTTTCGACCCGCGTGTCCCCTTGAACCTGGATGTTACGAACCTCTATGTAACGAATTCTCGGATTTGGCAGTTTTTTAATTCCCCTTTGCCAGTCCCATTGAAACCCGTGTGTTAACGAAGGCACTGCGATGGTTAACCAGCTTGATGTAATGAATTCGCTGCAGTGGTGAGGCATTGTTTTTTGCACTTTTTCTTAAAACTTGCCTGGAGTATGCAGTAATTTGGTAAACTTCGCCCACACTGCAATAATGCAGTGCGTTTCTAGTGTCAGTGCTGTGCCGGTCAGGTGCTAGGCAGGAACTTTTCCCTAAATCTGGCCGATTCATTCCGTCTCCGCCGGCGAGAAAGGAGAGCGTCGCTGCCCGGTGCAGTATCTCAGCCAGCACCATCTCAACAATTACGAGTGTGGAAAAGAGCATCAAGTTCGTGAAAAGGCGCCCTTTTAGCACACGTTTGGTCCTTGAAACGGGTGAAGGCGCACCGGAAATTGTGAAAAGGAATAAGTGATTCATAGGTTGCATTTGTGAATGCGGGGGTAAGTGGCCTTGCTTCCTTGCAGTGCTGTGCAGTGATGGGGAAGCTGCAGGCGCAGATCACACACTTTGTCACTGTGAAATAAGTCCTAAGAGTTAGTTCACAATCACTGATGTCTAGCGAGCAATTTGGTTTTGTTTCTGCTTCATTCGCACGAGCGTTAACTCGAAACCTGGATGTAATGAAAAATTGCGAATTTTTGCCAACTTCGTTGTATGCAGGTCTAACTAGCAGTAGGTCTAACTAACTAGGTCTAATGCAGGTCTAACTAGCAGTAGCAGTATTATCCTAAACTATACTCCAACTTTGTGGCTCCCAGTGCAAATTTGTTCCAGAGGGTCCACAGGGAAGGAAGTTGGACCAAAGTGTTGTTGAGACCCCCTCCTTGCCTTTTCCTAGCTTTATGACCTTATCCTACGAGACACTGCATACAAAAGCTGTCCATTTCTAGCTTTGGACAGCAGCATTTGTGGCAGCACTGGTCCCGAGATAGAAGTGTGCCATGATTGGACCCTCACAAGGAGTGAACCCTCCTGTTGCCCTCTACAACTCTCACGCATTTTTGTACTTTTTGGAGCTATATTTTCCCGTAGCCAGTGATGATGCAGGCTTGTTTCAGCAAACAAGGTTCACTGGGGGAGGAAACTGGCGCTCTGCAGGGAACTTGAAGAATCCACAAGTGTCGAAAAGGGAGTCGTGAACACAGTGATGATTGCTTTCCGCGAATTTACCTGTAGTGCTCTCACTACTGAAAGCATCAATTAAAGGGACACTGAAGTGATTTGTAAACATTGCAGGATTACTAGCGCAAATTGTAGTCCGGAGTCCATAGGCCATGTTTCGACCACCCTGAGTGCGTTTACGCGAATTTATTTAGTAGAAAAATCAATTCGAAAAGGCTGTCCTCCTCTCTGCACCCTCGCCCATTTTCTGTGGCGTTTTCGTGTGACGTCAGGATTGGCTGCGCTACTGCACGGCTCGCTGACCCTCCGACAGAGTCAGTCGGCCCAGCGTTTAGTCCGCTGGCCGCCGACGGGTCGTCGCAGTCCGTTCGCTCAGTTGAAACTAAGCCACAACACGTTTGAATGGAAGAATGTGACTTTCTTTACTTTGTTAGTTAGTACACTGTATCAAGCTCTGAGTCCGGGTCACTCCACTTAAGCGCTGCACAAGTGCACTTGCAACGCTTCGCTGACTGGTACGCTAGTAGGAAAACGTAAGGCCACTTGAAGGCGGGAGAAGAGTCAGCGAACTCTGGTACTAAGAAAATAAAATCAACTGAAACTTTTACCGTAAAGCGCAAAACTAGGGAGCAGGAAGCATTTTTTTGTGCTGGGTGAACAAGCACAGCGGTCAGCAGCACGACCACACATCTGCGAACGCTTTTCTGTCTACGCAATGCAATTGCTAGACGCGAGATATTGTGGAAGTTTGGGGGACGTTTACTGCGCGAGCGCTTTACAACAAATAGTCACCTAAGGTACTTGAAATGCTAAAACTAAATAAAAGTGTAAACTGGTTGCACATTATATACCTTACATATCCAGCCTCGGCAGCGCTGGCTATACAGAGCTGCTTATCTTGTGTAGAAATTACCAGGTGGAACATGTTGCGTTTAGTGACCAGTGACCACAGTTTGGGAATGTTTGACATTGGATCTCAACCAAGAGATGAAGGTTTCAGTGGGATCAGTGGAAGTTAAATACGAAACTTCTGCAGGACGAGGCATTTGTCGATAAAGTAAACGACAAGATTAAGAACATTCTCCAGGGAAAGGCCGAAGATGCCATCTTATTATGGGAACGCTTTAAAGAAGAGGTCAAAATCGCAGCAATTGAAAGGTCCTGCGCAATAAGAGTTAAAGAAAGAAACAAAGAGAAGGAACTGAAATGTCAGTTGGACTATCTGTTATTTGCAGACAGCCTACAGCCAGGAACCCACACACGCAGTATTAGAGAAGTAAAGACACAACTAGAGACGCTTGAAACAGAACGATATAAGGGAGTGGTAATACGGGCCCGGGCTGAAAGATTGTGGTTAGGCGAAACGCCCACGAAACGCGCTCTCGGAGATGAAAAGCGATACGCAGCCAAGAACAATATAGTGGCGATTTCATACGCTGGTGCTGTCACTGGAGATAAAGAAAAGATTGAGCGTTTTTTTTGTGGAGCACTATAGAAATGTCCTGGGCCAACGTCAGCCATACAAAGATGGTTTTAAGGAGCAGTTTTTACCACTTGTGCCGAAGCTGGACGAAGAAGTTAAAGCAAACTTGGAGGCTCCTATTAGTGTTAGGGAAATAGAACAGGCCATAGATGAGCTAAGTCAAGGAAAAGCGCCTGGGCCTGATGGTCTTAGCGCTTCTTTTTACAAAGCGTTTAAATGTGAACTTGCAGAGGCTCTTTGCAACGTTATATGGCTCGCGTATAAGGAAAAGACGTTGCCCCCGTCCTTTCGTAGATCACATGTAATCCTTATCCCCCAAACAGATGATGAAACAAAATTGTTATCCGTTGAAGCATATAGACCAATTACACTTGCAAGTGTAGTAAGTTCTGGCAAAACGTTTACAGACAGTACGTCTAACATCTGCCGGGTACCCTCCATTTCTTCTGTTGTCGGTCGCGGATAAGATGCTTAAACAGCTCAGGAACAAGCCAGACGTGGAACCCAGGGAGAGAGAAAGAGAAAAGTTGAAGTGCGCTGTCGTGCCGTACCTACATGGTATTTCGCACAATCTAAAGAAAATAGGAAAGCGCGTCAACGTTAACGTTGTCTTCTCTGCTCCCAACAAACTGTCGAAGTTAATGAACAAAGTCAATGGAAAAGAAAAAAAGAAAAACAAATGCGCAACGCAGCATCGGGACCGGTTCGTGAATTGCTCAGTAGGCACAGTTTATTCTATTCCTCTACCGTGTGGCAGGCAAAACGTTGGCAGGCAGTACGTCGGACAGTCGGGTCGTTGCTTATACCCGTGCCACACGTACACGAAAAATGACATTAAGTGCTTAATGCCTTAACTTTTAATGCCATTAATTCGCTGCTACACGCAAAAATGTAATGCCATTCGCTCTAATGTCATTTTGGTTTAAGGAGTTCCGCACAACTCATTTACCTTCACGAACACCTTAAATCTGTCTACCCTCGAACGCGATGAGCACCAAATGAAACCAACGAAACTCTCAGCACCAGAGTGTTGACGCGGAAACGTAGCTGAACTTCGAAATAAGGCGATTTTTTGTGCACCCTTAGGGCCGAAGTTTTGAAGAAGACGAAGTTCACTAAAACAGCGGCAAAAAACAAAACATCGTGTCACTAGTCATGCTAAATGTTTCGGATTTGGCTACCATTGGCAGGCGATGCCTGATGAAGCCACTTTTAGAAATGGCTCACACCATTTTTAAGAAAACACTGTTTCTCATAACGTTTTCTTTCACAAAAAAAAAAAAAAACATGTAACCCTTGTAAGATCTTTTTCTCTACGTTAAAGACTTCTAATATATGAGTGAATTTCTCTTTTTGGTCATGATCACCATCATGGCTAACACATTTAATGCCTTTGCGGTTTCGCGTGTAGCACGGCCCGACCAGTTAATGTCATTTGGCATCTTAAGGCCTTCAACACTTAATGCCATTTTTTGTGTACGTCCGGCTTAGAGCGACCGGCTTAGAGAACACAGGAATAATGTAGATAAGATTAAAGGACATCTGGGCATACACTGCAGAGACTGCAGAAATTGTGAGTGTAAGCCATTTTTTGATAAGACTAGGGTTGTAGCTCGTCACGAGGATCAGTTGACACGAGAGATCATCGAGGCCCACCAGATAGTTTCCTTAAAAGACAACTGCGTTAGCACAGCTTCTTTAGCATTGACAAAGAAAGAACTGCAATACTTATCAAATCATTAGATTTTACCGTGCAAAAGTGCATTTGTAACGCGACCTTTGAAATGTCATCCTTCACTTTTTTGTTTTTTGTACTTGCTTGTGCTCCCCCCCCTTTCCTCCTTTCTTTCTTTAGCTGTGTATCTTCCGGTATAAAAATCGGACATCATAGTGAAAATAAAATGAGTTGATAGTAGCGCCGTGTCCCGTTCACTTCGTTCGTCCTTGTCCATTTTGCGCTTACTTACACGTTTACAATGTGTTATTCAGTCTCTTGTTGGCCAACACCAAACCTGCGGCATAAAAGGTCGCTCAATAACGACAAACCTCCACGTGTTTCGGAGTCTTTTAGAAACCGTTGATTCATTGGGAGGACGAGTTGCTATCTTGCAGTTAGATCTGGCTAAGGCCTTTGATGGTGTAACACATGATATCCTGTTTGCAGTGCTCGAACAGGCGAACGCCGGCTCGATTATTTTAGAGGGGGTTAAGATGAATTATACAAACAGTTTCACGAGCCTGATAGTAAATAAAAAAGTTAGCGAGAGCTTTGAGGTTGTGTCGGGCGTGAAGCAGGGATATCCTTTAAGTGTCCTGCTGTTTGCTATTTACCTGGAACCATTCTGTCTGAAATTGTTAAATAGTAACCAGATAAGAGGCCTTACGTTGCACGAGAGTGAGGTAAAGATTCTTTGCTATGCTGATGATGTTGCGGTCGTGTGCTGTGACAAAGGAGCGTCAGTAGAGCGGTTCGAGTAGCGGCGGAATTTTGTGAGCAGACAGGAAGCGCTATCAATTGGAACAAGTGCATAGGCACTTGGCATGGAGACTGGGAGGGCACGCCAGAGGAATTTGCAAACGTCAACTGGAACACCTCCCCACTAGATACCTTGGTGTGCCATTACAATGGTACCAGAAACCCACTGAGTTCTGGTCTGAGGAAACTGAAAGAGTCCGGAGTGAAACGCTAAAATGGGGGGTTCATGATATGTCAATATTTTCGCGCGCTTCTATACGGTATGTGCTTCAGGTGTTGTGCATGTCAAGGGTCAACGTGCAAAAAATTCACGGTTTTTGCTGTGTTTAATTGGCGCTCAGGATGGGAGCGCGTGAGTCGTACGAACCCTAGCAAAAATTCTGATAGAAACTTGTATTAGTATACATTTTTGTATTAGGTGTATAAGACATGTATTAGTCTTATACAAACTTGTATCAGTTTTATAAGTTTCATATACAAGTTGTATTAGTCTAATACAAATACACCTATTAGTTTGTATTAGTTTACAAATACTAATAGATCTGATAGACCTGAGTCTAATACGAACTAATAGAGACGTATTGGTTTAAATAAAAACTAATACAAATGGACCCGCAAAGTGCGATTTCCTGAATTTTTATTTTTTCTGGAAAATCACAAGCCAAAAAAGGTTGAAATGATCGCCCTTGAGCAATAATGTTTATTTGGTATATTATTATGAAGCGTTTTGTTCACTAACAAATCTCCGTAAATCTCCAACCAAATTCTTATGCAAAATAGGTCAACTTTTTTTTTCATTTTCGCTCCTAAAAAATGCGCTACTTAATGATGGGAGCTGGGAGTGCTGCGCCATGATAAGCCACCTTACCTGACCTAGCGTAACTAAATAAGCTACGCCTTTATTTAGTGACGCTAACCTGACCTAAAGGCCCTTGATCGGCGTTTAAAGCAGATGATGGGACTTTAACCTGACCGCACCTGCGAGGCTGCGAGGCTG
Source organism: Haemaphysalis longicornis (assembly GCF_048455015.1). NCBI lineage: Eukaryota > Metazoa > Arthropoda > Arachnida > Ixodida > Ixodidae > Haemaphysalis > Haemaphysalis longicornis. The sequence goes on along the minus strand of NW_027526407.1, from coordinate 208,616,236 downwards.
CAGAAGAGCAGCAAGAAATCTAACTAAGCCGAAAAAACGGCAACGAAGTCAAGCCAAGCCATGCCAATGGTCTTCGTTGGGTAGCCAAGATGGCGACGGTATCAAAGTGCGGCTGGTGTGTGTGTACGTTCGGGAAGAAGACGGTTAGAAGGAAGCGGCTTCTAGCGTTATTTCACATCAGACGCGTGTGCATCGCGTCATCTAGAAGTGTTGGAGATGTGTCTAAGGCCCGTTTAACTTTGGCAAGTATGAACCAGGCCGCAGCGCGATCCATCATGGACCCGTCACCTCGCGGCTCCGGACATCTTTGCTCTGTCTGCTATGCTGACATCGAACGCCTGACATCGAAGAAAGCGTGTGCATCACGTCATCCAGAAGTGTTGGCGATGTGTCTAGCGCCCGCCGAACATTGACAAATGTGATCTGGGCCACCACCCGACCCATCTTTGACCCGTCACCTCGCCGCTTCGGACTCCTTTGTTCATTCTCAACGCAATGCCTCACGAAGAAGAGACTCCATTCGAATCGCGTTTTGCGGAAGGGTGAATGCCGTTTTGAAGTTGCATCGAAATGGGAATGGTGTTCAATCGGCCATTAATGCGCTCGATATGTACCTACGGCTGGACCGTACAGGTTTGACGAGATTTTCTGATTGCATGCTGCAGCTATTTTGTGGATTCGCATTGCAATTTATTCATTCGTTCTTAATCAGGTTACGAACTGATGTAACATTAAATTATTCAGCCAGATTTCTGTCAGCCAGAGGAATTTGCCTGTGTACCCTGATAATAAAATGTGTTGCCATGTTTCATTGCTTTGTTCGAACTTGCACTTGTTCTGATAGAACTAGTACACTCTGGTAGACCTATCAGACTAATACAGTCTGATAGACCTACCAGACTAATACACACTGATAGACCTAATAGACTAATACAGACTAATAGACCTAATAGACTAATACAGACTGATAGGACTAATAGGCTGATACAAACTGATAGACCTAGTAGACTAATACAGACTGATAGGTCTATTAGTGGCAATAAGCATATACGTGTATTAGAATTTGTATCAGAATTTTTGCTAGGGAATCTGTTCATTTCTGTTAAAAAAGGAGGTCTCGGACTGGTGCTCATATTTCTTAGGCAGGTTGTCTCTAGGTTTATTTTCCTGAGACTAGACAGACCCTTTTCTACGAACAGTTGCGCAGACGCGGTTGGGGAATTATTTGCCAGATTTTGTTGTGTCTTCCAGTGCACTAAAACCAAGAGCACCACGAGGCTACTTGAAAGAGGTCGTTATGGCCTTTCAATTCCTGAAGGCCAGGTTCTCCTACGAATACCTTGCTCTGGTACCTAGAAAGAAACTTTACAAGGATGTGATCGATGTGGCATTACCGGTACCTGTTTATCGCTCTTTACACTGTGCAGTGACGGGGAAAAACGTGTTAAGGAGAGTTAAACAAATGTCTGTGAAGTCAACAGTCAAAAATTTCTTCTGTCAATTACATACCGGAACACTACCCGCCAGTCCTTGGCTGCGGGAGAAAGAATTACTTGTAGCAGGGTCAATGAATTGTCGAATTTCGGTAAACTGGAAACCATAGAACATATTTTCTTAGACTGGTCTGACGCAGTGTTCCACTGGGACATTCTCCAGCGGACACTAAAGAAAGAACTGCCCGTGCCACTTGACATGTTTATGGCCTTGAGCCTGCACAGTCCCTGGAAACCTCGTATGGCCGTGAGACATGCACACCCGGATGCACGACCGGCAAGGGAATACTTTATTGAAAGCATTGCGTGCATCAGAGATGTAATGAAAATGCAAGACGAGCAACCTGACTGGGCTAAGATATTGGATGAACTAGTTAACCTGAAACGCTTCTAACACGCGCCACCCGTAGCAGCGGGAGGTGTTTTATCATTATGTTGTGTGGAGACATGTGTCATTGTTTTGTTTTTTGTTCACTGTACCGAGCCGGTAATAAAAAAAAAGGCTCGTGGCCGAGTCTGGAGCGCTAGGACTACTGTTTTGCAAGTCGCAAGTTCGAATCCCCGCTGGTACATGCTTTCTTTTTTTGTGTAAGATTTTTCGTTTGCGGCCGATGTTTTCTGAACTGAGTTCACCATTTTTGGGCCGTAACGTTCACTGCTCGATGAGCGAGTTCGGAGAACGCGCGCAGACTGACACTGACGCGCTAGCGAGTTCTCGTTGGGCTGCTGTTACCACAAGCACTAACTACTTGCGGGCAGTGGGCACAGGCCATGATCAGCAGACCCTTGGCCTGGTGCGAACACGATTTTTAGGATACAGGCATGAGTTAGGGAAGGCCCGAATATGCGGGACAAGCGCATGGCATTTGAGCGTCTGCGGTGACGCGGAGGGCGTTCATCCACTAGCGTAGGCTTCCGCTAGTGATTGCTACGATTCCAAGCCATCCTTGGAGGCTTATCTCAGGCATTTTACAGCCAACAACATGGCAGAAGTGCGGTGCGAGGATTACTGAGATATCAAGAATGCCCATCCAACGATGCCGTTGGATGTCAAGCATGCTGTTTTACTGAACCGAAACCGAAACTTGTTTGAATGCTCACCTTGGACATTGTCCAATCAAGGTGCATCTCCTCCTGTCGTCGCAGCCTTTAATTGGTGCGGCTGCCACAGACCGCGCATGGTAGTTTTTATTCTTTCGCGCTTTATAAAATAATTACCGACTTATCAACCGGATAAACGATGAAAAGTGTGGTAATTTGAGCCAGTCTACGCAGTGAAAAAAAAAAAAAACCCGGGATTTAAAGGGACACTTCTGTGTCCCTTTAAGATAGAACACGGAATAAAAGTCCAAAGCAGTGCCCTTTCCCTATCAGAACAAGATGGTCGGTGCGGCCTACGAAAGAGGAAAGAAACGCATCCTGTGGTTGAACCACAGAAGGAGATAGCGGGGCATGGCCAGGCGCTGCTGCTGACAAAACGTAAGTGGAGAAACCACATGGCGAGGTCCGGGGCAACGTCATGAAAGAACGTGGCGTTGTTGCCCACGCATACGGCAAAAGGTGTGTGCCTTCAAAATTCGCATCGTGGCCATCGTGTAGGCTGGATACCCAACCTTCTCTGCTTGGAAGGGGCACACTGGGGCGGGCCCTGCTGAGTGATCCGGCCTGCAGGCGAACACTTTTAGCTGCTGGGGAGCCCGGATGAATTCGAGCACCCCACAAAAAGCACGCACGACTGAAAAGGTAGGGGGCAAGAGAGGCCTGAAAGTAGCACCGCATGAGTGGCCACGCTGAGAGTAGAGAGAGAAGGAGCAGGAGAACGGTATAATCGACACCCCAGCAGTCGTTTTCCCCGTCTCTCTCTGCCAGCCAAAGCTGATCTTTGAGGTCGGAGCTCACTTTGGGGCTGGCTGTGCACGCCCATGCTCGGACGTGACCGAGTGGGGGGAGCCCCAGCCCGCTCACCACTGTCGCCGCTGCTTTGGCGCCACGTCCACGACTGAGCTTTATCGTGTGTGTGCGTTGGAAATGCACACGTATGTGGAGCAGCCACTCCGTTCGCAAATGTGCTGTATTCACGAGAGCGTCTGAATGCGGTCCGTATAAGCGCCACGTTCATTTTTGACTGGAATTGAGATATCATGAGCTTGATGTCTGGTAATAGGCTAATGCCACGCCTTTTCGATCAAGAAACGCAAGTACACTTTCCTGGATTAAATTTAAAACCGTTGCTATCTGCCCAAACAGCTAGCCTCTTAACACCAAGTTGGACCTGTCGCTTGCAGATAGACAGGTTACAAGACTTAAAGGATAATTGAACGTCGTCTACATATATTGGGCAGGAAATTGATGGTGGCAATGCCTTTATGAGTGCATTTATTTTTACTCTGAACAGAGTGGAACTCAAACGTTCGCCTTCCGGCAGGCCATTTTCGTGCACATGACCCCTTGAGAGTGCACTTCCAACTCCAACACGAAAGGTTCTTTCAGGCACGTAGCTGGCAAGTGTGTTTAGCATGTTACCCGACATGCCGGAAGACTTCAGGTCGCTTAGGACGCCGTACCACCACGCGCTATCGTATGCTTTTCCTCATCAACGAATACCGTCATACAATATTGTTTGTGGAGGAAAGCATCCTTGATATACGACTCTAATGCAACAAGCTGATCGTTGGTACATCGTCCTGCCCTAAAGTCTGCCTGGCAGCTCTCGAGAAGACCGTTGTACTCTAAGACGTACACCGTACACGAGTTTCATGTTTATCATCTTCTCAAGAAGCTTACACAGGCAGCTTGTCAGGGCAATGGGGTGGTAATTTGCAGGAGAGAAAGGGTCCTTCCCTTCTTTCTGGAAAGCCCCTACTATGGCCTCCCTCCAAGAGCGTGGAATATGATCCGAAAACCATATTTTATTGTATAGATGTAGACGTGTTTCAAGGGTGTCTGAGTGTAGGTGTTGTATGATGGTGTATGTGATTTTCTACCATGTTACCTGGAGCTGAAGGCTTACATGCGGTCAGGGCTTCCTTCAGCTCATGAATTGAAAAAGGAGAATTGTATGAAGTGTGCGACTTGTTATCACGCAGGGACTTCTTTTCGCAAGACATTTTGTGTTTCATGAATGTATTTGTGTAGTGTGCCGAACTGGACACGTGTTGGAAGTGTTTTGCAAGTGTGTTAGCCTGGTCTTCAAGTGTGTCCTCTGTTGTGCTAAGCAGGGGCAGGCAGTGTGGCTGCTGTCCTTTGTGTCTGTGTATGAATAATGGATGTCAAAAAGGTGTGCCATCTCTCTTGTTTTGCCCCATGGCGCACACGTTTTCCAAACGCCTTTGACCGTTTGAACAAGAGGAGGTTACCCGACGTGGGGTACCGACGAAGGATACCCCACGCCTTGTTTTGGGCCTCTCGTGCCCGCCTACAGTCCTCATTCTACCACCGCCTACTCTGGTTACGCGGGGCAACAGAGGCGTGGGAAATGAACTTTTAGGCGGCGTAGAGGATGTGCGTGTGAGGAGTTGGCCCGCTTCTTCATCGTGTAGGTGTCCTTTAGATGTGTGGTGTAGTTTGGATGTCTGTGTAAATGTGATCCAGTTTGCTGTTGATTCATTACACCTTTTATGCGAAGACGGACTGCTTGGGCCCCTACCTATATATGTTAATAAAGTGGGGAAATGGTCACTACCAAATGGGTCCGTACCCACACCCCACTGAAGACATGGAAAGAGAACTGCGGAGCCAATGGCCAAGTCAAGAGTTCAGTATGTATAGTGTCCTAAGTTCTGATATGTAGGTTGTTTGTTGTTGAAAAGCCATGCTCTGGAGGATCTAAAAACTTCTCTTTATTAGGGCGCATTAGGGTAGCCTGTTAGGATGTATGTTCGGGTAGCTGGTCAACCAGTGCATCGAATTCGGAGCTGAGAAGTGCAAAGTCAGGAGAGATGTAGATGGAGCATACCGTGATCAGCCTATAAATATTATCGTACCCATCTCAACAGCCTCAAGGACAGTGTTTAAAAAGAGAGAGTGGCATGCTAATGATTTCTGGGCGACAATGGCCACACCACCCCAAGAATGAATGCAGACAACCCTGTCCTTTCTGAATACTATGTACCTATTTAGGAAATTTGTCTGGTTGGAATTGAGGTGTCTTGGCGACACATGATACTTGGCTGACTGGCATGCAGCATCTCATACACATCGTCAAGATTTTTAAGGAGGCCTCTGCAGTTTCATTCGATGATGTTTTCTGTTCCCATTATTTACATTAAGGAATGACTGGAGTGTGTGTGTGTTGTTCATGTGTCGTCTTTCGGGGATGTGTCGTCTTTCGGGGAGGTGGGCTCGGTGACTGCGCAGCAGCGCAGTTCACTGATCCGTTCGCCTTTGCCATGCAGATCTACGCCCTCTTCGCCGCAGCCCTGCTTTCTGGACTCGTGCTGCCCCAATCTGCAGCCTCACCGATCCCAGCGACGCACAATTGCGGGATCGGCGCAGGCAACTGCTCACGCCACTTCGCTCACGCTTCGGCGTGTACGGAAGCGCCACCCCTCCTCCTCTCCTGCCCTCCCGGATACCTGGATTCATCATGGAAAACAGCATCGCCACCGACATCAGCCGCCGCCTCTCCTATCCCTGTCCTCCCTCCCATCCCTGTCCGTCTGCCCTCTGTGGGCTCGGTGACTGCGCAGCAGCGCAGTTCACTATTTCCGTTCGCCTTTGCCATGCAGGTCAGTAATTCACACAGTCTGTTCGCTAAAAAATCTAGTAATTACTTTTTGATACAGTCACCGAGCCCACAGTGTTGCATTGCCATTGCCGCTGAATGCGCGAGTGTCATTTATTCCTTGTGCTCCAAGCCGGTGACGTTGAAACAAACCCCGGCCCTGGTACCATTGAAGAAGTTGCCACCGAATTAAAAAAAATTATCCGCTGGTCAATCCACCGTTCTCACCGAACTAAAGGAGTTGAAAGATCAGCTGCAATCCACTGATAAATTAATAACAGACTTAAGTAAACGGATAACAGATCTTGAGAGCCACTTCAAGTCCCTTTCATCTCTTAAAGTTGAAATGGACAGCTTAAAGGCTACCACACTTCAGATGTCCCACCAGATAGACAGCTTATCAGCCCGAGTGGATGACTCTGAAAATCGCTCCCGCAGAAACAATTTAATATTCTATGGCATTCCCGACACTAACCCTTCCGAACATTTTACTGAACCAGAAAAACTAGTAATTGCTCTTTGTGCTAATCACATGGAGCTGAATATTGAACCAAAGGACATAGACAGAGCGCATCGTCTTGGCCGTCACGCTGTAGACAAGGAAAGGCCGATAATTGTAAAATTTAACACTTTTAAAACAAAGGACAAGATTCTTTCAAACGGCCGCAAACTCAAAGATACCGATTACAGCGTTGGCGAAGACTTTTCCGCCACAGTTCGAATCGCTCGCAGGCATCTTATCGCTTTCGCAAGGTCCCAGTCCTGTCCATTTATGTTGACCTTTAAAACCCTACGCATGGGCAAAAAACGCTACATATTTGACGAATCGACACAAACGGTGAAAGAATTACTATAGCTAGTTCCTCGCAATCCACATGTGCGTCATGGCCCCAGATCCACCCCACGCCCACTACTTTCCTTCTCAGTTATCTTTACTAATATACGCAGTTTTCTACCCAAGCGAGACGTCATTTCTAATCTTGTTTCCTCGTCGAGCAGTAACATTTTAGTGTTATCAGAAACGTGGCTATACCCTGACATCAGCGACCATGAAGTTCTAGCAGACCTTCCAAATTTTACAGTTTTTCGCAAGGACCGTATAGATAGGCGAGGCGGAGGCGTGGCTATTGCAATCAGCAAAGATATTTCTTGTACTGCAATTAACATTCAGACTGACCTCGAAATTATATGGCTTCTTTGCCACGCCACTCCCGAAACTGTTTTAATTGGTGCCTGCTATAGACCTCCCCACAGCACTCCCGATTTTGCTCGTAAGCTTAACGATATGTTAAATGATCTATCTACTGTATACCCTAACGCCCGCATTCTCCTCTTTGGGGATTTCAATCATCCTCTCATTGACTGGGTAAACCAAATTACTTTGACGTCAGGAGAACCCGAAGCGCACGGCTTTCTTGATGTGTGCCTAAACTTTAACTTAACCCAACTTGTAACTGAACCAACTCGCGTAACTCATACGTGCGCCAATACCCTTGATTTAATACTAACGGATCACCCTGAGAGCCTTTCGTCCATTTCATATCTTCCAGAAATTAGCGATCACAAGGTAATTCATGCTGAGTTTACGTTCAAACCGGTGTCTCGTCAGAAAAGTAAAAAAACTATACGTCTTTATGACAAAGGAAATTATACAGCTATCATTGATGAACTCCGCTCTTTCTTTCCATCATTCGAATCATTATTCCAAAATAGAAGCGTGCAAGATAATTGGAAAATATTTACGGACAAAGTGGATTATCTTGTGAGCGAATATATACCCACATTTAATTTCCAGGCCGACACTCAAAAGCCCTGGTTCACCAGAACATTAAAACGCCTCGAAAACAAAAAGAAACGCCTCTTTCGTTCAGCCAAACAGAAGGGAAGCCAATGCGCATGGGAAAAATACTATGTAGCTGAACATGACTACCTCGGAAAGATTTGCGAAGCAAAGCACTCTTTCTATAACTATAACTTGCCGAACATTCTAAAAAGTGACCCACGCAAGTTTTTCGAAATAATCAACCCTCACCCAACTCAATCGACTAACTTCACCGATGATGCCGGCAGACCAGTGAGTGACGTCGATTGTGCAAAAATCTTTAATAACGCATTTGGATCAGTGTTCACAAAAGAAAGAGACCTTCCATTTTTCATGCCGACTTCCACTATCGAACTCTTCATGCCATCCATCACATTTTCCATGTCCGGTATAATATCTATAATAAACAACCTAAAGTTGTCGTCCTCCGCTGGTGTAGACAATATTAACTCCAAGTTCCTTAAAAACACTGTAGATGTCTGTGCCGAATACTTATGTTTATTGTTTTCACAGTCACTCTCAACAGGCCAACTGCCCGACGATTGGAAAAAAGGGAAGGACATTCCAGTCTTCAAAACCGGTAACAAAAACTCGCCTCTAAATTATCGTCCAATCTCTTTAACGTCGGTGCCTTGCAAAATCATGGAACACGTCATATTCACTCACATTATCAGTTTTCTTGACGAGGTTAATTTTTTTCATCCTGCACTACATGGCTTCCGAAAAGGATTTTCATGCGAAACACAGCTAGCACTTTTTGTCCATGACCTTCATTCCAATCTCGATAATAACCTTCAAACCGACGCCATATTTCTAGATTTCACCAAAGCATTCGATAAGGTACCCCATAAACGCCTGTTACTGAAACTTTCCCACTTAAACTTACACCCCGCAGTCTTAATCTGGATCCAAGAATTTTTAAATAACCGTTCCCAATCTGTCCTTGTAAATAATCAGCTCTCCAATTTTATTCCGGTTACATCAGGTGTCCCTCAGGGTTCCGTCCTTGGCCCCTTGTTATTTCTAATATATATTAACGACCTCCCAACGAACTTAACTTGTAACATACGCATGTTTGCTGATGACTGCGTTTTGTACCGCACAGTAACTAATGTATCCGATCAAATTAGCCTCCAATGTGACCTTAACCAAGTACAGCGTTGGTGTGAACACTGGCAAATGGAACTTAATCCTAACAAATGTAAACTTATGTCGTTTCAGCGTCGCCATAACCCGATGACCACTTCCTACATAATTTCTAACACTAATGTTCAACTTGTGCAATCATACAAATACCTTGGCCTAACTTTGTGCAGTGACCTAACTTGGACTGAGCATATCCGGACTATCATCGCGGCTGCTAATCGTACTCTCGGCTTCCTAAAACGTCATCTGCGCAACGCACCTCGCCATGTAAAATTACTAGCTTATCAATCCCTCGTAAGAAGCAAGCTCGAATACGCGTCGTCAATTTGGAACCCACACCACGCGTATCTCATCACTGCACTCGAATCACTTCAAAACCGGGCTACTAGATTCATTCATTCCTCATATGCCTATCACATTAGCGTGTCATCTTTAAAAGTAGAAATTGGCCTGTCCCCTCTGTCTTCCCGCCGCCGCATTGCTACCTTTTGCTTGTTTCATAAACGTTTTCACAGTCCACTTGCAATCGAACCTTACATCTCCCCCCCATTTCGCAGATCACATCGCATTGGCCATATCTTTCAAGTTACCCGTCAACGTTCCCGCACCGTTACTTTTGCTGCCTCATTTTTCTTCGTGCAGCAAAAGACTGGAATGACCTCCCCCACCATATTGCAGCAATCACCTGTCCATCAACATTTATGCATAGCGTCACAAATCATTTTTCAAACTAATTCATGGCTTTTTTGTACGTTTTTGTGTAACCCCACCCCTTATGTAATGTCCCTCCGGGGACCTTTAAGGTAATAAAATGAAATGAAATGAAATGTTACTCTAGGATTTCCCTTTTTGGGTATGTTGTAGGCTCGGACTTCGGAGGCCACTCCTTGCGCTGCATTGCAGGCAGGAACGGCCCGACATCCATCTCCTCGTCAGTTGTCAGAGGGGTGCCCGACGGGCAGGGCCCCCTTGACTTGGGCCCCCTTCGGGGACCTTTCGTTTGAGCCGCGACCGCCAAGGGTGTCGGATGCGCCAGAGGTAGCACGGGCGGTGCGGTGTCGGTTGGAGCCGATGTGGGGCCACCAGTGTCCATCCCCTCGGCACCCTCCAACGTGCTGAAGGTCGGAGAGGCGGTGTTGGGAGCGGCGTCGGTGCCAACAGAGACGGTTGGCACCACAACCGCTGCTGCATCAGCAAGCGGCGTGGTTACGGGTTGGGTTGCCTGAAGCAAACTAACGTTTGGGTTTGGGCTAGTTGGTTCATAATTGGACTAGTTGGTTCATAAGACACAGCGCTCGGGTCCCTGTCTTCTTCTCTCGCTGTCCTTCTTTTAAGCGCTGTTTCACAGTTTAATTGCCTAAAGCAACCCAGCGGGGATTGCGGCAGGGACCAGGTCAGACTCGCTAAACTGGGTCCCTGTGGAAACAAGAGACGCCGCTCCGCCCCCCGACGAGCTGCGTCGGCGTACCTCCCCAGGGGGAAAGAGGCGAACCTCTTCCGCACCCCTGGAAAGGTGATGTTCTGTGACCTTGATGTTGATTATCTCTTTTTGTAATTGAAATTTTCCGCACTTGCGGGAGTATGCCGCATGCGGCCCCCGACAGTTCACACAAGAGAAGGTCTTGGATGGACAGTTGTGATGATCCTTTGCCGCGCATTTTGCACTTGTTTTTCGGCCACGACAAGAGTTCGTACCATGCCCGACCCGCTGTCATTTAAAACAGCGCGGGGGGTTCGGGATGAAGGGACGAATGGAGCATCAGATAAAGCCGGCATTTATATGTTGCGGGAGTGTGGAGCGGTAGAAGGCCAAGAATATGTGCTTGGTGGGAATCTTCTTGTCGTCTCTCTGGATAGTGATGCGCCTCACCGCTGTGACACCCTGACACTTCATTCCCGCAAGGAGATCTGCAGCACTGATTCCGGAAGAGTTTATCTTGCGTCACTCAACTAATACAGTTCACGCATAATATCGCACTAACACTGGATGGTCGTGAATCTGTTGACTGCATTTTCTTAGATTTTAGATAATCATTTGATGTAGTACCACATACACTGTTGTTGGAAAAACTGTCCTTATATGGTGTAACCCCTAAGACTTTGTCATGACTTTCAGCCTACATTACCGGTAGACAACAATAAAATCATCAATAGTGCAGCCTCTTATACCTCAGCTGTGTATTCAGGGGTGCCCCAGGGGTCGGTCTTGGGACCTTTGTTGCTTCTGCTTTTTGTAACTGATATCAGTGATAACATTACATCATCCATGAGGCTCTTCACTGACGATTGTGTGCTGTATAGGAGAATTTCTTGTGAAAGTGATACCCACGTAATTCAAAATAATCTCAACAAGATTAATACTTGGTGCGAAAAATGGGGCATATCAGTAAACCTCGAAAAACCGTCTCTATTAGGTTTACCAGGAAAGAAAATGTCCACTACCGAACTTATAAAATAAGAGATTGCTCAATAAAGTGTGTAAGGGAATTTAAATACTTAGGAGTTTACTTTACTTATCAACACTGTGGTGGCACAAACAGATTGATTATATTACCTATAAGGCTACAAGGACATTGGGATTTCTGCGCCGCAACATAGGCACCTTCCCGCAAACTGCCTGAGAAATATTGTACAAAAATAACATACGGGCTATACTCGAATATGCTTGCACGGAATGGGACCCGCCAACCATTCTTGATAAAGCTAAATTGGAAAAACTTCAAAGCCTCCCAACCAGGTATGTGTTAGGAAAATTGTCAAGCGAGACAAGTGTTAGTAGAAATACCCGCTTGAACACACTGAATTGGGAATCCCTTGAGCATCGTAGAACTGTATTTTGCTTAAACATATTTTAAGAAGTTTATTTATCACAGAATAGTTAGCCGCGCGAAGCGTATATATTCCCGCCTCATTACATATCTGCCCGCATAGACCATATTTATAAAGTTCGTGAGATAGATTGTAAGTCTAGTGCGTTCCTTCACTAATTTTTTCCTAAAACCATTCGTCAGTTGAACAGATTACCTTCTTACGTGTTTGTACACCATTCTATTAACACGTTCCTGTTCACAGTTACGTCACTCGAAGGCCTAAACGAACATTGTCATAGGTTTGGTACAGCGCAGGTTTTGCTGCTTCTTCAAATCACCTGTCAAGTGCGCTCACAATTGCATTTTTGCAGTCTCGCCGAACGCACTGTTTTTCAACTATCGTACCAATGCTGTCTTTTCACGTGGTGTGTCTGAGGGCCATCGAAAATGTTATATGCCCTTTCCATTGCTTTTTCGTTATTTGAACCTTCGATTTCCGCTTGTGTAAAGTACTTGTGAGTGCCTTTTTCTGAATTATTGTAATAATGCCGTATTTTTACGTGACATGTCTTCGGCTATTTGAAATGTATATGTGGGTTCTCTTCAAACTTTCTTTCTTGCTTGCTAATAAGTAGTCCTTGTGAGTGCCTTTTTGTGCACCCCCCCCCCCCCCCCCGCTGTAATGCCGCAAGGTGCTGTGGATACTAAAAAACTAAATAAATAAACATATCCGGCTCAGAGATCACACCCTGGGAGCTGTTGAGGCTCCGGTGGGGTGTGACCATGATGTCCAGATCAGGCAGTCGAGTTTCCGCTAGAAGCTTTGTGGCCTCCTGCCTGTCGTTTACCTCGAGAAGGAGCTCACCAGACATTAGTTGTTTAGCTTTGTAAGATGTTCCAATGATGCCTTCAAGATATTTTGCAATCAAGAACACTGATTGCGATGCAAGAGCTTGGGTTGGATTGAGCGATTCCGTCACAAGAAATAGAGGAAAATTATTCGATTCAGGAAATGTTAAGGATGGCAATGGGGGAAAAGATACTTAGATGCTACCCCTTTTGAGGGACCGATCACGTTTGGGGGAGGGGTTTAAATACCACAGGGCATAGTATAAACGCAGGGAGACGGAAGTACTTTCTACGTCAGCCTTACCCTGATAGCTAAAGAGATCCCTGCCTGGTAAACAGACAGGGAGCCCATCAGCCGGAGCTTTACCTTGGCTCCGAGGGCCACCGTTTGAGGTTTCTACCCTTCACCTTAAAACATAGCATCACGGTTGATCACAACTTATGTATGGGGGCTAGGGGTCCGCGGTGTCGCCAACACAGTCACCAAGATTACTCAAGGTGCCCCATGCGGGGGAAAACATCATCCAATAGACCTGCAAAGGACGCCTTAAAAAGCTTCACGATGTGTTTAGGATGCAGCATGCCAATCAGCCAAGTATCATGTGCCTCTAAGAAACTCACCTCAAATCTAAACAAATTACCTAAATAGGTACACGGTATTCAGAAAGTGCAGGGTTGGCTGCACAAATTGTTTGTATGGTGCTTCCGTTGGCGCCCAGAATTCATTAGCATGTCACCCTCTCTTTTTAAACACTGTCCTTGAGGCTGTAGCAATCCGTACGATAATTTTTTTCGTGTTGATAACGGTATGCTACATTATCATGTCTTCTTATTTTGCCTTCTGAGCTCTGATTTGGAGGCACTACTTGACCAGGTACCCAAATCAGACATCCTAATAGGCGACCTATTGCACACAACTCTCTTTGGGGCGACCTCATGCATATGCCCTAGGTCGGCTGATAGAGAACATCCCCTAGAGCATGCCTTTTTAACAAACAGAGCCTACATACCATAACTTCGGACAAAATACATACTGGTATCTTGTCTTCGCTATTGGTTCTGCAGTTCTCTTTCCATGTCTTGGGTGGTGTGAGGCACGGACCCATATGGTAGTGACCCTTTCCCCACTTCCCTAATGTATATAGGTAAAGGCCCAAGCAGTCAGTCTTCTAAAAACAGGTTTAATGAATCAAAAGCAAACTTGGCTAGATTCACAGAAACACCTAAACTACAACACACATCTGTAAAACACCTTAGAGGAGGAAGCAGCCCAACTCATCACGTAGTCCATTCCGCACGCCTCCGGTGCTGCGCGCAACCAAATAAGGCCGTTGTGGAATGATGACTGTAGGCGGGCCCGAGAGTCACAGAACAAGGCGTGGGGTATCCTCCGTAGGTACACCGCGTCCGATAATCTCATTTCTTTTGAACGGGCCAAAGCTCTGGGAAGCGGGTGCGTCGTGAGGCGACAAGGGATAGTTGGGGCGCCTTCCTCACCTGTATCAACATATCAACAGACACACAGAGTCTGCACACGAACACGAAGTGTTTCTATCCAAACAGCTGAACGCCCAACACCGTAGCGGTGCCACATATAATAGGTGCTAGGCGTTGTTGCACAATTTTTGTAAGTGTTGGTTTTTTGTTATTTTCACATTATTCATGCACACAATCAATAACAAGACAAATAAAAAGTTGTTAACACAGCACTGTTTTTTTTCTGTACTTGTTCCTGAGTTTCGTGCCTAGAGCATTCCCCAAAAGGGCATGCACGGATACAAAAGCAGTGCCGTTAAGACGGGTGAGCAGCACAAACACACAGAATTCAGTTTTTATTACGGGGTGTCGACTGCACGAATGGTGAATATCAGCTGACCAAAGTGAAGAAAAAACGGTGAGGGCAACAGCGTTTATTTGTAACGCCAAGACGCCCTCAAATAACCCACCCGAGAACCCTGGGGTAGCCATTAGATAACCGGGGTAGCCATTAGACGCCTTTTTTTAAAACTTTCTCGCTTAAACATCGACCCAGAAGTTCTAGAATGGATACGAAATTTTTTGTCAAACCGGGAAGAGTTCGTTTACTCCAACCAGGTATCATCTACTATGAGTCCCGTCCTTTCAGGTGTACCTCAGGGTACGGTGCTCGGTCCCCTTCTATTTTTAATTTATGTTAACTACCTACCTAGCAATATATCTTCCCAAATCCGTCTATTCGCTGACGATTGCGTGATCTATCGCCCTATTAACTGCCCTAGTGACTCTCAGATCCTTCAAAATGATCTAATAACTATTGAAACCTGGTGCAAAAATTGGCTCATGACTCTCAACATTAGGAAAACATCCGTCATTTCTTTTCATCTCAGGAAATCCCACCCGGCTCCTTCATACATTTTTTCTGGTTGCGAAATATCCTTCGTGAATTCCTACAAATATTTAGGTGTAAACATTACTCCAGATCTTACTTGGTCCTCCCACATAATAAACATTTCTAACAAAGCAAACAAAGTCCTTGGATACCTAAGAAGAAATTTACGACTTGCTCCCCCTTCTGTTAAATTTTTAGCATATCAAACACTAGTCCGTCCGAAACTTGAATACGCTTGCGCCGTCTGGGATCCCCACCAATCTAATCTATCGAAAACATTAGAATCTGTCCAAAATAGAGCATCTAGGTTTATATATTCAGATTACTCGCGCCACTCAAGCGTTACTAACTTAAAGATCAAAGCCCATCTTCCCAACCTTGAACTTCGACGCAAAGCCGCTAGATTAGCTCTTTTTCATAAATTTTTTCACTCACTGTCCGACGCATCTGTTATCATGCCCGCGCATCGCATATCTTGCCGCAGGAACCACAACAACCCAGTTTATTACCCTGCGCATGCCCGTACAACTGCTCACCTTCGGTCATTCTTTGTTCAGACAGCGAAGGATTGGAATGACCTTCCGCCCCACGTCGTGCGCCACTCCAGCCCCATACTTTTCAAAACGCACATCGAAGAAACCCTGTATGAAATGCCCACCACTCATGTAACACCCCGCCCTGGGGTTTTTGAGGTATAATAAATAAATAGATAACACAGGGGTAGCCATTAGATAACCATAATCATTTCTACCTGGTCTGCGCCCACCGTTCTGGAATTGATGCTTTACTTGCTTTCTTTTTCCTATGTGTCGGTTAGTGTGCATGTTGTGATAAAGTGATTGGTACATTCAATGGAAAGCTTGAAGCCATTGCTGGCTATCTAACGGTTGCTGCAGGTGGATTTCCCAAAGCTGCAGAAACACAAGGCGGCGTTACACGTGTGGTGAAAGACAATTAAAGAACAACCGCAAAATCTAAGGCAGAATAACCTAACAGCATTAGGGCTTAAGTAGAAAACATCTTAAAGGACTTGACCTTTGCTTCAGAATTTCGTATAATCAAATAAAACAGTAGGTGCAGTCTTCAGAACTTCGTCTATTTTTTCTGAACGTTTATTGAAATGTAGAAAAAAACACCCTGTGGTCTCTTGCTAGTGCATCAAACACCCTTAGGGGTAGCGTTAAGTTAAGGTTCACGGCTTGTATGGGTAAAAAATCGCAAGGAAAAAAGAGTGGGTTGGGATATGAAATGCAGGAGAGTGTCCCACACTGCCTTCGCTAAATTAGGTGGGTAGGAGGGACGCAAAGATCATTTAAGAAATTTGGTAGTAAGTTGGCGGGAAGGATCTCTAGGAGAATCTGTATTTCAGTTTGTAATCGAGGGCTTCTCAATGATGATGATGGATGATGTTTAATAGCGCAAGGCCAACGAAGGCGAAGAGCGCCAGAGAACAAGTTATTTATTGAAGAGAAGTGATTACGACAAAAACGTATAAAACCATGTAAACCAGACATAGTAAATTCAAAGAAAAATATGATGATGGCTGGTGTATAGGGCCAGTTTTTAATACGCATGATGGTTAAAAAGTTTGCCTCAGACAAATATTTAAAAACGCGTTGCACAGAAACCATGGCATTATTACTCAAGGAAAGAAAGGGTGTACCGGAATGTGTTGTCTGTATATTTCCTTGAAGTGTCTGTGTCTTGTTGTGTCGGGTGCCTTGAATGTGATAAGGATGTGGACTACGGATAGGCCCTCCGCACACCTGCTACACACGGGTCTTGGAGAGCTAGTGAGAAGGTGTGAGTGTGTTACGTGTGTATGGCCTTTCCGCCACCTTACTGAGGTGCCTTCAGTGTGTCTGTTGTGTAAGTTAGTAATGTATGGGGCCAAGTGTGGTTTTATTACGTGTAACCTGTCATCTGTCGGTTCCTTCCAGTGTGTTTGCCATGTGTTGCGATTTTTCGTCTGATGTGTGGCTTCATGTCGTGTACGGCACTGTTGCTATGTCCAGTGTATTCAAGAGGGTAGCAGGAGTGGCCAGTTCATCTGCGGTTTTATTCTCGGCTATTCTACAGAGGCCAGGAACCCAAAAAATGTTATTTCAAGACTTGAGGCGTATTCTAACATAAGGGTCTTAAAAACAAGATTGTTTACTTGAGTTTTTGAGCGTTTTTTGGGCATAAGTGCACGTACAACGCTAAGCGACTCAGTGCACACTAAAAACTAAAATTTTTATCTTGAACAATGTGATCTTAAAGAATTAAAATGCCGTGTGCTTCAGCCGTAAAAATGCTGGTGTGGGAGTTCCTTCTTTTTTGCCACGTTAAAGTTCGGTCCGTGCGGAGGACAAGACACAGAATCAGCTGCCTTTATGCGTCGCAGTAAATTTCTGCACACTGGTGCTTATCGTGCAAGAAGAGGAATTGCTGCAGAATAGCTGCCCTTGGTTTCCTGTTTATGTTGAATTGCACAAAATACAGGCTCCAAGAAACAGCCCTGGGTTGCCATGGTGCAATAAAATTATTGATGGGTGTCTTGTGGATGTATGAAAATGGCCCTCCTAGCTCAGAACCTTCTCCCCCCACTCTGAGAGGGCATGGGAATAGATGGGCGGTTTAAAAAAGAGCTGCTGTGAGGATACAACATGAATGCTAGAGTTAAAAGGATGATTTGTCAGGGTCATGATTCTTGAGGCATACATCAAGTCAGTGTATATCCTCTGCTGATACAGGGACCATTTGTGGCACTCTACATAGAGGCTTTCAACAGGGCTGGTGCGAAAGGCGCCACAAGTAAGGCGAAGCCCCAAATGCAGAACTGGGTCAGGCATTTTAATTGCCGTTTTCGTTGCCGACGCATACACGACGCTGCCGTAGTCTGAGCGAGATCCTACCAGTGCAGTATAAATACGGAGGAGGAGCTACTTGTCTGCTCCGTACGATTGGTGAGAGACGACTTTAAGGATATTCATAGGTTTTAGGCATTTTTCCTTAAGCATTTTCAGATGTGGAAGAAATGTTAGTTTGTTGCCGAATATTAGGCCTAAACATTTGTGCTCCTTTTTAACAGGAATCGACACGCCGTTTATAGTAATGTCAATGTCCACATGTCTCCCGCGCACACGAGGGAACACAACGCAAGTACTTTTTCTGGGGTTCAGCTGAAAACCGTTTGTGTCCACCTAGCCAGCAAGTTTGTTCCTACCGAGCTGGACTTGACATTTACAAATTGACATATAACATGATTTAAAGATATTTGGACATCATATAGGTAAAGATCGTTTCTCCGTAGTCCAGTGTCGATCAGGAACCCAATCGCCCGGGCTCCAGTTGATTTGGCAGGAGGCTGGCTGGGCGATGGTGTTGAAGTTCTTGGAGCCGGCGGTCGAATGGACGAACTCGAGGCGTTGAAGTTGATTAAGGTAAACGAAAGTTTATGTACAGCTATTTACAGTAGGATAACTGGGTACATGAGAAATAAAAAGAAAAACTTCGAACTTCTGCTAGACGCTAGCTCCGAGTGCGTACAAATCACTCGAGCTCCTCAACTTCGTCTAACTCTCCTATTCTCGGAGCGTACACAAACCGCTCGAGAAACGACGGCCGAGACTCTCTCTCGCCGCAAGATCCGTCTAGTTGCCCGGTACGGCGCTGCACCCTAAACCTCCGACGCGATCTTAACCTCGACTAGGGGGCTCACAACTCCCAACTTAGCGTTAACGGTCGAGACTCCTTGTCCCGCCGGGAACTGCCAGCTCAGCGCTCAGACAAGAACCATTGCCAACGGCCAAGTTCGGCCTTATAAAACCTCGAGATCACCCTCTCTCGGGATCGCCCCTGTAGCGTTCGTACACGCGTATGGGAGTGCCAGAATTCACGTAGACAGCTGTCACTCAGCACGTCACGGAATATTCAATGAGGCGCCGCTATCTTCGGGTCAACGGCACGCTCGCAGACGAGCAAGTTCGGGCCACCCCGCGGGGTGAAAGCGAAAGACGGCGACAGTGCGTCATGCTGACCAGGGCGCGACAACAATGGAGACGACGGTAATCCCACCACCTCCGCGCGTCGAGCAGACGTTCCTGGAATTCGGCGGCGCCGTCTGCTTTCTCAGTGGGGGATTAACCCTGAGGTATGCGGTGGGCCAGACGATCCGTCTCCCGTGCGCGCCGTGACGAATTAGCGTCGACTGCTCTGCAGTGTTGGCAGTGCTACGTCGTCAGACAGGGCGGCGGGTTCCCACGCGCAGCCCGGGCGCCTGGCCGCTAATCTCATAAGTGGACCTTACAATATACATAAACTGAACAGGAAATGGTGTGTGGCAGTGTTTTACGGAGCGAATTCATCTTCACTATGAAGAGTGTGCAGCTCAAACTCCACGTTGAGGCACGCCATTTTCCTGGACATGTACAGAGTTCAAAACTGTTAACAACAATGCGCGAACACGAGGATTTCGTTACGTGCAGCGCAGCCTGCGGATAGCCACCGGCGTTGCCAGCGAGATTAGGGGACAGCTAGGCATGCGAAACCTATTGCCGATGCGTTCTTGTTTTGCGGGAAAGGCTCGACGCCGAAAGTCCCTCTCCCCGACCGTCCCCAACGCCTATAATAAACATAATCTGACGCTGAGAATCCGTGTAGTTTCGCTTTCATTTCACCTTTGCTGTGGTTCCGATGTAAAAAGCGTTGCATTTTGGTCGGGAATGGCTAGTCAAACGTAGGATGTGCAGGAAAGGAGGAAGCATAAGTTTATGCAGCCGAGAACTGCTTTTATTAAAATGGTATTTCGTACCAATGATAAACATCTTCAGGCAGTTTCTGCGTTAACGCTGATGTTTCCTCCTTTCCTTCACAACCTACGTCAGAATGGCTGTGCCCGACACCCATTCCACTTTTTTTTTTATATCGGAAACATACCAAAGGCGAAAACAAGACTGCACTGGTTATCAGCCCAAGATGACGTTTAATATAGGGTTTTGTGGCGGTCGTGGTGAAAGGCTTTCGGCGCCGAACCTTGCCCCACAAAACACGGAAGCATCGACAATAGCTTTCTGATGCCAAGCCACCGTAGTGCCGTCACCTAATCTCACTGGTCACGCCGGTGGCTATCAGCAGGCTCCACTGCAGGTATCGAAAGCCACGCGTTTCAGTTTTGACCTCAGTAACAGTTTTGACCTCTGTACATTAGAAAGGGCATTAAATTCTTGCACGGAAAGTTCGTTCAGGCATGTAGCTAGAAAGAGTGTTAAGCATGTTGCCCGAAACGCCGAATGACTTGAAGTCACTCAAGATGCCGTATCGCCATGCCGTGTAGAAGGCCTTTTCCATATCAAAGAAGATTGTAATGCGGAACTGTTTGTAAATGAAGGCATCTTTTATGTAGGATTCCAACGCAACAAGTTGATCAGTGGTGGTGCGCTCCGCCCTGACGCCTGCCTGGCAGCTCTCGAGAAGACCATTGCACTGAAGGAAGTACACGAGCCGGCTATTTATCATTTTCTCAAGAAGCTTGCAGAAGCATCTCATTAGGCAATGGGACGGTAACTTCAGGGGGCTAACGGGTCCTTTCCCTCCTTCAAGAAAGCCACTGCTATGGTCTCGCTTCCTCAGTGTGGATGATGCCTCGAAAGCCGTATGTTCTTGTATAGATGTAGAAGTGTTTCAAGTGTGTCTGCGCGTAGGTATTGTATCATTGTGTACGTAATGTTGTCCGGGCCTGGAGCTGACGGTTTACATGTGCTCAAAGCAGACTTCAGCTCATGTAGTGTGGACAAGGAGTTGTAAGAAGCCTATGATTTGTTGTCGTGTAGGTACTTCTTTTCACAAGAGGCTTTATGCTTCAGGATAGATTTCGTGTAGTGTGCTCAACTGGACAGGTGTTGGAAGTGTTGTGCGAACGTGTTAGCCTGGTCTTACAGTGTCCCCTGGTCTACTCACCAGGGGCCGGCTGTGTGTCTGTTGTCCTTTGAGTTTGCGTATACGTGTCGATACCTTGCGTGTGCCTGTGTATGAGCTTATGGATGTTATGGATGAGTGCCAACTATCTCGTTGTGCCTCACGGCACACACGTTTTCCAAACGCTTTTACCCGTTTGAACAAGGGAAGGTTACCCGACGTGGGGTACCGTTGGATACCCCACGCCTTGTTCTGGGCCTCTCACGCCCGCATACAGTCCTCATTTTTACATGACCTCCTCTGGTTTCGTGGGGCACCAGAGGAGTGGGGAATAGACTTTTCGGCGGCGGCGAGTATGTGCGCCGTGAGCAGTTGAGCTGGTGCATCTACTTGTAGCTGTGTTTTGGTTGTACATGTGTAGTTTGGATGTCTCAGTAAATGTATTCCTGTTAGCTCTTGCTCCATTGAACCTGGGCCTTAACCTATATCTGTTTGTGAGGTGGGGAAATGGTCACTGCCATATGGGTCAGTGCTCACTTAGCACTCGAGAGGAGGAAAGAGAACTGCTGAACCAATAGCGAAGTTAAAGTATGAGTATGTGTTGTGTCCTATATTGTGGTATTTGGGCTTGTTTTTGTTGGGCATGCATGTTCCTGAAGATGTAAGGAATTTCTCGATTAGGCGACCTCGAGAGAATCCTTGCGAGAGGAGCCCCACAGAGGATTGTGTGCATTCAGGTCGCCAATGAGCATAAAAGGTTCGCGTAGCTGATCTACAAGGCCCTCTGAAGCGGGGCTCGAAAGCTGACAATCAGGATGGATGTAGATAGAGCATGCTGTTATAAGCCTTTTTAACATGATGGTTCTAATGGCGACAGCGTCAATGACAGTCTGTAATTGGATGGAGTGACACGCCAACAATTTTCGGGCAATGATGGCCACACCAACGGATGATTTACCGTCACCAATCCTTTCCTTTCTAAATACCATGTAGCTATTCAAAAAAATTGTGTGTTTTGAGTTTAGATGTGCTTCTTGAAAACACGTCACACTTGGCTGATTGGAGTGCAGTATCTCGTACACATCGTCAAGTTTTTGAAGAAGGCCTCTGCAGTTTCATTGAATTATGTGTTTTCTACTCATTATTTAGTGTAAGAGCTACTGGAGTATGTATGTTTAGTGTAGTTAATCCAGATTTTGACTCTCGTCTTTTTTGGCTTGTCTGGAAGCTTGGCGTCGTGACGCGTTCCTTGGGGTGCGCCGCAGGCAAGAACGGTGCAACGTCCATTTCATCCCGGGATGTCCTCGAAGTGCCTGTGTGATCAGGCTGTTTGGACCGCGGACCCTTTTGGGAGCGCTTTTTTTCCCGCATGTAAAATGATTGATGTAAAATTGTTCGAGCTGGGCGTTGATTATTTCGTAATTACGCAGTCATACAGTTTTATGCTTTTTGATGTAGGCTTGTCTTAAGGAAAAGTAAAACTAAATACGAGAGGATAGTGTTATGATCGTCTATTTCTTCGTGGTAATAAACAGACTCCAGGCTGCTTGGGTCGGGCATCAGAATGAGGTCTAATGCGTTAGAACTGGGTGAAGTCACTATTCTTGCGTGAATAACTACTTGAGTTAACTGGTAGTTTTGCAAACGACCTAAGAAGTTACTGCATTCACCAGAGACAGAAGGAAACAAGTTGTGCCAGTTTATTATAGGGTATTTAAAGTCCCCGCAAATTATATTCTTTGCACGGGGATAGGTTTAGTGTAGAGCGTTCGCGGTGTCATTAAAGTTTGTGATAAAACTTGGATCTGATTTCGAAAGACGGTAGCAAACACGTAGAACCCGCCGCGGTGGCTCAGTGGCTAAGGCGTTGCGCTGCTGAGCACGAGGTCGCGGGTTCGATTCCCGGCCGTGGCGGCCGCTTTTCTGATAGAGGCGAAAAGCAAAAACGCCCGTGTGTACGAGATTTCGGCGCACGATAAAGATCCCCAGGTGGTCAAAATTAATCCGGAGCCCTCCACTACGGCGCGCCTCATCGCCTGCGTTGCGTCGGCGCGTTACACCCCCCAATCAAATCAAATCAAAACACGTAGAATGATTATAACATGAGAAGTGACAAAGCACCGGATCCGACAACAAAAGCTGCTTCAGGTGCGAAAAGCTATGTCACGGTCGGAACTCCATTTGAAGGGGACGTTCTTCTGGAGATGGCAAGTCAGAGCGTAGGCTATGTCGGCAAATCCGTGAATAAAACGGCGAAAGCAGGAGCATAGTCCTAAAAAGCTGCGGAGTTCCTTAACACTGCGCACAAACCTGCGCAGCCTCCGTCTCGTCACTGTTTAGCCCAGCGTGACACGGCCACTCGCTGCAACACGTTTCCGATAAGGGACAGCGACACCGCAGTTTCGCCGGAGGCTTACGTCACCACTGGGGTCGATAAAACCCAAGCCGCCAAGCTCGAGATTAGGATTGTTCCTCTAACCTTTCCAGCGCAGGCCGGCATGCTTGCCCCGCTGCTGCTTCCACGTTAATAAACAGTTATGTTTTACGTTGGGATGCTGCCTTCTACCGACGCGGCACCCCACATCTGGTGACCGCTAGCATCTGGTGACCGCTAGCATCAAGGAGCTAGCATCGTGCACGCACGCTTTCCTTCGCGACGACACCGTCCGCCGGCCTTTCCAGCCACCCTATAGCGGACCCCACCTAGTCGTTCGTCGCGACGACAAGAACTTCACACTGCGCCTGCACGGGAACGACGTCCGCGTCTCGATTGACCGACTCAAGCCCGCATACGTCGCTGCGAACGAACCGGGCAGCGCCACTCCTCCCACAGGCACCCTTCCACAGCCGCGGACGTCGCAGCCCGCTCCTTTCACGACACTCTCTGGACGTCTGGTACGCCTCCCAGATTTCTACAGACCCTGAGGGCTCTGTACTCCGCGGGGGGGGGGGGGGGGGGGGAGGGGTGATGTGGCGACCACTGCGCACAAACTTGCGCAGCCTCCGTCTCGTCACT
Source organism: Haemaphysalis longicornis (assembly GCF_048455015.1). Taxonomy (NCBI): domain Eukaryota; kingdom Metazoa; phylum Arthropoda; class Arachnida; order Ixodida; family Ixodidae; genus Haemaphysalis; species Haemaphysalis longicornis. The sequence goes on along the minus strand of NW_027526407.1, from coordinate 208,592,111 downwards.
GTTTAGCCCAGCGTGACACGGCCACTCGCTGCAACACGTTTCCGATAAGGGACAGCGACACCGCAGTTTCGCCGGAGGCTTAAGTCACCACTGGGGTCGATGAAACCCAAGCCGCTAAGCTCGAGATTAGGATTGTTCCTCTAACCTTTCGAGCGCAGGCCGGCATGCTTGCCCCGCTGCTGCTTCCACGTTAATAAACAGTTATGTTTAACGTTGGGATGCTGCCTTCTACCGACGCGGCACCTCACAAGCTGAAGGTGTATTTGTTTATTTGTTTATTCACAAAAACAATGTTCAATAGCGGTCTGTCTTGGTGCCAAGGCAAGAGGCGGCATTGAAAGCCACCTGACTGGGCCTTCGACACCAGACAGCACACACAGCAGACAACGTGAGCGCAACATATTTCAAACCAGATAGCTAGATCTCAAACGCTCAAAACACACTATATCAAAAATTACATCGAATAAAATATAAAATGTTCAAACGCATTGCAAATTATCAAGCGCATACAATAAAAAACACATACAGAGTTTCAAACACGATAAGGCAATATAGGTGAAAAAAAAAGACAGAATTTGTGGTCAACACATACATCACAACATGACATATAACCATTAAGGCCAAAGGAAGAACATGTTCTTTAGGAGTGAAAAAAAAGTAGAAAAAAATCACAATTGTTTGAGGGAATATGTTTTACTCAGTTTTCAGAAGACAACAAAGAGAGGGAACACTCAATTGTAGCCAGAAATGATGGATAACAATTCAGAAGGTTCGGAATTTGCCATTTTAATAATTGCATGCCATATTTTGTTCTCGTAATAATTTTGACAAAGCTTTTATTTCTGAAATGATAAGTGTCTCCGTATTTGTATGTGTCAAGGAAGAGCTCACGATTTGCTTTGAATTCAAGAAAAACCATTTCCAGCAAACGCTGCTTGGACAACATTTCTATAGGAAGGCTCCGGTTCTGGGAGAAGTATGGGAATGTGTGATCACGACTAGATAGATTTCGAATGAATCGTATACCTTTTTTCTGCATTATATATAGTCGTTCCAAATTTATACTTCGATGTAACCCCCCTGACTAATAAACAATATTGTATACGGGAATGCACTGTACTAAAATAAAGTTGCCGTTTTATTCGTATTGGCAACAACGTCCGAAATCTATTTAGCATACCAAGTAATTTAGCAATGATACCTTTTATAAAGTTCACGTGCCTTGTCCAACGAAGATTTTCATGAAATAGTGCCCCTAAAAACTTGTATTCTGAAGTCTGTTCTAGCGGGCATGATTTAAACATTATAGAGGTACTAAGGTGAATTGGTTTATTAACGGAAGCGAAGACAATGTACTTGGTTTTCTTAACATTCAATAAGAGCCTATTTGCGTCTAACCAACAGGACAAATTTTGAAGCCATAGATTGAATTTTGAAGCCATAGATTGACAGTAGGAATGAGAGAGGAAAGGTTATTAGACGTGAAAAAGACATTCGTATCATCGGCGTAAAAGACAATGTCTGAGGTCAGTGGGATGTTGACAATATCGTTTATATTTAGTAAAAATATTGTTGGTTCTAATATAGATCCTTGCGGAACTCAGTATCTCACTGCAGATTATTAATCACAACGAACTGTGTACGATTAGGCAGGTAGCTATGCAGTAACTTAAGTGGAACTCCTCTTATTCCATAGTACGGTCTCTTTGCAAACAGTATTGCATGTTGTATAGAATCAAAAGCTTTGTTAAAATCTAAAAAGATGCCTATTGTGATGATGATGATGGTTGGAGTTTTTTGGCGCAAGGCCAGCTGGGGCAAAGAGCGCCAAACAAAAGTATCTTAAAAGAAATTAGTGGCTACTAAAGCCAGAACAACAATAAAATCAATTAACGGCAATGGTGATGGTTGGTGTATAGGGCCAGATTTGATTATGCGTGATAGGAAATGAGGTTTAAAAACTTTACGTCTGACAAATAATCAAACGCACGTTTCACGGAAACTATGGCATCGTCACCTATAAACAGCGATGGATGTAGTGGGATATGTTGTCTGTAGAGTTCTCTGAAGTGTTTGTGTCGTGTTGTGTGAAGTGCCTTGCATGTGATTAGTATGTGCACCACGGATAGGGTCTCTCCGCACCTGCTGCACTGGAGTCTAGAAGATCCCGTCAGCAGATACGAGTGCGTCGCATGGGTGTGCCCTATCCGCAGCCTACCCAAGGCGACTTCCGTGTGTCTGTTGTGTGAGTCAGCTGTGTACCGTCCCAAGTGTGGCTTTATTACGTGTAGTTTGTGGTCTGTCTGTTCGTCCCAGAGTGTTTGCCATGTTCTGCGCAGGTGTTGTCTTATGTGTGGCTTGAGGTCAGTGTAGGGTATCGTTGTTATGTCTACAGTGTTCCTGAGTGCAGCAGCAGCTGCCCTCTCGTCTGCCAACTCGTTTCCAGAGATCCCTGCGTGTCCTGGGACCCAGCAGAGGACCAGCTCATGCTTTTGTGCATACACGGACATGATAGTGTTGAATAGAAGATTAACTATGTGGTTTTGGGGGGGCTTGTGCGATGACAGTGCGCGAACAACACTCAAAGAATCTGTATAGATGATGGAATTGGGAATTTGATTTTCAAGAATGTGTCGTGCAATCAGTAAAATTCCATACGTTTCTGCTGAAAAAACTGTTGTATGCACGCTCGTGGTTCTGGCTGCATTGAAATTTGGACCATGAGCAGCGCACGACACCATGGTGGAGGTTTTAGAAGCGTCACTATAAAATTCTGCACATGTGTATTTAAACTGCAAAGACAGAAAGTGCTGCAGTATTGCAGCTCGTGGTACATAATTTTTGTCAAGTGTAATAAAAGAAAGGTCGCAGGACACTGGGCGAACTTGCCAAGGCGGTAAACGGTTTGAAAAGGATGACGTGTACATATCTAAAAACGAAGCACTGAGATCCGAGCCTCGCTCTCTCACTCTAAGTGAAAATGGCAGAGGAACGGATGGGCGATTTACAAAGAGCAGAGATGTTGATGTATCATTAAAGACAGGATAAAAAGGATGATTATTCAGCGATGAAATCTTGAAAGCATAAAGTAAGTCCATGTACGTTCGTTGGTTCTCAAGTTCTCATTCCACCACGGCCTCCGCTGGTTGCGCGGGGCACCAGAGGCGTGGGGAATGGACTTTTCGGCGGCGTCGAGGATGGTCACTACCATTACATTCGACATACAGACTCTCGACAGGGCTAGTGCGAAAAGCACCCGACGCAAGCCGTAGCCCCAAGTGTAGCACTGGGTCAAGCATTCGCAACGCTGTTTTAGTCGCCGACCCATATACCACACTGCCATAGTCTAAACGAGACCCAACCAAAGCAGTATAGAGCCGTAGTAGGAGTTCTTTGTCGGAACCATGCGATTGGTGGGAGAGAACCTGAAGTATATTCAGTGTTATGAGACATTTATTTTTAAGTTCCTTGATGTAGGGAATGAATGTGAGTTTGTGGTCAAACACCACACCTAAGAACTTGTGCTCCTTGTTCACAGGAAGCGACACGCCATTAAGATGAATGTCTGGGTCCGGATGGACCCCACGCTTCCTGGAGAACACAACGCAGGAACGTTTTGCAGGATTCAATTTAAAATAATTATTGTCTGCGCAGCCGGCAAGTTTCTTGACACCAAGCTGGACTTGACGATCGCAGATTGACATATTACATGATTTATAGGATATTTGGACGTTATCTACATACATAGAATAGGAGATTGTAGGTGGCAATGCCTTCCCAAGGGAGTTCATCTTAACTATGAAGAGAGTGCAGCTTAACACACCACCTTGTGGCACACCATTTTCTTGCACGTGAACCCTTGAGGGTGCGCCACCGACTCTCACTCGAAACGCTCTTTCTGACAAGTAACTGACAAGAGTGTTTAACATGCTACCCGAGACACCGAATGACTTGAGGTCACTGAGGATCCCGTACCGCCAAGCGGTGTCGTAGGCCTTCTCGAGGTCGAAAAACACAGTTACACAATATTGTTTATGAACGAAGGCATCCTTTATATACGATTCAAGGGCTACGAGTTGATCGTTCGTGGATCGCCCCGCCCTGAAGCCTGCCTGGCAGCTCTCGAGATGACCGTTGTATTCAAGGAAGTACACGAGCCTGCGATTTAGCATCTTCTCGAGGAGCTTGCACAGGAAGCTCGTCATTGCTATTGGACGGTAGCTTGAGGGGGACGACGGGTCCTTTCCCTCCTTCAAGAAAGCCACTACTATGGCCTCCCTCCAATAGTGTGGAATGTGCCCCGAAAGCCATATTTTATTATACAGGGTGTCCCAGCTATCATGCACCAAGATTTAAAAAAAGAGCAAAGGCGTAACTCGAAGAAAACCTAGTGCATAATGTTTGCAGTACTGTGAAGAAGCGGAGAGTAATTTTTTCGTTAATGAGACTTAATTAACTAATTGTAATTAATTATCTAACTCGAGAAATACTGTCCTAATCACTAAAGTGTCAATGAGGCACTTGTAGGTAACCACGAGGGGCATCTAACTGCGGCATTTTCAGCGATGAACTAATTGCGTACACATTTATTCTGACTGATAAAGGAAACCCGCGAAATATGAAAAATACCACGTGACGGCGCCTCCGCGCGCACCGTAAAGCAACGCCCTCAAACAGGCTGCCTCTGAGTTAGCCAGAATGAAATAGACAAAAGAAAGAAAAAAGAAATCGCGACCGAGTTTGTTCCTTATCCGCACACGCGTCGCGCGAATCTTGCTGCTGCTGCTCCTTCCATCAAGGTGATGCGCTGTCTCTTCGGGCGGGTAACACGCGAAGCAGTTGCTTTCAATGAGCTTTGTTTGGGGACGCTGCTTTACAATGCGCGCGTAAGCGTCGTCACGTGGTATTTTTCATATTTCGCGGGTTTCCTTTATCAGTCAGAATAAATGAGTACGCAATTAGTTCGTCGCTGAAAATAGCGCAGTTAGATGCCCCTCGTGGTTACCTACAAGTGCCTCATTGACACTTTAGTGATTAGGACAGTATTTCTCGAGTTAGATAATTAATTACAATTAATTAATTAAGTCTCATTAACGAAAAAAATACTCTCCGCTTCTTCACAGTACTGCAAACATTATGCACTAGGTTTTCTTCGAGTTACGCGATTTCTCTTTTTTTAAATCTTGGTGCATGATAGCTGGGACACCCTGTATAGATGCAGAAGTGGTACAAGTGTGTCTGCGTGTAGGTGTTGTATCACTGTATATGTGATGTTGTCTGGGCCTGGAGCTGAGGGTTTACACGTGCTCAGAGCAGCCCTCAGCTCATAGAGTGAAAACTCTGAGTTATAAGAAGATGTTGACCGATTGTTATCTAGTATAGGCTTCTTTTCGGCCATTTGTTTGTGTTTCATGAAAGTGTTTGTGTAGTGTGCTGAACTAGAAACGTGTTGGAAGTGTTGTGCGAGTGTGTCAGCCTGGTCTTCGAGTGTGTCCCCTGAAGTGCTGACCAGAGGCAGGCTGTGTGTTTGTTGTTCTTTGAGTTTGCGTATTCTCGTCCATACTTTCCGTGTGTCTTTGTAGGAGTTTATGGATGTTATGAAGGAACACCAACTCTCTCGTTTTGACTCACGGCGCACACGTTTTCCTAACGCCTTGGCCCGTTTGAACAAAATGAGGTTACCCGACGTGGGGTACCGACGAAGGACACCCCACGCCTTGTTCTGGGCCTCTCGCGCCCGCCTACAGTCCTTATTCCACCACGGCCTCCGCTGGTTGCACGGGGCACCAGAGGCGTGCGGAATGGACTTTTCGGCAGCGTCGAGGATGTGCGCGGTGAGCAGTTGGGTAGCTTCTTGAACGTGTAGGTGTCCTATGGATGTGTGGTGTAGTTGGGATGTCTCTGTAAATGTATTCCAGTCAGCTCTTGCTTCATAAAACCTTTTATGGGAAGATGGACTGCTCGGGCCTGCACCTATATACGTTAATGAAGTAGGAAAATGGTCACTACCATATGGGTCCGTGCCCACACCCCACTCAAGACATATAAAGAGAATTGCAGAACCAATAGACAGGTCAAGATGTGAGTATGTGTTGTGACCTATTTTGTGGTATGTGGGCTGTTTATTGTTGAAAAGGCATGCTCCAGAAGATGTAAGGAATTTCTGTATCAGGCAACCTCGGGCATCCGTTCTGGAAGAGCCCCAAAGAGAGTTGTGAGCATTAAGGTCGCCTGTAAGGATGTATGGTTCGGGCAGCTGGTCAACCAGCGCCTCGAAGTCAGAGCTTAAAAGTGTAACATCAGGAGGAATGTATATGGAGCATACCGTTATCAACCTATTAAATATTATTGTGCGAACGGCTACAGGCCTCAAGGGCAGTGTTAAAGGTGACAGGGTGGCATGCTAAGGATTTGCGGGCGATTATGGCCACACCACCAGAAGAGTGTGTGCAGCCATTCCTGTCTTTCCTGTATACCAGAATTCTTTCCTGTATACAGAAATTTGTGTGTTTGGAATTCAGATGTGCTTCCTGGACACACATTTAACTTGGCTGATTGGCATGCAGAATCTCATACACGTCGTCAAGATTATTCAGATGGCCTCTGCAGTTCCATTGAACAATATTTTCTCTTCCCATTATTATGTATTCAGAGCTACTGGAGTGTGTTTATTTATGTAGGGTCTTTCGGGCTTGCACTCTTGGAAGGGGTTTTCTGGCCTTCTCTACTGACCTGGACGCCGCAGCCCGTTCCTTCCGTTGCGATGAAAGCCGGAAGGGATCGACGTCCATGTCGTCATCTGAAGGCAAGGGGGTGCCCAGCGGACTGGGCCCCCTTGACGTGGTACCCTTTCGGGTGTTCTTTGCCTGCGGTTCCAGTGCCGAAGGCGTGGGGAACACCTCAGATGGCACAGGCAGTGAGGTGGGGGAGGAGGTCGCGGCGACTGCCTCCGTCTCCATCTCGTACGGGCCCTCGCGTGTGCTTCGGGCCGGTGGAGAAGAGGAAACAGTGGGTGCAGCAGCTTCCCCACCAGACTTGGTTGCCACCACAGCCGCTGCCGACTCGGCGAGCGGTGCGAAGGCGGGTTGGGCTGCCAGAGGCCGCCCAGGGGGGGGGGGGGGGGGGCGGCGGGACCAAGTCCGACTCGCGGTACTGGGTCCCCGCCGAAACCAGATGCCGCTCCGCCCCCCGGGGAGCTGCGTCGGCGTACCTCCCCAGAGGGAAAGAGGCGAACCTCTTCCGCGCCTCTGGGAAAGTGATGTTTTCAGTGAGTTTGATGTTAATGATTTTCTTTTCTAATTGAAACTTTTCACAGCTGCGGGACCATGCTGCGCGCTGCCCCTGAAAGGTTTCACAGGTGAAGGTAGTAGAGTCACAGTTTTGAGTAGGGTGGTCATGTGCGGCGCATTTCGCGCAGGTCGTTTTGCCGCGACAAGAAGTTGTAGCGTGCCCGAATCGCTGGCACTTGTAGCAGCGGCGCGGGTTAGGTATGTACGGACGTACACCACACTTAATGAAGCCAGCATTGATGTGCTCAGGAAGTTTTGATTTGTTGAATGTCAAGATTATATGCTTTGTTGGTATTTCTACATTGCCACGACGGATGGTGATTCTCCTGACAGCGGTAACACCCTGATCCTTCAGGCCTTCCAGAAGGTCGGCCTCTGTGTCACTTAGCAGATCTGGCTCAGATATCACACCCTGCGAGCTGTTGAGGCTGCGGTGGGGTGTGACAGTGATGTCCAGATCTGCCATGCGGGTTTGGGTGAGGAGATTTGTGGCTTGCTGCTGCGTCTTGACTTCAACTAACACTTCGCCTGTTCGTAGTTTTTTTGCCTCGACAGATTTGCCAATGATTCCTTCAAGAAACTTTGAGACGAGGAATACAGACTGGGAAGAGGGGGGTTTGGACTTATCTTTTGATTCAAGAACCAAAAAACGAGGATAGTTGTCAGGTTTCGGACTGTTGATGGTTGGTAGGGATGGAAAGGAAACTTCGGTGCGGCCCGTTTTCAGGGACCGATCACGTTTTGAGGGGGGTTTTGATTTATCCATACGGCGTAGAAAAAAGCAGGGAGACGGGGGTAAGGGCGAAGGAGAAATCCTTTGCCCTTACTCTGGTAGTCAAAGAGGTCCCGGAGCTCCCTGCCGGGTAGACAGCCAGGGAGCCCATCGGCCGGAGCTTGACCAAGGCTCCGACGGCCACCGTTCACGGCTTCTAACCCTTCACCTTTCAACTTCCAGCCACGGTAGGTGACAGCTTAAGTATGGGGGGCTCGGGGTACGCGGTGTCGCCACTCACCGTCACCAAGACTACTCAAGGTGCCCCGTGCGGGGAAGATGCCTATTGTGTACAGTTGATTTTCTATATTAGTTGCAATTTTTTCTAATGCTTAATAATGCTGATTCAGTAGATTTACCTTGCCTAAACCCATACTGATATTCGGTTATTAGGTTGTGCTAACAAAGATGCTGAGTAATTCAAGTATTTATAACTTTCTCTGCTGTTTTGGAAAAAAGGGGAAGTACTGATATTGGTCTGTAGTTAGAAATACAGTCAAGAGCACCACCGTTGTGTAAAACAGAAACCCTAGCAATTTTCATTTTATCCGGAAATATTCCTGTCAACAAAATGGTATTCATTAGGAGGCAAACTACGTCGCATAGCAAATCTGAGACCGCTTTAATTGGAGCCACTTTAATGCCATCGAAACCACATGAAACATTACTTTTGAGGCTGTTAATTATACCGACAATTTCAACTTGGGTACCCGGGTAAAGAAACAAGGTCTGTGGCAGATTGTGCTCTATATACGTTTCAAAATCCTCACAAGTGGTCCCATCCGACGTTCCAAAAGTCAAAAAGTGGCGGTTGAACTCGTTAGCAAGACCCTTATTAGTTAATATCTGCCCATCTATTTTAATTTCCTTAGGGCAAGAGCAACCTTAGGAGGTTGCTGTTGCCACTTGTAAGCCTTCAGCTCCAGGAGAGGCAGCATTACATACACCATAATACACCTACATGCAGACACCCTTGAGACACTCCTACACCTATACAACCAAATATGGTTTTCGGGGCAGCTCCCGAGGTCTTAAAGAGAGGCCATAGTTGCGGCCTTTATGAGGGACTGGAAAGCCCCTTCCTCTCCCGCTAGCTATATACCCATTGCTGTGACAAGCTGCTTGTGTAAGCTCCTCGAGATGATGATAAACCGTAGGCTCGTGTACTTTCTGGGGTACAACGGTCTGCTCACAGGCTGCAGCACGCTTCAGGGTGGGGCGATCCAGCAATGGTCAGCTGCTTGCACTGGAATCTTCCATAAAAGATGCATTTGTCCGTAACCACTTCTGCCTTACTGCATTTTTCGATTTTGAAAAAGCTTATGATACAACCTGCTGCTGTGTCATCCTCAGGGACCTTACGTCATTTGGTGTCCCAGGCAGCATGATGAACACTCTTTCTAGTTATTTGTCCGAAAGAACCTTGAAAGTGAGGGTTGGCAGTGCACTTTCCAATGTATGGGCAGAAAAAGGCTTGCTGCAAGGTGGGGTTCTAAGGCACAAATTCTTTATAGTTAAGATTAACTCCCTTCGAAACGCATTGCCACCAACCATGTCCTGTTCCATCTATAGACGAAGTGAAAATATCTTTTAAATCCTGTAACCTGTCAGTTTGCCAACGTCAAGTAAAGCTCGGTGTTAAGAAACTTGCTGGCTGGGAGGAATTTAACGGTTTTAAACTAAACCCTGGCAAAAGTAGTTGTGTGGTGTTCTCCCGCAAGTGCGAAATTTATGCGGACCATGAGATTACTCTTAGCTGTGCATCTATTCCTGTGGAAAAAGAGCACACGTTTTAGGTGTCATTTGATTAAAAGCTCACGTTCATACCACATATCAAAGCACTCAAACAGAAATGCCTCAAAACAGTAAAGATTCTCAAGGTCCTCTCTCACCAATCCTATTGTGCAGACAAAGAGCTGCTTCGCAGGGCATTTACCGCCTAAGTCGGGTCTCAGTTAGATTACGGCAGTGTCGTGAATGGGTCGGCTTCAAAAACAACACTAAAGATTCTTGATCCAGTTCTCCACTTGGCCCTTCGGCTTGCGTCGGGTGCGTTCCGCACTAGCCTGTATATGTTGAATGTAACAAGTGGTGCCTTGAAGACCAACAAACATACATGGACTTTCTCTACGCTTTTAAAATTTCATCCCCTAGTAATCATCCTTTTAAAGCTGTTTTAATGATGTAACCATTACGCCGCTGTTTGTAGATCGCCCATCCGTTCTTTTGCCGTTCTCACTTAGAGTGAGAGAGGAAGCTGCGGGTTTCGACATCTCTTTTTTGGACATATACACATCTTCGTTTACTGACATTTTACCATCCTGGCAGCTTCAACCTGTGTGTTTTGACTTGTCATTCATGCATATTGATAAAACCGGGCTACCGCAAGCTGCAATTTTGCAGCACTTCTTGTATCTGTAGTGTAAGTATCAATGTGCAGAATTTCATAGGGACGCAAAAAAAAAAAACTGCCGTCACGGTGTCGGGAACGGCGCACGGATACGATTTTATGGTCTCCAATACCTTGAACTCGAAAATAAGCATTTTTACGGTGGAAGACCATGAATGTTTTCTTGTTTTAAATCAAATAGTACAACATGAAATACCCAAGTCAGTCATTTTCACAAATTCCCTGCGTGTTGTACATGCATTATCATACAAGCAGTCTTCTAAAAACCATGTTCTTAATGTTGTGTATAAAATAAATATGTCAGCGTATGCATTAAATCTCAAGGTGATCATATTGCCGTGAACCACCCGCCGCGGTGGCTCAGTGGCTAAGGCGTTGCGCTGCTGAGCACGAGGTCGCGGGTTCGATTCCCGGCCGCGGCGGCCGCTTTTCTGATGGAGGCGAAAAGCAAAAACGCCCGTGTGTACGACATTTCGGCGCACGATAAAGATCCCCAGGTGGTCAAAATTAATCCGGAGCCCTCCACTACGGCGCGCCTCATCGCCTGCGTTGCGTCGGCGCGTTAAACCCCACAATCAATCAATATTGCCGTGAACCATGCATTGGGTTTGTTTGTGTTTTGCTTTTACCGCCAGGCTCCGCCGGTCTGTGTTGTCTCTGTACCCAGGGAAGCGCGTGCTCCATTCTTTCTTTCTGTGCCGCATGTGTTATCTGTTATCTGTTATGTGTTATCTCGGCACCACCAGGATTGGAGCTTGCGCCTGCAGGAGTTAGACCACGGAGCAAGATAAACAGGAGCGCCGACTTCGCTCTCTCCCGCGGGCTCTTAAAGTCCATCACTCGCGGAGCACAATCTAGATGGCGCAGCGACTGGCACAGCGCTGGCGTTTCCCGTGCGCCGGCGGGCGCGTTGGCGGAACGCATTCATTCCGTCGGCTTTTGTCGTCTGCTTCGGCGAGCGACGGTAGTTTTGAGCACGAGTGCTCTGGGCCTGCTTGGGCGCCGCTTTGCGTTCATTGCGCGCCTCTTTCGCACGGCTTGATTAACTTGTTCGACAGCACCTTCTGGGTAACCCGGACCCGAAGGAATTGAGTGGTCGTACGGCAAAGATACGTTAAGGATTGGTTTGCATGGCGGGAAAGCCAAATGTGGAGTACATATATACATATGGCTGCTATACAAGTACTACCTTTAGCGCAGTGCATGCCGTAAATGCGACTCCATTTTGTAAATTTGTGACTACCAATTCGGCTGTGTTTCAACAGGTTTTACAAAAGGCGAAAGGAGCAACTGGTTCTGATCAATAGCGATTATAAAAGTTCAGTTCCCTCAGCTTTCTCGCAGATAGCGAACTTACTAAACTAACTTGTTTAAATTTGTTTTAATAGGAATTACTAAGCTCACATGCCGAATTGTTTCGGTGTCTGCGCTTGTGTGGGGCGGTGGTGTAGCCCCGAGGTAGCACACCAGGATGGCTAAGTTCCGCTGTCTTGTTTCGAGTTACCGCACGTTTTATTTTTTCTTCACTTCTTGAACTACATAGAACCGTATGCATTGCACTATGCGCACTACATACCACCCTAAAGTATAGTGCACTGCGCTCTTGAGAACTGCATGCAAGTAGTGGAAGCTTGCTTCTTACTGTAGAACGCACGAAACACACTGTGCTATTTGAAAAATGATAATGGGGAATAAGTGTGTTTGAAGCAAATGCTAATTTCCAAATTACCTTAAGTATATGTATTGCGTGAAGAGCTATTACTACGAACGTTACTCTTAGTATACACAGAGTATTGTCATATCATCAATTCAGACTAGTTGTTAAAAGTGCCGAAAGCACAACCGCGGCAGGGGCACGAGTACGGGCGCGTGAATAAATCTTGCCATAAATCTTGCCACGGCACCACGTAGTCCCAGTATGTCCGACGCTTTTCCGACACATCACTTCTCACCTTCCCCGCCCTCTCCAAACATCCGAACACTTGCAACCACCCGGCTGTTTGTCCAGCTGTTATTACGACATGCAGATACAAGTGCCTCACTTCAGTCGATGTCACGTATGGATCGCAGAAAATGTTATGGGTTTGCATTTTTTGTTGTTTCTTAAGGTCTACTGGTAATTAACTATTGTTACTTAAGGGCCATAAAAAAGTAATATTCCTAGCTAGGAGTTCATGTAAGAAATGCGTGATAAAGTCCTCATATTCGGGTTGAAGAAATGCCTACCAAACCTGGTAACATCTACTGAGCTAGTCTTTTTTTGCTGTTTTAAACGACCACGAGGTGAAAGCGTCTTCGTAGGTAAGCTGCCATACAAGACACTTAACCAGATTTAATCGTAACTATATCAGCGGAAAATAACTTAGTAAGCGACACGTAAGTGTTGCACCCAGCTTGAAAAGTTTGCATGTGAAGCACCAAACTGAGTTTTCACTATTGCACAAAACTGGAAAAGGTGGTGGCTCCGAGCGACTATGCGCTCCTCTGTGTTCTTGCACGTGCACACTTGTGGATATCTGTGGGGGTTAGAATCAATAGGCGCGAGAGAAAAAAAACGCAGGCATTTCTTATGGCAGAATGTAGGTTATTATCCACCTTCACGGTTTGTTTTTTTAAATTTCTGAAAATATTTATTTATACAAACCAAATTATCAGAACGTCATGTTCAGCCATGCATATCGGATTAGTAAAATAGTGGTGTGGTGTTTTCTGGCACCTCTGTGTAAGTGTTTGGTTTACAAAAAGGAATATAGAATGGAATCAGCGAAACCAACTTTAATGGAGAAACAAAAAATAATGTCCGAAACACTTTTGGATACATAGTTCCCCTGTGCGGTTTGATTTGTGATGGCCAGCACTCTTAGGGGTCTCGCGGTTGGTTTGACGAGTACAAAGCAAAGTTCATGAAAAAAATGACGCCAAGTTTATGAAAGCACTGATTCGTCAGGAGCAATTCCTGAGCGCTGCGTACAGTTCTGTTAATGTTCGCTGCTCATTTCCGGAAACCTCAGGTTCTTATTCTTATATATGTTCGCATTTTGGGGAGCTCACGGAAAAAAATGCTGTCGTTTTTTTATGTCGGCATGTGTTTTGCCACCTTCTTCCTCTCCCGGGCGAGTTTCCTTACATCATTGTTTTGCTGTCGGCAAAACTGCCTCATCCGCATGCCGACGTAATAGTGGGGAATGCCCGCTAGTAACATTTCTTTATGTTCTTCACACGGAAAAGTCAGTTTGTGAGTCAGAAGGACATGGTCTAAAGTCTCTTCGTAAACATTTGGAGAAGATGCGTGAGAAACGAAGTAGTTCTCCGCTGAACGAAGGAGAGTGTACAAATGAATGTTAGGGAAGGTTAGGAAGCCTCGTGACTTGGCGTGAACGACCTCCGGAATCTTTCCATGCTGGGGCACTTCTGTATTTCCCAGCGCGTATTTGCATACAGTGCAGGTGGCCTTTTGCCGAAATCTACGGGCTAGAAATCCAGCCACAAAATACACGATGCAATCTTTGACGGCTGGGTCGGCACAACTGGAGGGTAAAATGTATTCACATTCCCAAAGGTCAGTGGAAATGAAACCATTCATTTTTTCGGCAAGCTTGCCACCTTTGCTCTCGTGTTTCTGCTTGGGCAAAAATACTTCTTTGATGTCCTCCACCGTAAGGCACGGCTTTTCCTCGCTTTCGGTTAGTTGGCAGTTTCCAAATTTTGGTGGTCTTATGAGCTTGTATACAGACAGGAGGTGGTAAACCTGGAGGAAGGTAGGCATAGTGGGGTGGTCATTCTGGCAGCCAGCTTGCCTAACTGTTTCGAAAAAGCGCTCGATCAGGTCCTGGTTCATTTTTGACGTAAGTACATACCTGAACCCGCAGGTAGAAAGCAAATACTCACAAAGCGCTATGGTAGAGCTAATCGTGACCCGTAGGCCTTCACTCGTGCTCCTCGTCAAAAACATTTCCTTAGTTATTTCTCCTCCTTGCAGCTCGCTCTCCCAGGAATCCAGAAACTGCAAAGTATTTCGCAGAACGCCGATGTCCTTTCCATTCATTCGAACTCCTTCGCGCGGTATCTTTCTGTTTAGGGCATCAAACATATCGTTCATCATTTTTGTGAATTTTATAGTTCCCCTCCCTTTGTAGTACTCCCTTTACTCCCTGTAGTACGCCCCTCCCTCTGTAGTACTTCAGCGCGTCAGCTACTGAATTGCTAAAACGCTGTGTGGCGTATCTTACTCTCATTTTTTCGGTCTGGCTTGGACAGATATGAGACCATGTGAGCTTCGGGCACGTCTTCAGTGCTCCGCGGGGCCCTCGTCTGCTGTATAAAGTGCCACGTAATGTTCCAACTCTATAGTATCTCCGCCAGCTTTCAGAACTTTGCTTTTGCAAATGCGATTTCGGATCCATTTCATTAAGTGAGGTGCGTCTGAAAACACAAAACCTCTCCTCTCTGGACACACAGGGTTCTCAAACGTACGTCGCAGGTTGCCCACTTTTCCAGAGACACCAAGGTGGTTCCACAAAGAGCGATTAGTAGCCGCGCCATCGCAAACCAGGCCATCCACGGAAACACCCGCCGCTTCAAGTAAGGAGATTGCCTGAAGTACGAGTTTTGCGAGCTCGACACCTAAAAAAGAAAACAAGATATTCACAGTAATTGCGTTGCAACAGGCAAGTGTATTCAAATTGAAATTATTTGCACCTTTTAACAGATGTAATTATTTACAAAACTGGCATTTGCGTGATGTTACAAAGGATTTTGTTTTCACATAGTGGCTTTTATTACAAAACGTAATCCCATTTTATGACGTACTCATTTTTTTACGTAGTTTTGTGCTTCTGCGTACGGGCAGAGTTGTGTGGCCCACGTGGTGTGGCCCGTAGACAGAGGTTAAAGGGAATTTAAATTCTAGGCTTGCACATTACCCAGTAGTAGCTGCCACCCTTATTCGACTACGGTCACAGTCATCATCATCATCATCACCCCCCCCCTACCAACGCCGTATGTTTCTCGGGGGGCTATTTTTCCGACCAGTATATTATTACGGTAAGGTCTCGGCTACCACTGGAGCCACTTGATTCGAACACACTTCAGGAGAGATTTCTGTAGACTGGCCGGCCACATACCTTTAGTTGGCCCCTTTGAAGCGAAGACGCCCACGGGCTGTGCGTAACTGTCGGCAAAAGGCACGAACAGAAATACCAAACCGTGATCGGCAAGTTGGGGGCCGTCTGTCTTGTTGCCTTCAACCTGGCCGATGTAGGTCATTGTCCCCGCATTTACGTCTCTCCCTTGCCGTGCCTATGTGCAACGAATAAGACATGTTGAAGGGTTATATACGCGTTCACCAGTCTACAACGTCACACTAATTGTCGCTTGTTGTCGGTGCTGTTAGCAAACCATGGCTTTTAAATTGACCTGAACATAAAGGTGGACGTGGTACGCAATTAATGTACCCGTCGCGGTGGCTCAGTGGCTAAGGCATTGTGCTGCTGAACACAAGGACTCGGGTTCAATTGCCGGCCGCGGCGGCCGCTCTTCTGGAGGCGAAAAGGAAAAAAATGTCCGTGTGTACGAGATTTCTGCGCACGTTAAAGATCCCCAGGTGGTCAAAATTAATCCGGAGCCCTCCACTACGGCGCGCCTCGTCGCCTGCGTTGCGTGGGCGTGTTGAACAGTACAATCAACGTAATTACTGTATTCAAAAACACTTTATGACTGTTTTAGGCAATTTCAAGCTTCAATTCTGTTTCTTTGTTTAGAAACTTTAGAAACTACATCTTCATTAATGAAATTGAACGTAAGTCGAAAATGCGACTACGTCTCTCACTTGAATTTCGTCAAATACAAGCATCCCATGCCTTTGGATGTCCGTCTTTCTGGCCATTTTTCGTTTGAATGCTCCCAAAAACGTTTCGTCAAATCCGGACTCAGTTGTGACCATAGAAATGTATCTACGGACTGTGGATACGGCTGGCAGCGGCAGAAGCTTGCTTTCCCTGAGAAAAGAGTAGGACGCAGGGCTCCGGATGTGCAGCAGCATGCACATTGTCAGAAAATTCGAGGAGTAACAATTTCCTTTCGGCGTGGCTCATTTGCTCATCTGCATACACTCTCGGACAACAAGACGCTGAGCCTCAGGCAGGTGTGCGAGAACTGAATTAAATTGTTCTTGTTTCATTTTGATCAATGCTTCCTGCGAACGCTGGTGCTTACGTTCGAGTAGCGCCTGCCGGTTGCGCAGCGAAGACATTCTCTTGGACAGAATTGTTCGGGTCCTCCGGAAAAGCTGCAGTTGTGCTTTCTTCACTGGGGAAAGAGGTAGTCTAACTCTGTCAGTTTGCTTCCTCTTGCGTTGCCGCGTTGCATGACGGTACAGAGTGTTTATGAGGCTGGTGCAATTAGCGCATTGCTGGGACCCATCACTCTAAACTTTTTTTCCACCCATATACTTCCTAGAGGTTTTTTCGCCTGTCCTCTAGTGATCCTCCTTGTAGGAGTTTTTTTACTACATGGAACAGGGAGGTTTTGTTTACTTCCTCAAAACAGGGTGTTTTTAGGTGATAGAAAGGAGGTAGTTAGGGAGTGTTAAGAAATGTTAGGGAGAATTTAAGGAGATCAAAATGGAGTATTCTTTACTTCCTCAAGGCGTTTTTAAGTGATGTTTATGGACTTTTTAGGCGGTTGAATAGGAGCCTATTATAGCTCCCTTGGGAAGTGCTTATGTTATTTTAGGGGCGTTTTGAGGAGGTTCAAGGGAAGCATTTACTTCTTTTGCATGGAGTTTTACGTTTTGTAGGCCTCGCGAGGGGAGTTTTTAGGAGGTTCAAGGGAAGCATATATTTCTTTTGAATGGAGTTTTGCAAAGTTGGGGCGGTTTTGAAGGCCTTCCGAAAGGAGTTTTTTCAAGGCCACAAGGGAGAGTTTCTTGTTCCCTGCGGGAGTACTAATTTCCCACGGTTTTGCTCGGTTTCAGGTTTATTTCAAACGAACTTTCGCATACAAGTTTACATGGTACAGGTCCGCGCAGAAGTAAACGGAGCACGGGAGCGGTGGCCGAACTGCATCGCTGCGCCGCGTATGGGCGCCGACGGGAACCATGGAGCGCCGGTCAAAGAGTGTGTTCGCCCTTCCCCCGCCGCCCTATCTGATATGTTTAATCGCCGCTCTGCTGGCGTGTCATGCTCGGCGAGACGGTCTTCAAAAGGCAGCGCTGGGCTATAGAGGGGCGCTGGTTGCTTTGCCGCTCGCAGGTATCAGCGGCGACCAAATCCGCTGCTCATGAGCTGGACGAAGCTGCGCGCGCCGGGAAACGTGCCTTGTCGCGCTGTAAAGGGCGGCATGAAATTGTAGGCCGCTGCGGTTTTGCATAGCATGTCTTTGCGGCATAATTAATTGTAAGCAGGCAGCAAAATTGTCATGTACAATACAGAAAGCACATTCACAGACATTTTCGTTGTTCGGGAAAAAATCTCGCTTACGAGATTTCTTGTTTAATTTTGGGTTTGTCCCAAGTTATTGCTGCCGGTCAGTCCAGGTCTGCTCTGAAGAAAGGGAAATAAAAAATGTCCATGCGGTGTAAATTCTGTATTAGAGAAGCCCGTAAAGTATAGGTACAATCGTATCCTGCTATTACAGCAGGCCTGATAGGGCGCATATTTTGTTGTCGCATTAAAACCGACGTTGTTATTTTTAACGAGCACCCTATATTAGATAAGAAGTGTTGCAGATTTAAATTAAACTCTGCACTGAATTGAAAGATGGCTTGACCGCATGACTTCAAAGTCTTGCAGAAAAGCGCCGTCAAGCCCCCAAAATGACCGATGGCGAGTATAGTCGTCATGACCGATGGCGACCATAGTCTTAATTGGTTAAGTTGGTACAAAATTTCATGGCGGCTATCCTCCTAAACGGGAGTGAAAGGTTTAATGCGACAACAAAATATGCGCCCTATCAGGCCCGCTGTAATAGCAGGAAACGATTGTACCTATTCTGTACGGGCTTCTCTAATACAGAATTTCTACCGCATGGACATTTTTTATTTCCTTTTTTTCAGAGCAGACCTGGACTGACCGGCAGCAATAACTTGGGATAAACCCAAAATTAAACAAGAAATCTCGTAAGCGAGATTTTTTCCCGAACAACGAAAATGTCTTTGAATTGTCTTTGTACATGGCAATTTTGCTGCCGGCTTACAATTAATTATATCGCAAAGACATGCTATGCAAAACCGCAGCGGCCTACAATTTCATGCCGCCCTTTACTGCGCGACAAGGCACGTTTCCCGGCGCGCGCAGCTTCGTCCAGCAGAAGCGGATTCGGTCGCCGCTGATGCCTGCGAGCGGCAATGCAACCAGTGCCCCTCTATAGCCCAGCGCTGCCTTTTGAAGACCGTCTCGCCGAGCATGACACGCCAGCAGAGCGGCGATTAAACATATCAGATAGGGCGGCGGGGGAAGTGCGAACACACTCTTTGACCGGCGCCTCATGGTTCCCGTCGGCGCCCATACGCGGCGCAGCGATGCAGTTCGGCCACCGCTCCCGTGCTCCGTTTACTTCTGCGCGGACCTGTACATGGTGTACACAAGGTGGCTCCGAAATAAAAACTTAGGGCGACCTCCTATAAGAAAGCAAAAATGGTAAATTGCTAAACACACGCCAGTTAGGAATGGAAGACAGCAATAGAATGCTAGTTGAACAAACCGTAGAATTAATATTAATACAAGAACTGGAAATACGCGAAAAACGAAGATAGGCGCAAACACAACCACATGGTAAGTGAAATCATTATATAATAATAGCGGATCGAGAACGCGTCAGTACTTATCAGAACTTATCAGAACGCATCAGCACTCAGTACACAAAGTGAAAAAAATGGTTGCAGTGGTTTACAACAACAAAAAAATTTCAGTTGGTGGTGAAATGAGCGATCTGTGTGCTAGTTGAACAAACAGTAGAAACAATATTACTACAAGAACTGGAAATACGCGAAAAACATATAGGCACAAACACAACGGCATGGTAAGTGACATCATTATATAATACTAGAGGATTGAGAACGCGTGAGTACTTATCAGTACGCATCAGTACTCAGTACACAAAGTGAAAAAAATGGTTGCAGTGGTTTACAACAACAAACAATTTTTTCAATTGGTGGTGAAATGAGCGAGAGCTGTGTAACGATTTGATATTGAAAGGTAACGAGCATTTTGTAGATGGTAAAGGCACAAGAGATAAATGATGTAGGAGACAGACAGCAATGAGATGGCTATGGATAAAGGAGTAATATAAAGAACGAGAAATATGCTGCGGAAAACACCAGTGCGTTTTGATAAAGACACAAATGCGCCAAGAAAAGTGACCCAGTCTGAGGGGTTAATTGCAAGGATATAGAACAGAATGGGTGGTACCGCGACAGCTTCTTCAGAGTGAGAAGAAAAAGCCATGTAATTCGTGTTTTTCCGATAATTTTGAGTTGATTCATTTGGCACCAGTTGCCAACATTATTTAGATAATTGTTTCAAGTTATATTAGCTGGTTAATATAATTGCTTCACTAAAAGATAGCTGTATTATCAGCATACTGAAGGGCCCATCAAATATCCCCTGTTCAATAAAAAAAAAGGTCAGAAACATAATACGAAATTCTTTAAACTACTATCCAATGATTACAGGATTCAAAACAAATAAAATATTGGTGATGGATATTGATGCGATAAAAGTTAATTAGTTCTAAATCCTTCACACGTGGTTTGGTGCTGGCAAGGTCCAAAAAGGCATGTTCCACAAACGTTAGAGCTCTGTGTGCCTTCTTGGGATATTGAATGTTGAAAACCCAGAACGATGCAAACAGACTACACAGTCCTCCCAGTAAAGATGATGCAGTCAAGACACTCTGGCCATCGATGCGGAGGCTAATTTCCCCGTTCGCGGAATGCAGGCAGGGAGTCAAAGGAACATCTACCTGAAAAAGCAAAAAAGAAAAAAAAATGCCCACATGTAAAATTCAAGACAGACACTATGGTTAAATGAACTTGATAATTCGGTACAGTAACAAAATTGTTACGCCAGGTTCCCTGCGAATTTCAGTACTTAAACTAGGAATGCAAAGGCTTCATAAAACCAAGTGCCAGTACATTAACCATCGTGGCTTTTGCAGCAATAAAAAAGATATTACTTCCGCACAATATACTCGAGCACAACTTTAAATGACAGTGAAGTTAAAATGCAAGTCTCTCTAGGTTGATAGATTAGCTCACGGAGAACACTATTATACCCCTCTTACACCTGGCATTTTTTTAAAAATAAGGTTGAAACTAGCAAAAACACGTTTTCACCGGAAGGGCTTAAGTGGCCTGACGCGCACAACTTCTTTCTTGGCTGCCGCTGGATGGTGCTACTCGTCCATACTTGGGGTGGCAGTACCGCTTTCCAAGGGAGCATTCGAGCTATGCATGAGAAAATCGTTCGACGCCAAAACTTGCGAGGCCTCAAAAGGCCAATGTTTTTCTTCAGTGAAGCGTAAATACTGATCACAGGTCCAATGCAGAAACATTTTGCTTAGTGGTCTCGAACGGCAAATGACAGGGGAGTTTGGGGAAGCATGAGCGATTTGACCGGAACTGACCAAACTGCTTGGTACGTGGTAATGTTGTATTGAGTTGCTTGTATACTGCTATTAATCACCGCTGCTTCACCTGCTTCCGGTTTATCCTGATGCAAACAGCGACTGCAGTCGTGTTTGCGTCACGTTTGATGAGCAGTTGAACAGCGATTTCTCAGCACTTAAGGCATCTTGGCACTAAATCAATGCTGAAATGGCTATGCGGAGGTCCGACTTCCGTTTGAAATCAACTTTCTGGTTGTCTTCAATGACCCTTTAACAACAAGTTACCCTTATGCCTCATCACTGCAACCGATTGTTCCTCCGTGTGGTGCAAAGTTGTTACTGTGAGTATTTTCAACGTGAAACGAACCGTTTCTGTGATTTGTAGGACTGATTCTGCTATTAATTACTGCAGTGACAACAAGCTATGAAAGAAAATCCCGCCATCTCCACGAAGTGAATGATGATGAGAGGGGCGAATCTAAAATGCTTATCAGCAGACAATGCGACGCATTAAGTGCAAGCTGGTTTCATAGTGTGTGCATTGACATTAGCCCTTTCGGCCCTGGTGCCCTATATTTAGGACATTAACCAAAAGTCTTCTAGCAATTTGAGAACAAAACGAAAACAGATAGTTTTCTAGGAAATAGTTCTTTAAGGATGCCCCTTCCGATTGATGTAACTATTGTTCGTTTTTTGCTATAGCTCAACACATGAAAGAGGAAGGCATTGCAGTGAAGACCAAATTGACGTCGGGGTGACTCCGAGTACTGAAGTCATACTTAGATTACATGGCTGTCTATTTATTTATTTATTTATTTATTTATTTCAATACCTTCAAAGCCCAGAGGGCGTTACAGAAGGGAGTGGTCACTGGCATTATGACCAGAAAACAAAAACAAAAGTGAAACAAAACATTGGGGACAATCATAAAAAAACAATAGTGGACAACAAAAATGCAAGGTAGTATACACAACAGAGTCAATAACATAAATGCAATTATAAGGAACAAAAGTATTTTTCGATGGCAATCTTAAATGAAGGTACATCGATTATACTAGCTATTGCAGGGGGCAGGTGATTCCATTCGTTAGCAGTTTTGGGAATAAAAGAGGCAAAAAATAAGTTAGTGTTGCAGTGGGGAATGTATACCTTATGGCGATGGTCAATACGGGATGATACATATGATGGCGCAGAAAGAAGTTCAGTTTTGAGGTATGCGTTGGAAAAATAAATTTTATGAAAGACTGACAAACGGGCAAATTTTCTGCGTAGGGCTAGGTTGGGAAGGTGTAAAGTTCGTTTCATAGCAGAAACACTAGATGTCCGAGCATAGTTGGAAAGGATGAAGCGTGCACTACGATTTTGAACCATTTCCAACATGTTAATAAGATAATCATAATGAGGATCCCACACCGAACACGCGTACTCAAGTTTAGGCCGAATTAAAGTTTTGTATAACAGTAGTTTAAGCTGTGAAGGCGCCATAGAGAAATTTCGTCGTAAGTACCCAAGCATACGGTTCGCATTATTAATAACAAAATTTACATGAGGTTGCCAAGAAAGGTTGTTGGTAATATGAATTCCTAAATATTTGTATGAAGCAACAAGTTCTAGTTTAGAGCCCTGGATATAGTAGTCGTAAATATTGGAGGTATCAGGCTTACGTGAAAATCTGATGGATTTGCATTTGTTAGTATTTAACCGCATTTTCCATGTGTCACACCATGCAGTAATGTTATGGAGGTCACTCTGAAGTATGGAAGTGTCAGAATCTGCAGTGATAGTTCTATAAATAACGCAATCATCTGCGAACAACCTAATGTTTGAAGTAACTACTGAAGACAAGTCATTAACATAAATCAAGAAAAGCAAAGGACCCAGCACGGAACCCTGTGGTACCCCTGATGTCACTAAAGAAAGTGGCGAATCAAATTCATTGGCAGATACAAACTGAGTTCTATTAGATAAAAAATTTTCAATCAAAGAAAGAATGTGTGGATCAACATTTAGTTTGCTTAACTTCATGCAAAGTAATTGATGATTAACTAAATCAAAAGCCTTTGAAAAATCAATAAAAACACTATCAATGCAATGTCCGTTATCAAGAGCAGTGGCAATGTCATGTACGAAACAAATAAGTTGAGTCTCACAAGAAAATGTTTTACGGAATCCATGTTGCTTAGGGGTAAAAAATGAGTTATCTTCCAGAAATTTAACCAAATTAGAATATATTATATGCTCAAAAATCTTACAAGAAACACTCGTAATTGATATTGGCCTGTAATTAAGGGGGGAAAATGGATCACCAGATTTAAATAATGGCACAATTTTACCGATCTTCCAATCGTTAGGTAATAAGCCCGAAATATAGCATTGATGAAATAGATTGCATAATATCACAGCCGAGTACATCTCAGTATTTTTTAAAAACTTTGCGTTGATACCGTCTACACCTGATGACGACGACATTTTTAATTTTCTAATCAATTTCACCAAACCATCCAAATCAAAGAGTACAGCATCCATAGTAGGAAAATCAGCTTGAACAAAATGTGGCATTTCAACAACAGGGGAGTGCGAAAATGATTTTGAAAATACCGAGTTTAACACAACAGAACACTGAGACGGTGGGATTGCGGCACCATCACAATCTGTTAGTGAAACAGTATTCACTGATTTGTTACCAACAATGTTCCAAAATTTCTTAGGATTGTCAACAAGGAGCGTAGGGAGGGTATCATGAAAAAAAAACACGTTTGGCATCCTTAAGCGCATTTTTATAAATGGCTGCGCACGCGCGGTACGCGGACCAACAATCAAAGCTATCATTTCTTTTAGCTTTACGAAACAGCCGCTTTTTTTTGTTAGATAAGCGTTTCAGCGATACGTTGAACCAAGCGGATCGATGCTTACAGGCAATTACGCGCAGCGGAATATACGCATTAATAAGGTACTCTATTTTAGACTTGAAAAGTGACCAGTTGCTTTCAACGGACCGTTCGAAAAAGTTAGGCATGTAACTGTCCAAAAAACTTCCAAGTTCATGGTTAATAGATGAAAAATCAGCCTTACTGTAGTCTCGAATATATTTAGATTTTGTCGGAGGGTGAGGAATTACACCTTTGAGGGAAAAGTTGATCAATAGGTGATCGCTTAAGCCAGGCAAGAATAATAAGGAATGAATAAGATCGGGACACGTAGTTAGAATAAGGTCCCAATCGAAAAATATTTGCACTACCAGCTTCAATTTTTGTATGTGGGTTAAGTTCTTTCCAAAATTTAGGAAAACAAGCAAAAGTATTTTTTCTGCTCGACCTTAAAATTTTAATTGCCTAATGACCTAATTAGTTGTCATGCCTGTAGATCGCTAATTACATGCATCACAAGCTCAATGTTTCGTTTGTAAACTAATAGGGTACAAATATTAAAGAAAACACATAGAAAAAATATTTTCAGTAGAAAGAAAAAATTTAGGGCCGAAAGGGTTAGGATATGGCCCCCTGGCAGAATGATGCGCTGCGCGAGATTTTGCCGTACCTAAAAGGACAGGCAACTCATTTTTACGGAGTATAGGATCTGTAAAAGGGTTGCGAGTTGGGCGAGTTGGTAATTATGCATTGCGAAAAATAAACTGCGCGCAAATTAACGAGGACAAGAACACATGAAGACGGCACAAGCGCACACTCGCAACTAGTTTATTATTGCACAATTCAAAGCTTTATATGCCCAAGCGCCAAATTGCCGCGCCCCCAATGCGTCACAGTTCTCGGCGCACTCAGCCGAAAATACTAAAAAACCGTAACAAAACCACAAAACGAACTTTGAGGCGCACGAAAGGCGAAAAATCAGCAAAGATAACCGCATCATACATGGATTAAGACCCCCCTCCCACCCCCAACACGCATTCCCAGAAGAAGCACCGAAATAGCGCTCAATGTGCGTCTAAATATGCGACTTCTCGATTAAGCAGGGGGATAGAGAGATGACTGATACATTCGGAACCAGCTTTTCTGATGTGGCTGGCTTCTACAATTTCTCGCGTTTGCTGGTTCTTATGTCGCAAAAGGATGGCTGTGCGCTCAAACACAGGGACACAATCAGGTCTGCATGCGCGGCAATGAGAAGATAAGTGGCTCAGGTCACGTTGAACAATGAAAAAAAAATATATATATATGGTACTTTTAGACGTCGTACGCTCAAGTTTGGGACAACGTACCCGTGTGCGGCTCTGTCCTGAAGTTCGGAGAAATGCAGGCGGGTTGTATTATATTTCTCGTCTTGCATTACGCTTTCTTTTATATATTAGCGCCCTCTTTCCCGATCTCTCTACCTTCCTTCCCGCTTCCGTCTGACTGCGCTGATTTTTGCCAGCACGAAGTAACCGTCACGTTGCTTTGAAACGACGCCGCGCGCGACAAACGATTTTACCTCGAATGCCCTGTTACAAACCGGCCTACAAAAGAATGCGAACGCATACCCCAAAACCCACAAACAAGTAAAATAATACGAGTGTGCGCTTTTTTCTTTGCCCGTGCGTGTACGAGCTGTGAGCGGCACGGGTACCCGGGTACTTCGCTGTTAACCCTATCCAAACGTTTGACAAACGCATCGACTGATGAAAGACCACTTACCAGCGAGCTGTCCACACCTGTCGCCGTATCCAAATGCTGTTTGCGGCCGTTCCTCGTGTGACAGGGGCACATGAAAATCTTTCCACCAAATGGCACTACTAGTCCTTCACAAATAAGAAAACACGACGGCCCAAGGCGAGGTGTGAAGCTCCGGCCGCGCCGAGTCACCGGCCGCGATGCGTTGATAGCACAGAGGCTGTTTACATCCGGGCAGCCAGTCGTGCCGCCAGGGCAAGTTGAGTCGCTGCAGTCGGGTGCGTTGGCGCGCTGGCACGAGAATTTAAATCGTCTATGTATGCGCAAGCAAGCGAAGCAGATGAACATTGCAATTGTTTGCAACGGCGAGAACTGCCTCTTCGTTAGCAGCAGAGTTTGACAACACCTATCGCCAAAATAAACAGATTGAGACAACACGGCCGCACTCTCTGCCTGTGATCGCGCTGGTTGAAGCATCTATACGGGTATACGTACGGTATTGGTTTTGTAGCTGCGTGCAACCGTCGCGTCCTGCTTACTCGTTCTAATTAGCATTAGGCCACGGTTGAAGTGCTGGTGCACGGAGACAACAGAAGACTAACATGGCGACCGCCCGCTTGAGATGATTACCTCAGATAGGGCGTTTATTGTGGACGTGGTAGTATACAAGGAACGGAACGCCATCTCACAAATGGTGTTAAGTCGTTCTAAATCCTCCCTTTTGCTACCCGGATGGGCAACGGTACTACCATGGAGGTTCGTCCACTTCTTTAGATCATGCCTAGGGAGTACATTTTTTGCTATAGGTACTTTTCAGGGCACATTACTTGATTAAAACTCCATTTCCGGCTAGTTTGCGTTTACAGTGCATAAACATCACATTTACTGTGCCTCCATACTCCAAGAGGATCCACGAAGGCGCATTCTGGCCGGACATTTGGGTAGGATGCATGTTTTGGTCCCCCTCTGCACATGTGAATGTTATCGATGGTTTGAATAAGACTCCCAACATCTTGAACGGTGGCTGGCTTCCCAGCAGTCTCCAGCAGGTCTCCCAAACTCGTTTTCAGAATAAACGCTTCAAGAGGCTGGTCTCGGCGATCTCCGCATACAGTCACGTGCTTAGTGACAACAGGACTGGTTCCATCGCTTGCGACGTTAACCTCGCAGTAGCTGATGCGGTCTCCTTCAAACGTGTCCACCTGTACAAAAATATAAAAGTTGTGTAATGTGGAGAGCTGTATTACACAATAAAAATTATCAGGCGATCACAGAAAGACAGAATGTAGCGTGGTTTTAGCATTCCTATAGCGGCAGCTGTATAGCGGTGGTCAAACTCACAGTATACATGTTATTTTCAAGGTTACGTTGTCACATGATACTCATGCTTAAATAAGTCGAGTTGCATGCGTCCGTTTACCCTTAACAAAATCCTCCCAAAACGGTTTCATCTCTTTACTACATTTATCAGCCATACGACAAATTATTCCTTGTTCCCACGACCCTCTCATACTGTACACCAATGAAGACAAATTAGGAGACAAAATAATGCCAAAACCAAAGACAGCCACATTTTTAGTGAATATCACTATATTCAACATATGTCCGTGCCCTCCTTTTGAACACACACACACACACACACACACACACACACACACACACACACACACACACACACACACACACACACACACACACACACACACACACACACACACGCTCACGCACGCACGCACGCACACGCACGCACATACATAGACAGGCAGGCGTACACACGCGCCCATGCACGCACAAGCGCACGTACGCACACACACACCAGCACATGCACCCCCCCAGCACGCACACGTATTTGCCTTCTACATAGATTACGGCGCCTAATGCCTAAGAACCCACCCTTCGTTGCCTGCAATATGAAGTCATACGGGCAACACGACAGAAACAATCCAGTTTGAAATGTAGCACACTTTAGAGAACAGGAGAAGCCAATCTTAAATAAAAAAAAGACAAAACTGCCGCGCAATCTTGCAGTCTGCACGGATCATATAACCATCACCTGCTCGTTGCCCAATATTGTATCAGAAGGGCGGAACCGAGAACAGCCTACGATTCTTCACCTTGTGATAGTTCCACCGGGGCGGGAGACTGACATCTTCAGGATGCTGAAGAAGATGTTCCACCACGCTACTCCAGCCTGAGCTGCATCCATATGCAGGGACAGAACAGCTGGTGCCGGGTGCATCTAGGGTTTCAGTGTGGTAGTGCCCTCAGGTCCGGTTTTCTCGCACTGGTTTGGCTTCGTACTCTCGGCGAATATTTCGCTTTCAAATTCCGTTGCTTGAACATTCATCGCACTTGCCCACGAGAGAATTGACACGGACGGCGAAACATGGCCTTCAGGTGGGCGCGAGAGAGCGGCTGCTGATGTTGATTTCTGTCCTTCTGGTGATTCCGGATGAATGCACTGAGGTTTACAGCATTCAAATATACTTGGTACAGCACCCTTTCGCAGCCTGTGAACTTTTGGTTCGTTCAGCAACACGTTGCCCTTGTACTCGCTGTAATACCTGCCAGATATGAGGTGCGGCGCGAAGTGCCTTGCACATACTTTGTCGCTTTTTCTGAGCTCCCTCTTCTTACTTGGGATGCACTGGCTCCACTGGTGAAACAAGGCTGGGTCTTTCGGCGCCTTGAAGAGAGGACATTTTTCTTTTCCCTTGGAATGCCGAGATTTGCAGCCAGTCACGAAGCACGCCATAGTTGTGGGGTCGCTACACGAGAAAGTAATTACCATAGTCAATTTTATAGTCACAATGCCACTATAATAAGGCCGAGTACTTGGTCAAGCACTACAGTGAAACATCAAAAACTCACCTTTTGAATTCAAAAATTCAAGTTCGTCGTGATACTGGCGCGGAAGTTGGAACTTTCCATCTTGAGTTACCCGTGCTTCGAGGTCCAAAACAGTGTGTGCCTAGAACATGGACCGACGCTCACACGCTCATCAGAAAAGAACAGAAACGCGATAACATCACCCGCGACTGCCCGCGACGTAGCAATCTGCTCAAGATCAAGGCCCTGACAGTGCGGTCTTATGATAAGCCTTCATTTCGCAATATTTGAATTCGTGCGGACGCTATATCTCTGTGGTGATGACTCGCCGAAAGAAAAGGTTCAACGAGCCGGTTATTTTGCTGGTCAGCCGCTTACAGAAAAAAACGCCGGGAACCCTGGTAAGCCCAAAATTGCAGCCATACAAATCGCAGCATTTTATTTGGAGTCCGGGGCGTTATCGACGAGATAACAGGACCGTCGAGCGACAGTGAACATTGGTGGTAACTTACGACATGAGTTACAATGAATGTTGCGTTTGATATTCTTGGGTCGCCTTATCACGCTGACAGTGTTTTTGTATACTTCATACAACAGGGCAGCCGTCCAATTCAGTCATTGGAACAGAAATGTGCATCATTGCCGTTTGCCGATAGAGATTCCGGGCGACCCTTGTAAGCGTTGTTTGTGCGCAGAAGCAGCATAAATAATTAAGCACGCGGCCTTAGAGCGGTCTAACAACAGAGGGTACTTTTTGTGCTTCATCGATTTGTAGTAAGCAGAATCGCGCTGGATTGTATGTTGTGGCGTTCCATATTACTCTTGCTCGTTCTTTGGTGCTTTTGACATCGTCGTCGTTCAATTGCGTCTTACATCTGCTGGTTTAGTACATAATTTTTAGCGGGTCTTCATAATGTCAGAATAAACGCTCCCCGATAGGGAATAAGCGATCGCCATGTATGCAGTGGCGTGCGATTATCTGCGCCGGCTATTGCTGCCGCGCACCGGTGTTTAAATTCCGCGCGTGCAGGCATTCTTCCTGCATAGTAGGACTGGCATACGACAAGCGTCGTTGTGAAAGAAACGACGCCTGTGGGGAGAGCGAAGAAGGGAAGGGCCATGTACAGAGGCACAGCGACGAGAGGGCAAACGAAGGAGGAAGAGAGCAAAGGGAAAGCTGGGCGGCCGGCGGCGCGTGGACATTATCGGCCCGAGCAAAAGAATTTTTCTGGGCCACAGTCGGCGCTCCTCTTTATATCTTGCTCCGTGAGCTCGACGTTACACTCATTTAAAAATGTGGCAGGAAACACTCCGACGCCGACTGCCTGTTCCGCGCCCCCGTCGACCCACCAGCACAAGACTCTGATGAAGACAGCGCGTTCTTCGGAATCGTGATGGAGAGCGACTTAGCCGCCCAGCAGCGTGCCGACCCTGACTTACGCGTCATAATCGACTACCTCGAGGGATGCAACGTTGCCGTTCCTAGGACCTTCAAACGCAGTTTACCAGCATTCAGCCTGAGAAACTCCGTCCTTGTGGAGAAGAATTTCAGCCCCGGGACGAGAACGCATTACCTTCTTGTCAACCCCGCAGACTTTCGTGACGAAATTTTGGAAGCGTGCCACGACGACTCGTATTCCGGACATCTCGGCACAGCCCGCACAACTGGAAAAATCAGGGCGAAGTACTACTGGCCCGGCCTTACTTCCGACGTCGCCCACTACGTCCGGAGCTGCCGTGACTGTCAGCGACGAAAAACGCCACCGACGAGACTTGCCGGACTTCTGCAGCCGATCGCCGTACCATCAAGGCCCTTCCAACAGATTGGAATGGACCTTCTGGGCCCGTTCCCTACGTCACGATCCCAGAACAAGTGGATTGTCGTAGTAACAGACTACATGACGCGCTACGCGGAGACCGCCGCTCTTCCGAGGGGGACTGCACAAGAAGTCGCCGTGTTTTTCATAAGACAAGTTGTGCTGCGAATGGAGCCCCTGAAGTCCTCATCACGGACCGCGGAACGGCCTTTACTGCGGAGCTCATGCAAGGAATCTTACGCTACAGCAACTCGGATCACCGAAGAACGACGGCGTACCACCCCCAAACGAACGGACTAACGGAACGTTTGAACAAGACGATTGCGTATATTCTGTTCATGTACGTCGACGTTGAACATAAGACTTGGGACGAAGTGCTCCTGTATGTCACGTTTGCGTACAACACAGCTATCCAGGAAACCACGCACCCGCCGCGGTGGCTCAGTGGCGAAGGCGTTGCGCTGCTGAGCAAGAGGTCGCGGGTTCTTTTCCCGGCCGCGGCGGCCGCTTTTCTGATGGAGGCGAAAAGCAAAAACGCCCGTGTGTACGAGATTTCGGCGCACGATAAAGATGGTCAAAATTAATCCGGAGCCCTCCACTACGGCGCGCCTCATCACCTGCGTTGCGTCGGCGCGTTAAACCCCACAATCAATCAATCAGGAAACCACGCAGGTGACACCGTTTGAGCTCGTCTACGGAAGACGGCCGACTACAATGCTTGACGCCATGCTGTCGCACGTAGAAGACGACGACCTGAACGCCGACGTGCAAGGATGCCTTCAGCGTGCGGAGGAGGCCCGCCAGCTTGCTCGAGTTCGTATAACGGACCAGAAGTTGGTGGATGCCGGCCGCTACAACCTCTGACGCCGAGCCTCCGAGTACCACCCAGGGGATCGTGTGTGGGTTTGGACTCCCATCCGACGACGCGGACTGAGTGAGAAACTTCTGCGACGGTATTTCGGACCCTACCAGATTCTACGACGTGTTGGCCAACTTACCTACGAAGTGATCCCCGATGGTGACTCCGGCACATCACGACGACGCACGCGGCCTGACGTCGTCCACGTGGTTCGCTTAAAACCTTTCTACGGACGATGACGAACTTTTATTTTCATTTGTTCGGACTGTCGCTTATGTTAGCATCGGGTCGATGCACTCTTAGAGGGGGGGGGTAATGCCGCGAACCATACATTGGGTTTGTTTATTTGTGTTTTGCTTTTACCGCCCGGCTGCGCCGGTGTGTGTTATCTCTGCGCCAA
This sequence comes from Haemaphysalis longicornis, assembly GCF_048455015.1. Lineage (NCBI taxonomy): Eukaryota > Metazoa > Arthropoda > Arachnida > Ixodida > Ixodidae > Haemaphysalis > Haemaphysalis longicornis. The sequence continues at coordinate 208,560,523 of NW_027526407.1, read as the reverse complement.
GGGAAGCGCGTGTTCCATTCTTTCTTTCTGTGCCGCATGTGTTATCTGTTGTGATAGGGAGAGCATTCCGATCTAACGTGAACAGCCCGGAATAATCTTCTTGGATCTACAATGTTCTCGATGCGAATCGACGGTTCGAGAACCACGCGCGCCGAAAGATAAAAAGCCTGCAGAGCAGACGCCGGGGTATTCGATTCTGCGACGTTCGCCGACGCACGTCACTTTGTTGACCGTTGCTTCGCCGCCTCTGTATTTTTTTGAGTTGTTAGGGGAGCACAAGTTCGCTCCAATAAACGTGTTTCTTTTCCAAAACAACTGCGTCGTCCCTGGCTTGGTGACAATATGTTGGGTTCCAGGACACTCTGGGATTGCTAGAAATGAGACCGCGAATCAGATGGCCGCTGCTCCTGCACTCACAAATACACCGGACACAGCAACCCGCTGCTTCTGCACTCACAAATACACCGGACATTGCAACAAGATCGTACACTGACCTCAGACAACACCTCCGCGAAACAAAGCAAGCAATCTAGAATCAACAGACAAACAACAGACTACACACAATAAAGCCACTCTTTGGACCTTACACCACTGAGACACACATTTGACACACTGTATTTCCTTCGGAAGCGCTGGCGGCAGTGGTGACACTCGCCTAACACGTTCTTCAACTGCCCCGCAGGTTTCTACCGGTTTTGCCCTGGCCTTTTATCTCCGAGCACCTCACGCCAACGCTGCCCAGCAAGCCTTATCGACAACACCGCAGTTGCTGTTCCCGAGGCCACGTGACACAACGTCAGCATAATGCCTTCACCGACCACCAGGGCGTGGCAGCTTAAAAGGAGAGGGCCCTATCCATGTCTGGTCATTCGGCAGCGCTGGCGGCGGTGGTGACACTCGCCTAACACGTTCTTCAACTGCCCCGCAGGTTTCTACCGGTTTTGCCCTGGCGTTTTATCTCCGAGCACCTCACGCCTACGCTGCCCAGAAAGCCTTATCGACGACAACACCGCAGTTGCTGTTCCCGAGGCCACGTGACCCAACGTCAGCATATTGCCTTCAACGACCACCAGGGCGTGACGGCTTAAAAGAAGAGGGCCCTATCCATGTCTGGTCCTTCGGCAGCGCTGGCAGCGGTGGTGACACTCGCCTAACACGTTCTTCAACTGCCCCGCAGATTGGCTTTGGTGTTACTGTTGCATTTCCATTAACCTTTTTGTTATTTCGCCGCCTCTGCTGCCTGTGTTACCTTGATCATGTCTGCTAACGTGCTTCCTTCTGAATTAGCAACAATGTTGAATGGCGTTCGCCGGGACTTGCAGGAGAGAGAGAGAAAAGACTTTATTGACTAGTAACGGTCCGGTGGCGCCGATGGCGTCATCCGGGCCAGCCCTAGGAGCTTCAGGTCAGGCGTCCGGCGCTGGGCCCCAAGGGGCTCGCGCCGCCTACCCGTTGCCTCTCCAGGGCCTCCCGGACGCACTGGACGACTAATTTCTGGGTGTTGTAGTCTGACGAGGTGATGGCTCTTCGCACTGTCACTGGTAGTTGTCGGATGCTTGAGGGTGCGGGGTCTTGGGGTGTGCACTGTAGTATGTGGGCCAGCGTGCCGCGAGTGGCGCGTCAGATGGTACACTCGGATGTCTCGTAGATTGCGGGGGCTATGTGGCAGCCCAGTACTGGTGTGAGCACAGAGTCTGTCTGTATTTGGCGATAGAGGGTCCCCTCGCTTCGAGTGAGGTTGGGGTGTGGGGCCAGGAACCGTCTCCTGGTGTCTCGGTACCACCGTAGTATGGTGCCATAGTCTTCTAGTGGTGTAGGTAGCGAGTATGGCGCATCTTCATGGGATCTCCGTCCGGGATTCAGGGGCGTGGGGGAGACCTCTCCTGGGGGGCCGCCCGACTGGTGAGTTCGCGAGCGGCCCGGTCCGCAGTGATGTTGCGGTTGCGGGCGCGGTCTACCCCGAGGGCCTGCTCCTCGTGTGCGGGGAACCATTGCAGTCTCAAGGGTCGGGTGGTAGAGCCTGGAGCGTTGCTGAGAATTCGTGCCGCGATTGCCGCGACAGCGTTGGTACCGTAGTTGCGTATGGCCGATTTTGAGTCACTGAGGATGACTGCGCAGCCGGGGTCGGTTGCGGCGAGGGCGATGGCGATTTCTTCTGCTTGCGCCGGTGTGCTTGCTCGGAAGCTGGCCGCGGTGACTGTGATGCCCGTGGTCGCTGTCACGACCGCTGCCGCGTACTGCCCGGGTCTGGCGTGGTATGCGGCCACGTCTACGTATCGTGCACTCTCGTCGTTGGCGTACAGTCTACTGAGGGCTCTAGCCCGGGCTTTCCTGCGAGCGTCATGGATGCCCGGGTGCATGTTCTTCGGAATGGGCGCGATGTGCAGGCGGCGAATGAAGACCGGGGGTAGGGGTTGTGCTTGCGGTGGGGGATCGTAGAGAGGGCGAAGTCCTGCTTTGTCGAGGATCTGGCGACCGGTGGGCGTGCTTGAGAGGCGATTTAGCTGGTTCATGCGTTGGGCTTCAGCAATCTCGGCGAGTGTGTTGTGCACACCCAGCTCAAGGAGGCGGTCCGTTCTCGTGCATCTGTACAGTCCTAGGCTCTCGCGGTATGCCTGGCTGAGGGCCGCGTCTATGCGTTGGGTCTCCGCCTCCGTCTAGTTGTGGTAGGCCGCGACATATGCAACGTGGCTGACCACGAACGCTTGGACTAGCCGTAGTGCACTGGCCTCCGGCATCCCAGCGTGGCGTGTGGCGACTTTGCGGATGAGCGTCATTGCCGCAGTGATCTGGCGTAAAAGCCGTTGCACCGTGTGCGAGTTGGCGCCGTTAGCTTGTATGTGCATGCCGAGCACGCGCAGCGTGTCCTTTCGTGGTATGGCGCTCCCGTCCGCCGTGTGGAGGTTGATGTTGGGCTGGACTCCGTATCGAGTGCGGCTCGGTGCTATGACCAGCAGTTCCGATTTCGTCGGCGAGCATATAAGTCCCGTTCCGTCGAGACTGCATTCTACTGCTTGCACCGCCTGTTGTAGAGCTTCCTCGATCTGACCGTCGCTTCCGTGGACGGCCCATATGGTGATGTCATCGGCGTAGAGGTTGTAGTGAACGCTCGGGATTCTGTCGAGGGCTGCAGCGACTCTCATCATTACCAGGTTGAAGAGGAGGGGGGATATGACAGCCTTGCGGTGTGCCTGTGCTGCCTTGCCTCTTAGTCGGGAGTTCCAGGTCCCCCGCGTGGATGGTGATCGTTCGATCCGACAAAAAGGCTTTAACGTACGCGAAGGTCCTTTCGCCCATGTTGAGTGCCGAGATCTGTTCCAAGATGGACGCGTGCTTCACGTTGTCAAACGCTCCCTGCAGATCTAGTCCTAGGATGGCCTTGGTATCGCTGGTTCGCCTGTCGTAGATGGCCCGTTTGAGGAGGAGCATGGCATCCTGCGTGCAGAGGCCCTGGCGAAATCCGGTCATGGTGTGGGGATACCTGTGATTCGTTTCTAGGTAGTGGTTCCAACGATTAAGGAGCACGTGTTCGAGGCACTTGCCAACGCACGAAGTGAGTGAGATCGGCCTGAGGTTGCCAATATAGGGCGGTTTGCCTGGCTTGGGTATCAGGATGGTCTTGGAGTCTCTCCAGCTCTGGGGTAGGTGGCCCGTACGCCAGCAGTGGTTAAGTAGCGGGTGGGTCTCTCTAGGGATGTGTCAGGGAGGTTGCGTAGCTCTTTGTTGGTGATGCCGTCTGGGCCCGCCGCCGAAGTGGCATTGAGGTTCTGGAGCACGTTCTGCACTTCCCAGAGTTCTATGTCCCGGTCGAGGTCAGGGTTGGCGACTCCGCCATATAGTGGAAGCTTTGCAGATGGGGTAATGGCGAAATATTTCTCTTGCAGGTAGCGGATCGTGTCTTGGGAGCCGTTCTCTCGCGTCGCCCGATGTATCGTACGCTCGAGGTGGGTACGCTGGGTGGTCTTGGACTTCGCTGGGTCTAGCAGGTATCGGAGCAGATGCCATGTGCGTCCGACATGAAGTTGGCCCCCGGCTTGTTGGCACACTGCGTGCCACTGTTGACGGAAGAGAGTTGCGCAGTACTTCTCGATTTCCCTGTTGAGTTGGGCAATTTTCTTGCGTAGGTTTCGGCTGCTTCGGTATCGCTTCCACCTGCGTTTCAGGGACTGTCGGGCTTCGAGCATGTGGGCTAGGTGACTGTCTACACTGTCCACCTGTTCAGGGACTTCGACGGCCCGCGTGGTGCGCTTCTTGACTCGTTGGAGTGTCTGTGTCCACCCCGTGATGGCCTGGATATTGTCTGTGCCGTCGAGGGCGTCAAGCTGTTCGAGGTCGTGCCGAAAAGCGTCCCAGTCCGTGAGATGTTGCGTGCGGCGTTTGGCAGAAAGGACCACTTGACTCGTCGGGACGAGGACTTCGAGGATGCAGTGGTCACTCCCGAGGGAGTGCCCCGTATGGCTCCATTGGGCTGCGGCGCAGTGCGGGGCCGGGCGGTGGAAGGTGAGATCGGGATTGGTGTCCCGTTGCACCGAGGTGCCGATGCGGGTGTAGAACGTCGTGTCATTGAGGAGCAAGAAGCCGGTGTCGGCTGCCTCGTCATGAAGTGACCGGCCTTTAGCTGTCGTTGGGGGGTAGTCCCATGCTTGATGTGGGGCGTTGACGTCGCCTCCGACGAGCACTGTGTTGCTTCCAGCTAGTTGGATCAGTCTTCGAAAGAAGTGGCGGAATCTCTGTCTGTAGTGTCTCGGACTGCTATATGCAGTGACTACTAAGATACTTTCCTTGCTCTTACGTCTGCCTAGCACGATTTCCGCTACGCCGCATTCTATGGGGCTGACAGCGATGGGTGGGTGCTCGATGCATGTGATGCCTTTCTTGACTAGGATGCTTACGCCTTGAGCTGTTCCCGCACCTTCACCCAGGGCGCTGGGGGGAATGGCGTAGGCATGGTACCCAGGCATCGTCAGGATTTGCTCGCTGTGTGTTTCCTGAAGTAAGAGGACGTCCGGTGTGGACTCGGGATCGAGTTGCCGGATGTGTTGTTGTAGCGTATTTCTTTTGAAGTGGAGTCCGTTTGCGTTCCATCGCCAGATTCTAAGAGGACGGTGTCGGTTCGAGGGCGGTGTCATGGTTGGGCCGTTGGGTATTGGGGTGGTGATGAGGACGACGTGGCGGGTGCCAGCTGTAGGTGCGCTTGGATTTGAAGTATCATGGTTTGGATGTTTTCCATGGTGCTCACGAGTTGTTGTCCGTTACTTTCTAGGGTCCCTAGACGCGTGTATATAGACTTGATTTCTGTCTCGACCCGGTCCTGTCGGTCCCGCTGATGGTCGAGGCGGGTGAGTATACGTCGCTCTTTCGAGTTCTCCAGCGCCCGGCGCTTTGGGCCAGGTTCCACGCCGCTGCCCACTCCCGAGCCTCTGTCCGCCATTGGGCGGGCCTCTGCGAGCTCCATAGTGTCAATGTCCATTTCGGGGGGCGTGCTTACTGTCGATGACTGTGCACTGTGTACACTTGTGGTAGTTTGTGCCGGGCTTTGACCGGGCTGGTGCAGGGCTAGCAGCTGTTCAAGTTTGGCATTGATCGCATTGATTGTGGCGTTTTGGGCGGCGATCTTGGCGTCTTGTTCTGCGATGTGTCGGCGAAGCTGTGCATTCTCGTGGCGGAGTTGGGTCGTTTCGGCGTTGCTGCTCTGTTGTCTTGGTGTTTCGTGCTTTGACAGAGGGCGTCGGGATAGGCTGCTCGGACGCACCGCGTCCGCCCAGCTGACGGTCCCTCCGGCGGCGGCGGTGATCCCTCCGGCCCGCTGTCTCGATGCGGAGCGCCGCGCTTCTCCACCTTTGCCGCTGGTACTCGCTGAACCACGGCCGCTCGATGGAAACTAGGTCCTAGTTTCCATCGAGCGGCCGTGGCTGAACGCTCTCTGGCGGTCTGGCGCATGCGCGATCGGCTCCTGCATGTCCCGGGTGCCGTGCGCTCTCCTCCGACCGGCGGCGTCTGCTGCTGTTCCAGCTGCGGGAAGTCTTCTGAGTTGGCCGCATATTGTTGGTGGCGTTGCTGCTGCGCTGCAAGCTGGCGTTCCCAGCGCCGTCGCGTCACGACAATGGGGACTTTGTACCTGTTCGTGCAGCCGGCTATCCCCGTGGGGTGGCTGCCGCCGCACAACTTGCAATGGGGTGTGCACTGCGTTTCGTGGCCTTGCCCGGGGTTTGGGGTCCCGCAGGCGAAACACACAATCTTGTGCGGTTGTGGGCAGACGTCCGCTCGGTGTCCGATGTGGCCGCATCGGCGGCAAACGTCATAGTGCTGGCGATACAGACTGCAACGTAAGAGTATGGAACCATACTTGAGAAAGTTAGGAACCTTGGTACCCCCGAAAAGCGCCACCACTGTCGTTGTACTGCCAATGCGATGAGCCTCCAAAGCCATGGGATTTGCCCTGTTGACGACATTTTCTTGTATCTCGAGGGGGGAGTCTTCAGCGGCGATGCCTCGGATAACTCCCTTGACGGTGCCGTGCGGTGCCGCTCGATACGCGTGCGCCTCGTGTTGTTGGCCTCCGACGTGCAGGGATCGAATTCGAGCATACTGCCTGGCTCTTTCCTCATTGGGGGTACTGACCACGGTAATGTTTTGAGCTGTGTTGGTACATATGGTGTCGTCTCGCGCCGTCTCTCTTGGTGTTTGTGTTGCTGCTAGGACGGCGGACACTCCATTCTTTCTTTCTGTGCCGCATGTGTTATCTGTTGTGATAGGGAGAGCATTCCGATCTAACGTTCCGATCTAGGGAGAGCATTCCGATCTAATCTAACTGGCAGCAGCGGAATCACGCTGAATGCATCGCTAAGAAATCGTTCACCGTATTGCAGATCGCTTGCTGCTATGCTTCTCGGGATGGCCCGGAGATAGTCGTCGCCACGTCATCAGAAAGGAAGCGACACGTGCCACGATCGGCGAGCGCTGCGACTCCTGGTGCCAACGGAACCTGGATAAGGACCAACGCGACCGGCAGCCCCTTCACTGGCAGCAGCGGAATCACGCTGAATGCATCGCTAAGAAATCGTTCACCGTATTGCAGGTTGGTTGCTGGGCCTCTTTACCATTGTGTAAATTTTATGCTTTCCTAGTTTCCAAATTGTTTTTGATATCCGCCGCTGCTGCCACACTTGACTTGACTGTGTATTGCAATGTCATCTGAGTGCTCTGCTTGTAACAAGCCGTTCGCGAAAACTGAGATATCTATTTCATGCACCGAGTGCGAGAGTATTTTTCACGTGGGACAGTGCTGTGATGTGTCAGATAGACTATCACGGTCTCGAATTGAATCTATTCGGGACAGTTGGGAGTGCGCGTCATGCCGTGAACAGCAATCCGAAATCAAGAAAGCAGACCAGCACTATAACAATGATTTCATAGCCCTCACGCTAGCTTCGATAAACGAAAAGCTCGAGCAGCTAATGCCCCTGAAGGGAACCGTTCTCGAAGTAGAACGTTCCATTGAACACATGTCAAAAAAGTTTGATGATGTAATGGAAAAACTAAACCACCAAGAACGTGACATAGCATCGCTTCGAAAACGCGTTGAAAAAATAGAAAAAGGAAACGTTATCGAAAACCAGTTGAAAATGCAGGAAGAACTCAATGACTTGGAATGGCGTAGCAGGCGCCTGAACCTCGAGTTCCACGGCATTGCCGTAACCCAAAATGAAAACCTGTTGCAAAAAGTCAACGACCTTGCCCCGATTCTCGATGTGCCAGCCTTAACGACTAGCGATGTCTGCGCAATCCACCGCCTCCCGGCCAAAAAGGGAAAAGTACCTGGGATAATTGTCCGGTATAACCGCCAAGCTGATCGCGACTTGTGGCTGTCTGAAAGGAAGAAGTTGAGGGAGGGGAAGCACGATGCCTCAATTCTTGAAAACCTCACAAAACGGAATCGTGAGCTTCTGTGGACCACCAAAGAATGGGCGTCGAATAACAGCTATCAGTTTGCTTGGCATACGAATGGTAAGATCTTCTTACGAAAGGAAAGCGGTCAACTTAAGGTGCACGTCAAATCTGAGGCGATGTTGGACCAGCTGTTAAATTGATGAAGTATCTCATGTGAAGTGGTCAACAAATGGTAGTGTTACGAAGTAGTTTTTCCCAGGCGGTAAAATCGTATGAATCGTGTCTTTCTTTTATAACACTGAACTGTCGTTCTGCAAAATCCAAAATAGAGGAATTAGATACCTTTTTCAACAGTCTTCGTTATAGTTTTTCAGTGATCATTTTAACCGAAACATGGTACGACCAGTTATCCCAAATGTATACGCCAGCGGCCTACTCTCATTTTTTTGTAACACGACGTCTTAGGCGTGGTGGTGGCGTATCAGTTCTTGTTGGAAGGGATCTAAACTGCTATCTTGAAGCTGAGTTCACATGCGTCACAGATGATTACGAGACGGTCGCAGTATTGCATGGTTCGCAAATGTTTGTAGGTTTCTACAGACCGCCAGCTGGGTGCTTGACTGCTTTCTACGCATTTCTTGAACGCATGCTAGCATTTGCAACAGAAAACAAAATTGAACTCGTTATCGGAGGCGATTTCAACATAAATATGCTGGAAAGGGATACCAAACAAGAGACCATGCTATCAATAATAAACTCGAATGCTTTTGAGGTTGTCCGGACATCCGCAACTCGTATCACAGATACGTCATCTTCACTGCTAGATTTCTTTATAACCAATCACGCATTATCAACTCTAAAGGCGGACGTCATATCTGCCGACATCAGTGACCACCTACCGGTTTACGTGCTAATAAATAAGCAATCTGAACGTACGAAAAGGAAACAAACTAAGCTTTTTCAGGACGTTTCAGATGAAAATATGTTCAAATTTAGAACTATGATAATTTCCGTTCCCTGGACCAATCTATTAGAAAGTTGCGATGCCGACCTCGCCTATGAATCATTTATCGAGTCATTCTCTTCTGTTTACCACAAATGCTTTCTGGTAAAAACAGTTAAGGAAACCAATAAAATTCGAAAACCTTGGATAAGCAAAGATATTTACAAACAAATTAAACAAAAAAATCGACTGTATGCAAGATTTATTAAGACAAGAGATAGATCAATCTGGGCTGAGTACAAGCATAAACGAAATAGTCTCGTCACTATCATCAGAAATGCCAAGACAGCTTATTATAATGCCGTATTTTCCCAAAATGCTGACCGGCCTGACCTTACATGGAAGGCAGTTAACACTGTTCTTAACCGTTCCCAACCAATAATGCCGATTGAAACCATTTTTCATAATGGGGAAATGATGAGAGGAAACCGTTTGGCCAATTTCTTTAATGATCACTTTGTTGGTCAGTTCTCGGAATCTCGCGCGCAACATGATTCATCATTGCTACAACCCAACCCAAACTCACTATTTTTATGTCCTACAAGTGAACAGGAAGTTATATCTACAATTATGAACTTGAAAAACAGCAGCGCGTGTGACATAGACGACATGCAAATTAAACCGGTGAAGCATGTTGCGGACGTCGTTGCACCTTGTCTAACCCAAATTTTTAACATGATTTTTTCATCAGGCTTGTTTCCGAAAAAAATGCAGATGGCGAAGGTGGTCCTTATATTTAAAGGTGGGGATAAAAATTTACCTAAGAACTATCTTCCAATATCTATCTTACCGGTATTCTCTAAAGTAATTGAAAAGCTTATACACGCCAGGTTATCCGATTTCCTTAGTAAAAACCTATCGCTACATTGTTTCCAACATGGATTTCGCAAGCACTGCTCCACAGAAACGGCTTTACTGAAACAGAAAGAAATAATCCTGCACAACTTTTCGCAAAACAAACTGACATTAGGTATATACATAGATTTCTCAAAGGCTTTTGATTCCTTAAATCGACAAACATTGCTGGATAAACTTCAGTCGTATGGCGTACGGGGGGTTGCTCACACTCTTATGTCCTCCTACTTGAAATATCGAAAACAATATGTCTGTCTGGGAGAATTTTCGTCCGAACTTAAACGCATAGGCTCAGGTGTTCCCCAGGGGAGCATTCTAGGACCACTTCTTTTCTGCATATACGTCAACGACCTTCCAAACGCTTTGTGTCACCCAAAAGCTTCGCTTGTCTGCTATGCAGATGACACAACCTTGTTAATAACTGGTACGACAACTGAGGATGTACAGGAAACTAGTAATGATATTCTTCCCCGTCTTGCAACCTGGGCCAGCCAAAATTCTCTACTAATAAATACAGACAAAACAAAGGGTATTCTTTTTAGGCAAAAAAACAAAAATGTTTCACCACTAACACTTACTATCGATACAAACAACATAGAATTGGTAACAACTATGAAGGTGTTGGGAGTCCACTTCCATTGCAACTTAACCTGGGATCAACATATCAACGAAGTGCATCGGAAATTGTGCAGAACTGTGGGCGTAATTAATAGAAATCGATATACACTTCCGGAACGCATTAAACTTTTGTTGTATAATTCCCTTATCTTGCCGCACTTCTCCTACTCCCATTTAGTATGGGGTACCACAACACAAACAAATATGACCAGGTTATTGATCCTACAGAAAAAGGCCTTAAGAATTATTGCAAATGTCCCCTATCACTACCACACAAAAGAGCTTTTCACTCAATTCCGTGTCGTTAATGTACTAAGTCTTTACAACTTCAGATTGCTAAACGCCTTTCGTGTAGCTGTTGAAAGCCGCAACTCATTCTTTAGTGACATATCTAACCTAACAAAAAACGCTGTGACGTACCAAACGCGTTTTCCGTCCTTATGGTACACGCCGACACCCCGCAACAATTACAGTCTCCAGTCATTAACGTATAACCTCCCGGTGTTGCTAAATAGATACGACACCATTTCCATTGATATATACCGCCTTTCTCCGAAAAAACTAAAAACACTCTTTGTTTCCTGAAAAAGCCTTGTGTGTCAGTTTTTCTCTTTTTTTGAGAAATTAGCAATTGTATAAAGTACCTATTGGTAACTGTTTTCCGATGTTTTATGTATACAGCCTTTGCTTGAAAAAAAAAATGATTCCACTTGTTAAAAAAAAAAGTTATTGTATATAGTGCTTCTTATACCCATATTATAGCAATTGTATACTTATTAACATTCCCGTTTCCGCTAAGTATATGGCCATGACTGTGATTTGATTTGATTATTATGTCTTCCTTTTATTTCTCGTGTGTGTGTGTGTGTGTGTGTGTGTGTGTGTGTGTGTGTGTGTGTGTGTGTGTGTGTGTGTGTCTTTTTTTTTTTTCTTAATCCACAAGATGTGTAATGAAATCATATCGCATACGATCGTGATATCTGCTGTTGCCAGAAACCGGGGCAGCCGCCTCGTCAAGCCGCTTGTAACAGTGGCTTTTTGCGGTTGTGCCCTCCTTTTGTAAAACAAAGGAAAATAAACGATTTGATTTGATTTGAACGTGAACAGCCCAGAATAATCTTCTTGGATCTACTATGTTCTCGATGCGAATCGACGTTTCGAGAACCACGCGCGCCAAAAGATAAAAAGCCTGCAGTGCGGACGCCGGGGCATTCGATTCGACGACACTCGCCGGTGCAAGTCACTTTGTTGACCGCTGCTTCGCCGCCTCTGTATTCTTCTGAGTTGTTAGGGGAGCACAAGTTCGCTCCAATAAACGTGTTTCTCATTGAACACAACTGCATCGTCCTTGTCTTCGTGACATCTGGTGGGGGTGCGGGGTACGCACCCTTCATGCCCACTACAACCTCGAAAAGCCGCCGAGCCAGTCCAACAAGAGCCAGCCCCCGGCTGCAAGATTTACCGCCCGAGTTCGGTTTGATGCCACAAGGGCCCAAGAAAAGGAACGCTGCAACCAACACCATGGTGCCAGAAACAACGTCGCCAATCGTCCTGCAGCAGCCCCGGGAACCGCCATCGTTCCGAGGAGCCCCCGCAGAAGACCCAGAAGAATGGTTGGAGAAACTGGAGCGCGTCCGGAAATTCAACAGGTGGGACGACGCAGAAACGTTCCGGCACGTTTTCTTTTACTTGGAAGATTCGGGTCGCACTTGGTTCGAGACCTACGAGAGCTCCTTGACAAACTGGGCTCAGTTCAAAAGCGAGTTTACTAAGACCTTCACTACCGTCGTGCGGAAAGAAAGAGCCGCCTTTTTGTTGGAAACGCGCACGCAACACCCCAACGAAGGTGTCGTGATCTTCGTTGAGGAGATGAAGCAGCTATTTCGCCGCGCGGACCCCGAAATGACGGAAGAAAAGAAGTTGCGCTTCTTAATGCGCGGAGTGAAGGAGGAACTGTTTGCTGGACTTGTCCGAAATCCGCCCAAAACCGTCGCCGAATTCGTAGCACCATTGAGAAAGCCCTCGAAATGCGTGCTAAGCAGTATGACCGCAACTTTCTTGGCGCGGCCAATGCGAACGACTTTGGCAGCACGCGGATCCCGGCCGACAGCCTACGCGAGACTATCCGCGCAATAGTGAGAGAGGAGCTGCGGAAACTTCTCCCAACGCCGCCGCAGCCCCAAGTCGCTTCCCTCACCGACGTGATTAGAGAAGAAGTGCAACAAGCGTTGGGAACTTCTACGCCATCCGAGGTACCCCGAGAGCCACAAGCTATGACATACTCCGCGGCTGTTCGTCGACCCCGCCCTGCTCCAACACGCCGTCAAGAGGCCCCGCCGTACCGCCGCCCACTGTCATCCGCCCGACCCCCGGTAGCCCGAAACCACACGCCGGGGAAGACGGACGTATGGCGAACTCCCGATAACCGTCCTCTGTGCTACCACTGCGGAGAGGCCGACCACATTTACCGTCGCTGCCCATACAAGAGACTCGGACTGCGTGGTTTCTCCGTCGACGCACCTCGCCCTCTCCCTGGCCAACGACCACGTGAGATCGACGAGTATCTATCTGAAACCAGCCGTGGCCCAGCGCGTTTCCACCGTTCGCCGTCGCCCTACCCCTACCAATCGCCGAACCGCCGTAGCAACGCTGACTTCGCCCGTGGAAGGTCCCCCATCCCACGCGGGGGAAACTAAAGGCGGCAACTTCTGGAGGTGAAGTTGCTCTACGGCGAAAAACTAGAAACCCTCCAACGACGCAAGGACGCGCTGAAGACAGTGATTCACGACATGCCCTCATCCCGACGACCCGACCTAACCCTGACGAGACTCCCGAACACGACGACAGCTACACGGCGCGACGCGTACCCGACCTGACCGAGATGTCCGTTGAGAAGACGACGACAACGACGATGCACAGTGCACGACCATCAACACGTACAAGCAGAGATACGACGCCCCGACGAACCCGGAACTAGAGGAAGACTGCATCTGACGTCAAGGTGTCCATCGACGGCTTTGACGTAGTCGCCCTCGTAGACACGGGAGCTGACCATTCGGTAATGAGCGAACCATTTGCGTCTAAACGGAAGAAAGTTATGACCAGATGGGACGGTCCGCACATACGCACAGCAGGAGGCCACCTCATGACGCCAAGTGGAACGTGCACATCGCGCGTCACCATAGACGGCACAACGTACCCTGCGGCGTTCGTCGTTCTGCCTAACTGCTCCCGCGACGTGATTCTCGGAATGGACTTTTTGACGGACAACGGCGCAATAATTGATCTGCAGACCAAGTCGATAACATTTTCCTCCAATCACTCCACGACGCCGCAGCCGAACCCCGATCACCGTGCTGCTGTCAGGATCGCCGACGATCACATCACCCTGCCACCCCGCGCAAGCTTGATGATCGCCGTCTACTGTGAGGATGCTGCTTCTGACATCGACGCTATCGTAGAGAGTGATCGAAGGTTGCTTCTCGACCGCGGTGTCTCCGTCGCAAGAGGCATTGCGCAGTTTAAGCAACGCCAATCTCACGTTTTGGTCACTAATTTCACCGAAGAGTACCAGCATTTAAACAAGGGAGCTGCAATTGCGTCCCTCGAAGAAACGCAAGAAGCAAGTGATGTGATCGCAGTCGCCGTCTTTTAACGCACATCCGTAGAAACGTTCAAGCTCCCGCAGCCATTCGACGTGAATCCGGCGCTACCGCAAGAACAACGGAAAACATTATTGGCTTTGCTGCGTCGCTATAGCGAATGTTTTTCGTCGAGCGCAAAACTACGTCAGACCCCTCTAGCGAAGCACCGAATAATAACCGAAGATGGAGCCCGACCTACCCGACAGTCACCGTACCGTGTCTCTTCACACGAACGGGAAGCCATCCGGACTCAAGTCGACGACATGCTGAGCGATGACATTATACAGCCATCGAAAAGCCCCTGGGCTGCGCCCGTCGTACTCGTAAAGAAAAATTGATTGATTGTGGGGTTTAACGCGCCAACGCAACGAAGGCGATGTGGCGCGCCGTAGTGGAGGGCTCCGGATTAATTTTGACCACCTGGGGATCTTTAACGTGCGCCGAAATCTCGTACACACGGGCGTTTTTGTTTTTCGCCTCCATCAGAAAAGCGGCCGCCGCGGCCGGGAATCGAACCCGCGACCTCGTGCTCCGCAGCGCAACGCCTTAGCCACTGAGCCACCGCGGCGGGTACTCGTAAAGAAAAAAGACGGCACATTAAGGTTTTGCGTTGACTACCGGCGACTGAACAAAATCACGAAAAAGGACATGTACCCCCTCCCCCGAATCGACGACGCCCTCGACCACCTCTGCCACGCGAAGTACTTCTCATCGATGGACCTGAAGACCGGCTACTGGCAAATTGAAGTGGACGAGAGAGACCGAGAGAAGACTGCATTTATACCCCCAGACGGCCTATACGAGTTCAAGGTGATGCCGTTTGGGCTGTGCACAGCACCAGCGACGTTTCAAAGAGTCATGGACAATGTGCTAGCTGGCCTTAAGTGGCACACCTGCCTCGTATACCTCGACGACGTAGTGGTATTCGCCCGGACTTTCGACGAACACCTTGCAAGGTTGGAGTCTGTACTCGAGGCCATTCGTACGTCGGGGTTGACGCTGAAGCCTGAAAAGTGCCGTTTCGCATACGGGGAACTCAAGTTCTTGGGCCACGTCGTCAACGCCGCGGGAGTCCTACCTGACCCGGCAAAAACTTCAGCCATTGCGAACTTCCCAAGGCCGAAAGACAAGAAGGGCGTGCGAAGATTTCTCGGGCTGTGCGCATACTACCGGCGCTTTGTCGCAAACTTCGCACGCATTGCAGAGCCACTCACGCGCTTGACGAAAGATAGCACCCCTTTCAGCTGGGAAAACGACCAAGAAAAAGCATTCGGCGAGCTGCAAAAACGCCTGCAAAGCCCGCCCGTGCTCGCTCATTTCGACGGAAATGCCGAAACGGAAATGCATACGGACGCCAGTGATATAGGCTTGGGTGCCGTCCTTGTCCAAATGCAAAGCGGCTGCGAAAGGGTAATCGCCTATGCCAGCCGTGGTCTGTCGAAGGAGGAGAAAAACTATTCTGCCTCTGAGAAAGAGTGCCTGGCTATTATATGGGCGATTTCAAAATTTCGCCCATACGTGTATGGAAGGCCATTCAAGGTAGTAACAGACCACCATGCGCTGTGTTGGCTCGCCAATTTGAAGGACCCCTCTGGCCGTCTTGGGCGGTGGAGCTTGCGCCTGCAGGAGTTCGACGTTACAGTCGTTTATAAATCCGGCAGGAAACACTCCGACGCCGACTGCCTGTCCCGCGCCCCCGTCGACCCACCATCACAAGACTCTGATGAAGACAGCGCGTTCTTCGGGATCGTGACGGAGAGCGACCTAGCCGCCCAGCAGCGTGCCGACCCCGACTTACGCGTCATAATCGAGTACCTCGAGGGATGCAACGTTGCCGTTCCTAGGACCTTCAAACGCAGCTTACCAGCATTCAGCCTGAGAAACTCCGTCCTTGTGAAGAAGAATTTCAGCCCCGGAACAAGAGCGAATTACCTTCTCGTCATCCCCGCGGACCTTCGTGACGAAATTTTGGAAGCGTGCCACGACGACCCGTCTTCCGGACATCTGGGCACAGCCCGCACTATTGGAAAAATCAAGGCGAGGTACTACTGGCCCGGCCTTACCTCTGACGTCACCCACTACGTCCGGAGCTGCCGTGACTGCCAGCGACGAAAAACGCCGCCGACAAGACCCGCCGGACTTCTGCAACCGATCGCCGTCCCATCGAGACCATTTCAACAGATTGGAATGGACCTTTTAGGCCGGTTCCCTACGTCACGATCACAGAACAAGTGGATTGTCGTAGCGACAGAATACATGACGCGCTACGCAGAGACCGCCGCTCTTCCGAGGGGGACTGCACAAGAAGTGGCGAAGTTCTTTATAAGCCAAGTTGTGCTGCGACATGGAGCCCCGGAAGTCCTAATCACAGATCGCGGAACGGCATTTACTGCGGAGCTGATGCAAGGAGTATTACGCTACAGCAACACGGATCACCGAAGAACGACGGCGTACCACCCCCAAACGAACGGACTAACAGAACGTCTGAACAAGACAATCGCAGATATGCTGTCAATGTACGTTGACGTTGAACATAAGACTTGGGACGAAGTGCTCCCGTATGTCACGTTTGCGTACAACACGGCTATCCAGGAGATGACACAGCTGACGCCGTTCGAGCTTGTCTACTGTAGAAGGCCGACTACGATGCTCGACGCCATGCTTCCGCACGTAGAAGACGACGACCTCAACGCCGACGTCCACGGATATCTTCAACGTGCGGAGGAGGCCCGCCAGCTCGCTCGAGTTCGTATAACGGACCAGCAGCTGGTGGATGCGGGCCGCTACAACCTCCGACGCCGAGACGCCGAGTACCAACCAGGGGATCGTGTGTGGGTTTGGACTACCATCCGACGACGCGGACTCAGTGAGAAGCTCCTGCGACGGTATTTCGGACCCTACCAGATTCTACGACGTGTTGGCCAACTTACCTACGAAGTGATCCACGATGGTGACTCCGGCACATCACGACGACGCACGCGGCCTGACGTCGTCCACGTGGTTCGCTTAAAACCTTTCTACGGACGATGACGAACTTTTATTTTCATTTGTTCGGACTGTCGCTTATGTTAGCATCGGGTCGATGCACTCTTAGAGGCGCGGGGGTAATGCCGCGAACCATACATTGGGTTTGTTTATTTGTGTTTTGCTTTTACCGCCCGGCTGCGCCGGTCTGTGTTATCTCTGCGCCAAGGGAAGCGCGTGTTCCATTCTTTCTTTCTGTGCCGCATGTGTTATCTGTTGTGATAGGGAGAGCATTCCGATCTAACGTGAACAGCCCAGAATAATCTTCTTGGATCTACTATGTTCTCGATGCGAATCGACGTTTCGAGAACCACGCGCGCCAAAAGATAAAAAGCCTGCAGTGCGGACGCCGGGGCATTCGATTCGACGACACTCGCCTGTGCAAGTCACTTTGTTGACCGCTGCTTCGCCGCCTCTGTATTCTTTTGAGTTGTTAGGGGAGCACAAGTTCGCTCCAATAAACGTGTTTCTCATTCAACACAACTGCATCGTCCTTGTCTTCGTGACAATATTACGCCGCAAGGCGTGTAGTCATAATTTGCGTTTAGCCCCCATTCTAAGGGTGACTGCCAACCGCACAAGAGAAAGTGCTTGAAATAATATAATTAAAATATTGTAAGCACAAAAATGCGAACACCCACTGTGAGCTCTCAACATTCATTTTGTACTTAAAATGGCTTCAACCGCACAAGTGTAGAATCTTTTTAGGTGCAGATTATACGACGCTTGGCCTTATGTCATCTAGTAACGTTTTGAGTTTCTCAGGAACTAAGGAAAAGTTCCCATGCATTGTACTTCAACCAAATCCCTAATAACAGAACGCGGGAGCTAAAGCACCAAGTACCTTTTTAATGTCAGAGCTCATCAATGGGAAATGCTCGTTTTCAAAAAAACTGATTTCTGCTAACACCTAATTTAATGCTGCATAATACTGCTACTTCTCCTAAGACTTTAGTAGTAGTCTGCAGTCTTAATGAATATATGCCATGGGACCCTAAAAAAGAAGCTGTGTGCACCAAACTAAGTTTCTAGGTGTGCCTAGAAGGTGCCAGTCGCTTGTTCTACCACCACATACACCACTCATTTTTCATCCAATTTGCGCTTCACATTTACGTTATTGCTAACTGATGTGGGCTTCCGGAAATGAGTTCTCTAAAAACAAAGTATACACACTCCAAAAAATGACATGCGCGTTGTTGGGAAACTGCATTACAATGCCTATACATCCCAATATTTCGTCATATTTAAATTCCTAAGATTTAACTCGGTTTATGAATATTGGCTTTTAAGGTGCTTAGAAAACCAAACTCCACACAAACAGTATTAAACAGAAAAGCCTATTACACCTGCGCCAAACATTTCAGCTCACTATAACTGTAACAGCGAACTCTGGCACATCCTTACACTGATAACAAATTACGCCTTAATAATGCAGAATTTTGCCATTCCGCATGTGCTAAATTAATGTAAGCTTACACTACAACAATTGCACTCACTTTCTGCTGGCACTCTCCTTACTCCAGTGGTTGGAGGCAACCTATTTCTCCTCCATGGGTGACAACCACGGACCATGGGAGACCTGTGTCTGTCCCACACATAATATTATCATCTAGTGTCTTACATATTTTTGATAAAATGAGTGTATTACGAATAGAAAAACTTTTTTACAAACTATGTCTGCAGTCATACATAACTGTGCTTTGAATATACAAAAATATATGCATTTGCTTGAAACCAGGGAAGCCTTATTTGCTCAGAAATAATTGTATTTCTTACCTGCTGTCTTTTTTTTTTTTTGGTAAACATTCCCAGATTGTCAAAATCTATCCGGAGCTTTCCACTTCGGCGCGCCTCATCGCCTGCGTTGCGTCGGCGCGTTAAACCCTACAATCAATCAAACAAAATCAATGTTTTTTTTTGTTTTTGGACAGTGAAACTTGGTCAAGCTGCATCTGCGGAGCTTTATCTTATTTTTCCACGTGACATTTCGTTGTTGCCGTTATGCTGGTAATTCCTTGTATAAAGCAAACTTGTATAAAGCCAAATAAAGCAAACTTCAAACTTCAAGTAAAACGAAAGTCATTATATTCCGCTCCAGAAACAAAACTGGTCCACTACGTGACACTATAAGTTTTCAGCAGCAGATTGCAGTAATAGTATCAGATGAAGATATTAAAAGTATACTTTTCTTACAATATGGATTGGAATTCCCATGTTGATAACCTTCGGAAGAAGTCGCCGGAATTTAATCGCGCTGCCACTGTTTATTGCCTCGAAGAATTCAGCTTCAAAGATAATATGCATTATTCATGTCTCATGTAAATTACTGCTGCCTATATTGGGCCACAACAACCGAAAGCAATATAAACAGACTTCTTGCAAAGCAAAAAAAAAAATGTTCTCCGTACATTTGGGAATCGAGAAGGCATGTGAAGCTCAAAGGAGATATTTTCCACCCTTAACGTTATCCGCCTGTACCACACTTAAGACTACCGACTTTTACATACAATGTATTTTTCACCACCTGCTGTAACCACTAGTGTCCTGATGCACTTGAACGCCATCAGGACACGTGGGCGCGCCTCAACGACATTGGCAACATAAGTAGCAGTGGTGCCAACAATTCGCCGCTTTTCGTGAAGGCATCCAAATGTCCACCAAGGAACGGTTAGATGTGTCGATACTCACGCCCGTCAACCAGAGCCTACGAGGCGATGGCGATACTGCCACTCTGCGGGCATACCGACTCCCAGACTTTCTAACCATGATAACGTGACGCCCGGACGCTCCCTGGAGAAGTTAAACTCCATCAGGATGACCGCGGAATATCGCTTCGCATCCGCTGCGACATGCTACTCCAGGAACCTCACAGAGTGCTCGTTGTCCCCACAAGAATGCGGTGTCAAACATCTAAACACACGATGAAAGGACTAAAGAACACAAGAACGCTACAAACCTAACATCATATAACCAAATAAAAGCAAAGCTAACCTAACCTAGACATCAATTGTTGACCCACGCTTTGAAGCCAAGAGAAACCGTAGATGCGGATAGAGATTTTCAGTTTCTTCTTATACGTAAAATTGTGTCATAGTAAATATTGAGAAATATCAATTTAAAAATTCAAAAAAATATATGTCAATATATTCTTTGATCGCAAAGTTACTGCACCCCCCAACTAGCAAGGTGTGGTCGCCTACAACGCTTCACCCGCCTTGATGGAAACATTGATCTGCTTGTTCTCCATATAGAGCTACTGACGAGTAACTTCACAACATATTGTATTGAGGTAGCATATATGCATGTAGCTGGAGATGAGGAGGAGAGACGGCTTCCTACTGAAGCAGACTCGGATGTACCGGATGCAGCTTCCTACATTTTACCAGAGTCCTTCAATGCTTTACTGGTCACGAAACTGCTCCTTAACTCAATGGGAGAGCTTCATATGCTGCGTTTGGCCGCCGCGCGGTGGCGCCACCCTCTCACTGAGGTCACGCCTCGGGCGGCGTTGGGCTGGCTCGAACGGCGGAGCCGCGGCGAGTTGTATTTGTTCTCGCGCTCTTGTGATGCGACTTAAGTAGTGCAACGATGATGCCGAACATGTGTTGCGTCCCGGGATGTCGTTCCTTGTACAACGATACCACAGAAAATATTTCCTTGTTCTGTTGACCGAGCGACGGGGAGCTGCGTGAGAAATGGGGGCGCGCCATTCCAAAGCAAGCAATGGGAGATTTCAGCTTCGATTATAAGTGTATGACAGTGTGTGTAAATGCACTGTGTGTGAGAATGGAAAAAAACAATGCACCCTTTTGAGAGCATCGTGGACCTAGAATTGTACAAGGCTAACTTAAAGCCGGGTTTTTGTCATATCAGTCAGGTTGTAGCGGTGCTTTATTACCTGTTTGCAAACTTGTATTATGTTGGGCTCAGGCTCGCGTGTAAAAAAGCTGTGGGACATCCTTGTGCTTTTACTTTTCATATTTCCGCGAATTATCCCTTAGGGTTTG
The DNA here is from genome assembly GCF_048455015.1 of Haemaphysalis longicornis. Lineage (NCBI taxonomy): Eukaryota > Metazoa > Arthropoda > Arachnida > Ixodida > Ixodidae > Haemaphysalis > Haemaphysalis longicornis. The sequence continues at coordinate 208,539,482 of NW_027526407.1, read as the reverse complement.
TTTTGTTTGTTTTGTAACGGCGCGAGGCCGACTCCGGTTTCTTATCTAGCGTTTCAACCGGAGCGCCTGTTTGCTCTTTTTGTCGTACGTCCCGTCGGACAATATTGTTTGATATGGAAAGGGTGCCACCTTGTCGCTAACTTGATTTTTCGTTTCTTCGACAATGTTCTCGATCCTTTTCCCTTGGATCTGAAATTAATAACGTTCCGAGAGTAATGCATGCATAGCAAACGCCGCGCAACTCACTTTATCGACGTTCATCTGTGCACGTCATACAGCGGATTGCTTCTGCGACGTTTGTGTTTCATTCTAGTCTTTTCTAGAGCAGGAGCTCGCTAGCTCGCTGCGTTCAGAAAAAGCTTTGCGTCGTTCTTGGCTACGCCGTAATATTCTGTTTCCTGTGTGTGCTGCACATCGCAGCGCGAAAAAATAAATTTTTGTACGCTGGACCACGCTCTTTCGTCTCCCTTCATAACATTGAAACTCTTTGTTGCGTGTGATAAATCAGCTTTATTGTTCTTTTTTCGCTTCCTGTTTTTGCAAGGATTGCAAAGCGTGGAAGCGGAAAGATACATGGTGCAACATATATCTCTTCATGTTTTGATCCTTGGCGTTTCTGCAGCGTTTTTAATGTTCTTAAGTAAGTACCCACTCATCGAAACTTTTTTAGCGTTCTATGCATTCCAGAGCAATCAACGGATTCATTAAGCGTAGTCTGAACGACGCGTACTTGGTTTCTTTCAGTTTTTAGGGGCGAAGCTCCTAAAGCCATGGGTCTGTCCATCTCTTGTGTCTCGTGGTACGTGACCGCCGCATGCTTTCGGAGATGTCGCAAAGTGGGCCGCGTTGCACGCGCAAGAGCCGGCTGCAACCGCCAGCGCAAACTCGGCACCGGGAGCGCGAGCTTGTCTGTGTTCGCCAACGGAGGCGCGAGCGCACGTGCACTGCGAGTGGGAGATCACGCAAGAGATCACGCCACGAACGCAGGCAGTCGTTCTCGGAGATCGAACGAGACGCAAGGACCTTTGCTCGTTTCCTCTCGTCTTGTTCGGGCACAAGTTCGCCCTAAATAAAAGTTATTTCTTTACCGTTGTGTCCCATCTTACGTGACAAATTGTGGTGGAGGTGCGGGGTAGTCCTCGATGGCGCGGGGTCTTTCACCAGGTCTGGGCCTGGGAGCATTGACTCCGAAAATAAAAGTTGATTTGTACAATGTACGCACACAGTCTTACGTCTTTCTTAATGATGTAATGGGCGAACTTTCACGGGAGAGTTACGGTTACCGATGATCTCCCCCTCTCGAGCTTCGCCCCACTTATCATCATTCATCCCGTGGATATGGCGTGATTTTTTTTATTGCATTATCGATAGGCCCGCAGCAGTCCGTGACTACGCAGCTGCCGTATTTACAACTTTTGCTTCAAGAAAAGAAGCAATAGAGATTTTAAAATCCTTAAACACGACGGCGCAGCGCTTGTGCCAGAGCACACAGAAGCCGTTGCCGTTCGCGGCCGAAGTCTACGGTAATTTACTTAGAAAAATAAAACCCCATTGAAGGCAGGTGATATATACAATGACTGGACTATTCATCGCTAACTACTAGGAAAAAAATACACACTTAATCAGCGCGCAGACACCAGAAGCAGCGAGCGTTTGCACGCCAAGAGCTGGCCAATACGCCGCACGCGGGGCGGCTGGATGCCCTTCGTGCGGTGGTGGCGCCTGTAGTGGCGCGCGCGGTCCCTATATGAAACGTGCGCCGAAGTTTCGTGACCAGTAAAGCATTGAAGGACTCTGATTTTACTAAGGAGCCGGCCGGTCGAGATTTGGAGGAGTGACAAAGACGAATGGCGGCCCAGTTGCTGAGTCGTGTTCGATCTCGATTAAGAGCTGACAAAGCTCACGCACAGAGAAATAAAAAATTAGAAGAGTGGACACGCGGGCTTATCGCGGCTGAGTGACCTGACTCGCGCACCATCCGGCAGTCGGCGCAAGTGGTAAAAAACTATATATTTAAAATTAAGCTAACACACAATATTATACTTTTAAAATTTTGTTACACATTAGACTACACATTTTGTTTGTGTAATAAGTTGAATGGCTGTGAATGTAAATTTTTGTGGCTTCTTTGCGCCAAGCGGGTGAACAGGCCACAACGCACCAAAAAGTAGTACCTAAAGAGCCACAGCACCGGGCCATGAAACAAAGCGTACTTAAACTAAAGTGCAGCGTATTCAAAAAAGCGTGAGATAGTGTTACACGTTCAGTAGGAATGGATCATTTGTGTGTCCTAACGCAACGGTGACCGTCGAACTACTTCAGCGTTGTGCCTTTGCGCGTTCTTTGAACCCGCAGCGGGGCCGGTGGACGGACGCGTTGCACCGACGGCTCCGTCTCTTTTGTGGCATTGAAACTGCGGTAGTACTCCTGTACGTGTCTGTGAGGTGCATTTTGGTGTCGGTGGCTCTGTGAAGTATACCTGACTGGTGGAATAACATCGTTTTCCTGCTGTGGCCGCCGCTGAAAACGTAAGTCACCATTTCATTTTTCCTTGCGCCGTGCGGGAGAGCTCGCGCTCGTTCCCGCCAAAACTTCAGCTGTCGTTTATAACAACTGGCGCACGTGAGTGCTGCTTAGCGTTGTTGGTTCTTGCGAAGAAAAAAGCGGTCACATACATGTACTTCCATTTGTGTGACGGCAGTTCTAGGTATCCTTTTTCCGGCTTTGTGTTTTCCGAACAAGCGGCCGTGCTCCCACTGCTGGTTCACGACGTTCAGCATGCGTTTAAGCAAGACTCGTGTGCAGTGTAAGAGTTGCGGAGGTTCTAAGCTGACTTACTTAAACTCTAGCTATAAATGAAGCTTCCGTTTTATTATTTTCTTGAGCAAAGTAAAGATATTGTCGAGCGACAAAGTAATTACACTGCCGCTGGGCTTCTCCGTCGGTTCCGTTCGCATCTGGCGCGTCTGACGAGGCAGATGTCGAAGCGACTGAAACCTGACTGCAACACCGTACCAATTTAATTCTTTATTTGCGGCTTTGTTTTGTTACCCCTCAAAATATAACGCATTCAAAGGTCGCAAGGTTTGTATTCAACCTCCAAGTCGGCATAGATGCCTTGCAAAAAAAAAAAAAAAAAACAAACTGAACGTTCGTGGGTTCCGAACTCATTGTGTAGTGCGTTGCCTTGTAGTCTCTGGGTTCCGCGTTGTTAGCGAACAAAACTTACGCTAATAAAACGTTGACGGCACGACATTTCAGTCGCGATTAAATGTTTATGGAGTACAGTAGCCACAGCAAAATTTCGCGAAACTGCTGCCGTGTTGCTTTGTGTATTGGACTTTTTAATTACCTTGCGTGACTGCAACAAAGGTGAAGCCCATTTTCGCTGAAATTCCGGACTGTTTTCTCAAAAACGAGCCAAGTAACTGCTACCGTAGAACGACGTATTGATAAATGAATAGTGCAGTACGTTTTATGTTTCATAGCGAGTGTTAACAAGCTAGAACTTTAGGCACGGACATATTTTCACACGGACATGTGGTAAGGCTGGTGAAAAGTGCTGTATTTAGTAAGCAGCGTGCATTTAGCATTGTAGTGAACTATTTTTTTACTTATTACAGGCGCTACGACGCACAGGTGTTTCCCGTGGACAAGTGGCGGATGCTGCCGAGACAAGCTTTCCAAGCTGGCCTATTCTACAATAGTGCTGTTGAACCATATATCGTGATCTTGGTAGGTCGGAGAATTAGCGGGGATAATGGTCCTTTTTTCATTTACCTGAATGCTTCTGTTTTGTAGGCAACTCAAGCAGTGAAACGAAGCATAATCGGTTCGCGCTTCATGAGCAGTGCTTTTTAAAATATTTTCTCGACTATTGTGTGTGCTTGCTTTCGTGTTTGTGTTCGTATTCTTGCCACTGTTAAGCCAGGTTTCTTGTAAATTTGATATGCATAATAAAAAAACTAGAGAGAGAGACTCGGCGTGTTGTGTTGCTCAATTGTTTTTGACAAGTCACGTAATTGCTTCGCAAAGTTGGTGCAGTTTGTTTATTGTGTCTCGCGGTCCCATTTCTGTTTTATACATGTCATTGTACAAAAAATTATTTGACGAGTGCGCTATAAATAAATCACGCGCACTCGTTAAATAATTTCCTGTACAATGGCATGTATAAAGCAGAAATCGGGCAGCGAGGCAACCCATAAAATACGCTTTGGTCATAAGGACTAGCCACAAAGCCAAAAAAGTTGGGCCCATCTCCCCGCGAGGGGGACTCGAGTAAATGCGTCGCATAGGGGGTGGGTGTATTGCGTTAACGTTTAGTATTTGGGGAGTTGGTGGTAGTGAATGCGTTATATCAGCAGCTTCTTGACGTAGTTTGAATGAGTCAATGATGATGATGATGATGGTTGGATGTTTATGGCGCAAGGCCAACTGGGGCAAAGAGCGCCAAAACAATAGTCATATAAGAGGGGTGAAACCTTAAACACTAAGTAAAGTCAGCAAAAACAAAAGTAAAATCACAAAACGACAATGAGCATGGCAGGTGTATAGGGCCAGATTTCATGATGTGCGATAGGAAATGAGGTTTAAAAACTTGACGTCTGACAAATACTCAAACACACGTTTCACGGAAACAATGGCATCGTCACCTAGAAAAAACAATGGATGTAGGGGAATATGTTGTCTGTAGAGTTCTCTGAAGTGTTTGTGTCGTGTTGTGTGAAGTGCCTTGCATGTGATTAGTATGTGCACTACGGATAGGGCCTCTCCACACCTGCTGCACTGGGGTCTAGAAGATTCCGTCAGCAGATACGAGTGCGTTGCATGGGTGTGCCCTATCCGCAGCCTACCCAAGGCGACTTCTGTGGGTCTGTTGCGTGTGTCAGTGGTGTATGGTCCCAAGCGTGGTTTTATAACGTGTAACTTGTTATCTGTCTGTTCACTCCAGTGTGTTTGCCATGTCCTACGCAAGTGTTGTCTTATGTGTGGCTTGAGGTCTGTATATGGTACGGTTGTTATGTCTACAGTGTTTCTGAGTGCAGCAGCAGCTGCCCTCTCGTCTGCCAACTCGTTTCCAGCGATCCCAGCGTGTCCTGGGACCCACCAGAGGAGCAGCTGATGCTTCTGCGCATACACAGACATGATAGTGTTAAATACAAGATTAACTATGTGGTTTTTGGGGGGTGTATGCGATGACACTGCGCGAACAACACTCAAGGAATCTGTGTAGATGATAGACTTTGGAATTTGATTTTCAAGTATGTGTCGTACAATCAGTAAAATTCCCTATGCTTCTGCTGAAAAACTTGTTGTGTGGACGCTCATGGTTCTGGCTGCACTGAAATTCAGACCATGAGCAGCGCAGGAGACCATAGTGGAGGTTTTAGACGCGTCACTGTAAAATTTTGCAAGTGGGTATTTAAACTGCAGAGACAGAAAGTGCTGCAGTATTGCAGCTCGCGGTACCCGATTTTTGTGAAGTTTCATAAAAGAAAGGTCGGAGGACACAGGACGAACTTTCCAAGGAGGTAAAGTGTCTGAAAAGGATGATCTGTACACATCTAAAAACGAAGCGCTCAGATCCGAAGCTCGCTCTCGCACTCTAAGTGAAAAGGGCAGAGGAACGGATGGGCGATTTACAAAAAGCACAGATGTGGATGTGTCGTTAAAAACAGGATAAAAAGGATGGTTATTCAGCAATGAAATTTTAAAAGCATAAAGCAAGTCCATGTACGTCCGTTGGTTCTCAAGGGTCCACTTGTTACACTCGGCATAGAGACTCTAGATAGGGCTAGTGCGAAAAGCACCCGACGCAAGCCGTAGCCCCAAGTGTAGCACTGGGTCAAGCATTCGAAACGCTGTTTTACTCGCCGACCCATATACCACACTGCCATAGTCTAAACGAGACCCAACCAAAACAGTATAGAGCCATAGTAGGAGTTCTTTGTCGGAACCATACGATTGCTGGGAGAGAACCTTAAGTATATTCTTTGTTTTTGGACATTTATGTTTAAGTTCCTTGATGTGTGGAATGAATGTCAGTTTCTGGTCAAACTAGTGCTCCTTGTTCACAGGAAGCGACACGCCATTAAGAGTAATGTCTGGGTCCGGATGGACCCCGCGCTTCCTGGAGAACACAACGCAGGAGCTTTTTGCAGGATTCAATTTAAACCCATTCTTGTCTGCCCAGCCGGCACGCTTCTTGACGCCGAGCGGGACTTGACGTTCGCATATTGACATATTACATGATTTAAAAGATATTTGCACGTCGTCTACATACATGGAACAAGAGATTGTTGGTGGCAGTGCCTTTCCAAGAGAGTTCATCTTTACTATAAAGAGAGTGCAACTCAACAGGCCACCTTGCGGCACGCCATTTTCTTGGACGTGAACCTTTGAAAGTGCACAACCAACTCTTACTCTGAACGTTCTCTCCGACAAATACCTTACAAGGGTGTTCAACATGTTACCCGAAACACCGAATGACCTGAGGTCACTAAGAATCCCATAACGCCAAGCGGTGTCGTAGGCCTTCTCGAGAACTAAAAAGACAGTTAAACAGTACTGCTTATGCACGAAGGCATCCTTGATGTATGAGTCAAGTGCAACCAGTTGATCGTTTGGCGATCGCCCCACCCTAAAGCCTGCCTGGCAGCTCTCGAGAAGACCATTGTACTCGACTAAGTACACGAGCCTGCGATTGATAATTTTCTCGAAGAGCTTGCACAGGCAGCTCGTCAGGGCTATTGGACGGTAACTTGAGGGGGACACCGGGTCCTTTCCCTCCTTCAAGAAAGCCACTACAATGGCCTCCCTCCAAGAGTGTGGAATGTGCCCCGAAAGCCATATTTCATTATATAGATGTAGAAGTGCTTCAAGTGTGTCTCCGTGTAGGTGTTGTATTATTGTGTATGTAATGTTGTCTGGGCCTGAAGCTGAGGGTTTACACGTGCTCAGAGCAGCACTCAGCTCATGTAGTGAAAACAGGGAGTTGTAAGAAGTCTGTGATTTGTTGTTGTCGTGTAGGGACTTCTTTTCAAAAGAGGCTTTATGTTTCAGGAAAGTGTTCGTGTAGTGTGCTGAACTGGACACGTGTTGGAAGTGTTGTGCGAGTGTGTCAGCCTGGTCTTCCTGTTGTACTGACCAGGGGCAGGCTGTGTGTCTGTTGTCCTTTGAGTTTGCGTATACGTGTCCATACCTTGCGTGTGTCTGTGTATGAGTTTATAGATGTTATGAATGAGCGCCAACTATCTCTTTTTGCCTCACGGCACACACGTTTTCCGAATGCCTTGGCCCGTTTGAACAAGAGGAGGTTTCCCGACTTGGGGTGCCGATGGAGGCTACCCCACACCTTGTTCTGGGCCTCTCGCGCCCGCCTACAGTCCTCATCCCACCACGGCCTCCGCTGGTTGCGCGGGGCACCAGAGGCGTGGGGAATGGACTTTTCGGCGGCGTCGAGGATGTGCGCCGTGAGCAGTTGGGTAGCTTTTTCAACGTGTAGGTGTCCTATGGATGTGTGGTGTAGTTTGGATGTCTCTGTAAATGTACTCCAGTTAGCTCTTGCTTCAATAAACCTTTTATGGGATGATGGACTTCTCGGGCCTGTACGTATATACGTTAATGAAGTGGGGAAATGGTCACTACCATATGGGTCTGTGCCCACACCCCACTCAAGACATGGAAAGAGAATTGCAGAGCCAATAGCCAGGTCACGATGTGAGTATGTGTTGTGACCTATGTTATGGTATGTAGGCTGTTTATTGTAGAAAAGGCATGCTCCAGAGGATGTAAGAAACCTCTCTATCAGGCGACCCCGGGCATCCGTGCGAGAAGAGCCCCAAAGAGAATTGTGAGCATTAAGGTCGCCTGTTATAATGTATGGTTCGGGCAGCTGGTCAACCAGCGCCTCGAAGTCAGAGCTCAAAAGTGTAACATCAGGAGGAATGTATATGGAGCATACCGTTATCAACCTATTAAATATTATTAAGCGTATTGCTACAGCCTCAAGGATAGTGTTTAAAGTGACAGGGTGGCAGGCTAAGAATTTCCAGACGATTATGGCCACACCGCCAGAAGAGTGTGTGCAGCCATCCCTGTCTTTCCTGTATACCAGGTAACTATTCAAGAAATTTGTGTGTTTAGAATTCAAATGTGTTTCCTGAACACACATTACACTTGACTGATTGATATGCAGAATCTCATACACGTCGTCAAGATTATTCAGAAGGCCTCTGCAGTTCCATTGAACAATATTTTCTCCTTCCATTATTTAGTGTGAGAGCTACAGGAGTGTGTATGTTTATGTGTCGTCTTTTGGGGCTGTGACTCTTGGATTGGGCTTTTTGGGCGGCCTATCTGTAGGCTTGGACGTCGGAGGCCGCTCCTTGCGCTGCGTTGCAGGCAAGAACGGCACGACGTCCATCTCGTCGTCCGATGTCCTGGGTGTGCCCGTGGAACCGGGCCCCACGGACTGGGCCCCCCTTCGGGGGCCCGTCGTTTGAGCCGCCACCGCCGCTGGTGTCGGGGCCACCAGAAGTGGCACGGGCGGTGCGGTGGCGGTGGGAGCCGGTGCGGGCACGTGGTGTCCATGGCACCCTCCAACCCACTGGAGGACGGGAAGGCAGAGACGGGAGCGGCACCGGTCCCGACGGACGAGGTAGCCACCACAACCGATGCTGGCTCAGCGAGCGGAGTGGTGCCGGTCTGGGCTGCCTGAGGCACCCCAGGGGGGGGGGGGGGGAGCGGAGGCGGGACCAAGTACGACTCGCGGTACTGGGTCCCCGCCGAGACCAGACGCCGCTCCGCCCCCCGGCGAGCCGCGTCGGCGTACTTGCCCAGGGGGAAAGAGGCGAACCTCTTTCGCACCTCTGGGAAGGTGATGTTCTCGTTTACTTTCAAGGCAAGGATCTGTTTTTCTTGTTTTTCGCAGCTCCTGGAATAGGCAGCGTGTGGTCCCTGGCAGTTCGCACACGTGAAGCTCTCGGATTCGCATTTGTAGGTTAGGTGATCGTGTGCTGCACATTTTGCGCACGTCGGTTTACCACGGCAAGAGGTTGTGCCGTGCCCAAACCGCTGGCACTTGAAGCAGCGGCGTGGATTTGGCACGTAGGGTCGGACCGGACATCTCATGAAGCCTGCGTTGACCGACTCAGGAAGTGTTGAGCGGTCAAATGTCAAGACTATGTGTTTGGTAGCTAATATTTGGTCGTTTCGGCGTATCGTGATTCGCCGCACTGCTGTCACGCCCTGATCGCTAAGGCCGTCGAGCAGATCTGCTTCAGTCTGATTTATTAGATCTATATCAGAGATGACGCCCTGGCAGCTATTCAGACTGCGATGGGGCGTGATCTTGATGTCAACATCGACCATGCGCGTTTGCTTCAAGAGGTTACAGGATTGTTTGTTTTGGACTTCAATTAGGACTTCTCCGGTTGTGAGCTTTTTAGCCTTGTACGATTTGCCTACAAGGATTTCAAGAAACTGGGAAATGAGAAAGACAGACTGGGAAGTGATGGGTTTTGATTTATCTAGGGATTCCATTACCAGGAAGCGCGAGAAATTATCGAGCTTTGGAATGGAGATCGAAGACAAAGGAAGAAAAGATACTTCGGTGCGGCCCCTTTTAAGGGACCGATTAAGGTTGGGGGGGGGGGGGGGGGGTTTGAAAATGCCATATGATAATTGGAAAGCAGGGAGACTGGGGTACTTTCTTCTTTGACCTTACCCTGGTAGTCAAAGGGGTCCCGGAGCTCACTGCCTGGTAGACAGGCAGGGAGCCCATCGGCCGGAGCTTGACCAAGGCCCCGACGGCCACCGTTAGAGGTTTCTACCATTCACCTTAAAAACACATCACCACGGTAGGACACAGCTTATGTTGGGGGCTCGGGGTCCGCGGTATCGCCAGTACCGTCACCAAGATTACTCTAGGTGCCCCGTGCGGGGTTGAATGAGTCAAGGATATAAGGCGCGTTCGTAGCCTCCCATTCTGTGTCGGCTTTGTGGCGCAGTGCGTAGAGCACCATGTACATTGCGTTCCGCCCGCAGGGTCGAGGGATCGAAACAAGGCGCCGGATAGTATTTTTTTTTATATAGTGTAGGGGGAGGGGTGCGGACTACGACTACGGACGTCAACGCGGGTGACATCGTGAGTTACTGAAATGCTCTGCATTTAAAATGTGCATGAAAATAACCTGGGGTCCACCTATAGGCAATATCATGGCAACATACTTTGCCAAGCGCTGTCCAATATTGGCCTTCCAGAGCTTGGCCAATTGTTGGCTTGTCACCTTTCCCAAGCGCCAGCCAATGATGGCGGCCGAGGTATTGCCAAGCTCGGACGCATTGGCCACTGATGATTTGCCATGCTTGGTATTGGCAATTTCTGCTGCTTGTGTAGCGTTTACGTGCCGAAAACGACGGTGGTGAGTTGCGGAAGTGGCCGGCCGGCCGGCGGTCCGTAGGCGAAGCAGGCGTTGTGCGCTGTCGCTGCACTGAATTATGTGAGCCGCAGGCTGCGTTGTATTATACTAGCAAGCCATTGCTAGCTTGCCCAAGTGTTACTGCTGTTATGTATTATGGCCGTGATGCACTGCAAAGTCGTCCGGGCTAACGAACACGGCGAAGTAGCCGTATCTGCATTAATTTGGCTTATCTGGGCCAACGCCGCCTGTATAAACAGTGCCTAACGCGTGAGCGAAAAATGGCCAAACAGCCACTCTCCTGTTGCTCTCTCCTACCCTTCCCCGCTCCGTAGCCTTCCAGCGTGCTTTCGTGTCCGCCAGCCAGCGCCGCTTCTCGGAAACTATGAAAAATAGTGGAAAGCTTGTTTAGCGTTCCCGAGGCGGCGCTCCTACGCCTTCTTGTTTTTCACCATGCCTGTCTGTCTTGGTCTGTCACTGATAAAACTTCCTGTGTCACGAAAAAAAATCCCTTGCGCTGCCGCAGGCTGATGCCGGCTTTGCGGGCTTATCTACTCGGATCACAGTCCCTGAAATTTTCTGAGTGGGGCATCCCACCTCTATCCCCTCCGCATTTAGGTATTATTTTGACCCTGCTGGTCGCACTCCGCATCGGTACGCACTTCTAAAATTGAGGACTGTACTGTAGAAGCACCCGGACAGCGTGGCGGGATGCCAGCTGCTTATTTTTTTTCCCCTATAATTTTCTGAAGTTTACAAGCACGTGATATTATTGGAAAGTAATCGTAGAAGTGAGCGCCTGAACAAAAAAAGTGCACGCAATTTTTTCTTCTCTAAATACTCCAGAAAGAAAAATATCAGTAAAATAATGGCTGCCCCATCCGAAAATATCGTTTTTCTGTTAGCTATATGTCTACCCGACAATCAGTATGTTCTTACACTATTTCAGTCCGCCTCCGTCTTTATCTTTGGAAAAATGCAGCAAGTATGAAGCGAGCGACACGTTGAACGAGATCCCCCAGTGCGCCACAGAACTAGCGCCCCGTCGCGGCTAAGATGTAAGCGAAACGGTCCTTGAAGCCCAACAGGCAAGCTGACAGACACACGTCGTAGAAGTGGGTGCAGCGTTCGCGACTCGCGAGCAGTGACGTAAGGCGAGATGTCCGCTGGCACGCGCCACATAGCGGATCAGTGCCTGAACTAAGCGTTCCTACCCTTCCCATTGAAAAGCGCGCGACGCGTCAGGCAATGTTAATACAGGCGGCGTTGTCTGGGCATAACCAGCAGCCGTACATTCATCCTAAGTTTTACACATGGGTGCATACCAAGCTGCCTGCGTACAAAGCGAACACGCTCGCCGACGCCGATAACGCGCGCTCGTCGCTTCGCTTTGGTGCGTCAGGTACGGTAAAAACGCGTCTTTCGTCGGCATATAACAGCTTTGCTCGAGGCGGGGTGAGTGCGCAGTGCATTGAAACCTTCAAATTTGGTTTTCGTTCTACATCGTATATCAATTCCGGTATCGCAGGCATTGCATAGGACTGTTCCACACTTGCCGTTTTTTCAAGCGTTTGCTCTCTTTTCTCTGGTCATATTTTGGATAGTTTCATTAAACACGTATTGGCAGATTGCACCTATTCAGTCGGAACTGTGTGTTTTCTTGTCATATCTTTTTAGGCAGGGCCTTTGGCGGTCAGTAGTACTCAGTAGGACGCTCACTGCTGCTTGCCATGGCGCCCACACAGCGCCCAAATATACTTTCGCCAGGTGCCCGTTCTCGGCATGCGTTTCTTTCGCGAGCCCTTGGGGCAACAGGCTTGTTTAACGTTCAGCTCGCTCTCGCTCTTCGTCCTGATTTTACAAAAAAAAAGACAAAGGGATTCAGGCTATGTGAGCAGCGTTATCATTTTGTTAACACAAACAATAGCTGAATTGCATTAGGAATGTGCCTAACTAGCGTTGCGAAACTACAAAGACCCATATTTTTAGTGTTGCTAATAGCTTGACCGCATGATTGCTGAATAGAATAAGGGAACATGTGTTTTAAATAGGTGGCATGCACTGGAGGCAATACTTGAATACTAGTTGCAGTTAAATTTACAGACTATTCGCAAATCATCTGTCATTGCAAGCAGTTTCTGCACTGTATTACCTATCACCTGTGCAGGTCTACAGGTGCCATCAAGACAGAGCCAACCAGCCAGCTGCATTCGTCATACCAAACATGGTGTAAGCACTTCATGGATCCTGCCCTCACAGGACTCACAAAAGTGGCCGTGCCAACTGTTCTCCCAAGTTATTCAGTTGTATTGATTACTGCCTGCAATGCTTCTTGCTGCCTTATTGAGGCCTCTGATGGATACCGCAACTGTATTCCATCTATTGAACCTTGCCATTAGCACCTAAAATCTAACGCGAGACTCGGCACTCAATAAGGCGTGACCAGTGAAAAGACTATAGTTGACTCAAGGAAGAAACTGTTTTTTATAACTGACATGCCTCATCTCATTAAAACCACTAACAACAGCGTATACAGTCTCTAAACTCCACTCGCAAATTATTGTTGCTGCTGGTTGTAATATTGTTAAAACAGTACATCCACAAAAACCCTTTTTCATTATGAAGACTGCCAGGGTAAGAGGTCATGCTAAATGCCGTTTGTCACCGTACGTGCTGCGTGTTGTCGGACTGGCCTAGATGAAGAGAACCATGTTGGTACCTACGTTGTCAAATGTTTATGGGATTCTTTAATGTGCCACCTTTGTCTCATACACGAGAGGCATATACTGCTTCCCTGTTTCTTATATTAGACTGTTCGTATTGACAGCGGAAGGCATGAATTTGTGTGCCTTAATCGAGCCTGGAACCTGTCGGTTGACTACGTGCACGTACCTGAAATATCCCCGCCTGGCCCTTTGCCTTTACTGGGAAGGCGACGCTTTCGGAAGGTAACCCGGCTTCTTGGGAAAATGCACCCTTGCAAGGAACCAATAGGAAGTTGATTTTTTTTCCTCTTAACCTTTTGCGTGTGCATCTCCACTCAAATGTGATTTCTGTTCAATTACTGCTACTGATTTGAAGTTGCCCCGAGGCAATAGACCTCATTAGAGTTCATCAAATAAGCGAGGCCATCAAAGCCTAAGTTTTACCCTTCTTTCACATCCTAACTGGAGAAATTGCCAGACTAAAAAAATTATCTGCGGAGATAGTGGTTGTAAACAGTTGCAAGTATCGCAGTGTCTAGATTATGTTATGGATGATATTTTTGTATGACTGCAACAGCGCACAGAGTCTAAGGGTGTCGTAGATACAAGTAAACCTGTGGATGGCTGAGTCTTCTGCATTTTCTGCATTTTTCTGGGTTTTCTGCATTTTCAATTACCGTGGAAAAAAAATCTTTGTGTGGTTGTGATACCTTTACTTGTGCATTTTTTTCATTCCTGGAAACGTATATTCCTCTCAGTACTGTGTATTGTCTCTGTTGTGTATTACTCACTGTTTATTATTATATGTGTGTTGCAAAGAATGATGACAATTTGAACTTGTTGTTCCGTTTAGTGCCATGCAATAAATATTTCTTCATTTATGATGTGTCTCTTTTATGTGGCTCGGCAACATGTGAACACACGACAGAATTCTTAACCAAGTGTGAGTGGTACTGTAAATTGCAATTTCACATTTTCAGAAAAAGGTTTTTTTTTCTTAAAAGCATGCGGGCACTAAGCGTGAGAATGATATATTCAAATAAACACTAATTATTGCATGAAAGCGTCCGAATACCGTACCGATGCCTGTCGCCGTGAGCAGCGCTTTCCAGTCCTTCAAACTACCCGCCAAAATCGGTGTCCGCGAAACCGAAACCGAAAGTGAACGAAAGTATGGTTAGTAGTTTGGCTACCCGGCCGCTCGGTGCGCTACATTACAGTACAGTCATTCGGCCGCAGGGCTCTATGGGAGTGTCCACTCTTACCAAAATTTCTTTCTCTATGGCTCACGCTGCAAAACCTTCCACGCTCATGATGATGGTAGGGCTGCTGCGGAAGCTGACGATGGTTTCGCTACAGGGCTCTGCTCTGTACTCGGGCTTCGTGAGAAAAAGACAACACACCCAGGAAGAACGGAATGAGCGCAAGCTCTCAACTAATCTTTACCAGACGGATCCTCATACGCCTTCCTAGAATTATAGCAATATTTAAAAGCAGCTCTATCACTATAATGTGTGATTCGTCCAATACAATTTACTTGAGTTTGTGCCCGTGCCGTTCTTCCTGTGTGTGTTGTCTTTTTTGGGCGAAGCCCCTGTTTATTCACCAAGATGCACCAACTCGCCCAACACGTTCGTCTAAACCACAGGAGACCTGTGTCTGTGCCACACATATAATGATATGACCAGCTGTCTTACATATGTTTTGATAAAATGAGTGTATTACGATAGAAATTTTTTTTTACAAATTTTGTCTCCAGTCACAACAAAGTTGTCCGTTGAATCTGTTATATACAAAACATATATCCACATGCTATACACTGCGAAAGCCTTAGTTGCTAAAAAATAGTTGTATTGCTTGCCTTCTGTCTTCCTTCTTGTTTTTTTCTTTTTGGAAGGCGACGCTTAGTCAGGCTGCATCAACACAGCTTTCTTCCCATTTTTCGTGCCACATTGCGTTTTCGAACTTATGCTTCAAATTCCTTGTTTGCGCGCGCACTGCTTTGTGGTCAAATGAAGCAAACTTCATACTTGAAGTCAAACGAAAGCCATTATATTGCGCTCTAAAAATAAATCTGTTCCACACCTTGTAGAGCACCAGAAGGTCGCAACAATAGTACCAAAACAATGTTGTTATAAGACGGATTTATTTGTTAGAGGCAGAGGTTATTTGGCCAGCGATACAAAAATGTTGAAGCGGTTCTAAAGGGATCGATGTACCGCCGAAGCTCAACCTCGTTCTCTCTTTCTCCCACTCCGGTGCTGAGGCAGTCATGGTTGTGACCTCTCGCGTATAATATTGGCGTAACGTTTTCCCGGTCCCAGACGAAGCCCTCTGGGCAAGTTAACTTACACTGCGTTCTTGAAACGTTTTAGGCGGGCAACATGCACTACTCGTGTCTTTTTGGATCGTCGGCCACTTTAAGCTAAGCACGAAATAACATACGTAACATTGCTGAGATGCTCGATCACAACAAATGGGCCGACGTATTAGGACAGAAGCTTCTCTGATAGCCCCCGTCATGCAGAGAGAAAGGAAGCATGGTGTCCAGGCAGTTAGTAGGTTGACGGGCATTAAGGATGAAAAATGGGCTGTAACCGGTGGTATCATCCTTCGCGGTGTTATATGCGTATGTTATGAATGGCAACAGCTGTGGTCCGAAGCGACGTACATCGATAGCATGGTCGTCATAGTGCGGCTGCTCCGTTTCGTCAGACCGTTAGTCTAAGGGTGGTAAGGCGAAGAGTGGCGAAATTGCAAGGCACAAAGGCTAAGAAGCTCTTCAACCACCGTCTCACAGAATTGGCGCCCACAATCACTGATTATGACTTTAAAGGGACACTGAAGTGATATGTAAACATTGCGGGATTACTAGCGCAAATTGTAGTCCGGAGTCCCCAGGCCATGTTTCGACCACTCTAGGCGCGTTTACGCGATTTTATTTAGTAGAAAAACTAATCCGAAAATGCTGTCCTCCTCTCTTTACGCTCGCCCATTTTCTGTGGCGTTTTCGTGTGACGTCAGGAGGGGATGAGCTGGCAATTGGCTGCGCCACGGCTGCGCTACTGCACGGCTCCCCGGCCGACAGAGTCAGTCGGCCCAGCGTTTCGTCCTCCGGCCGCCGGCGGGTCGTCGCAATCAAGGAGGTTAAAAAAAAATTGCTTGGTCGCAATTCGTTCGCTTAGTTGAAACGAAGCCAAGACACGTTTGTGAATGGAAGAATGTGCCTTTCTTTACTTGGTTTGTTTGTACACTGTATCTAGCTCCAAGTCAAGGTCGCTTCACACAAGCGCTGCACAACCGCACATGCGACGCTTCGCTGACTGGTACGCCAGTAGGAAAATATAAGGCCTCTTGAAGGCGGGAGAAGAGTCAGCGAAGTCAATATAGGTACTAAGGAAATAAAATCAACTGATATTTTTACCGTACAGCGTAAAACTAGGGCGCGGGAAGCACTTTTTTGCGCTGGGCGAACAAGCACAGCGGTCAGCAGCACGACTACGCATCTGCGAACGCTTTTCCGTCTACGAAATGCAATTGCTAGACGTGAGCTACTGTGGAAACTAAACTCGGGCGACGCTTACTGTACGATCGCAGTACAACAAATAGTCACCTAAGCTGCTTGAAATGCCAAAACTAAATAAAAGTGTAAACTGGTTGTACAATATATACCCTATATTAGCAAGGCCTTCGCGTCCCGCTCCGTGGCCCAGCGGTCTGGGGCGCTAGGTATGTCACCGCAAATGTTTTGCGAGTCACGAGTTCGAATTCCCGCGGGTACGTGCTTTTTTTTTTTGTAAGTTAACTTTTTTTGTTTTCCGCCGATGTTTTCTATATTGAGTTCACCTTTTTTTGGGCCGCAACGTTCATGGCTACACGAACTAGTTCACAAAACGCGCGCAGGCTGGCACTGGCGCGCTAGCGAGTTCTCGTTGGCGTGCTGTTGCCATAAGCACCGACTGCTTGCAGGCAGTGGGCACAGGCCAGAATGAACAGACCCTTGGCCTTGTGCGAACACGCTTTTTACGATACAGGCATGAGGGAGGCAAGCTCCAAATATGGGGGAAAAGCGCATGACATTTGGGCGTCTGCGGGTACGCGGAGGGCGTTCATGCACTGCGTAGGTCTCGGCTAGTGAATGCTACGACTACAAGCCGTCCTGGGAGGCTTATCTTGTGCATTTTACAGCCGACAACATGGCAGAAGCGCGGTACGATGATTACTGAGATATTGAGAATGCCCATTCAACAAAGCCATTGGTTATGTTTTACAGAACCGAAACCGAAACCGAAACTTGTGTGATTGCTAACCTTGGGCATCGTCCAATCACGGCGCCCCTCCTCCCAACGTCACAGCCTTAGTTGGTGCGGCCGCCGCAAACCGCGCATGGTAGTTTTTCTTCTTTCGCGCTTTGTAAAATAATTACCGATTTGTCAACCGGATAAACGATGAAAAGTGTGCTAATTTGAGCCAGTCTACGCAGTGCAAGCAAAAACGGGAGCTTGACAAATTCACTTCAGTGTCCCTTTAAGGGGTCCATGTCGTATCAATATGTGCTGGAGCAAGAAGAGCGAGATTTCTGTCGCAGTTGCAGAGGGTAGAGAGGCCGTCTCAGCGTAGCGCGATAAGTAATCCAAGCATACAATAATCCTGTGGTTTCCCTGTGATGAGCGCGTAGAAGGTCCCAGCACGTCTATGCGAACTTTTTCAAAAGTGTGCTATGCCGGGTCCACAAGCTCAAGTCGGCCTGCCAGGACACTGGTGGGATGTTTGCAGCGTTGACATTGGGTGCAAGGAGCCACATAGCGCTCAGTAGTTTTGCGGATCTTATGCCAATAAAAGCGTTGTTGGGTGCGGTGAACAGTGCGTGCTAGACCCAGGTGGCCGGAAATGACGTCATCGTGCGTAATGTTCAGAATAACGTTGCGAAGGCTTTGTGGTACCACAAGAAGAATGCGAGAACCGACTGCGGAATAGTTCTTTTTGAAAAGAAAGTCGTTGTGGATGTAGAAACGGCTAGTAGGGCTTGACTCGGCTGATACAAAAAGGGGTCTTGTCATTGCGTTGATCTCGGTTGGACACAGGTATATCGCGGAGCGCCTGTGACCGAGGCGAGGCACTCATCAAGGTTGTCAGCATCTGAGTCCGTTGATTGTAATTGCAGCGGAGAAAGGCAGTCGACATCTGCGCGCTTGCGGCCACTTTTGTACGGCCCCTACAACAACAATATGATTATATTGCTGTTGTCAGGGAGCCCAGAGCGCCAGACGGCCACACATATATCGAAGATTGATGAGCCAGCAGAGGGAATGGTGGTCTGTGACGATTGTGAAGGTATTTCCACAGCGGTAAGAGCGACATCGTTGTGTGGCGACAACGACAGCGAGGTACTCTTGTTCCGTGACTGGGCACTTTTGCTCTGGCTTTCTGAGTTTGCGGCTCGCATCAGCAATAACATGCTCCCCGTCACTGTGATGTTGCACAATGACTGGCCCTAGTCCAACATCGCTGGCATCAGTTCGAGATTTCGTTGGTGCTGGGTGATCAAAGTGATGAAGCACCGGATCTGACGGCAAGAGATGCGTCAGGTGGCGAAAAGCGATGTCACAGTCGGAGCTCCGTTTGAATGGGACGTTCGTCTGGAGATGGCATGTGAGAGGGTATGCTATGTCGGCGAATCCGGGAATACAACGGCGAAAGTAGGAGCATAGTCCTAAAAAGCTGCCTAGTTCCTTAACCAAGCACTGTCCTTTACAGCGGCTGGCTTATAGAATTTTTAGTGGACCTGGTCGGACGCCCTCTTTATCGACAACGAGACCGAGTAGAATTGTTCGTCTTTCGCCAAATCGGAATTTTTTCGATTGTAGGATGAGACCAGCGGTGTCCAAACTGTCCTAAACAGTTGCCAACGAGCGTTGTGCTCTTCAAAAGTGCGACCGGAAATCACGATATCAACCAGGTAGCACATGAACACTTCACAATTTAAGTCCACGAAGGACGGTGTCCATAAAGCGCTCAAACGTGGCAGGGGCGTTACAAAGTCCAAAAGGCATTACATTAAATTCGAAAAGTCCATCGGGCGTGACAAGCGCTCAAACGTGGCAGGGGCGTTACAAAGTCCAAAAGGCATTACATTCAATTCGAAAAGTCCATCGGGCGTGACAAAGGTGTTGTCTTTATCGTCGAGGTGCACAGGAATTTCCCACTAGCCTGGCCGTAAATCAACTGTGGAGAAGTATGAAGGCGAATATCGACAGCCTATAGGATCACCTATCGCGGGCAGTGAATATTCGTCTCTTGGTAATTTCGTTAAGGCGCCGGTAGTCGACGCAGAAGCGCCATCTTTCTTTTTAACGAAAATCACCAGCGCTGCACAAGGACTTAAAGATTCAGTAATCACGTACTTCTGCAACACCTCATCGACTTGTTCGTTAATGGCTCCTTGCTCAGAGAGAAGTAATAAGGCTTTTCCGTTTGGGCCGGGCTATTTCAGTGTTAATTAAAAGGTGGGTCCATGTGGTCGGTACAGAGGAGCGTTCATGTTGGCGGGAAATATGAAACACACATGTACCGCCTAAGCACTTGTACCAACACGCGACGTTTCTTTCTGAGGCAAGGAATTCACTTACCATACTCTCCAACTTCGCAGTGTCCACAGGGGAATTTTTAGAAGGAGAATCCAAGGTTTCGGTCAAAACCGCCACTGAAGAAGAAGACGCGTATTAGGAGAGTTTCGCAAGCTTCAGGCCACCAGGAAGCACGGCGGGCTCAGCAGAGTAATAAAATGCGGTGTATCCTTGGACAACCGAAACAACTGGCCACGGCACCAGAACGTCTTTTTCGGCACAAGTCAGAGGAACTGGTTTGACCAATGCTTCAAAGCCATCTACGTCAACTCCTGGGCAGAGAGCAGAAACCAATGCGGCTGACCTCGCTTGTATGATTGTGACACACAATACCCTAAAGGCATGGTTATCAGAAGAAGAGCCTTCCACAGGGGCAGGTAGTGCGGTCCCGTCCACGTAAATATCTTCGTTGCGACAGTCAACGGTGGCCCCGCACTGCTTCAAGAAATCCACACCCAAAATGACATCGTGCGAGGATCGGGGAAGCTGTGCAAATTTCGCTCTTAACGTGTGGCCGCAAACGAAGCATTCACTGAGCAAACCCCAAGAGGACACAGGCACTCACACAAACACCACTAAAAGTACACATTCGGTCCCAGTTAAGCTTTCGGTCCCAAGGCAGGCTTTGAAAGCTAAACTCAAGACAGACACTTTTGCTCCAGTATCAATCTAAGACATTGTTCTGGGGTCATCGGCCACTACCTAAACTGTGTTTAGCAAGATACAGGCGAAGGTAGTTCCAATTAGGGTGTAACAATATATAACAGTGTACTTTTCTTACAATTTGAATCTGAATGGCTTTGTTGATTACATTGGCAAAAAGCTCTCCTCAGTCACGGGAATTTTATCGCTCTGCTACTCATTAATGCGTCGAATACTTCAGCTTGAAATATAATAGGCATTACGCATGTCCCACGTAAATTACTGCTGCCTAGTTAGAGCAACAGCAACCAAAACCAATATAAACTTACTTCTTGCATAGTAGAAAAACGTTCGGCGTCCGTAGGATTTTTGATCCAATAAAGTCGATTTCTCTCTCTCTCTATCTCGGCGTACATTTGGGAATAAGGACGGCATGTGCAGCACAAAGGAGGTTTTGCGAAAAGACCAGAGTCCAGAACCCGTCGAACAGTCCCATCGAACATGAGGTGTTTATTGACACATTGCCAAAAGAAAAGAAGAAGAAGGTCGTGCGTGAGTTTAGACTGATTTGGTAGGAAACCTGTTGTCCAATCTCCACGTACATATGTGCTTGATTTGAAGCTATGAACCAGACTACATTTTCTAACATCCTCCGACCGGCGGAACGAGGAGCATTAACTCGAAGCCTCCAGGCGATACAGATGTTGCACTGCTCGTCTAATACGAGATGCGTCCGCCTTCTTGAGAAGACAAAGACGAACTGTGGTGTCAGAGCCTGGAAAAGTTTTAAATGCAGAGCATTTGTATAATTCAGGATGTCGCCCGTGCGTCAGCGTCCGCAGCAGCCAGCCTCCCCCTACACTATAAAAAGAAATAACAGTTACCGGCGCCTGGTTTCGATCCAACGACCCTGCGGGCGGAACGCAACGTACATGGTGCTCTACCCACTGCGCCACGAAGCCGACACAGAATGAAAGGCTACGAGATCCGTCCGCCTTCTTGAGAAGACAAAGACGAACTCTGGTGTCAGAGCCTGGAAAAGTTTTTTTCAATCACCGCCAGATTCCAAAGCGACCTTGGTGTTTTCTCGTTCGCAATGAGGACGACGTCGCCATATTTAGCGTCGCTAAGATGCATTATGTACAGTGTGGGCGGATGGCAGCTGCAGTATGTATTCTCTACGTCACCTACTCCAAAAGGCATCTAGTAACTCTTTCTGTCGTCGCCAGCGTCCTCGAAGTTCTTCTTCTGATGACTTCTTCGGGAGCTCTGAGATTCCACCTTCCGGCACAGCCAGCAGTCTTCTGCCGATCAAAAAATGTGCGGGGGTTAAGGGTTCCTCCTCTAGGGATGCTGAAAGGGTAGTCAGTGGCCACGAGTTTAGAATGGCTTCAACTTCTATAAGCAAAGTGTACAGTTCATCATAGCCAAAACGGTTGGCGTTCAAAACTTTTCGCAGTGATTCCTTGATCGTTCTTATAAGTCTTTCCCAGAACCCGCCCCACCAGGCGGCTCGTTTGGCTATGAATTTCAGGTGTATTTGGTCCATTTGGTCCAAAGTATTTCGATACTTTCTCATCTCGTACCGTCCTCTAAATTGTTTTCAAATCTTTCGAAGCTCTTTTAAAAGTGAGGCTGTTGTCAGAACATACTGTCTTGCAAATTCCTCTCCTTGCTGTAAAGCGACGGAATACATCTAAAAAGTCTTACGTGTTGAGACTTCGCACAAGCTCGAGGTAAAGTAAAGATGGCAATGCAACATTTCTTGGCTCCGTCCCCTTCTCGATGGTACAGTGGTCCAGTAAAGTCAACTCCAATGATAATGAACGGTTCGCATTTGGTGACTCTATTCCTTGGGAGAGGGCGAATGGCTCGCTCATTGGCTTCGCTGGAAGTTTCTTGCTTGTACTGCACTGACGGATCACTTTTTTAACCATTTGACGACCTCTGATTATCCAATATCGTTCACGTAACTGCACCGACGTATCTACAACGCCGGCGTGAAAAAGCCGTCGGTGCTCGTTTTCAATTATTATTTTTTAGTATTTGTTGTTTGGGGGCAGTATGATTGGGTGTTGCTCGCTGCTCGTGAAGTTGGAATTCTGTAGCCGTCCTCCCACTCTAATCAAACAGTCCTTATCACGGCGGGGCAAAAATTTGCTGATCACTGGGTGGCTCAAATATTCAGGATGAAACGCCCGTTCTTAAGCTTTGTAAATCCAACAATTCTTGGCGTGTTAAGTTTCGCAAGTGAGCAGGGGTCCAGTTATTTCTCGGGGAGGGTTACGAGAATTGCGGACAAACCGCATTATCCAAGCCGTGATGTTCAAGACCTTCGTCATGTTGTTGATCCTTGCAAGGTCAAAAAGCTCGGAACCCTTCCTTTCAGTTACGGGTGAAACTTGTGTCCGTTCTTATGTGGTTTCCGCATAATGCTCGCCGCCAAATGTTCTATTTGGCCATTTGTCGGTTCTTTTGAGCAGCCAGTCAGGTCCTACCCACCAAAGTTTGCTTTCTTTCAATTTCTTAGCCGATATTCCCCGCGTGAATAAATTTGCATGGTTCTGATCTCTCGGGCAGTAACGCCACTGCTCAATATATGTTAGGGAATGAATCTCACTGACGTTGTTTGCCACGAAGGTATCCCACTTTCCTGGGCTCGAGTTGAACCATCTTAGAACCGCAGACCAGTCTTTCCAAAACAAAACATGGCAGCGGGTACCATACCTCTTCTGTACGGTTGACATCAGCCGAACTGATGTTAGAGCCCCAAGAAGTTCCAACCTTGGCAGGGTCTGTTTTCACGGGGGCGACTCTTGTTTTGGCGATGAGCAGTCTAGTCATTATGCCACTGGTAGTTCCGAATCGCACGTAGACTGCAGATCCATAAGCTGATGTGCTTGCATCAGAGACCTCGTGGAAGGTTGTTTTGCTGGATTCATTTGACAGCACAAAGCTTGGTACCTGTATGACGTTAAGAAGGCGAATGCCTTCGCACCACCTGTCGCATTCAGTTTTTAAGTCTTCCGGCAAATTTCTGCCCCAGTTCACCTTCCTGTTCCAAGCCCTCTGAAAGCGTACCTTGGCTTTCACTGTGCACGGAGTAATAGGGCCGCATAGGTCGTATATCTTGGCTGTGATTTTCAGCATATTCCTCTTCGTGCTCAGAATTGAGGCTCTCAGTTGCATAATTTCAGACGTATCGAACCCCTAGGTATCCTCGTCCTGGTGCCATAGCACACCTATAATTTTCTTCCTTTGAGAGATCGTAACATCAACATCAGAGTTAACGGTGTTGTCTGCTTTAACAGCGGTCTTCATCTGTGGTTCATTAGTCGTCCATTTTCTAAGGCGCATGCCTCCTTTGCTAATGACTTTGGCTGCATTGTCAATAACAACAACGAATTCTCGGTAGAGTCGGCGCCTGTCACAAAATCGTCTACGTAAAATTGATCTTTCATGGCCTTTGTAAGTCCGTCATGTGGACCTGTCAATGTTTCAAAATGGTAGTGTAGCGTGGCCCTCAGTAGAAAGGGACTTGTGGGACCAGGAGCACCAGGAGCTCCGGGAGGAGTAGTAGGAGTTGGCGCACACTCCCCCCTGCCCGCACCCACCTCCATGTGGTGCCCAAGGGCAACGTCGGCGCTCAATAGCCCGACGGATAAAGGGGTGCATGGCAACCGGCCTAAGCGGCCGTGTGGTAGAACCAAGGGTTTCAATGTGTCAGGAGCGCCCGGCCAACTCAGCCCGGCGTCCAACCACCACACACCCGTGGTGCGGGTAAATCCGGACTTGACAACCACTTCGGCCTAGCCGGGGTGGTCACGGACTCGACCTACTCACCTAGCGGCTCGTGCACAAACTGTGTCAGGTCTGACCTCTACCCCATCCGGGAGACCGGTGAGCAATCGTCCCGAGGTCTCCGTTCGGGGGAATGTCCCCCTAGACCAATTGCTCGTCTGATATGACAGAGTTTGCGCGTGGTTTTACTCGGCCCTGAACACTACGGCATGGGTGGTTATCTGTATCGCACAGTACGCCCCCGTGGACGTGTGAGGATTCCGGGTACTACTGCGCGCTCACTGGCAACTCAGCTGGAGGCTAGGCCTCAACTGCTGGTCACCTTTTGCGCAGCCGTACAGGGAGCGCCTTCCATCTTGCCTGTCCCGAGTAGGAGACGATGGGTTCGCCCTGTCCCTGCGATTCGGCAGGTGGGACTCCGGTGGGGAGTGCTGGCGCTTCGGGCAGCCCCCACCTCCACGATTTTGACCCCACACCCCAAACAACCAACAACGACTTTGGCAGTGAGGTTTACACCCGTTTCCATTCAAGTGAGCGCATCTTCTTTCCCGAGAGTCCCGCATTACTCATCCCAGATGACCGGTGCATGGCATCTGGTTGGGCAGACCGCTCTCGTGGGTCTTCCTCGAGCTGGATTCTTTCTCACCGCGGGTGGTCTCCGCATTACAGCTCGTCGTTGCAAAGCGGCGGGTGCATCAAGATACCTAGCACAAAAGGGAACACGGTTGATTCTCCAGACAAGTGGCTTCGGCAAGGTCTGCCCAGGAGTCGGCGGGTGTTCGTGCCAAAAGCGCCGAAGTGCGTCACGGTCGTTCTCCGACAACAACATTTGCAAGAATGCTTTTTCTATGTCGGCTGTTACGGCGACTCTGTACATCCTGAACTTCAAGAGCAGGGAAAGTACCGACGGATTCAGGTTCGGACCAGAGTGTCACACGTCATTCAGTGACAGTTTTCCAGGTGAACGAGATGACGCATCAAAGGCAATTCGAGTCTTGGTTGTTTCCCTGTCGTTGCGGATGGCAGGGTGCGGGTGGCAGGTAGTAGACTGGACCGGCTGCCTCTTGTGTCATTGCGGGGTCGGCGAAGTTGCTCTCAACATATTCACGTATCGTCGCATCGTACCGAAAGAGGAGCTCTTCGTTTTTCTGAAGGCGTCGCGTGATTTTGGCAAGCCGATCTTTCGGTTCCTTTAGATTGAAATCTAGCTCCGGAGCGTTATCCTTCCAGGTAAGGTAAACTTCATACTTGTCATCTTTTCTCCGTATTTTTCTTTTGCATTCAGTGAGAACTGAATCCTCGACAGATTCTTCATCCTTGTGGCTAAGGATACCGATGTGCTCAACCTCCCAAAAGGCTTGCAATTGTTGAGACAGTTTTTTGTTGTCGTCACTGAAATTCTGGGCCACTACCTTCATGAAGCCAGAGGAAAACGTGCCTCGGTTATTCTCCGTGCTTTTTACCGGGCCCTGTAGCGTCCATCCGAAAGATGTCTCAACGGCAGTTAAGCCATTTGTAAGCCGCCGAATTTTTCCGGTTGTGACTTTCCAGTAATAGTCGGATCCTGTGAGTACCTGAATAGTGTCATCTGTTGAGGAAACAGCATCATCGGCGAGGCGAAGATCCAGAATGTCCTCTCCCACGCAAGAAGTAGGGACTGTGAACGGAGTTCCACTGCATATTGTTGGTACCTCGAGGGCTTCGATCAGGATGGCTTCGGTGTCGTGCCGGCTTGTAATCCAGAGTTCCACGCGTCGCAGAGTTTGCTTAGATGGACCCATTGCTCCGAACGTTTGCACATTCAGAGTCTCCTTTCTTACTTCCTTGCAGCCAGCTAAGGTTCTTGGCTGCATCTTCCGTGACGAACGTTCGTTGACTACCGCCGTTCAGAAGGCAGCGGACAAGTCGCGGCTGAGTGAAGCTACGTGCCCAAATTGTAGCTGTTTGTAGAAGAATGGTATCTTAGGCCTGAGTCACAGCACTGGCCACTTGAATTCCTTTCGTGACGAACTGCCTCTGGGTGTCAACTTCCGAAGGACCAGAATATTTGGAGAAGCAGAGGAACGTGAAGTGTCGGCCTTGGCACTTCTGACACACCAGAAATCTCGCGTTCCGACAGTCCTTGGCTCGGTGGAATTTTTCGCAACACTTAAAGCATTGGCCGCTTCGCTTGAGTATGTTCTTCTTTTCCTCAAGGGTTAACAGTAACACGCAGTAAAGGAGTGTTCTTTAGAACTGCAGTAACATACGGTTCTTTGTGCGTTCCGGGAGTGGTGGTAAAGGTGGCTGCTGAAGGTGCGTCGCGATTTCTCGTGGAGTTTCTTCTGGACTGTTGGCCCGTCCGATGCGATTTCTATCGCGTCCTCCCTGCTGCGAACTTCCTTCTTCAAGAAGTCTGGGAGCGCTGAAAAGGTGCTACTAATGTCAGCTTCCTCGGGCTTCTGTTGACAGTACCGAAGTACAAGCTCGTGAGGTAACCGCTTCACGATAGCTACCCTGAGCAGAGCACTGTACTGCCCCTGCTTCACCCCTAATGCTTCAAGGCTCCTGACGTTCTTAACCACGTCGTCGTAAAGACGTCGCGGTGCCCCAACGTCTTGCGCGGAATCCACAGCCTGCAGCTGTAGGAGGCGAGTCTTGTGGTCGTTGATCCCAAGGTCCTTCCGTCCAAAGCGTTCCTCTAGTAGATCTATCGCTATCTGGTAGTTGCTTTCTGTTGTATCCGCCGCGCACCATACGTGGCAGACAGACGCAGACGCTACCTCGTACCCACGGAAAAAGAGCCTTTATTTTGTTACACGATATTTATAACCGGGCTTGCGGTTGCTGATGATGATGCTGGAAATTGGCCACCTTAGCATTGTGTGCCACCTGGTGGCATGAACAGAACTACATTACACAACACAACATCCCCTCCTCCGCAAAAGGGGCAGCACACCGTCGCACAACACAACATCCCCTCCTCCCAAAAAGGGGCTTGCACAGTCACTGCATTGTCTCATAAGTCATATTCAGCCAGCCACGCAGGCTTGTGTCGATATCTGGTGGATCGCCGTGGAGCCGCACTTTCAGCACTTGTCTCAGTCCCTCCCGACACGTTTCTTGGTACACTCATGTCCGTGACATCAACACTCGGCACACCAGTACTTGCAGTTGAAGTTGGAACTGCCGTTCTGTCGGTGCTGGCCGGGGTAGTAAGCGGCTGGAACATCTGGGCACTCGGGGGCTGTGCTGCGGTGGAGCCGGGAGTCTCAGGGAAAACGCAGGTTGCCTCTGTCGCAGGATTCCAGGCTGCAGTGTATGGAATCAGCCGCTCACGATTCCAAACGCGACCATCGCTCAGCTCGTACGTGTCCTCATTTTGGCGCCGAACCACGGTGAAAGGACGCGAATACGTTGGCGAACCTTTTGCCACACGTCCCGGTAGCTTAATCCGAACTGCTTGTCCTGCGCTCAAGGACGAATGTTTGGCTGCACGACGACGATCCGTATAGTGCTTGTTGCAAGCTGTTTCCGAGTTACCCTTTGCTTGACGGCTTGAAGCTCCACGCCTCCGAGCTCAGGAAGACTTCCAGTCGGTCCTGCAGCGAGATCGAGTCTGGTCCTTGGGTGACGGCCGTGTAGGAGAACAGCAGGTTTCTGACCCGTAGTTGCATGTGGGGTGCAGCGGTAGATCCCAAGGTACTCTGTGACAGCCTCCTTTAGTGGGCGGTGTTCCTCCAGACTCACCTGAACGTAGTCATTTAACACACGATTAAACCGTTCCACTTGTCCATTTGACTGTGGATGATAGACTGCCGAAAATGTGTGGTGGATACCTCTATTGCGCAAGAATTCTTCAAACTCGACGGATGTAAATTGTGGCCCATAGTCACTCACTATCTCCTTCGGATAGCCTTCACGGCTAAATATACTCCGCAAAAAGGACATGGTCGTCGCTGAAGTGACGTTGGAGGTGAACCCTACTTCTGGCCACTTGCTGAAGTAGTCTACTAAAGTAATGGCAAAACGACAGTCCTGAGGAGCCCTTCAGAAAGGACCAACGATGTCGATGCCTATCTTGTCCCACGGTGCTGAAGGAAATGGTACCGGCTGCAGTAGCGGCACAACAGGCTTTGCTGATTTGTCAACAGACCGACAAACGGCACAAGACGATCAGCTGTTCGACGTGCTTGTTCATGCCAGGCCACCAGTATTTTTCTCGGAGTCGTTGCTTTGTACGCGTGATGCCTGGGTGTGATTCATGGGCGATATCCAGAAGTCTGCTCACCAACGAAGAAGGTACCACGAACTGTTCCCCTCGGAGCAGCAGGTCATTCATCACTGACAGTTCGTCCCGAACCCTGTAGAAAGGCATTGCTTCTGGAGGCAGCGTTTTGGCTGATGGCCACCTGGACGTTGTCCACTGCATCACTTGGCAAAGTACAGAATCCTGCGCAATTGCAGTTTTATTTTTATTTATTTATTTATAGATACTGCCAATCTCGTGAGAGATCATAGCAGGTGGGCAAAAAAAAGTACATTGAAGTGTATAAAATGCGTCACAGAATGTGATAGTCAGTACTAAATGCATAGCAATACAGCGCACAATGTATAATAACAGAGCGGTTTCAGTGATCATGGCGTGCATATTACTGGCATTAATACACTCTGACATCACTAAAAGCGAACTCACACAGCTTGATGTCTGAAAAGGTATACATTTGGTTGATCCTTTCACAAAACATACAGCCATAAAAGCAAGTGAACTCTAAAAGACTGAGAGTAACACATACAAATAGACGATGACGAGAGTTTATAATACGGGTAGCGCCACATGGTTAGAGGTAAAAAAAATTAAATTTGCACCATTTGCTTTTCCACAAGTTTTAAAAATGTTGTCATTAAAGTGGCACTCGTGATGGATGGGCTTAGTTTGTTCCATTCTCTTATCGCTAGAGGGAAAAAGGAGTTCCCGAGACAGTTAGTGCGGCAAGGGAATTCAGTGAGTGTAAAAGAGTGCTTATTACGCGTCGGTCGTGTCTGTACGACCGAGATGAGGTTTGTGGTACTAATGTTCATCTGATTATGAAGCAATTGGAACAGGAACTTTAACCGCGCTAATTTCGCCCTATTTTGCATGGTCAGCAACTCAGCTTTTTTTAATAACTCGGAAGGTGACTCTGTTATTTTGTATTTGTTGAATATAAACCTAACCGCTTTCCGTTGTATTGCTTCGACTTTGTTAATATGCACTGTTTCGGAAGGGAACCAGACGATGTTTGCGTACTCTAAGATTGTTCTGACGAATGTGTTGTACGCAAGCAGCTTTGTCTCAGGTGGCGCGAGATGCAGGCGGCGCCTGAGAAAAAATAGCCGTTTCAGAGCGGATGATGTAATGTTGTTGATATGGGATCGCCACCTAAGATCATGCGTTATGGTGAGCCCTAAGTATTTATACTCTGTCACCCTGGTAAGGGGCGTGTCGTTTATCGTGTACGAAAATTCAGAAATACATTTTTTCCTCGTTACGATCAAAAAAGTGGATTTGAGTACGTTTATTTTCATCTGCCAATCATCACACCACCTGGAAATGGATTTTAACGTTTCATTTAGAATTATGTGATCATCAGGTGAATTAATCTCTCGGTAAATAATGCAGTCATCTGCGAAGAGCCTGATTTTGGTTCTGGATTGGGCAGGCAGGTCGTTTATGTAAATGAGGAAGAGAATTGGAGCCAGGACACTACCCTGTGGAACGCCAGGCGTGACCGGGACAATTTCGGACGCTTATTTTTGGACTACAACAAACTGCTGCCGATCCGTCAAGTAGTCAATGAGCCAGTTAACAATGACCCCATCGCCTAACGTGGATTCAAGTTTCTTAATTAGTTTATTATGTGGTACACGATCAAACGCTTTGGATAGGTCCAAAAAAATTAAATTGATTTGCTTCTGACCGTCAATGCTTAGTGAAAAATCATGGGTGAGCTCTAACAGTTGAGTGGTCGTCGAGAGACCCTTCCGAAAACCATGTTGGCAAGGGGACAAGAAGTGCTCACGTTCAAGATGTGTTATTATGTGTTTAAGGATTACATGTTCAAGAATCTTACACACTGTACAAGTTAAAGAAATAGGCCTGAAATTAGACACATTTGTTTTGTTTCCCGATTTATGTACCGGAATTATTTTGGCAAGCTTCCATTCTTTCGGCAGTCTACCCACAGTTAATGACCTATTAAAAAGAACGCATAAATATTTTGATACCCATTCAGAGTATCTTTTAAGAAAAATATTTGGTACGTTATCAGGTCCGGTGGATTTCTTCGTATCTAAGGCTAATAAAAGATTCAATAATCCGTCTTTAACAGAACGTGCTGTTGGGCGAGTTGGTACATACTTAAATGGAAGGTTTAGCGCAAAAAAGACGAAGACGGTGGCAAACGGGACTCCGGCTTCGGCCGGAGTCCCGTTTGAATACTCCGGCTTCGGTTACCGTGAGAGGTCCCATAGTACCGTGATTAAACGGGCCTATGGGTGGTAAGTTACCATCACCGACTGTAAACGCAGACTGGAAGTAGGTATTAGGTAAGTTTGCTGTTTTTACATTGTCTTTAGGTGATGTGGGTTGATCATTACGTTTCTTGGGGTTTAAGTAATTCCAAAATTTTGTAGGAGCACTCTTCATAAAACTAGGCAGGGTCTTAGTGAAGTAATTAGACTTTGCATGCTTTATTTTAGATTTAAGAGTGGTAATTGCCGTGGCAAGTAAGTTTTAGGCTTGATTGTTGAGAGTTTGCTTTTCGTGCCTTTCTAAGCCGTTTTACTTTTCGTTTGGCGTGGATGATATCTCGCGTAATCCATGGGTTTCCTTTATTAGGCCTCTTGCGTTTGGTTGGCACGTAATTATTAATACAAAAGAAGATTATATCTTTAAACTTGTGCCATAGTCTGTCTATGTCTGCTGAATTTTCTGTCGCAAGCTTTTCGAAGCCGTCGTATTCGTGAATCAAATGGTCGAGTATGCTTACATCGTCAGCATTCATAAAATCGTGAAACGTTGTCGGTGGTGGCAAGGAAACCAGTCGGCCTTCTTCCGGTATAGAGCAATACGTCAGCTGGTGGTCTGATATGCCTTCAAATATATCTATTTTACTGTTTTCGGGTGAGTAGTGATCGCTTATAAATATTAGGTCCAGAACATTAGACGTTGTTCCTTGCATGCGCGTGGGTTCCTTGATTAGTTGGTGCAGGTTAAAATCTAGCATGATATCGCAGACGATATCGGAGTTTGGAGAATGAAACGTCATGGCTTGCCAATCGATATCAGGGACGTTGAAATCGTCAAGCAAGATCAGTCTGGTGCCTTTTAGGTGTGTAGCTATACAGGGTGTCCCAGCTATCATGCACCAAGATTTAAAAAAAGAGTAAAGGCTTACTTCGAAAGAAACCAGGTGCATAATGTTTGCAGTACTGTGAAGAAGCGGACATTATTTTTTTCTTTAATGAGACTTAATTAACTAATCGTAATTAATTATCTAATTCGAGAAATACTGTCCCAATCACTAAAGTGTCAATGAGGCACTTGTAGGTAACCACGAGGGGCATCTAACTGCGCTATTTTCAGCGACGAACTAATTGCGTACTCATTTATTCTGACTGATAAAGGAAACCCGCGAAATATGAAAAATACCACGTGACGGCGCCTCCGCGCGCACCGTAAAGCAACGCCCTCAAACAGGCTGCCTCTGAGTTAGCCAGAATGAAACAGACAAAAGAAAGAAAGAAGAAATCGCGACCGAGTTTGTTCCTTATCTGCACACGCGTCCCGTGAATCTTGCTGCTGCTGCTGCTTCCATGCATGCTATTATCAAGGTGATGCGCTGTCTCTTCGGGCGGGTAACACGCGAAGCAGTTGCTTTCAATCAGCTTTGTTTGGGGACGCTGCTTTACAATGCGCGCGTAAGCGTCGTCACGTGGTATTTTTCATATTTCGCGGGTTTCCTTTATCAGTCAGAATAAATGAGTACGCAATTAGTTCGTCGCTGAAAATAGCGCAGTTAGATGCCCCTCGTGGCTACCTACAGGTGCCTCATTGACACTTTAGTGATTAGGACAGTATTTCTCGAGTTAGATAATTAATTACAATTAATTAAGTCTCATTAACGAAAAAATTACTCTCCGCTTCTTCACAGTACTGCAAACATTATGCACTAGGTTTTCTTCGAGTTACGCAATTTCTCTTTTTTTAAATCTTGGTGCATGATAGCTGGGACACCCTGTATAGTGATACAAGGAGCGTAGAACTTCAGGATCGCTCGAGGGACTACGATAAACGCACCCAACAGCGACACTCTGACAGCCAATTTTTAGTTTGCAAAAGATTGCTTCCACGTTTTCCACATCTGGGAGAACAGTGAAAGGAATAGTGTTTTTTATTAATATGGCCACGCCCCCGCCACGAGTGGGTCTATCTTTTCTTGCGACAGAGTAAGTGGGCGTTGATATCTCGTCATCCGTGATATCAGCTGTTAGCCATGTCTCTGTTATGGCTACGAAGTCAGGTTTGAGGCCCAACAGTAATGCTTCCATGTGTTCTGATTTATTAAGGATGCTGCGGGCATTTACATTAATGAAGCTTATTTCGGAAGCTGGTTCGCTCGTCGGGGTCGTAATTTTAGCGGCAGGGGGGTAGCACTGGGGTCGTCTTCTCGCTTGTTTTTTGATTGCGCCGCAATGTTCAGTACAGCTTTTAAAGGGATGACTTTATTGCTCACATCATCCCAATAAAAGGCCTCATCGTTTATCCAAAGTTTGTCTTAAGCCAGCGCCACTTTATCTCCAGCTTCTTTTTTTGGTTTTCCGTAATTCCAGAGCTTCTTTCTTATATCCCGAACTCTGGCTGAGAAATCTTCGCTAATCGAGTAATTCGTCCCTTTCAATTTTGAACAGCTTTTGAGAACGGTGGTTTTTTCGCGAGAGTGTACTAATTTCAGAATTATTGGTCTTTGCTTATTGGGTGTAGGCTTCCCTAGTCTGTGGATTCTTTCGATGGAAACCGGGGAACATTTAAGAATATCTCTAATAATGGTATCATTAATTAGCTTATCAAGGCTTGCACTGTTTTCTTTTTCACTCTCCGGGACGCCAAACACGAGCAGATTTGACCTTCTTGACTGGTTTCTCGTGAGTTTTTTCCTCGTGAGTTAAACATGAAGAAACAACGAAGACAGCATCTTCCGGCTCCGGACAGGCTCCATACTTCTCCTGCGGTAACCGGGAAAGGGCATCTGCGACAGTGTTTTAAGTGCCCTTCTTGTATTCTATTGTGTAGTTGTATGCCAGGTCAGGAGAGAGCTCTTCCGGTTTACAAGAAGTGTGGAAGCAGCTCCGTGACCTACCATTTATCTGTAGTTGCAGTGTGTTGATAGCGTCGATGCCCAGGAGATTTGTGCCTTGTGGTACCACGTAGAAAATGAGTTGGGCATGCCGGTTCCGATACTGGACTGGAGTGCCGAAGCATCCTTGAATGTTGATTTTTCTGCGTGAAAAATCGAGCAACGTCGCCGATGTTGGCTGGAGTGGTGGTGGAGGCCTCAGTTTGCTGTACGTGTCAGCAGCAAGAATTGAAACTGCAGAACCCGTGTCCACGAGGAAATCAAGGAGAGTTTCTTGAACCTGTACTTGTATGCGCACTCCGGTGCTCTGTTCCCCGTTAAGTTGCAGTACGCTGAGAGGTGTTGGATCGCGGTGCTGGACTTCTTGAACAGCGGACTTCTTGCTAAGCTTCTCGCTACGACAGACTCTCTCGAAATGGCCTACCTTGCCAGAATTGTTGCATGTCTTGTTCCTTGCTTTGCAAATACTAGAATTGGCTAAGTGTTTCGCCGAGCCGCAGCGAAAACAAGTCCTACTATTTTGTCCCGACGAGGCACGTTCGGCTGGCCCTGGCGCCGACAGCTTATCCACTTTTTACACGTACCCTGCAGGGCTAGCTGATGACAACTCCTTGGAATATTTTGCAGCTTCTTCGATACTTGGAGCAATTGTGAGAGCCCTGTCCAACGTCAATGAGGAGCCTTCCAAAAGTAGCCGCTCCCGAAGTACGGTGTTGCTCGTCTTGGCGACGAGTTGGTCGCGTATGAACTCGTCGGCCCTGCCATTAAAGGCGCAGAAAAATGAAAGTTCTCGCAGCGAAGAAACGAACATGTCCGCGGTCTCACCCGGCAACTGAACGCGTTGACCAAACCGCTGGCGTTCAATGACAACGTTAGTACTTGCTGCGTAGTAGGCCTCGAGCGTCTGTAGAGCAGTCTTGAATTCGTCTTCGTCCTCCGTAGGTTGCTTCTCTGGTAGCGTGTAGTAGATTCGTTGACCCTCGACCCCCAGGCAATGTGGAATGAGCACCTTGCGGCGTGCTGGCAGGTACGCGTAGCTTGCCGACGCTACGAGGTAGTTCTCGAACAGCCGACGCCATTGCGTCCACGGTATGGCGGGCTTTCCCGGTGTCGGTAGAAACGGCGGCGGCGGCGTCAGTGCCATTGAAGAAGATTGCAGTATGCCGTACTTGAGTAGTGACGTGGCGTTTCGCCCGCAGCCGAAAAGGGTTACCTAGTCGCCATTATGTTGTATCCGCCGCGCACCACACGTGGCAGCGAGACGCAGACGCTACCTCGTACCCACAGAAAAAGAGCCTTTATTCTTGTTACACGATATTTATAACCGGAATTGCGGTTGCTGATGATGATGCTGAAAATTGGCCACCTTAGCATTGTGCGCCACCTGGTGGCATAAACAGAACTATATTACACAACACAACGCTTTCAGTCAGGGAAATTCCACTGATCGTATCTTGCGCCGTACCAACGAGGTAGCCTTTGAGATATATAAACTTGTCAATGGTCGACAGCTGCGAGTTCCTGTGTATGGTTCCCTCATACTGGTCCCAAAAGGAACGCCAGCCTTGAATGGTTGCGTCAAATTTGCCTAGTTCCAGTCGAGGGAGCTTGATAGACGCACTTGATTGAACACGAACGGTGCTCGATGGCTCTACGTTATTCATTTGGCCGTTTGATGCATGTGGGCGCTGAATTTCTTCGATTCTTCGAGAAAGCTTGGATTATGCCCCGCATATCGAAACGTAATACCCTTCCGCAGCTTCGCACTCTTGTTCTAAATTCTGCTCATTGACGGTGTCTTCAATTTGTTTGTCTATGTCTCGAAGTGCTGATTCCTTCATCACGAGAATATTCAAAAGGTCCTGCAGCTCACCGATAGACGCAGTCTGGGAGTCCAACAAAGCGTTGGTGTCACTAATGGTCTTCGTCACGCCAGCTCGAAGGGTGGCCCGCTTGCGCTTGTGTCGATCCATTCTGTGGAGGTCTTTGACGTGGAATCGACTCCGCGTAATCAGGAACGGCGCAGCACACCACTGCGTTGAGGCGGAGGCGGCGTGAGGCTTGAGGGCTGCTAGAAACGTCGGGTCGGGACTAAACACATTGCAGAAGCACCGTTTGATGCTTCAGTCGTGCAGGCTGCTTCTTCAGCGGTCTTCAGTAGAGGTTTCGTAGAGTCCTCTCTATCTCGGCGGCATGTGCAGCATAATAAGGACGGCATGTGCAGCATGTGCAGCATAATAAGGACGGCATGTGCAGCACAAAGGAGGTTTTGCGAAAAGACCAGAGTCCAGAACCCATCGAACAGTCCCATCGAACATGAGGTGTTTATTTGACACATAGCCAAAAGAAAAGAAAAAGAAGGCCGTGCGTGCGTTCAGACCAATTTGGTAGGAAACCTGCTGTCCAATTTCCGCGTAGAGATGTGCCCGTAGATATGTGCCAGACTAAATTTTCTAACCGGAGGTATTTCCCGCCTTTAAAGTTATCTGCCTGTGCCACACTTATGACTACAATTTTTTACATACATATATTGTTCAACACCGGCAGTCACCACATTCAGAAAGCAACTTGCTTCACTAAATTGTGGCGAAGTTTCTACACACACCAGAAACAACGATATATGGTTTCTGTCACATTTTCATACCAATTAAAAATTAAGGCCACATGCCCATAACGTAGCAACCATACTAAACACACACAATTACACAATCCGAAGCAACAAACATGAGCGTACTGTGCTGTTCTGTAAAATATAAATACTGCATTTTTATTTGTAATATATACATCTATCTATTTCACCGTAAAAAACCTTTGCACATCTGCAGTCATGGCATTATGTAACGCTGGGGGGATATGAATACATCTCGTTGTGTACTTTTCCCCAGCGTTGTATTACGCTGCGTTGATATTGTGAATAACGCTGTGCACTATTGATGTGGCAATAAAAGCGTACATATGTATGTGTATGAATGTGTATATATGTATATGCGTATGTATTTTTTAATCATTGTTTAGCCATGTTTACTAAGGGAATTGCTTGTTTTGTTATTTTTGTTTTTATTATAAATTATTCTCTTTTTTTCTTCTCTCTTCTGTATTTCTCTGACGGCCTCCTATCAAACACCTTACTGGTGTGTTTCCGCTGGTTCATACGTAATGAAATGTTCCCGTGGCCTTCGTCGTGCTGATTCACAGCTTTTAGTCCAAGAACCGCCTACAATTCATTCTGGACATAAAATAGGTTTTTATATGCTGTACTTGTTGTCTTGGATAAATAAGCCGCCGATGTAAAAATTGCTCTCAATTAGCCAAAACAAAGGCTGCGGGTCTTTGGGGTTGAACGGTGGCATGGGAGAGAATGAAAGAGAGGGGATCTCACTGCAGAAGCCAGGAAGATACTTTAGCTGTGAATAAATTATGGTTGCACCGGGTCCGGAGTCTCCGGGTCTTAAATTTTGTTGACAGACCGGCCGTCGAGTGAAGAAGTGGCCGCTTACGCCCCAAAATGTTGCACGCTTCTTGTGGCCATCCAGCGAGGGCCGCAAGCCGTGCAGAGTTGAAGCCTGAGGACGCAAAGAGTGGAGGGTTGAAGCATGGCAGTTAACTCGCTCGTCTTCTTTCGTCAGTCCTCGCAAGGGCGTGCCGATGACGGTGGTGCTGCTGCGGATGCTCCTACAAGTGTTTTTTTTTTGTCGTCTTATGTTTGTAGAACGGTTTCTGTGTATGTTATTTTGCTGTTTGTAACCAGTGTTGTATGCTTTATTCTATCCGATTGCTGCGATAGTCACTTGGCCCTGCCGTATGTGAAATTAACGAAAAACTAAATAATGTAACATTGGTTTCAATGCGGGAAGCTACTTGTTGGTTTGTATGCGCAAAATTTTATTTTGACTTTGTTCTTCGGAATTTTGTTTATAGTCTTGATATTTGTGGGTAGAATACCAAATACGGCTCCATTATTTCTTAGTAAAAATTGTACCTACAGGATTATAATGAAAAGCAAGAAATCCAAAAGAACGCGAAGAAGCTTAAAGGTACCGATGTGTTTATTCAAAACGATTACTCTCACTGCACGCTCCGTAGGCGTAAACTGTTATGGGACAGTGCCAAGTCAGATAAAGCGAACGGAAAGAAACGGTATCTCTTCCAGGATAAGCTGCGGATCGATGACGACACGTATATGTGGGATGACAGCAGTAACAGGCGCGTGAAAGTTCAAACGATCACTCTTCCTAATTTAGTAACTACATTGCAGCCCGAAGAAACACCATGACCGAATGCTTGTCTGCTAAATAAAACCTTGCGCCTTATTAATATCAACGCCCAAAGCATTCTTAATAAAACGATTGAACTCGAAAATACACTGTTAACATACTGTCCCCACATTACCGTAGTCACGGAAACTTGGCTTCACGAAGGCATCGATGATGCCGAAATTGTTCCTCAAAATTTTAAAATATACAGAAGAGATAGGTCGACACGTGGAGGAGGCGTCGCTGTCATTTTTAGCGCCCACGTAACCGTTACCCCTTTAGAACAAATAGAAGAGCATGAAAGCTTATGTCTGAAATTAAACATCTTTGGAAGTTCCTTTATTTTAATTGCCGTTTATCGCCCTCCTTCTTCTGATGCCGATTTTCTTAGCAAACTCTACAACTTTTCTGTCAAATACTCTGAATGCCGTCTTATAATTGCTGGGGATTTTAATCTACCGAACATTAATTGGTCCAAATTAAGTTCCTTATGTTCCAGTGATCAGATTGTCTTTGATATTATGTTGGTGTGTGATCTGGACCAAGCAGTGAGCATGCCTACACGCATACAGGAGCAGACAGCATCGATTCTTGACCTTGTATTCTACAGCAAATGCCTTTCTGATGTACATGTATCTGTTGATGATGGTCTGTCTGACCACAAGCTAGTTCTCTTTACATGCAGTGTAGTCAGTCAACCTGAAAAAATCCCTGTAAAGAAAAGAGTGTTTCGAAATTTTAGTAAAGCAAATGATGAATCAATTCTTCATTACCTTGATTTAGCCTTTGATCGCTTTACCAGTGTTGATGTCAACTGCCTTTGGAGTACTTTCCGGTCACTCTGTTGCTATTGCCTCGAAACTTTCATCCCGAACAAACTTAAAAAACAACCCTCCAAAAATCCGTGGATAACAAGAGAAATTATTCATATAGCGCGGAAAATTAAGCGCATGAGAAAACGAAATTCACAGGGTCCCTCGTTTCAAAAATTAAAAAGAACCCTTTCAGCAAAAATACGGTCTAGCAAGCACGCTTTCTATTCAGTAAAATTGCCGCGATTCCTTAAGAGCGATCCCGCCAAGTTTTGGCGCCACATAAAGACTAATAAACAAAAAAATGCAAACTGCATTTTGCTCGGCGATCAAATGATTCAAGATAAGATAAAAATAGCGACAGAATTCAACCAGTACTTTCACTCCGTTTTTTCAAACCCATGAGTATCAAATTATTCGAGATAAGATAAAAATAGCGACAGAATTCAACCAGTACTTTTACTCCGTTTTTTCAAACCCATGCGTGTTCGATAATGCCAGTGGAAACTGCGCAGAACGACCTCGACTTCATAACATTCGAGCGTATCTTTCATATGCTTCTAAACATTAAAACAAAATCTTCTTGTGGTCTTCAAAATCTTCTGAATCTCTTTCCCGCTTTCTTGTTATAATATTTCGCTTATCCTTATCACAAGGCATTGTACCCGCAGATTGGCGCATCGCTCGAGTAATACCAGTACTTAAAAAAGGAAATAATCTCCTCATAACCAACTACAGGCCGATATTCCTTACAAGCACGTGTTGTAAACTGCTGGAACACATAATCTCAAATTACATGGTAAATTTTCTAGACGCGCGAAATGTTCTATCGCCATTCCAACACGGCTTCCGTAAAGGTCTTTCTACAACTACCCAATTAATTTCTTGTGTCCATTCATTCTCTTCGGTACTAGATAAATCAGGCCAAACCGATGTAATTTTCCTTGACTTCAGCAAGGAATTTGATTCGATACCACACTCCAAACTAATTCACAAACTTAATCTGATAGGTTTCCCTCTACAATTGTTAAATGAGTTGCATCGTATTTGAGTTCACGTACACAGTTTGTTGACATAAACGGCGTTTATTCTAACCCTCTCCCTGTTAACTCCGGTGTTCCCCAGGGAAGTGTCCTTGGGCCTTTGCTTTTTCTTATTTATATTAATGATATTACAACATGTGCTAAACAAGGTGTAGAAATCCGCTTATTTGCTGATGATTGTCTTTTATTCCGTCCAATTAATTCTTTAAATGATCAGCTAATGCTGCAACAATCTGTCGAAGCCATAACTGAGTGGTGTGACCGCTGGGGAATGAATGTAAACCCTGACAAAACTATGTTCATGCGTATCACTAACAGGAAACAGCCGTTTATTTACCCGTTCAGTATAAAAGTAACCCCCATTTTACTAACAGAAAGTTAAAAATATCTTGGCGTAACAATCACTAACAAACTAACTTGGTCTTCTCATATTGAAAAGATTTGTTCATCGGCACGTAGGAAATTAGGCATGCTAAGGCATAGACTCAGTAGTTCTCCCCCCAGCACTAAACTGATAGCATACAATACAATAATCAGGTCTGGTTTGGAATATGCATGTGAGGTGTGGGATTCGCATACTAAAAAAGATATTAACAATCTAGAGAAAATCCAAAGGTTAGCCGTCCGTTTTATTTTCAACCGATTTCGCCAGTCTGATTCCCCAACTGAACTAATGCATGATAACAAAATTCGAACTTTAGAATGTCGCAGGAAAACAGCAAGACTAAAATTTATTTTCTATCTATCCAGCAAAAAAAGTCTCCTTGACCTATCAAACATTCTTTCCCCGTTATCTTCGTGTCCAACTAGACGATATCATTCCCAAAACTTCACTCCTATCTTTGCTCGAACTAACCATTTCAAATACTCTTTCTTTCCTGGCACAATAACAGAATGGAACGAACTACCACATCACATTTTTGAATCTAAAAACGTGTTAAGGTGTATTGAAAATTTTTTTGAAGTGACTTAGATCTTGTACCGTAATATGTTGTATATTTCCCTGTTAGTTTGTGCCACCTGTATTTGTTTCCTTTTTTGGTCATGTTCTTGTATTGTACCACCCCCACTCCTGCCTGGGCTATTCTCAGCCTGCAGTATTTTCTAAATAAATAAATAAATAAATAAACAAAGTATCACTTAGTGTTGATGTTTAATTTTAAAATATCTTGACGTGTTTTCATTTACCCACTCTCACTCTGAACGGTCGTTAATTTGTTTGCCGAACCATTTTTTTAAAAGCCAGGCCTTACGCCATTGGTTGCTCTCGACCATTTTATTCGTGCTTTGGTTGGTTTTTGACTTTCATGTCTTTGTTCTGTAGTGTGGTCTATTACTTACATACCGGATTTAACGTATATTTTGTATTACAGCTTTTGCGAATTACATTTCCTCACCCTACTATTAAGACGAATTTAGTAACATAAGTTGTGCATTTTTATTGCTTTTTGTGGGGCAGTGCAGTACAGGCCCTCTCACATCCTCTACTTGAATCTTGGTTTGTTCTGAAACATTTCCCTGGTTGTTTTGTTCATGTGTCATGTAAATGGGGCATTATTATGGTTTGGCTAGAATACTGTCATATTTCGTTGTATTTTTCGCGCCTTTCGGTTATTTCACATTTTGTACCTCCTTTCTTACGCGGAATAACTAGAGTATCTACGCTGTTAATATCTGAACGCCGTACACTCATGTTGGTAGCAATAATTTGTTCAGGCCACACTCCTTTTACCGCGTGGCGCGGGTCTTTAAATAAAAAAAAAAGGTTCGTTGGAGTTCGAGGCGCCCGAACGCCACTTTGCCTTGCGTCAAAGGTGCAGTCCTTGCTTGTTTTCACGCTTCCGACATGCCGTGGTTGTAGGGAAACATTAGCCCACAAGATATTCGCATTTACAGAGCGCGACGTTGCAGGAACAGATGATTCAATATTCTATGTCAGTTTTGTGATACCCCCGTCATCTACATCATCAGCGTCACAATAATCATCGGCGGGGATGGCACTGCAGCATGAGCTTTGCCACGTGCCTCACGGAAATCGAACGGGACTGGGCATCCGGGCGGTAACTCGCCTTCACCACTCCTCAAACTTCCCGCCGGGCCCGCTCTTCAATAAAATGTCCGAAGCAGCAGCCCCAACCATGGAGTCTGCTTTCTACAATGTGCTGACCCGGAGGTTCCGCGCCTATCACCTAGCCAGCGGCACACCCACATGCCGACGTGGCCGGACGTGCCAATACCGATGTTCGGGCTACGCAAACTGACGGTTTTGTGTTTCAACATTGAGGCTACCTTCGGGCTTAACGAAACTACTTAACAAAACAGCCTCTCAAATCCTCCATCCTCTGTGAGACACT
This sequence comes from Haemaphysalis longicornis, assembly GCF_048455015.1. Lineage (NCBI taxonomy): Eukaryota > Metazoa > Arthropoda > Arachnida > Ixodida > Ixodidae > Haemaphysalis > Haemaphysalis longicornis. Next base: position 208,497,448 of record NW_027526407.1, on the reverse strand, counting down.
CCCGCTCGAGCTTCGGTGCGTCGTTGCCACAACACCGCACCGCGAAGCTCCTTATGACGACCGTCGCGCTGCCCCGCTTGTGTAGTACTGCATCACGGACGACGGGTTTCTGCTTGCGGCGGATGAAGTACGTGCACGTTCTGCGTACGCTTCGATGCCGCAGACTGTACCCTCTCTGCCATGGCCTACGTCTAGGACCACTAGTGTAGGACCCATGGACGGCATATCCGGCGCGGAAGCCGCACCTTATTTGACAACTCTTGCTGCCGACGACTTCGCGCACACCTACCAGCCACAGCCCGCCTAGGCCGCTTTTTCCGCTCCATGCAAGCAAGGGCTCTGGGGAGAGCTCTGTGACGGTCCACTCTTGCACTCTTGCCCAACCCTGTCGATGATACTGTCGATGGCCCCACTCCAAGTGCAGTCGCAGCATACCTTGCACGGAACGCACGTCGTGGCTCTCAACCCTCACTCCGACGAACTCACGACGCCTGTTGGGCTGCAGTCAACAAGGCAGCCGTAATCTCGAGGGCGTGAAGATACTAGCCGTGACGAGCACAACCCGTCCCTCCAGATCCAAATGCATAATTTACAAGTCCTCGCACATGCAAAGGCAAGCCTACTCTCAAAACTTCAACGCGGGCATTACTTACCTGTACCTATCTTAGTTTCGCGCTGCAGAAGTGATAGATTTGTCATACTAATGCTCCCCGTGCTAAGAGCGGAGCCCTGTAGCGAAACCATCGTCATCTTCCTCACCAGCCCCACCATCATCATGAGCGTGGAAGGCTTTGCAGCGTGAGCTTTGTCAGCGCTTCATGGAGTTCGAACACGACCCTGCAACTGGGCGACCATCCGTCTTTGTCACTCCTCGAAATTTCGGCCGGCCCGCTCCTTAGTAAAATGTAGGAAGCTGCATCCGGTACATCCGAGTCTGCTTCAGTAGGAAGCCGTCTCTCCTCCTCATCTCCAGCTACATGCATATATGCTACCTCAATACAATATGTTGTGAAGTTACTCGTCAGTAGCTCTATATGGAGAACAAGCAGATCAATGTTTCCATCAAGGCGGGTGAAGCGTTGTAGGCGACCACACCTTGCTAGTTGGGGGGTGCAGTAACTTTGCGATCAAAGAATATATTGACATATATTTTTTTGAATTTTTAAATTGATATTTCTCAATATTTACTATGACACAATTTTACGTATAAGAAGAAACTGAAAATCTCTATCCGCATCTACGGTTTCTCTTGGCTTCAAAGCGTGGGTCAACAATTGATGTCTAGGTTAGGTTAGCTTTGCTTTATTTGGTTATATGATGTTAGGTTTGTAGCGTTCTTGTGTTCTTTAGTCCTTTCATCGTGTGTTTAGATGTTTGACACCGCATTCTTGTGGGGACAACGAGCACTCTGTGAGGTTCCTGGAGTAGCATGTCGCAGCGGATGCGAAGCGATATTCCGCGGTCATCCTGATGGAGTTTAACTTCTCCAGGGAGCGTCCGGGCGTCACGTTATCATGGTTAGAAAGTCTGGGAGTCGGTATGCCCGCAGAGTGGCAGGATCGCCATCGCCTCGTAGGCTCTGGTTGACGGGCGTGAGTATCGACACAGCTAACCGTTCCTTGGTGGACATTTGGATGCCTTCACGAAAAGCGGCGAATTGTTGGCACCACTGCTACTGATGTTGCCAATGTCGTTGAGGCGCGCCCACGTGTCCGGATTGCGTTCCAGTGCATCAGGACGCTAGTGGTTACAGCAGGTGGTGAAAAATACATTGTATGTAAAAGTCTGTAGTCTTAAGTGTGGTACAGGCGGATAACGTTAAGGGTGGAAAATATCTCCTTTGAGCTTCACAAGCCTTCTCGATTCCCAAATGTACGGAGAACATTTTTTTTTGCTTTGCAAGAAGTCTGTTTATATTGCTTTCGGTTGTTGTGGCCCAATATAGGCAGCAGTAATTTACATGAGACATGAACAATGCATCTTATCTTTGAAGCTGAATTCTTCGAGGCAATAAACAGTGGCAGCGCGATTAAATTCCCGCGACTTCTTCCGGAGGTAATCAACATGGGAATTCCAATCCATATAGTAAGAAAAGTATACTTTTAATATCTTGATCTGATACTATTACTGCAATACGCTGCTGAAAACTTATAGTGTCACGTAGTGGACCAGTTTTGTTTCTGGAGCGGAATATAATGACTTTCGTTTTACTTGAAGTTTGAAGTTTGCTTTATTTGGCCACAAAGTAGCGCGCGCACATACAAGGAATTACCAAGCATAATGGCAACAACGGAATGCGGCGTGGAAAATGGGATAAAGCTGCTGCCTGACCAAGCCCCACCGTCCAAAACCAAAAGAAAACATTCATTTTGATTGATTGATTGATTGTTGGGTTTACCGCGCCGACGCAACGCAGGCGATGAGCCGCGCCTAAATGGAATACTCCGGATTAATTTCGACCATCTGGGGGTCTTCAGCAAAAAAAAAAAAAAAAACAAGCAACAAAAAGACAGCAGCCAAGCAATACAATTAGGATACTTCGGAGCACCGAAGGCTTCTGTGGTTTAGAGCAAACGCATATATTTTCGTATATAACAACTCATTGAAAGCACAGTGACTTATGACTGCAGACATAGTTTGTAAAAAAAATTCTATTCGTAATACACTCATTTTATCACAAATATGTAAGACACTAGATGATAATATTATGTGTGGGACAGACACAGGTCTCCCATGGTCCATAGTTGTGCACCATTGAAGGAGAAATAGGCTTCCTCCAACAACTAGAGTAAGGAGAGTGCCAGCAGAAAGTGAGTGCAATTGTTGTAGTGTAAGCTTACATTAATTTAGCACATGCGGAATGACAAAATTCTGCATTATTAAAGCGTAATTTGTTATCAGTGTAAGGATGTGCCAGAGTTCGCTGTTGCAGTTACAGTGAGCTGAAATTTTTGGCGCAGGTGTAATAGGCTTTTCTGTTTAATACTGTTTGTGTGGAGTTTGGTTTTCTAAGCACCTTTTAAGGTGCTTAGAAAACCAAACTCCACGAAAGCCAAACTTACGAAAGCCAATATTCATAAACCGAGTTAAATCTTAGGAATTTAAGTATGGCGAAATATTGGAATGTATAGGCATTGTAATGCAGTTTCCCAACAACGCGCATGTCATTTTTTGAAGTGTTTATACCTTGTTTTTAGAGGGCTCATTTCCGGAAGCCCACATCGGTTGGCTATAACGGAAATGTGAAGTGGAAAGTGAATGAAAAATGAGAGGTTTATGTGGTCGTGGTATAAGCGACTGGCACCTTCTAGGCACACCTAGAAACTTAGTTTGCTGCATACAGCTTCTTTTTTAGTATCCCATGGCAGATATTTATAAAGTCTACTCCTAAAGTCTTAGGAGTAGTAGCAGTATTAGGCAGCAATAAATTAGGTGTTAACAGCTACATCAGTTTTTTTCGAAAACATGCATTCCCATCGAACAGCTCTAACATTAAAAAAGTACTTGGTGCTTTAGCTCCCGTATTAAAGGCCAAGTCAAATTCGCATTTTTTTCGAAATGTCAATTTCTTGTTTTTCACTTTCTTAGATGTGGAATGTATTGGGCATCAATGCACTGAAAAAAAATTTTTACCCACACAGTTTCATTCGAAAGATACATTGAAACTTTTAAACCCACCAGGCGTGTACGAAACCGAAACTGAAACGGCTAGTTTCGTGTGCAACACAAAAACACAAAATTGCCCTCGTTTGGCGCTCTTAGTCGGTTATTTAACAATCGTACCACATACAAACACCTATTAGGGACCTAATAGCGTTTTCTGCACTTTTTTATCAATTACAATCATAAACTTCTCACCAGGCTAACGGGCCATGTTTTCTACGTGTTGTTTACGTTCTGGAGCCTTCGCGCTAGGGACAAAGCAGCGGCGGATTGTTTGGTGGTCGTGCTTACTCTTTGTCACTTACTTTTTCTTACTTGGTGCCACAGTATGGGGAAGTTCTCAGTGCAAAGACACACAAAACTAAAAATTGCCGGCAATCATTTCACGAAAGTCGCAGTGCGCGACGGACATGGAGACGTCTGTGGTGTGCGAGTAGAAGCGGTTGGGCGAGTAAAAAGGTACAAGCATAAAGCAGAACTTTCTGATGAAGTTCTCAACAAAGTTAAGATTGTGTATGTTGATCTCTGTTCAGATGACTTACTAAAGAAATACTTGCATGGAAAAACGCAGAAGGCCAATGAGTGTTTTTATGGTATAATTTGGCAAAGGGCACCCAAAGTCACGTATGTGAGCCTTCCAAGGGTCAAGTTTGCGTTGTATGACGCTGTGCATCATTTTAACAATGGCAACCGAGGCACACTCGATATACTGGACCAAGCTGGCAAAGAACCTGGCCTCTACACTACAAAAGCGTGCCTTACAAATGGCAGGCAGTGCATCACCAAGGCATCTCGTCAGGGCACTGATACTGCAAAGCGAGCTAGAAAAAAAGGGTGAGGTGCTGCACGAGCAAAATGTAGGATGCAGAAAAAATGTAGGATGTAAGGTTAAACATGATAACCGCTATGTGTCATGCGCTATGGGTGTCGTTTACAGTATTCCCCTATTCCCGTGTCGGCGCACGTACGTGGGACAAACTGGACGGTGCCTGAATGTGCGTTTACGTGAGCATCAGTTATCATTGAAAGGGGCAGCCTCGTCGCATTTGTCTTCTCACTGCAAGAAATGTGGCTGCACTCCGAATTTTTCTGAGACTGTCATTTTGTTCAAGCATAAACGCCAGATAACACGGGAAATCGTTGAGGCGTACCACATTGATGATAGGAAAGATAAGTGCGTTAGCCAAGCAAGTGTCATGCTTCATCCAAAAGAGATTAAGTATTTCAGGGGCTCGTGAGTTGATTTTGGCGCATGTTTGTTTTTCCATTTTGGCATGCAATGTTTCATCTTGTTTGCGCATTGTTCTGCGGTTTTTTGTTTGTTTTTTGGTGTTTGGGGGTGTGGTTTCTTCTGCCTATATATTTCCTTTCTGCCTAATAAATTTTTCAGTTGTTAGACCAGCGCTTGTCCTGTGTACTCCTTTCTGCGTCCTGTTACGTTTGCGCCTGGTTTCATTCAAGATGCATTTCCAACTCGCCCAGCTTGCAACTCTTCTGAAAACATTAGCAGATGAAATTTGGCCAAGCGTCCCATATTCTGCACCTAAAAGCTTGTACGCTTGTGCGGTTGAAGCCATTTTGAGTACAAACTGAAAGTTCAGAGCTCCCAATGAGTGTTCGCTTTGTCTGTCCTTACAAATTTTTAATTCTGTTGGGCGAGTGTGTTAGCCTGGTCTTTATGTGTGTCCCCTGTTGTACTAATACGAGGCAGGCTGTGTGTCTGCTGTTCTTTTAGTTTTCGTATTTGTGTGCAGACTTTGTGTGTGAATTGATGGAAGTGAGGAAGGCGCGTCAACTCTCCCTTTTCGCATCACGACGCACTTGCTTCCCAAAGGCCTTTGTCCGTGTAAAAGAAATTAGATTATCTGGTGTGGGGTACTGGCAAAGGACTCCCCACGCCTTGTACTGGGCCTCTCGGGCCCGCCTACAGTCCTCATCCCAACACGGCTTCCTTTGGTTGTGCAGAGCACCGGAAGCGTGGGAAATGAACTTTCCTGCGGCTTCGAGGATGTGCGCCGTGATGAGTTGGGCTGCTTCCTCCACATGAAGGTGTGTTATGGTTGTGTGGTGTAGTTTAGGTGTTTCTGTGAATGTACTCCAGTTTTCTTTTGATTCATTATTCCTTTTATGGGAAGATGGACGGCATGGGCTTTTGCCTGGGAAGTCGGGAAGTGGTCACTACCATATGGGCCCGTACCCTCGCCCACTCAAGAGAAGAAAAGAGAACTGCGTAACCAATAGCCAAGTAAAGGTATGAGTATGTGTGGTGTCCTATACCACCCGCCGCGGTGGCTCAGTTGCTAAGGCGTTGCGCTGCTGAGCACGAGCTGGTGAGCTCGTGCTCGTGAGCTGCCTTTCAACAGGCTCTCTGAGCCCTCGCTGCAAGAGTGAGCACGCCAACCAAGGGGTCAGTACATATGCAGACGGAACTACGAAGCTGGCTTGCAAGAAAAAGTCCGACATAGCCTAGTTACACGGCGGAATTAAAGGAGCCATGAAGAGAAAACAAAAGTTTGTTTTATTCGAAAGATTAGGTGTTTCATAGTACCCCAAGCGCTTTCCCGGAAGCAAATGATGCCGTATTCACTGATAAATAAGGCAATTTAAGCCAAAATTTTAAATCTCCCGCTAAAATTGAACATTCCGTGACGTGTACAATGGCGTCATAGAGCCGGTCCATGAAACAGATACTTAGTATGTCGACTCCATATAGCACCCACACGCGGGAGTCGATCGAGACGGCGGCCATTTTAAAAATACTAGTAAAACCTAGTGCACCCGCAGCCCTAGTCATGGAATCGCCTGATCCGGAGAACAAAACTCTCGCCGAGGAGCTCGGGCTTGCATTTAACAACCTCACACCACAATAACGCTCAATGCTTCTAAGTGCACGAGCGGCAAGAGTTGTGGGATACGCGGTGGACGGGAAAGCGACCATTCCGCGATAGCCACAACAGACGAACGCCCAGCCGTCGGCACCGCTGCCTCGTCAGCCCCGTCGCGACGGACGAATATAGACTGGTACGTATGTGCCGTATTTTGATTACGGTTAATAATAGTTCAATTTCAGTAGCAGTATCACTTATGCCAGTTGGCCGGTGTCGTGTATGGAAAGCCGTTCGCGCGAGCTCTCTGCTTCGACCAGAAAGATACGAGCGTCAATGCGCGGTGTTTACGGCATTTTTTTCCCCAAGGTCAGAGCGATTTGACGAAGTCGGCAACGAGCGCCAGCATGTTCCAGGAGTGAGCTAACGTAAGGGTCCCTGCCGTAACTGAACAAACTGAAGTTTTCAGTGGTTGTAAACTGGAAACGAGCTCGTAACGACAGCAGCAAACCAACACCATTCGAAACTTACGCGACGACTGGCACTATCTCGTCGCTTCTTGCTGTTCCTTACTCCCCTCGTTTCTATTTTTACCTTTGCTGGTTGGCGATATGACGGCCAACCTCCTGTGAAGGGATTACGATACGAAGCAAGGTCGCGGCTGTGCGTGCTGGAACGGTTCGTTGGCCCCGAAGAGCCTTGAACCCGAAAATTCGTCTGCGCGACGGCGAGATGTCGAGCTCGGCCGGCGCGCTAGTTTCGTACGCATTGGCGCACACGCTTGCGAGTTCGTTCGGACCTTCAACCGTTTACTCCACCGTTCTTTGTCATAAAAAGAATGTGCAGTATGTTTCACGGGCATTTAGCTCGCTATGCAAGCTGTAAGCCCTGCCTAACATGCGTTTGCTTTTGCCGGCCTCCGCCAATCGCAGAGCTTAGCCCATGTGACGGCATAGGTTCTGTTGCGGGAAATGAGCTGGTGGGTCGCATGACCATTCCCGTTTTTCCTAATTATGTAGCTTATTTGAGCGAAGTTTGCGTTATAAGTGGTGTCGTTATGGTTCTAACGAGGCAATCTTTCGAATGAACCAAACTTGTGTTTTCTCTTCATGGCTCCTTTAACCGCAGCTACGTTACCGCGTTTACTAAACTTTACCCGCTGCAATCGCAAACTGCAGTTTTGGCTGTTACATGCGACATTCCAAGTGTGGCAACACCAGTCACTTGGTTGTGAGCGGAACAAAATAAAATAAACACATTTTTAACCTCACGATAAAAACCAAGAGATGCTGTAGACAAAAAGAAATATGTTCAAAACAGTTGCTTCAGAAATAACGCAATGCCCTCGTGCGCGGCGAGTTTTCAGGCTCTTGAGGGGCTTTTCCAACAGCTCGCAACCGGCTTGCGTTTCTCGGGTCGGCTCGGTGTTGGAAACTTTTGATTGATTGATTGAAGGGTTTAACGCGCCGACGCAACGCAGGCGATGAGGCGCGCCGTAGTGGAGGGCTCCGGATTAATTTTGACCACCTGGGGATCTTTAACGTGCGCCGAAATCTCGTACACACGGGCGTTTTTGCTTTTCGCCTCCATCAGAAAAGCGGCCGCCGCGGCCGGGAATCGAACCCGCGACCTCGTGCTCAGCAGCGCAACGCCTTAGCCACTGAGCCACCGCGGCGGGTGGTGTTGGAAACTTTAGGCTTCGCATTGCGGTGGATATCTGACCGCCGCTATCTCAACAACTGCGAATCGCAATCCATAGAGCAATTTTTCACCACACTAACAACCTCTTCTTCGCATGTCGAAGTTCTTTTCCGCGGCGATCAGATTGGTTTGGAAAAGCGGCGGCAAGCTGTTGCTGCCAGTTCAAGCCGCTTCGCAGGCTGTGCGGGCAGGCATGGCTGGATCTGCGCTGGCATGTGTGCGGAGTGCTGAAAATGCTTCACGATTTTCTGCTTTATCCATTTCCTGTGAACGACACCACAGCTATTGCCATAGTTCATTGGGTGAATCGGCAAACAAGCCGCAGCTTTTGTACCAAGCCCCGACCTTAGACATGGTGAGCGTTACCTTCACCGAATATTTGAGCATATTGAGACTCAACAGAAGAACATTTCCACTACCGGACAAAAGCCTCAGTAATGAAGAGCACATTCTCAGGAGATTGCAGACAGACACATTACCCACACTGGCTAGATTACACTGCTGGTACCCCACGTTATATTTTTTCCCGCACTGCTGGGAGAGGGCGGACGCGTACCACACAGTGTGGGCATGCCAGTACATACCAACAGTACACCCACTCACAAACACGTCAAGGGAGCAGTGGGAGGCCACCCTGCGCAGCGATGACCCTGCCTGCCAGCGATGGCTGGTAGAGAGAGCCATAGCGGCGATGGAGGCCAGTGGAATCCCGGAATTGGGATAGCCACCTTCTTTCCTCCCACTTTTTTCTTTTCTTTTGAATAAAGATATTTTCAATCAATCAATCGCTTCAGTCGCGCTGACTGCGAGTGATGCAAGGAGGAATGCAAGCTCCTCTTGGGGGCAGCTTTGGGGCGCCCGCTATTTCGCCTCTGTGAGGGCCGTCGTATCCTAGGCACGCCAGGCAATTTTTTTTCTCGCTTCGGCCCCTTTCGTATAAACTGACTTGCACGATTGTCAACAGTGCAGCTGCGGCGACTGTGGTTAGTTAGCATGATTGAACTGAGGTAGCCAAGCTCGGTTTGTGTTAACCATGGTTAGCGGGATAAACGCAGTTTCGTCTGTCGTGTAACGAAGCAAATTGCGGTTTTGTTAAACAATGGTTTTATTCACAATGGTTAAAAGTGTGCCAATGTAACTACTGACCCTGCAGCACCCTTTTAGCAGTGCAAATAAACATGCGAAACGTTTATATTACTCTTCAAGGAATACCCGAGCCAAATATTGGACGCGCATGTGAAGCGGTCAACCCGCAAATCTCTGTGAAATGTGCGGGAAAGCCAACCGCGCTCTCTTTAATTCCCCTTATTATGCACCGCTTTAATTATGTAAGTACAGCGATGGCTGTCCCACTGGCTGTTGCTGGTTAAAGCACGATTAATTTTTCGATTTGTGGTGAAAATCACCGATCGTCGGCACCAACTTGTTCTATGCCTGAGCCTGTATGTACAGTTTTGGCTTTTTTTTTGTCTGCGTTTCGAGTGCGTGCGGAGTTGACGAACTCAATGGTTCCCCTTCAGCTGGACCACCCGACAACAAGCGCTTATTGTTTCAAAAACGCCCTACCAGCCTGAAGATGTCTGTGCAGGAAGGCCCCAATGCCTTCCCTGGCCCGCACCAAATCAGAAATAGACTTCTCCACGTTATGGAGAAGACCGTACTTCCCGGCCTGTGATATTTCGGAATTCGCTGAAGGGAAAATCACGAGACACCCCTTATCTCCGGAATATAGCGTGCATCCTTTGTCGCGCGCTCGAGGGCAGAGTAGAGAGATAATGATTACAGTCTAACTCTGCAATAACGAAACCGCCTGGGAAAGCGAAAAATTTGCATTTGCGATAATTTTGTTTCTGCGAGAATGAAACATAAATGACAACAAAACTGCCCACAAACCGAATATTTATTTTCAAAAGTCAGCCGTATTACTTTCCAAACCTTACATTGCAGCGGCTTCACAGCGCAGCTCTCACAATACAACAAGTGGTTCGTTGCAATGGTTCGACGACCGAATCGTGTCATACACATCCAAAACGTTTGCCCTCTCTGCAACATTTTTCTCTTTGGCACCGGGCATACCTGACCATGCAAGCTAAGTCAAACTACTTCTGTCGACAAACTCTGGCAGGCAGTTGCATTTCGTTGTTCCAATGCTGTACACAAAACCACCGCTTTGTTGAAGTCTAAAAACGCCATGGCCGGCACTGTTGTTTTGGCGGCCTTCCTTTGCAATATGGTAGAGAGCGAGCTGCAGACGGTTCCAAACTTGTCGGTGCTACCCTTCCTTCCTCCACTTGGGCCACTGACTTGGTCAATAATACCTGCCTTATCTTGTAGCGATAGGAACGTCTGCCTTTGGGCTGGTGAAAGCATTTTTTCGGGAGCAAATGTGCTGATCGCCACGCACACAACGAACGCACGCGTACTGCTTGGCGGTAGGGCCATAGCCGACTAGCCTAGCCCCAGCTGTGCCGTAGGTCACCATGTGTCGCCCCCTGCTGGCGTCGCAACGAGGCCGACTCCACGGCCGCCTGCCGTACGGTCTTTCTTGTAACCAAATATGGCCGCGGCAATGCAAGCACGCTGCGGCAGAAGCTTATGTAATTAGGTTCAGCAAAAGATGAATTTGAGCCCGCAGTCGATCCTTCTTTGGAGGAGTAGCAGTCAGTCCATTTGGTTGTCGAGAGCTCGCTTGCCGCCATTTCGAGAAGTTTTTCACCACTTAGTTTTGTGCCGGCTTCGCTGCCACTTCGCCAGTTATACAGACACTGTCAAGCTGAAAGCTATCTATGTAGAGAGCACGGCAACCGCAACGCAAGCAGGCACATCGGCATCGACGAGTTCAGCGTGCACTACTGGACGCGGCAGCGCGAGGAACTGCAGGCGATCAACAAGTTAAAGGAGCTGCACACTGAGCTGGCTGTCATTCCAGGTGGCCTAAAATCCGTGCTGCAGCCTTTGGATGTGTCTTTGAACAAGTGTACACGAAGTGGGTGGCCAAAGGTCCGCACGCTCTCAACCCAGCTGGCAAGATAAGGAGAATGTCGGTGTTGTTGCTGTGCAGCTGGATAGTGGAAGCATGGGGAATGATCACAGCAGATGTCGTTGTCAAGAGCTTCAAAGAAGACTGGCATATCGAATGCCCTGGATGTGACTGAAGACCCTTTGGTGTGAGATGTAGACAAGGCCTCTGAAGCCAACGTCAAATCTCGGCATGACCTGAAGCAAACGATCAGCAATTTTAGCAGCACTGACTCGGACTGTTCCCACTTGGGTTCCCCACTACCAAATGCGGGGTGGCGAAGTTGGGCGGCGGCTGGCCACAACGAATGAAGCTCTGCGCTTTGTGTTTGTGTCGTCCTTGTACTCGTATGTATAATACCTATTTAAATCTTATTTAAGCTCCCCTGCATAACATCCCCCCCCCCCCCCCCATCTTTACAAAAAATTTTACAGGAAACGTGGAAGGAATACGCGCGCAAATACAGTACATGGGCTTATACAGACATTATCCACAGATCTTCGTTGCCGTGAGAATTTTGTAATCGTGGAATTTTGTTAATGTGAGGTTCAACTGTATGCGCGATTTGAAGTCTCGCACAGCGTTGGCGATACTTAACTGTCTATTCTGACAAAGTCTCCAACAGCCTTGTATTTGTGTCTTTTCGAAATTGTTAGATGGCACTGCAATGTAGCAGGCTCGTAGTGTTGAACTCGCTTCATGGCACGACGGCGGCTGGGTGAAAGCTTGCTGGGCATGATTCTAGCGCATTGTACCTTATTCCTGAAAGCAGGGCTATCCTAGCGAGTCAGAACATGATAATAAAGCGCAAATGAAAGTTATGACTGATAATTGATCATCAGAACGTCAACAAGCATCCACCAAAGACTTTCGTTTTCAACTCCAAGCGGATTTTTTCGCATCGCTTGCTTGCCTTCAATATTGTGCAGGTCATAATCATTGACAAGGTGTTTTTACATAATGTGGACGCTAATTGGGGCCTTTAATAATGTCAAACCACCAGATTTCTTCTAGAGAACTATTGAAAATAGCAAAATTTGAAATAGTGGTTGGGCTTCACCACAAGGCAAGAGAACCACGCGGGCTAACATTTAGTTTTATATCTGACAAATTGTACCGTGCAACTCAATTTTTTTCTTTGAACGGGTTTTCGAAATGTTTACCTACAACAAGTCTATTCTGAATTTTTTCTACTACAGGGTGGTTTATTATACACAACTTACTTTTTTTATTTTCTTCGACGCCTTGACAAAAATTTCGAATTCCATTATTTTTTTCGCAATCATTATGAAAACATTAAAACTCAAGCTCAAATTCAGCAGCATCACTCAACAGCTCGAAAACCTTTTCACTGGCACACGGTCATTACAAAAGTTTTCATTACATGCAGTTTAAACGCTTTGTAGTTTGCATCCTGTTGACTCCATGGGGATGTAGAGCATCCATAAAATTGCAAAAGGAACCAAAGACAGAGCTTTGTCACACATCATGAACCAAGTTCGAGAGAAGAACAAGTGCCTATATTTAACGTACTGTAAACCCACATTATAAAGAAGTATTTGGAATAAAAAATTGGCTTTATCATAAACAATACTTCGTTAAAAGCAGAGATGACTTGTTCTTTATTCCAAGTGTTTCATGGTCTCTACGGCAATTTACAAAGAGAAATATTTGTTCGAACAAGCATTTCCTGTATTTGGAATAATCGACCCATTGTAAATGTGTGTTTAACGAACTCGTCCACAAATACCAAGTACAAAGGACACAGTAGTGAGTGTGCGGCGCAAGCACTTAACACTTTCGTGACCGTGCCTATTCCCACCGATAGTATGTTATCGATGAATACAAACTCCAATTTTGTTTTGGCACTCTCCGAGCGCGTCTGGACAGCTCACGCCATCCAAAGGGTAAAAGAGAGGATTCGATCAGTTTCGTTTCTGAGGTTTTTTTTCTTCTGCATCGCGGGGGGGGGGGGGGGGGGTTTAAAGTTCCTTCACAGTCGGGCACATGGGGTTTCGGTTATGGTATCGATGCCGCTCGCCGATGCTCCATGGGAATAAAGAATTTTGACAGATTCCAATCTGAGCTGTAAACTCAGGACGATGGAAACAGCACAGACGCGAAAGATGACTTCGATTTGTTAGACTTCAGTATCGACGGCGAAAATATGTCAAACCGCCCCGGAACATCAGCAGGTATCTGCCGGTAAACTCTTTCTACCCGGACAGTTATACCGCTGCCGCGCATTGGTGTAAACATATCCGGCCTGTTCTAAAGGCTCTCATCTGAAGGGTGTCCACTTCGTTCGAGCGGGACCACTTGGCGCCGGCTGCACAAAAGTGGAGCGAGCCTTTGTTTCACTGCATCGAGAAACTGCTTTGCATGGTAGCATAATAGGCACTAGCACTCACATTTTTGTATGTATGTAAATAACTTGTATTTACAGAGCTTATATTTGCAGTATTATTCTATAAGAGCATTGTATTCAAAGTGTATATGTATTTCAATTTTTTAAAATGTTTGCCGTGTAACATCGATGTTTCGATCCTTTTTGTTTCTTTTCGTTACTTTTTTTCTTTTGATAAATTTTTAATATTCATAATCAATTTTTGTTTGAAATTAAAATTTGTTGGAAAGCCTTATCCTTCCTCTATCATTTCATACTTACACTTTAGCATCAATCATTTTCTGTGGCAGGAAAAAATATTTCTTATAGACTGCGCAAAAAAAGAATCCGATTTTTCCACACTCAAGAAAGTGTTAAGGTGATGTTTGCGTTCTGCCTTGCTAGATAGCCACTGGCGTGATATACTGGTTGTGAAACAATGCACTACTACTGACACTGCCAATGTCACAAAAGGGGTAATCAACAAAATCTAGTTCGCAAAGGGGCTTCTCAACTAACCGTCCAGGTAAACAGAAATCCGTAAACAGAACAGAAACAGGTAAACAGTTTCAGTCACCTAGATGCAAAAGTAGGCGGGATTCACAGTAAAACCATGTTGTAACCACAAAACAGGATATAATAAACTAATGGATATGTAAAAAAATTATAATTCGCCTTGAACTTCCCCTAGACGCCAATGTATTTAAGACCCTGTTTTAACGAAGTTGAAATTTCCTTGCAATAGATTAACGGACCATTTTTTGACACAACAAGGATTTATAGACCATTTTGGTCAAACGAGCATTTATAGACCATAGACCACTGCGTGCATGGGGCGGTACCAACTGCGGTTTTGTTGTTGCTTGTCATGCCTATGTGCACATCAAGGATATCGGCTATCAGTACGATCCTGCGAGTTTCCACCACCAGAAGATGGATGACAGCAACAACAAACGGAAGCGATATCAATCGAGCAGATCGCGGCTATGCTGGATGCCGCACAGTCCAGCGTGAAGAAGGAAAAAGTGGCCAAAGATTGACACAGCGCTGAACAAGCTGTCACCGGTGCTGTCGCATGTGGCGTAAAAGGCGGCAGAGAGAAGCTGCAAGCCCCGCTTTTGAAGCTGTAGAGAAGGCGATCTTCAAGGGGCTTGGAACACACGAGAAAGCGGAATTCCTGCGAGTGGGGCACCATTGCAGAGGAAAGGGAAGAGGAACTTCGCGTGCATCAAGGGGCACGATGATTCTGTGGCAAGTGCCCGCTGGCTGCTGCGCTTGAAGGAGCACCACGACATCGTCGGCAGGGCCGTCAGCGGAGAAGCGCAGGGAGACAAACACTGGACAGTTGCTAGAAAAGTACAGACCGAAAGATTTGTTCAATGTGGATGAGGTCACCCTGTTATACCAGATGTTGCTCTGTGCCAACATACCAACAGAACGTATTTATTCGATTATAAGGCGTTCGTCATTATAAGGTGCGAGTGCAGTTGGCAGAATCCCCCCCCCCCTTCGGATTATGGAAGAAAACCTTGCCTTATATTTGAATAAATATGGTAGATAGGACGGCAATGGTGCCAGCCCTCGTATCCGGCAAAAGTACATCCCCACAGTGCTTCAAAGGCAAATGGAAATTCCGAGTGAGTTATGTGTAACTGCAAGTCTCTCATGATGAAATTTTTGCACAATGGCTGCTGAAACGGGACTACCGGCTGGGCAAGCAGAACGGCTTTCTCCTGGACAACTGCGCAGCCCATTACACTGCCACTGTGCTCAAGAAGATCGGCCTGTACTTCTTGCTGCCAAACTGCAAGGCAGTTGTGCAACTTCTCGACAACAGGGGTTATCACGAGCTTTAAGTTAGACTATCGCAAGCATGTGATCGATCGCCTAGTGACGACAGTGATGAATGCGTCGATGACAGCCCAGATGCAGCAGACCTGCTCTGCCGCTTCTTCAGTGCATCCCGCCTGACGAAGATGCGGCAAAAATCTATCAAGGACATTTTTCCTGCAAAGTGAGCTTCCAGCTGGTGTGCTGTTAATCGATCAGGGAGGAGCCGCTTGGTGTGAGTAAAGTAGTGATTCGTTGCTGTTCTTTTTTTCTTACGTTTTTCTCCATGCAACGACAACTTTCTTTTTTCTTTTTTTGTGTGACGGGTTGTAAGTTTCAATGCCGAGTACATTCCTTCTTGCGTGGTAATTGTCGGTAAAAATGAGCACTGGTTATAACAAAGTAATTACAACCTCCCATCAACTTTGTTATAACGGGGTTTTACTGTACGTAAAAAATGTTCATGGAACTGGGGAAAAAAACAGTAAAATAAACACGTTGCCATTGTGCACTCACCTGCTCTTGTTAACTACAATTCGCCTTAAGGAGGTTTTTCTTGCCCTCTCTCGATTGGGGTGGATCCACACAACTGACCAAGTAGCTGTTTTTGATTGCGGCCTGTGCACCACATCAGAGTATGTCGCTAGTTCCCATGGGCCACTGCCGGACCGCACTCCTCACAGTATAACAATTCAGAGACTTTTCCCTCCAATTTGAGTGTGGGCAACACTATCAAGCAGTGCCGTCTAGCAACGCCTGCATCACGTCGGCGGGGCCTCATCACAAATGTCATCTGCACTCTTCTCCGCCTTGTCACCTCTGTTCACTCTGTTGCCGTGATAAGTGCCACTCCGCTCGATTCCCGTGCGTGGCAGCATTTATACGCCTACTGGGCGAGATGGTGACACTAGCCAGTGTGTTATACTAGGAGTGAAGGCGACTTCCTCCGACTTCGTGCCTGCCTTCTCTTTCTCCCCTGTCCACAAGAAAGTGCAGACATTCAACACCCACCTTGAGGGAGCGGCGCTTGGCAGGCTTAGGAGGAGCGGTGCGTGATGGGGTCGGCGTGCGCTGCAAGGCGCCGCCAGCCTTGGAAGAGGGAGTCGTTCGCGCCGTCGTTGAGCCTGTGCTGCTCATCCCCGGACGTGACATCTTGGAGGCAGAGCAGGTTGGCGTGCCTTGCCCGGGCCGCTTGCCAGCCATCCGTACCGGAGTGGTGCCCTTCTGGCGACGCTGCTCCTGGGAATGAAATGATGCAAGGAGCACTGAATTCTTCGATTCCAGTTGGCATCGAAGAATTCTAGAAAGTGATCTCGAAATGACCAGCAATGTTTTTTTTTGCTGTTGGTTGCATGTAAAGCCGCTTTTTTTTTCTTATGCTGTTTGAATTGTATTGTTCCGTGTGGAGGTTTGGGACCTGTGCTGCTTTTTATTGTTTTGCCGTGTACCCACTCTGCTACAGGGGCGTACGGCTTACGTTTCGCCGCGCGCATGCAGCGCCGTTTCCTCCCCTGGCGGCCTTTGCTCCCATTTCATTGCCGCACACGGGGTGCGGTCTTCCGCAGATTCGCTTGGAGTACGCTGCTTGCTGCTTCGCCGTGATGAAAACTAGCGCACCTAAGAGGAAAAGACAGGGCTCTAAATATTGTTGTGTAGTTGGGTGCCACAACAGCGTCGCAAACACGAAGGGAAAAGAGCCCATCGTGAAGTTCTATTCGTTTCCCGGCAAGTGGTACGAGACAGACCGCCGAGAAGCCTTGATTAGGGCTGTGCGGTGGAAAAAGTGAGTGACCGTTTCTCTGCCTTTCTCCTGTCATTCAGTAGCTGAACTGCACTAAATTACCTTACTTTCTAATAGCTCTGATGGCTCCCCGTGGCTCCCCCCAAAAAACCACACGAATATGCAGCAGGCACTTCGTGAACAATGCAAAGAGCGAGAGCCAGGCCAACCCAGCCTACCTGCCGACTCTGTTTCAGGATGTTTACCAAAAGCTGCGGGTAAGCGGTGACTGACACGAAAGGTAAGATGAAGGGTAGAATCAGCCAGATTTCGCACTGCCTTATACTGGCCCTGCTTTTACCGCAGGTGGGCAAAGCAGAATCGATCAGCTGCTAGAAATTTGACGTCGCCTCATCCGCCCGAGGAATCCTCACCCGTGGACGTGCTGTCGAACGCGTCGGAGGCCGACTGCTCGCCAGAAGCGGATGCGCTCTGTATGGAGGGTAAAAAGAAAGACTTCGACACGGCATTTTTTCTCAGCCCCTTGCAACTGCATAGAAATTGCGATTTCGGTGTTACTTTCACGAAGAATGCAACGCTGCTAGCATGAAACTAATCAGCTTTCACTCGGCTTAACAGTAGAAATATGAGGAGGATAAGTTTTCAAGTTCACGAAACCAAGGTATGTCAAGAAAGCGGGTTCGGTTCCCGGCCGCGGCGGTCGCTTTTATGACGCAGGCGAAAAGCAAAAACGCCCGTGTGTTCGAGATTTCGGCACACGTTAAAGATCCTCAGATGGTCAAAATAATCCGGAACCCTGCACTACGGCGCGCCTCGTCGTCTGTGTAGCGTCGACGCGTTAAACCTCATAATCAATCAATCACGAAACCACGGTGAAAAGAGGAGTCGAGCGAATGCATTCCTTATTAAAATACCTGGGAACAGGTCCGCGATGGTCTTGTTCACGTCCCGCTTGGGTTTTTTCGACGGTTTTCCCCACTGCTGGGGTCTGCTTGTGCAAGTATCGTCAGTTGCCTCATTCACGTAGGCGCACACAGCCGCGGCATGCTTACAGAGGCCGGTTATTCTCTCCTTGCAAGAGCACGTCCCGGAGGCTACGGACCGTGTGTGAGCGCAGATCTGCATGCGAAAAGACAATTTAGTATCACCACCTTTGTGTACTTAGCCTCTGAGCGCGAATACATTCGACAAGAGTGGTAGAAAGAACACAAAAAAGAGAAAGAGCGTTTACCTTCAGACGCACATCGTAGACGACGTTGTCTTGCACTTGTGAAACGCACTTGGCGTTCAGCTGATGCTCGTCTGCTTGTATTATCTCCTCCACTGCGAACACATGTTTCACGAGTAGCTTTCCTTTCTTCAGGGTCGCCTCCCTAAAAAATAGCTCACAGTTTTCGAGAGGAAGGAAGCCGCAGTAGAATGCCAACGTGTTAGTCGCCATTGAAAACCAGCAGCGGCCGCACGGCAGCTCGGTGCCCGTACGGCAATCTAGGGCGGTTCTCCGTCGCGCGCAACGCTGCTAGTATCGCTCCGTCGCGCCACCTGGCCCAGCCGTACGCCCCTATGGCCCCACCTTCAAGCCAGCAGTATGATAAATAAACATCACAGTTGGGGAAAGTGCACAACATGCCCACAACACAGTGGATTCAGAGAAACATGCTACATGAAGGTTTTACTGGGACTGCTTCTCTTCTCATAGCAGTCATGCTCTCACCACCCCTTGGGGCGCAGACTTTACCAGTAAGAAAAGTTTTTTGTGGTTCTAATGTCTCATAGCTTTAGCATGTGCACGACAACACTGTTGTACACGGCAGAGAGCGCCTCTTCGGCGAGCGCCTTTTGCCGCTCCCAGAAGTCTGCAGAACACGAACTTCGCTATTACCGCCATAACGGGTATATTTGATAGATGGCGGCAGCTGATGGGCTAGCAGTGGCGATGCCTGACCGAACACTTCTTGTTTCTGGGAGCATTGACTGCTATTGCCTCGAGGCTCGCACAGCTAGACACTACAGTATAGCCCACTTACTGCGAACCTAGCTTTAACAAAATCCCGGCTATAACTAAGAAATCTTTATTTTCCGTCACCATTTGTGTGCTTGCAATGCAATTTCAGTCCACTTCCAACGAAAAACTCCAAAAGGCCAGCACGGATATAATGAATAAAACTCGCCCTAAACGCACCAAATTCGATGACGAATTGACTTTAAAAGTTGAACAAACAGAGCTAAAATAAACCGAAAGACACAAAGCTGCTGAACCACAGTGCACAGACCGTGCCCCTCGCAAGCACGTACAGTGAAAAAAAGCGTGCCAGTCACCATGTTCGCACTGGGGAGAAGTGGGATGCTTTACAGCAAGACACACTCCGAGCATTGCTCTATCGGGTGCTTCATGGAGGAAAGGTTGCTTTGACTGACGCCGCGAGGCCAATCACAGTGTTCGCCACGATTGCGGTTCCGTAGTCACTCTTCGAACACTGCTTTTGATTGATTGATTGTCGTGTTTTAACGCGCTGACGCAATGCAGGCAATGAGGCGCGCCGTAGTGGAGGGTTCTGGATTAATTTTGACCACCTGGGGATATTTAACGTGCGCCGAAACCTTGTACACACGGGCATTCTTGCTTTTTACCTCCGCCAAAAAAGGCCGCCGTGGCCGGGAGTGCCACTTTTCTTGCGTTAGCGTGCCCCAGGCATGTTTACATCGTTGAGCTTGTCAACGACAACGGATAAACACAGTTGCAACCGAGAAGTTGATAGCAAAAGTCTTCGCGAACTTTAGTGCTGCAGACAAAGTTGGAGACAGCGAAAGAGCGACAGTGATGACAATCGGTGAGCGAGACCGGCAGCAGCGTTTACTGGAATGGCAATCACAGTTACCGAGACGTTCCCACCAAGGCATGACCGAAACAGGGGGCATGAAACTCAGCATTCTTTGTTTAGGCGGCCTTGGCGTGGCGGGCTTGATATCTTATCTCCATGCCTGCCCCACTCCTTTCCGATGATGTTTTTCGCAGCGGCCTATTGTATCCATACATTTTGCAACGCGAACAGTCTCACGATAACTGGAGAAAAGGAGTCACAATGGATAACAAGGAGGACAAGGCGGTATGTCCTGGCAAGAACGCATTACAAGACCTGAAATCTCGGTATAACGTACTTGAGGGGGGCTGCGCAAAATGCTGGTTATTCTGAAAGGTTGTTGAAGTGTTGTTGAAGTGAAAAGTGCAAAATTTAAGAGAATAAATTTCATTGTAGACCGCTGGTAACGCAACCGCTTATAGTGTGGGACCGCATATAATGCGGGTTTTCCTGGCCACCGGTAGGCCTCCCACTGAGCTCTATGCATAAGCGAAGCGCTTATAATGTGGTGGCCCGAAGCACAATACAGTGTAGCGTGGTAAGTTGTTGCGATTAGAATTACCTTCGGCATCGCAAACGCAAGTTGCGGGGGAAAAAACAAAAATGCCTGCTTGCGTTCTCATGTCTCGCTGATGTAAGCCGGTCTTCTGCCCTGTCTGTGGCATTTGAAACAGAGGCGAAAAAGAAAGTGTTCCATTCTGTGTTCCGTTTTTCTTCTCCCACATTGTACCTGGTATTCCGAACCCATGCTCCGATAACCTCCGAGCATGTCTCTGCACTCCATGGCACCCATAAGACCTGAAGCGCCATCGCCTAAAAAAATGAAAAATGAAAAGGAAAGAAAACGCGGAGTAAAAGGAGCAGCGGTGTCACATCGAAAGGAAGACGACTCGCGGCGGCCACAGGCGCGTGTGGCTTTCTGAACTGAGGAGGCCAACCACCCTTCGTTTGAATTTTTTTGAAGTTCTGCACCTGCTCCCTTTTTTTTCTCCTTTCTTGCATCGGCTCACGCTTTCCGCGTAGCTGGATGTAAGTTGATCGCTTACTGCGCTTTGCCGTGTCGTCTGCTATACCACGGCTCCGGTTGCCGTGGTTCTTTCACTAATATCTAAGAATACCTGTACTTCAAATTATGAGTTCTTAATACTGAGGCCTTGTTAATATAGCACGGAGTTAAATAAAAGGATCATTATTTTGAAAAGTTTGCTATTCTGAAAATCGTAGTAGTGAAATAATTTTACATTAAAACTATAAGCAGTCAGCGTGGGATTTTTTAATTTTTCATTATTCTGAAAAGTTTGTTAATGTGGTGTTCATTGTGCCGAGATTTGACTGTACAACTGCACAGGCATTTTCATACTGAAGCTGTGCATACACTTTTTATTCCTGCGCAAAAATGTCAAGTTACATTTCACTACTGTGAGCAACCACAACGAATACAGAGCAACAGTTCTTTTGTAACCGGGCCACATGGCAATGAGCAGCAGCAGGCAAAAAAAAAAAGAGAAGGGGGGGGGGGGGGCAAACATGTGAAGGAAAACACACCACATGAGCTGCTCATCTCAGCAGCTCTAAAAATGAATGCACGTAACCTCTCAAGCCGCTCCCTTTCTTTCTCGTCGTTGCAGGCGGCGTGTTGGGCTTCGAGGTGTGCCGAAAACTGGGCACTCCATGCTTCGAAGACTTCCCTCGCCTCCCCAGCGTAGTAGTCGATGTAGGATGTAATCTCGCCGTCAAGCTAAAATGGAGAATATGGGAAAGGCCGTCAGATGCAAACGCTTATTAGAAACTGCAACTGTGTTGACAACCAGTGTGGGCAAGGTCCCCTTTGGCCATTTCTTCTTGGCCAGACATTCCACAAATCTGGCATGGTATGTTAACGCCACCGAGTCCGATCAATGCAACACCAAGGTTGGCAGACAGTTTGGCTTTTCAAGTGCCTGCAGCCAGAACATTTCAAGAAATTGAAACATTTTTGGGAAAGTACCAAATCAGGGTTTGTACGGGCTTAAAAAGCAAAAATTCAAGGGTTTTCAAGGACTTTCAAGGACCAGAAAACACATTTTCAAGGTCCACATCTAGGATTATTTATACCTTTTTATACCTTTTATTTATACCTGGGATTATTTATAACTTTTTCAACACAATGCAAAATTTTGATATTTCCTAATACCGAAGAACATTAATGCACATTTAGATGGGCGCTATGGGTTCATGAATGCTCCCCCAGCTTTATTTTTATTTCATAGTTTGTATTTAGAGGGTTTTTTTTTGTTTTGCTGAGGCTGTTTGATTTCGAAACTTAGTTAATGTTGCCTGCATCTCCTTTTTTGTCAGCAAGAGTATCAGCTCAAATTAACTCAGCAAGTGTTGCTGCAAGGCAGGATGAACTTGTACACAATAACCATTTGCACGTAAAAGCAAACGCAGATGGAGCGTATCAGGCGCAGCAAACATGCAATGAAAGGCCGTTCACAGACTAAATGGAACATGCAATATAGAGAACAGAAGCCGGCTTTTACGGGATTGTATCATGACATGAATTCTATTGAGGAGTGCTGCTCCCAATGTTGCCTCTTAATAATGAGAATCCACAACTCGTTATTTCATGCAATACACTGGAACTTGATTGTTACAATGTTTCTTTACATTTTTAACACCTAAAATTCACGACAAACACTTTAAATTCTTGTGAAAAGATAGGGTCATTGGTTCTCTAAAGAAAAATGAAGAGTTTTTAAGGACCCTTTAAAAATTCCAGGACTTTTCAGGCCTTGAAATGTAAGCTTCTAAATTCAAGGGTTTTCAAGGTTTTCACGGACCTGTGCGAACTTTGCAAATATAAAAAGTTAGCCAGGCAGTTTTTTCTGTAGGCCTGTGAACACTTCAAAAAAAAGAAAGAAAGAAACACCAAGAATTAAGCACTTCCAGATGTGACAAGAGCATACCTCGGCAAAGTTGGCGCGGCTAACTCAAACTCACTCACAATTTTTTTTCCGAATCACCACTCACTCAAACTCAGACTCAATGCTGAGCAGCACATCTGCGCTCACTCAAACTCAAACTCACATTGAGCTCAAAACTCAGAACTCACTCGGACTCAAAACTCAAAATGTACTCAGAACTCAAAATGTACTCAAACTCAAAATGTAATCAAAACTTAAAATGTACTCAAACTCAAAATGTACTCAAACTCAATTTGGACTCAAAACTCAAAATGTACTGAAAACTCAAAATGTACTCAAACTCAAAGTGTATTCAAACTCAAAATGGACTCAAAACTCAAAATGTACTCAAACTCAAAATGAACTCAAAACTCAAAATGGACTCAAAACTCGAAATGTACTCAAACTCAAAGTGAACTCAAACTCAAAATGGACTCAGAACTCAAAATGTACTCAAACTCAAAATGAACTCAAAACTCAAAATGGACTCAAAACTCAAAATGTACTCAAACTCAAAGTGAACTCAATACTCAAAATGTACTCAAACCTCAAAATGTACTCAAACTCAAAATGTACTCAAAACTCAAAATCTACTCAAAACTCAAAATGTACTCAACCTCAAAATGGACTCAAAACTCAAAATGTACTCAAAACTCAAAATGAACTCAGAACTCAAAATCGGCTGAGAACTTAAAATGAATTCAGAACTCACATGGCCTCACAGAGATTGAGAGTCAGAAAATGAGAGTGAGAGTTTGAGATTGAGAGTGTGAGTGTGAGAGTGAGAGACGAGAGTGAGTGTGAGAGTGTGAGTGAGAGTGTGAGTGTGAGTGTGACTGAGTGAGAGTGAGAGTGAGAGTGTCAGTGAGAGTGAGAGTGTGAATGTGACTGAGAGTGTGAGTGAGAGTGACAGTGAGAGTGAGAGTGTGAGTGTGAGCGAGAGTGTGAGTGAGAGTGTGAGTGTGAGTGTGAATGTGACTCAGAGTGTGAGTGAGAGTGTGAGTGAGAGTGAGAGTGTGAGTGAGAGGGAGAGTGAGAGTGTGAGTGTGACTGAGTGAGAGTGAGAGTGGGAGTGGGAGTGTGAGTGTGAGTGTGAATGTGAGTGAGAGTGAGAGTGTGAATGTGACTGAGAGTGAGAGTGAGAGTGTGAGTGTGAGTGTGAGTGAGAGTGTGAGTGAGTGAGTGAGAGTGTGAGAGTGTGAGTGTGAATGTGACTGAGAGTGTGAGTGAGAGTAGAGTGAGAGTGAGAGTGAGAGTGTGAGTGAGAGTAAGAGTGAGAGTGTGAGTGTGAGTGAGAGTGAGAGTGTGAGTGTGAGTGTGAATGTGAATGTGACTGAGAGTGTGAGTGAGAGTGTGAGAGTGAGAGTGTGAGTGAGAGTGAGTGAGAGTGAGAGTGAGAGTGTGAATGTGACTGAGAGTGTGAGTGAGAGTGAGAGTGTGACTGAGTGAGAGTGGGAGTGAGAGTGTGAGTTTGAGTGATAGTGAGAGAGAGAGTGAGAGTGTGAGAGGGAGAGTGAGAGTGTGAGTGAGAGTGTGAGTGTGAGTGTGACTGAGTGAGAGTGAGAGTGTGAGTGAGAGTGAGAGTGTGAGTGTGACTGAGTGAGAGTGAGAGTGGGAGTGGGAGTGTGAGTGTGAGTGAGAGTGAGAGTGTGAATGTGACTGAGAGTGAGAGTGTGAGTGAGAGTGTGAGTGTGAGTGAGAGAGTGAGAGAGTGAGTGTGAGTGAGAGAGTGTGTGTGAGTGAGAGAGTGAGGGAGTGAGTGTGAGTGAGAGAGTGAGGGAGAGTGTGTATGTGTACCTTTTGCTATATACCTTTTGCTATATGATCATAATTATAACCAGAAAGCATTTTTATATTTGTCCCACGTGATCCCCCTCGACGAGACCTTTAATTTGATACCCCACACACCTTAGGAGGGTCATACAAAATTCATACCAGTCAAACTAACGATGCCTCTCATGACTGTAACCAGGATGTATTCTTTAGGTGTCCGTCATGATTCCCCTAACTGGAACCTTCAGTTTGACGCCCCACATGCTTCAGCGGCCTCACCTTGAATTTAACACCATCTATGACTCATAATGACCATCTCATGATTCGAACTACGAAGCCTTTTTTTATTTGTACCACGTGATTCCCCTCGTCAAGGCCGTATATTTGATACCCTACACGCCCTAGCGGGGTCACTTCGAAATTTACCCCAATATGAGACTCGCCATGACAATCTAATGGTTATAACCAGGAAGCATTTTTGTATTTCTCCCACGTGATTCGGCTCATCAAGACCATTGATTTGATACCCATCACATCCTAGCGGAATCAATTTGAACGTTAAACCAATCAATGACTAACCATGACTATCTCATGATATAGCCCTACCACATTTTTGTCCCACGTGATTTTCCTTATCGGAACCTTCAATTTGATGCCCCGGACACCCAGTGGCATCATTGTGGATTTTAACCTAAGTTATGACCCATTTTGACTATGTCATGATAATAATCAGGAAGCACGTGATTACCCTCATCGAGACCTTTAATTTGATATGCCCTAGCATCATGAACCTGCATTTTAACCGAATCTTTGACTTACCATGACTACGTCATGATATATCCATATCTCATGTTCGTCCCGAATGATTCCCAACATCGAGACCTTGAATTTGATTCCCCACATGCCCTCGCAGTGTCATTTTGAATTTTAACCCAATCTATGACTTATTATGAGTGCCTGATGACTACAATCAGGAAGCATTTTTTTTATTTACCCCGCGTGATTCCGTTAATCCGGACCATTCATTTGATACCTTACACGCCTTAGCCTCATAAGTTTCACTTTTCACCCAATCTAATGTGGTCTATATTCTGTCTTAAGGGGCGCTGCCCAGTCAATTCAGCTAATTCATTTGAAACAATAGAAAGGACAGCCCCCATCCCCATTTCCCCCCGGCTCTCACCTCTTCCTTTGTGACCCCTACTATATCAAGCCATTAACAGTAGCAGGCGAACAACCAGCACGCCAGCGCCGCCGTGTGCTTTCCCACCACCCTTTCCCACGCTCTTAGTGGATCCGTCAGGAGGAAAAGTTAAGACAACCCTTTTTTATGACCTCACCAGTCAATTATCACTCACGCGCCCAGCCGCGAAAATTAGGTATACAGCAAGTGCTTATGGCCATAAAAATTCAACAAGAAAATAAAAAAAATCACACACCACCTCCCTCCCAACCGATCATGCAGATCGCGATTGGTGCCATACCCGCAGGTTACCTGAATTCCGAGCCCACATTGACGCATGAAACTTAACAGCCAACCATAGCTGCCTGCTAGGCTACTCATATGTACTCAAACTCTAAATGGACTTAAAACTCCTATGTACTCAGAACTCAAAATGTACTCAAAACTCAATATGTAATCAAACTCAAAATGTACTCAAACTGAAAATGTACTCAGAACTCAAAATGGACTCAAACTCAAAATGTACTCAGAACTCAAAATGGACTCAAACTCAAAATGGACTCAAACTCAAAATGTACTCAGAACTCAAAATGGGCTCAAACTCAAATTGTACTCAGAACTCAAAATGGACTCAAACTCAAAATGTACTCAGAACTCAAAATGGACTCAAACTCAAATTGTACTCAGAACTCAAAATGGACTCAAACTCAAAATGTACTCAGAACTCAAAATGGACTCAAACTCAAATTGTACTCAGAACTCAAAATGGACTCGAACTCAAAATGTACTCAGAACTCAAAATGGACTCAAACTCAAAATGTACTCAGAACTCAAAATGGACTCAAACTCAAAATGTACTCAGAACTCAAAATGGACTCAAACTCAAAATGTACTCAGAACTCAAAATGGACTCAAACTCAATCGAACTCAAACTCAGTCGTGATCACTCGGCTCAAACTCACTCAAGCTCAAACTCACCATGCCACACTAGCCTCGCGCTCACTCAAACTCAAACTCACGCGTGAGTTTGAGTCCAAATGAGTCTGAGTGAGTGGACTCATGAGT
Organism: Haemaphysalis longicornis; assembly: GCF_048455015.1. Lineage (NCBI taxonomy): Eukaryota > Metazoa > Arthropoda > Arachnida > Ixodida > Ixodidae > Haemaphysalis > Haemaphysalis longicornis. The sequence continues at coordinate 208,470,456 of NW_027526407.1, read as the reverse complement.
GAGTTCGCCGACCTCTGGACAAGAGCCACGTTGATTGTGACAAGAGCCGCATCTACTGTTACCGTTTGTACTCAAATCTAGGCAGATTTTTTTTGGAAGAAGCGACATGCAAAAGTGGAGGGTTAACTTAGATTTGAGTACCATGGTTTGACGGCCCTTCTGCGCCAGTGGTATGTCGGCTTGCCATGCACTGATCTCAGGCTACTATGCGCTGACAGTTCTGAATGCGCGCCCGCAGCTCATTTTCCCGACATTCTAAGGTAGCTGCATGGCGACATGGTCGTTCAGGCTCAGTGGCAGAGGAGTGGTCCCCGCGGCTACACAGGCAAACTGCATCACCTGCTTTGTACTGTCTATTGCTTCAGAATCTCACAGTCCCACGTTCATGCAGCGAAAGTTGTCGAGCCGGCGAGCTTTCTCGCCGGCAAGGGTGGAGGATTGTGTCACGTTATTAAGGCACCGGCGATTGCCATGCCCTTTGACACCCCCACCTCTCCCTCTCGCGTGGTGTGGGCGCGAGTTGCCAGTTTTCTGAACGCGATCGTTCAGTGCAGTCGTGTTGGTAGAGTTTTGAAAGTGTCGTACCTCAACAACGTGCTCGCGAAACGCCTGCACAACCTGCACCACCTGTGCTTGAGAAGCGATGGCACCAATCAAGCGGTGCCACCACTGCGCGACCTTTAAGCAAAAGGTCGTTTCGCACGCGGAGAGTACTTCCAAACGCAGCGCAAGTTCAACGTGCACAAAGAAAATGTGCGACGATGGCGCAAACTACGGACCGAACTATTCAGCTGTGCAGGCACACGCATGCCGTTCAGTGGACCAAAAACAGGCCGACACCATGAGGCGGATGAAAGAGGTTGTCGCCAATTTTACCAGGGACCAAACGGGAAGTGGGAATGCCCGCGGTGACAGATTATCCAGGCGAAAGCCAGGGAAGTCGCCAAAGTGAAGGGTGTCGCGGGAACCATATTTAAAGCAAGCAGGGGCTGAGCGATGCGCTTTATGAAACGGTTTGGTTTTAGCCCGAGACGACGGACCTCCCTGTGTCAAAAGCTGCCCACAGACTTCGAGGAGAAGCTTGTCAAGTTTCGTGCTAAGTGATGGACAAACGGCGAGACAAGCGCTACCAACTGGCGGCAAACAGCAAGCGCTGATCAGACCCCGCTGTTCTTCAACATGCCAATGGCATGCACCGAGAACGAAAAAGGTGCGAAAAAACTGAGAGCAGTGGGTTACGAAAAGTAGCAAACGACAGTAATGTTAAGCTACACCACTGATACACGGAAACTCCCCCCATACATGGTGCAAAGACTACCAGCAAGCGAAAAGTTCCTAAGAAATGTTCTTGTTCGTGTTCACGACAAAGGTTGGATGTCCAGCGGCTTGATGGAGGAGGGGGTGAAAACTGCCTGGGAACGCCAGACAGGGGCCGTATTTTGCAATCAGTCACTTCCGGTCCTCGATTCCTACTGCGGCCATCTGACTGACAGCGTGAAGACCACGCTTTCTCGTGCTGGGACAGACATCGCCATAATCCCTGGTGGCACGACTAGCCAACTCGCCCCGCTTGACGTTGTCATTAATAAGCTCTGTAAAAGTAGGCTTTGCAAGCACTATACCTAATGGCTTACATCGGAAGAATATCAGCTCACCACCACCGAACGCATCAAGCGTGCCTCGCTAGGCCAGCTGGCGAACTGGATCGCCGCGGCATGGAACGAAATTCTAGATGAAACAATCATTACGGCTTTCCCAAAGTGTTGTATTTCAAACGCGATGAATGGAAGTGAGGATGCCCTCTGGGATAAACTCAGCAACAATGAGGACAGCGATGTTTTGGAAGATGACGATGAACAAGCTTTATACGTACGTGCCTACGGAGTGTGCAGTTACACAATAAAAATGCTGGGTTTTGAGGCAATGAAATGGCATTTTTTTTTCATTTAGCCTACATTCAAGGTAAGTTTCCTTTTATTTTTTGGCCTTACGAATTTGGGGGGTCTGCCTGCAGTCAAGGGCGGCCCAGATTTGGGTAAATACGGTACTTAATCAGGCAGTCGACTGTGTCCGCGTCATGCAATTTTAGCACGTATCAGTTTTCAGTAAAGTGGCCTCACAGTACAGTACTTCTCTATATACTTCTTGCTTTCTGTGTAGTGAAAATTCGCATCTCAAATTAATTAAATCTTGCCTTATCTATGGGTTTGTGCAGTCAACTTTTTTTAGCGTACTTGAAGCAGAAATGCAATTACACAAATGACAATAAACATCAAGTCCCACCCATACAGAGTTAACACTATCACAACTAGCTAGCCCAGCTTTCTCTGGGTTCATTGATTGATTGATTGTAGGGTTTAACGCGTTGACGCAATGCAGGCGACGAGGCGCGCCGTAGTGGAGGGCTCCGGATTCGTTTTGACCACCTGGGGATCCTTAAGCACAGAAATCTCATACACAAGGACGTTTTTGCTTTTCGCCTCCATCAGAAAAGCGGCTGCCACGGCCGAGAATTGAACCCGCGTCCTCAGGCTCAGCAGCACAATGCCTTGGCCACTGAGCCACCGCAGCAGGTCTTTTTCTAGGTAATTTTTCTAGGTAGCAGTTTATGATCAACAATGCCATCATGAACAGTTTCTGTGCAAAATTACAAGATTGGGCAGGTGCAAAGTACTGACCCGTGGCAGCTCCGTCTCTAGTCGCTTGCGCTCTTTCATCTCGCTGAGCAGTCGACCGCCATGGTTGTTGAGACGTGCCGGGTCACCCAGCCGCTTCTCGTAGTCGAGAAATCACGCCCAGAGAGCCTCTCATCGTTCCACCTTCCTGAAGATGTCCTCATTCTTGGCGTAGAAGTCCTTTAAGGTCTTCAGCTCCTTTTCAAGCTTCTCCAGCCTCCCTTCTGACCACTCTGGAGGGACAGAACCAAGATAAAAGCTAAGTGCCAACTGGAGGAGACAAAGGCTAGAATACATGGAGCGTTCTTTCATGACAGTTCGTGTGGCAGTAAATTGCCCCGGCAGGACGCCGTATGTTCGTCGGACTGAACTAGGAGCAAGGAAACAGCGTCCGCCACCGCGCTGCCACTGAGTTGCTCTCAGTATGGCTAACTGAACCTCCATGCCCAGAATCAATGGCGGTGTTCAGTAAACAGACCCAATGAAGGAGCTTCCCGCTTGGGTTGTAGGTCGTTTGACAATTATGGGTGACTCAGGAGCGTTTATTCTGCTGAAATATGCGTTTTCAGTTCCCAAAAGTGCTAAAGGCAGTTAAAAAAAAAAGCTCCCAGAGCATAAAAATGGCATTCTACCGCTACTCTATCTCGACAGATGGTGCTTTGGTGCAAAATACAGCATGTCAAGCCCGGCTCTGAATACATACGGCTGGCTTTTTGCTGAATTTGAGAGGCCCTTGCAGTGAATATCACCTGTTCCTCACACGCCGACCTTGCAGATGGGCCCCATGTTGCTGTTAATACAAGTTATGTAGCTGGATCGCCTTCATTTAACCTAATAAAAGCTATCGCACATGCTTATCTCGGCGACAAGCCACAGTTGTTGGGTCGGGACCGTGTTGCCCCTGGTTATTGCAACACCATTTTCCTCAATCAATCTCAGGTTCGCAATCCTTTTTTTTTTCTTTTTGCTCGAGCAGGGGTGAGACAGCTGAATAACATTTCAGAGCAGTTTTTGGAGCAGCAAAATATTGATTTTGGAGCAGAAGAACCTCGATTCGGAGCAGAATAACGACATTGATTATGTCAACTTAGGAGCCTAACAAATGAAAGTTTTGGCAACTAGGGGGGGGGGGAGTGCACTTTTTAATCGGTTTTGAACGTACATAACACTAAAAAAGCCTCTAAATAAAGCATTTTCTACTTGATTATTACAAGGTCCAATGTGCACTAACTTTTTAGTAACCACTTTTAAATTCTTAGCCTCTATGCATAGATGAAGTGGATCTCTGTTGAAAATATCGAATTAAAAGACTAAAGAATCGTAAGGAACTTTTATTATCATGTGAATGCGTAATTTTTTTGTAATCCAAGGCTCGGCTTTCCGCACAAGTGTAGACTCGTCATGGTAAAAGTTGCGCAAAACGAGGTGACAGTCGTCGCACCCACCAGCCCTCCCATTTCATAATACCCAAGGAGCACGTTCACTACGATCGTAATTTGGGTAACGTTGGTATGTTTTGCCACCTCCCTTTTGGCAGTCCATTTCACTTCAGATAGATGAGCCATTATTACTAGCATGCAATAATAGCCCGTCCCGCTATCGCACACTGCTGGAACATGTTACGGCGATGTAGCCTGCGCCGCCACACATGCAGTGTCGATCGTCCCATTCCCACCACTCGTAAGCTCGCTGTCAAAGGCAGCAATAACTCAGCGCTTTTTAACACCGCAATGAGTCCGAAATTTCACTTCAAGCACGCACCGCGCCTCACACTCAAGGCTGAAACACAGTGAATTCGCGGGCACCACGGTGTTTTTGATGAACTCCCGTCTTTCTAGTCCCATAACCCCCCGCAACAGATCAAACGACTAAATGTGAACCCAATCACCCCCATAACGAAAACCACGGTAGAAATCGCTGAACAGCACTTTGCCTGAACCCTGAACTCCCTGTACCACGAGCAACTCCCTCGCCCGGCGGCCATGTTTTCCAATCTCGACCACCGCAAGATGGCGGCGCCCACTAATGTCGTTTCGGAGCGGCGCTCTTAAAATTGCCGTTTTTACATCATCTTGTACAAGTAGTTTGCCGCCTCAGTACACGAAAATATTTTTTCTACAAGAATTTGCAATGGTTTTCAATGGGAAAACTTTAAACTCACAGAATATAACATGTGCAACCCGACATTGCGACTTTCAAATTCAATTAAACCTTTACAAATAGCATCACCTAGCCGATGCTGGAAAAGTATGCCGCCAGTAAGCATTTTTCTCCACTGAAACTGACGGGAGGGTTGAAACCTCTGGCTCTCAGACTGTTTTGGAGCAGTTTTTTTCTCGAAATTTTCAAGCTGTTGGAGCAGCCTGGCGCAGAAAAACAAATTTGTATCAAAACTGCGCTATGCTCAGCTGTCTCACCCCTGCTCGAGTAGGCGCGTGACAAGCGCACGTCTATCAAACTCTTCCAAAGCGGCTGTTTGCAGCGGCCCATACACGCCATACACCATGAAGGGGAAATTGGAAGACCTGATTGGTTCCTTCGGTTTGCCACTCGCCGCCGCTCCGCCGCAGACGAACTTTTCCGACCCTACTAGATCAGCGGCAGGCAACAATTTTTCCCCCGCCTCGTGTCGGGCGCGCGCCGCCTGGCATTGTTCGTCGTCTTTTTGTCATCTATTCACTCCATGTACTCTGGAATTAAGGGAGCTATAAAACATTCTTGCAGCAAATTCTACAACCCCAAAATCCAGGATAGTAGCATATTTGTGTTCCTACCTCCAGTTTAAATCAAGGCTGCGTCTGCTGCAACCCATGGCTTCCGAGTCGATTCCCCCCGAACTGGCTGCTGCGCCCCACGGAAGTGACGTACATCAACAAAAAAATTGCGTAATTGCATTACACTGCAATTATTCAATAGTATTGCATATATTTTTGGCCATGACGCACTAATAATACAATATCAAGATTTATTTTTAGCCGGAGTTTATTGTCTTTAATATGACGTCACCTAATTACCGTGACGTCATAGACATGCTTTGTAGATGTTTGCATTATATTTTTCTCTGCGAAAATCGAGTTTGTTATTGTTTTTGACACTCGCGTAGAAGAAGTTGTGTCAACAAAGCACTTTTTATAGATTTACAACGGGTTTTACGGATAACCTACGGACGAGCGGCATGGAAAAGAGGCCGAATTCGATCGAAGAGCGAATTTTGGCCCCGTACTCGCATACGTACGGGTACAGTTCACTGTAGTACGGGCTTGTCTGTTCCGTGGTACGTCTGTTCCGAGTTTGTTCCGTTGGTCTGTTTCAAATATTCCGGCTTCGCGCGGTGCCGAGGCAAGCAAGAATGTACGAGCGTCGGCGTTGTGTGGAGTCGCTCACGAGTGGTGCGGTGCTGCGCTGTGTTTTCGTTTCATATGAGGTGTTACTTCAGCTCCAAGCCTGTGTATCCGCGCTTGTATCTTCTGCAGTCTTCAAAGTCCGATGTCTATTCGTGGCAGCAACGCGAAGTGCTGGTCAGCGCTTGCGCAGAGCCCAATGTTTTCATATCAAATACGTACGTATCAGAACCAAATGTTGCCCCAAAATGTGCAGTAAGGTACGAAGCACCGTGTTGCCTTCAAAACGTGACCGATGTGTGTGGTGCGTCGTAGTTTTCCAGAGGTTTATTGTTTGTGTGAAGCAGCTGGCGCCGCAGTCATCGATGCTATCATCACAGTCATCGTTATACACGGTGTAGTGTCGGTATCACAACGCGAGGCAAATATTTTTATAGTGCTCCGTACTCGACTGGCGAGTGTCCAGATTCGTGTCGCTGCAGGAGTGTATACGTGAATAATCTAGAGCCCCATCAGTTAGCAATGGTGCGTCGCAGTGACAGCGAGTTCTCGTTCGTGCGCTTCAACTTGCCGTGATCCCTGTCGTTACAAGCGTGGCCAAAAAATGCGCCGGATATCTGTCGTGAGTTACTGTGGCATTTTCCGTGTGTGTTGTGTTCGTATGCTCCAAAATTTACGATGCCGCCAAACGTACGTGATCGTGCCCATTTATGACAGGCTAGGTGATGCGTCAGTGGCGTCAGCAGTAACAGGTGCTACGTGCTGTGTTGAACTGTTATATCTACAATCTAAGCATGCCATTTAGATGACTCTGCGTAGTTGCTGTTTCTATTTGTTCTAACCTCATTTGCCTTATTCACCTTTCTTGCAGGGTATTTTTATTTACGTGTGCATGCAGCATATTAGCACTAAATCAACCTTACACACGTACCTGTACATGCTCTAACCTTCTTTGCAATCACGTGTGCATGTGCTACTGTTACCCTGCAGTATTTCGTCAACTACTGTGCATGCTAGCAACGATTGTTTGCATGTCGTTCTGAACCATTGCTAATAGCCTGAATTTTCTTTAGTATTACTAACATACCTCTTTCTTTCTCACCTGCTGGCTTCGTGTTGCTTGTAAAAGGAATTGATGATTGTAACAGGAAGAGGAAGAGGTCGACGAGGAGCCGGGCAGCAGCCAGAAGAGGAGGAAGAAGAGGAGGTGAAAGGACAGGGACCGGACTGTTGTTTGACTACTCAGTGAACTCGACCCAATAAAGGGAAACGTTACATTTGGCGCAGCCGACTATTCCGGACAATGTGGGTGTTGTTCAATCTGACCCAGCGTGAAGATGGTCGTCTGGTGGTCAACGGTTACCAAGAGGACGGGGATGATTCGACCGTGATCCTCCCAGAAAAGGTCAGCACACCTGACTTCATATCTTTCCTTGCCACGAAAGCTAAACTGACGCTAGACGAGTTAGCGTTGAAGAGTAACATCAAGGTGAACATGCGCGCCGCTGATTTTCAAGCTTGGGTGATTAAGCCAAGTGAATCAGTGAACGCAAGGTCAGACCAACCAGAGGGACTCACGCGTATCATGGAACACATTGTGCGTTTGCAAGAACAACAACTTCAGCAGCAACAGCAATTTATGTCTTTCATGGAATTGAGTCATGATCCGTCCCGGTAGAGACAGGAAGTTAAGCCTGATTGTTTTGATGGTACCACCTCAAGTCCAGCGGCATGGATTCAGTTCTACGAATAAGCGTGCTCCAACAATCACTGGATAACAGACTCTGATCGGATAAATAACCTACGAGTATACCTTTCGGGGAACGCGAAGAAGTGGTATGAATTGCGGATGGCAGGGAACGCTGACAAGCCCTGGGACGACTGGCGAGCCAGCTTCATCCGCGCATTCGACTTGAACCCCGTTGAGCGTTGGGATCAGGCCATTTTCTTCAAACACAAGGAGGGGACGTTGGTGGATTACTTCTACGAGAAGCGAAGACTCCTGCAGCTTGCCGATCCTAATCTCCCCGAGTCGTCCATTGTACCACTCATCATCCATGGTATGACGAAAGCCGTTCAACGCCAGGTTCTTCCAAGGGCTGCTACCACAGCGGAAGAACTCCTCCATGCGCTGAGGGACGTCTGTGTCGACCTTCTGCCACCAATAGGCCAGACCCGACAGTACGAAACTGCTCGGAATGCCCTACCATCGGTCGGCACGCCTAGTGGTGCTCATCAGCCAAAAAACGAATAAAAGAGGGTGATCGGTCCCACCCAAAGACCCCAAGCGAGACTGTATACTTAATTAAATCTGAATTCAGTTTGCTGTATGCACCAATGTATGTCAGCGGGCGACTAGAAAACGTTTTAGTGGACACAGGAGCATCAGTGAGCATCATGAGTACAGGACGTGCCTCGCCAGATGACATATTTCCTGGTAGGGTTGTCCAGGTACATGGCTACGATGGGACTGCTAGGGTGCTTGATAAATGGACGCGCGTCGAAGTCGAGTACCAGGGAAGTAAAGTGCTCGTAGAAGCATTACTAATAGACGACGCGAAGTTTAATTTCATCCTAGCCCGTCCTGACATGAAGAGATTGAAGCTCAACCTTTCTTGGAAGGATGAGGTGCTCGTTGACCATTCCACTGAGACGATATGCGCGCAGACAAAGCCGTCCATCAGGCTGGTCACGAATAGCGAGAACGTCTGTTCACAATATCCCGAACTTTTGTGTGTAGGCACTTATCCGCCAGCCGCAGCAGTCATGGAAGTGCCGTTTCAACTGCGCGATGTTACTGCTGTACGAAAAAAACCATATGGCATGTCCTATGAAAAAAAGAAGTGGCTAAAAACTGAACTGCAAAGTCTGCTGGAGTATCGTATTATCCGACCTTCCGTATCAACATTTGCGTCACCTATCACAACGGTTCTCAAGGACGATGGTACATATAGACTGTGCACAGACTACAGGCTTGTGAATCGCCAGACTGACCTGTTCCCGTACCCAATGCCAAGAATAGACGACATCATCAATGAAACCGGTGGTTGCTCTTGGTTCTCTCGAGTTGATCTGTGCAAAGGGTATTGGCAAGTACCACTTCAGGAGGAATACAAGCACTTCACTGCATTCGTGACTCCTTTTGGTACATATGAGTACAACCGACTCCCCTTCGGATGGAAGAATTCTGGAGCATGGTTCCAGAAAATGATGGACACCATCCTACAAGAGTTCATTGGACAATTTTGTGGAGTGTACGTCGACGACATAATAATCTATTCCAGGAGCAGAGATGAGCACATATCACATCTCTCACAGGTGCTAGACGCCCTTAGTAAAGCTAAACTGAAGATTAATTTCAAGAAGAGTGAGTTTTTTAAAAATTCTGTTGTCTTTCTTGGAAGAGTTTTTGATGGCAAGACTAAAAGCACGAAAGAGGAATCCGTCAAGCGAATTTTACAGCTATGCAAGCCCCATGACGTACATTCTCTACGCGTCTTCCTAGGACTCGCCGGCCACTTCAGGGCATTCATCAAGGATTACGCCACTAAGTCGAAATGCCTCACAGCATTGACGCAGAAAGATGTTCCCTTTGAATGGACCAAGGAATGCGACAGCGCATATCGGGAGCTTACAAAGATAATATCGTCGGACCCAGTGTTGACGCTCCCAGACTTCACCAAACCGTTTGAACTGACCACAGATGCATCGCATTACGGAGCCGGGGCGATTTTGTATCAAAGGGATGACAAGGAAGCATCGAAAAGACAGCTCAGGGCCATTGGTTATTATTCTTACACATTTACCAAGGCAGAGATTGATTATTCTACAACCGAAAAAGAGGCCCTGGCGGTAGTGATGGCGCTACGTTACTTCCGAACGTACTTGGAGGGCCGACGCTTCAAGTTATTCACAGACAATCAAGCCTTGACCTTTATACTGAATTTGTCCCATCCAAAAGGGCGGCTGGCCAGGTGGGTCAGTGAACTGCAGCAGTTCGCATTTGACATTGCTCACAGACCAGGTGACAAGCTACCGGACGCCGATGCCATGTCACGACTCCACATACCTGCCCCATGTGATGATCACCACGTGAGCGCGCTCTTATGGGATGGCACAGAGACGATGTCGCTGAAAGATGGTCGTTTACAGGTACCGAAGACTAGTGTACCGAAAATCTTGGCTCTTTACCACGATTCACCTCACTCTGGCGGACATGACGGATTTTGGCGCACATACTGGAAAATCAAGCAAAGATTTCATTGGAACACCATGAAGCAAGACATCTCTGAATACGTACGGACCTGTCACCAGTGTCAAATCTGCAAGGCCAAGTTCAAACCCAGAGGTAGTGCAATGATCATCGCAGAACATTCCAAAGAACCATTCGCAACGATCCACCTTGATTTCGCGGAGCTCAGAAAAAAAGGCGAGGGGAGAGGCAGCACGCAAGCGTTCCTACTGGCAATTGATGAGCGCACGCGAATGGTCGCGTGTAAAGCCGGAAAGGAAGATGCAAGGAGCGTCATCTCTCTCTTGAACCGGGATATGTTTAAAGACACCAAAACAATTGTGGCCGACAACGGACCAGCCTTTCGGAGCGAGCAGTTGAAGAATTGGGCTCTCCAGCGCAATGTGAAGCTATGTTTCTCAGCGCCGTACCACCCTGAAGCCAACGGTTTAGCTGAGAGAGCTATACGTGACATCAAGCAGTTCATTTCCCTCTATCCAGATTTCAAAGGGGGCTGGAAATGTGCTCTAGAAGCCGCTGTTGCACACCACAACCACTCGCACACAGCCGCTTTAGGATGCAGTCCATACTTTGCATATCATGGGAAATCTGAGTGGCTGCATGCCGATAACCTCCTGGGGATTACCGATTCAATAGTGCTCCGTGAACAAGAAAGGTCCCAGAGAGAAAATGAAAGGTACCGGATCGCAATGAAGAAGCATTACGACCGTCTTCACACGGGCAAGGTTCCGAACATTAACGTTGGGGATTACGTCCTTGTCCGGAAAGGCTTGCAGGGTTCCAAGGCTCCTTTTTCAGGGCCCTACATGGTTGTGAAGACTACATGGTTGTGAAGACTGAAGAATTTTGAAGTACATATGCTACAATGGACCTAATAACATCGTGGAAGCTGCGTCTATGTGCAACGTAGTGCCGTATCAACCCAGGAGGGTTGACAACAGAGGGGCGGCCTGTGTAACAGGAAGAGGAAGAGGTCGACGAGGAGCCGGGCAGCAGCCAGAAGAGGAGGAAGAAGAGGAGGTGAAAGGACAGGGACCGGACTGTTGTTTGACTACTCAGTGAACTCGACCCAATAAAGGGAAACGTTACAATGATTTAACGCTGCGTCTGAAAATATGTTGGACAAGCTTCCAAAAACGTAATACACGGGATATACCTGCTAAATTTCTCAATGGCACAAAGCACGTAAACTGATCGCACAGGCTAGAAGTATGTCTGACGTGCTCCACACTCTTCGTCTGCGTCTCAACGCAGTCATGCTTGATTTTTACCCAACCGGCAAAACCACTTGTGCTCACTGACAAGCCAGGGTCACTGTCACGCCAACTTCACAACATATCGTGAAAGCAGTCTGTTCTAATTTTTGCCCAACAAACGAAAACACTTCCACTCACTGATTAGCAGTGAAGAGTCACTGTTATTAATTGTTACTAATAACTTCAAAAATCCAGATGTAACTCTAGCGATGGTGAAGGCTGTAGTGGAAGTCTAGGGTGGGCGACTTTGACGGCGCTTGTGGGTTTCAGTGCACTTGGACTAAGAACGGCTCTCACGGGGTAGAAACCCTAGCATCCTTCTGCTCGCAAATCTATAAAATATTTTTCTGTGTATTTGTTTAGTGCAATGCATAGTTGACGGCATTGAAAAGCACCATCGGAGAAACATAAGAAACCGTTGCTTTTGCCTGTGTGGAATGAACCAAGGCGGACCCGCTAGGTATCTGCATCTAAGCATACACTGGGTGCTACTTCGCAGCCGAGCAACAAACAAGTCTCTGCATAGTATCAGGAGATTCGAATATAGGTTAACAAGGGCGGTGTGACAACTGTCGCCGTGCTGAAAAATGCCGCAACCGGGGCTGTACTGTGCACAGATTTTTTGTTGCTACTCCCATCCCACTGAGTTGTGCCAGCTAGCTTCCACGTTTACCCTGTATCATTTCAAATGAAGTGATATTTGCTGGTGTTTGACAGATGCAAGCACCAGTAAAGTGTGTCTGTTGTCTTTAGCGCTAAAATCATGTTCTCAAGGGGAAACTGAGTTTAACGAGGTTGCGTACCTGAAAGCTGGCAGTGCTCATGTGGGTCGTAGGAGAAAAGTTGCAGCATGGTGTTGCGCTGTTTTTGCTATGTTGATGTTATAAAGCGCATGTGGTATTTATATGTGTCATACGTTTCAAACAAGGCTCTAGTTGGAAGTCGTTGCTGTCTCTTCCCTTTGTTACACTTGGTAGTCGTGCTCTTTGTTTGCAAGAAATATTCGAAACTAGCTAGTGTAATTACAATTATAGAACTAATTTTCCGGGAAGGAAATTCTGCCTTGTGCCTGCTAAAGGATATACCCTCTTTTGGCTACACCCATCGTAAGACAAGATGGCAACGCAATACTCTACAGAGCTTGTGCACAAGCTGCTGCCTTGCATTGGTCTTACCCACAAAATTGACAGGAACAGCTCCCCAGGACTGATCCCGAGCAAAGGTTCTGGTTCGCTCATGCCCCTCAACGTCACAGAAGTCAATGAAACCTTGCTGCACCTGCGGCGGCTTGTAGTAGCATTGACCTGAAAGTATCTGCACACAATCGGACGCGAGGACAGCCAAGACTGCCTTCTGTGTAAGGCTGTACAGAAGCAATTGATCATTTGCATAGTGTTTGACCAAGATATACCAGTGGGTGAAAAGACCTTGAAGCAGCCTTACTACGCTTGAATGCTTACCCTCTGTCTGAACGAAAGAATTTGGGCACGTGGGCTGACACGAAGAAGCAAGATCGAGCTGTCAAATCGCTGCTTGTCCTGTCTGGACTCTTGGGTCTAGGTGGTGAAATTTCACAAACTGCGGAACTTTTTTTATGGTCGGTAAATATGTTACGCGAATTATATAGTTATTAGTCTGTTTCTGCGCCCCATTGCATGTTATACATGCTTTAAGTGTACAAAGTTCATCGGTTGATGTCACGGTCATTTCTCATACCCTCAAAATTCAGTACCTTCCTTGCCCTAGCGGGATTTATGTAGCAGGCCCAAGTTCAGTTTCTCAGGCTGGCCTCTTCTCCTTTCAAAAATCATTTACTCTCTCTATCTCTCTCTTGCCAGCATGCGACGTGCTTCTTACGGTTTACTAGGATTCGCAACGTTCAACATATGAAGAAAATTACTTATGACTACTTTCATTGCTGGAGTTCACTGCACTCAGTGTACTAGGGTGTTTGGCGCACAATAGTAATTATGACTGCAGACAGCCTACAGACAACCTACAGTTCTTAAAGCCCACATCGAAATCTTGCCACGCACTCGTTCTTGCCTTCACTTCGATAAGGCTGTCACAAATGGGTTGATCAGCCGAACATGCTGGAAGGGATGTTTTTCTACACTCTGAATTAATGTTTGATCAACGTGCATACATTAAAGCTTTTGGCATGGTTCTCCCTTTTTATCTCTTGACACCCAGTGCAACCAATGGGCTGGTCAAAGCTGTGGCTTGTCATATGTGCTTCCAGTACATAATGGGGCATTCTGCTTATTGCCAAAGACAACTTAAGAAAAGTTCTTAAGCCCTAATGCAGTGCTGGCAATGGTCTTTTGTGGGCTAGAAAAGCAAAATGTACTGGTTGTCGATCAAATAAAGTGAGTCAATTTTAAATGTTTCTTCCGATGCCTGATGTTTTTTCTTGGAGGTTGTGTGTTTGCTTAGTCATTTTGGGAACAGAAGGGCATGTATGGCTCATGTGTTGGCCATGAGACTAATCAGCATTTGAAGGTTCATGGGACAGGTACAACTTCTACAGCTGGAGAGTGAAAGGATATAACTATTACACTTTCGATTTTCTTGCAACATGTCACTAGCACACAACAATTAGGATATATAATTTAGCTGCAGTTCTTTTTTGTGACAATACTGCTATTGTGCCCATTATAAAATGAATAATTATTCAAGAACAGTTATACAATGTAAATGTTGCTAGTGTTAAGACCCAAAAGATAAGTTTGTAGTATAGTGTTCTGAAGCAGCACCATGAATATGAGGCATGCCATGGTGGAGGGCAATGAATAAACTTATGCCACCTGGAAGTGTTCAATCAACAGCAAGATCACTTACTCACGGACAGCTGTGTTTTCCGCCTCTTTCACAAAAACTGGTATGCCCAGGAAACCTGCTGCCTCGTGTTGAGTAGTGCAACACCTCAGCCCATGGGCTGCTACTTTGGATTGGTGTTTGTTTTGACAATAAATACATTTAGTGCTCTTAAATTCCGCATAAGTTTTTACGAGTGCCCTTCCATGTGCATGGATTGACTGGTTAGGTCTAGCTTGGCCAGGCTGGACACTAGCTCCTTATTTTTGCAGCTCAGCACCTTTCTCAAATATTTATTGAGGCAATTTCCTTTTAAAAAATGAAAAACCGACCAATTCATTTACCCCCCACCAAGCTAAGTTTTAAGAACAGTATGTCTTATATTCTTATAAATGAGCTGCCTACTAAATACTCTTTTCTTTATGTCTGTTCGAAGAATACTGCGCATGATTTAGCAAAAGCTGTGGAGGTAACAGCCAAAGAGATCAGTCCATGCAGACCCTAGTAACTTTCGTACACAGTGCCATGCACGAACATGAAATTGCGTATTAATAAATCTAAACAAGTGCACGCTTCCTGGGTAGCCAGACTCTAAGTAATTCTTAATAGTCTAATTTTGTCCCAACATGTTGAGTGTAATCCTACAAAGCAAGGCTTGGAATGATTTTCCTAGCTCCTTATAACTGTTGTGCTTTGTAAACACACATGTTTACAAAGCCCAACAATTCTTTGCTAATTCACAGGGTTGAAGCTATAGAAGATCTATTCATTTTTTCACCCTTTGAAACTGCACTAATGAAACACGCTGGCTAGCTCTCGTCAAAACCAAACCGAAGCTTATTGAATTCTGTTTTCTCCGTTTTTTCTTTTCTTAAATCCGGCCTGCATCATATCACCCTAGCACAAATATCTACCCAACATGTGCCTCGCAAGACATTCACATGCCAATACATTTCTGGAAACCTAAACCTACAGAGATTTAAGCAAAAAAAATTTCTAGTTACCCGTTATACAAGCTCCGACCATGAATAACTTTAGAAACGCAAGCTTTGCGATTGTGTTTGGGATTGCCAAGGTACGTCCCCATCCGGGTATTGTACTGCGAGGCTCGAATCATTCCTCTGATTTCTCGCTTCAAGGTGTTGACAGTATAACCATACCTTCGTGCAATGGAATTGCCTATATCACGATCACAAATGGTTTTTGTACACTCCCCAGCGTCCTTTTTTGCCCAGTCATGGCCCATGTACACACGTCCACAGGTGGTGTTCATCCAGACCTTGCTCGCCCCTTTAAATATCAACATATAATCTGTACCTACGTTTGACTGTCGCACTGCGATGGTGGGCATTGATTTCGTCTACATTTTTCTCTCCAATGCCAAATGCTTGCCGGAGAGAACGATATCTGGCCTTTTAGCAAACTACCTAGAAGAGTTCCCGACACGTGTGGTTATAGCCACAGATGCTTCTGTTCGAGACAAGAAAGCTGGTGTAGGTATCTTTTCACCTGCGCTTGACTGGGCATTTCCTCTTCGTCTTCCAAATTTCACGTCAATACATTTGGCAGAATTTTTGGGAATCGCGCTCGCTCTTCGAAAAGCTCAGGAAAGAGCATTCCCAGGTGATCATTGTGACAGATTCTTTTTCGGTCTGCTGAGCTTTATCTTCACCAACCGTTTCTCCACTTCGCCAATCGCTGTCGATGCTTATACCGGCACATGTCAGGGAAATTCGTCTGGTCTGGGTCCCTGGGCACAGAGGTGTTGAACTTAAAGAAAACGCTGATTACCTGCCAGAAGTAGCACTGAATGGTCCTTTGGTTGATACTGTGGCCCCGATAGCCTATGTTGTTGCAACTAGGTTTCAAAGGTACAGTTCGCTGGACAGCTTCCCACCAGACCGCATCGCTGGCTGCCCTAACATTGAGCATCTCCGGTACTCTTGGAAGTGTGACTTTGCGCAGTCTTGACTGTGCGAGGTCCCACTGACTTGCTTTCGATGCCGAATACCTAATTTGAATTTTTATATACACCGCGCACGCATAGCGCCATCGGCCATCTGCGGCTTCTGACAAGAGGAGGAAACACTTGACCACTTCCGGTTGTCTTGCCGGCGGTTCTCCTGCCTCCGAAATCGTTACCTGAAGGTTCCCCTCCGGGGCTTGGGTCTCGCCTTGTCGGTGCCTAATTAATTGTCATTTGGGGCAGTCGGGCTTGGTTGGAGCAACGGGGATGTTTGTCGCGCTCTTCACTCATTTATTGCCGAAACAGGTCGCTTGCCTAGTGTTGGGAAGCCAGGGGCTGACTCCACTGTTGCGAACCGTGGTAGCATGGTCGATGTGGGCCGAGGATGGTGAAGTGCCGGGGCAGTCATGATGGGCAAGTTGACGAAGAAGAAAACTTTATATACAAGTATTTACATCTTGGTATCAGAGCGGGCAGTGCGCTCCTGCGCGCGCGAGATTAAATAGGCACGTTGGGTCCCTTTTTCTCTGGCTGACATCAGGACGCACCAATAACAGAATTCATGGCACTGATAGCAGCGCCACCACGCAAAACACACACGTGCTCACGCACGAGAGACCCCTCCTCTCCTGGGCAGGTGAACGCCAGAATGCTGCCGCCATGGCAATCCGCAGTGGTCAGAGACTTCCCTTGTCCTGGCAATGTTGCACCACCACAAAGACGCCTTGCATCCCTCGGCGGTAATATTCTTCGAATGGCTTATTGAAGACAACACACCACAAAAAGCCAAGACAATGAGGCGCGGGCCCGCCGCCGAGGCTTGCAGTGCAGGGCGCCAAGCAATGCTTTTGTTAGCACCGACGCCGGCCGGTTGGCGCTTTAAGAAGCCACGAGGTCACTTAAAGGCGCATAGTTCAAGTAGCCGCATAGTTCGCTTCTGTGAATACGCCGGTTCGTGGAAAGTCGATGACGGATGTTCGAATGCAGTTTTTCGGTGAATCAGCCTCGCAACAGCAAGTTGGCCACTGTGAATATGCCGGTTCGTGGCAAGTCGATGACGAAGGGTCAAAGGCAGGTTTTCGGGGAATCAGCGTCGCAACACTAGTTAATCAATCGCATCAACCAATTTTTAATCGTTTATTGGAACACGTGTTGGTACAGTAGTATTGATTTTTTTGTTCGAAAATTGTTAGCATCACTGTACCCTATTTTCCCTTCGTTTTAAACTAATTCATAAGCTTCTTAAACAGTGAAACCACAGTAAGACTTGGCCAATCCCCCAAAGTGGGTACGCCCCATTCTTGTTCCGTATCCAACCAACCAATATAAAGGTGCGACAGAGGGGTGGGAGAGGCGTAGGCGCTAATTGCAGCCACAGGAAGGAGGCAGAAGCAGTCGAGGCGCAGGAGAGTGTGGCGTCGGGGTTTGATGCTGCCGTATAGCCGCTAAATGGGGTAGATGGCACGGCGCAGGAGCTGCGGAAATGCGGGTGTAAATGTGTGCGGCGTCATCAGAAAACATCATGTGATAGTTACTCCCGCCGTTTACCGTGCACGCATTTTGCGATGAGCGTCCGGCATCGTCTTGCACGTGGCGCTCGCAAAAATACCAAGAAAACAGTCACGTGCGTCCGCGGCACAAGGAAGAGCACAAGATAGCTCGCAGACGCCCAGCTGGCGAAGCCTGTTCTAGCGTATGCCGATGCGTTCCACTCTTGGAGGAATGGGAAAGCCTGCGGACCAAACGATTCGCGTCAGCCAGTCATGCATGCGGAACATAGATGGATATCACGATGACTACTACTGCCACAGTGAGAAGCGACGATGGAACAATCGTGTGTCATTCAGTGCTTACATAAAAAGAAATCCTCCAGCTTCGCCTTGTGTCACTTAGTGCAAGTTTCACCAATTTTAAAGACGAAGGTGTAACATCAAACGCGAAAAGTGACCGTATATATACGTGGCCTCCGGCGGGGCCACCGCTGTATGGACTGGTGTACGACTAGAACTCATTTCGCCAGAGCGGCAGCCAAATCCTCTCACCACGCCGCGCGCACCTTGGCAGAATGGAACCTTGCTGCCACGTGCTGCCAGGTGCACGTGGCAGCACGTATACCCGAAAACGGATGCGCACACATAGCTCCTAATGCGGGGGAACTTCAGCGTTATGAGCATGCAGTCTGCTAGTAAGAAAACGAAGGCCTGAATGCTTCTTTCTTTTTGGACAACAAACGTCACATATGGTTGGCCGGTTCTTCAGCACTTGCAGTGGTGGGCTGTTGGACAGCTGCTGCTATGACCAGAAGCAACACTACTTACATGACGTTTGTATACGTATACGTGCAACAACGCTGTTATCAATGTGGTGTTGACAGGAGCTGTGGGCACAGTTTATGTGAAAGACCATTGTTGGCGCTACATTTGCTGCCTTTACCAGCGTGTGGTACAGCGCTGTACTCTCGCTGTTTACTGATTACGAGCACAATTTTTACAACGGTGTGTGAAGTTGGTGAAATGAAGTGCGGTGCATTTCCTGGATTGGTCGGTGCTTCCTGCTTCGGCGTGGTTCTTCCCAGGCCATCACTAACAAGGGTGGCAATGTCAAGCCAAAAGCCAAATTTTTTGACACTTTGTGATCAGTACTTGTAGCACTGCAGTGTACCTTGTAACTTTGGAAGCTCGGAAAAGTTGGTACAACATGACCAAATATACAGAGTTGTAGGCACGACGAAAAGAGGCATTAACACAGTGTTTACTCGAAACATCTTTTTGTCCAAACATTCAATAAACTTTAATTCAGGCCCCTTTTGTACCAGCTGTGCTGATTTCACCCCCCAAAATAAGGCACCTGCTGGTCTTTCTATGCACAGAAAGTATGGTGAGGTTGCAAAACATTTCAGGCTGCTGCGCCAAAACTATACGGACAAAAACGCTGGTGTTCAGCGGCGCGTACTAGAGTGCACAAGAGCCACTAAATTAGCTTATTTAGTGGAAGATCCAGTGGGAACCAGTAATCTAGGTCCTAGAAACTCTTGTCAAATTTAAAGGCATTCCTTCCGCCTATTCTTCTCCCCACAAAAGCCACATATTCTATGATCTAAATGGGAGCGCAAGCAGCCTTCGTGCAACACTATTTAGACCTTTGCCGACAGCATCTTCAGCCAGTGCCCACGTTTGAGGGCACAGACACAGCAGATCAAACCTAGTGGCGTGAAATCGCGCGCGCACACACCTTTCAAAATAAAAAGAAAGAAAGAAGTGTGGTTACAAAAGCCGGCGAACTTAAACATGCAACACAATCCTCCGAATCCTCCACTCGGAGTGGTTTTGCCTTGCCCGCAGGTGCGCCGTAGATAACACAACACTGAACGACAGCCGATGTACCAAGGAGGAGAGTTATCAGCCTGCGCTTACGGCGCGTAAAGAATGAAAAGCACAGCCGACCCAAACATAAGTGCCGGCACGGCCACTTTGCACGGCCGGCATGGTACTTGGTACTAGTTTCGGCGATCAACAAGAATGACCAAATCCAAGAAATAATAACAAAAAACAGGTGACGTCACTTGCGTGGGGCGCTCCAGCCGTTAGCGATCGGGCGAGGCTGGAGCCCCCGGGGAAAATGATCCCCGGGGTGCAGCAGCCTTTGCCTTAAATCAATGTGCTATGCGATTCAAGTACTTTTTAACAATAGAGGAGAGAATGAAAAAGGTCCAGATGAAATTAGCAAATAAAATACGCAGAAAAATATTCGCTCTTGTGCCAACTGCATTAACTCTTTCATGACCACGGGAAAATTGAACGATTTTTTGGGGTCCGAGAAAACTTTTTTTTCTGCTAAAAAAATTGGTTAGGCACTAATTACAGGAACACAAAATGCAGATTAACGGCCTTTCAAGTAACAACAGTATTTTAAATGTTTTCATATATCATAGTAACAAAAAAAAGATCAAAACAGAAATTTTTGTCAAGTTGCCGAAAAAATGATAAGCAGGATAGAGCTTTATATCCTCTTACAAAACATAAAGTTGAGCTTTATATCCTTATAATCACCGGTAGTAGAAAAATATTAGAATATACATTTTGTAGGGAAACATTTCAAAAACACACCCTAGAAAAATGTCGACTTGCACGGAACAGTTTGTCAGATATAAAAAAAGGCATTAAAAAATGTGAGCACGCGTGGTGCTCGTGCCATGCGGTGAAGCCCAACCATTTCAAAATGTTCAATTTCAGGTGGTTTTCTGAAGGAAATCTGGCGGTTTGAAATTATTAGAGGCACCAATCTGCCCCCAAATAAAGTAGAAACATCTCGTCAATGACTAACTTTGCATTTACAGCCAGCACAATATTTGTGATAAGCACGCGATGTGGAAAAATATGCATGAAGTTGAAAATGGAACTTTGTGGTTGATGCCTGTTGATGCTCACGGTCAGTTATCTCTCAAAACATAAAGTTGAGCTTTATATCCTCTTCTAACTCGCAATTGTAGCCTTGCTTTCAGGAATGAGGTGCGATGCGCTAGAATCATGCCCTGAAAACGTTGGCCGCGTAGCTGTTGCGCGATAAAAAAAGATCAGCACTGGCATGTGTCAGGGCACCCCCCGAGAGGGGATGCATTATACCCCCGAAAAATAGAAGAAAAGAACAAAGGAACGAGAATTTTGAAGTGCGCGCCAGGAGCGCGCCAATCAGCAAGCGCCAGCACCGACGCACCAAGGAATCCTGGGAAAAGGTGGCAGCACACGGGTCGGCCAATCAGGGAAGGCCACGCAGGTGACAAGTGGCGAGATGGCCATATAAGGACAGGGAGGAAGCAAGAAGCCATTGGGAGTGCGCCACGGGAGAGCCCAGAGGGTATAAAAGCGGGGCGCACAAAGAGAAGGGGGATGCAAGACAACGGGAGGCAGACAACCCGGAGGCGGCCGGAGCACGTGAGCTTCACGGAACGAGCCAGGGGGACGCGGCCAGGCCATCGACCACGCCATCCGAGCCTGGGCGGGAGCGGGCCGACTGCGCATCGGCACCGTCATCCTAGGTGCACCACGAACCTGTGTCTTCGTGGCCCCTGCAGCATCGGTCGGGCACCAGAGGCCAGCGTCCACGCTCCGTCGACGTTCGTCTCGACGGCCGCGAAAGGCGACGTTCGTGCCAAGCCTACCTGAGACCTCCAGCGGCAGCGGCTACCAGGGGGTAGCCACCGAGGAAGCGCGCCGCCGAAGGGATGACCGCGCGCATCGAACGCCAGCATCAAGGGCCTCCAGCGAGAGAGGCTACCAGGGAGTAGCCACAGAGGAAAGAAGTGAGGACGCGCAGAGCCCACGCCGTCCAAGGAGTGACCGCGCGCATCGAACGCCGGCACCGAAGCGAGACGAGGACGGCTACCACCGGGTCGCGGCCACGCAACGGGTGCGACACGTCAGCGCCGACGACAGCGGGGTAGGCCAGTCCATTAGGGACATATTCGTAGGATACAACTAGGGAGTTGTAGTGAGAAAGAGAGGAAGTAAGACTTGACGTAATGAGTGAATTTGGACTGAAAGTGTAGAACTTTATTGTAGAGTCTTTTGAGTTTTGATTTGAATTGTATATTGAGCTGTTAAGTTAGGGGTTTGTATGCGAGTGGTATTTTTGGATTGTAGAGGTTTGAGTGTTTATCGTGTGTGTGTAGTTTAATTATTCACTGCTTTGCGTTAGGGTTTTAGAGTGTGCATTAAATGTATGTTGTTAAACACGTCAACGGCTTCCCCGCGTCCATTGCTCCAAGCTGGTAAAGACCACCCCACCAACCGTTCACGTGACAAGCACTTTGAGCCTCCTCCATTGCAGCGCCACCTAACATTTTCGAAATGAAACAGTGCAAAAACTTATCGGAGCTTCCGTCCGAATAGACAGTTCACCTATGGTCCCTAGAAATATGTGCTAGTCTGCCGTCCTCCGGCCGCGAAGGGGGCTCCTCCGTGATGCATGCTGCGGCGGCGCTGCACGTAGTCGGAGCACGGCCGGCCAGTGTCGGCCTGGGGAGCAGTGCAGCGGACGGCGCTTCGCTGTGCTGCATTCGTAGGTATGGGCGCTTTCAGCCGGTTTTAGTTTTAAGGGCGCATTTTCGTCCTCTACAAAACAGATTAGCCAAATAAATTGGTTCCTACGAATACGAAGAGTTTGTTACCGAAGCATGAATTGATGCCAGTACGTTTTTTTGCGAATTAAGAACGATGGAGCCGCCAAACCATGGAATCGTGTCACTGCGCTCTATCCTCGATATCCTCTTCCAGGGGAAAGGTTTCGACACGTTCTGGGGGGCATCGGAAACACTGTCGGCACGGAACCTTTTGCTAGCTGGGGCACATCACGCGGTATTTCGACTAAGTTACCTAACAAAGAAGCGTTTTTGTGTATACCCCCGCCGTACACTTCCGTGGATATATAATTAATTGATTCCCTAGTGAAAATGTTCAACTGGAAATTAGGGTTTAACGCGCCGACGCAACGCAGGCGATGAGGCGCGCCGTAGTGGGGGGCTCCGGATTAATTTTGTACCACCTGGGGATCTTTAATATGCGCCGAAATCACGTACACACGGGCGTTTTTGCTTGTCGCCTCCATCAGAAAAGCAGCCGCTACGGCCCGGAATCGAACCCGCGACCTCGTAGATATATAGCGCGTGAAAATATTTGTGTTGTGTGTGGGCGCCTCGTAATTTTTTTTGAGGCGCTTTGGAACCATCCTCACTCCTCTTTGCTTGGGAGTCAAATACAGTATTCCCTTGTTATAACGAGATCGCTTTATTCGAAATATCGCTTTATTCGAAATTCCTTCTGGTCCCAACCCAAACGCATGCTTTTTAGGCCGAATTACTCGAAGCGTTTGAAGAGCCTGACCCGCTTAGAGCGAAGTGTCGGCCGGAGGAGTCGCCCATTGGCGGCGACCCATCGGCAAGTCAGGCGGTCAACATGGCCGGTCAACGCTAACTGGTCTTTCCCCGGGCGATTTTCTGGAGTCAGTTCATGCTCGATTTGCGTCAACCGACTTTAGACAAACGGTTCAACTGCGTGGTACGGTGCTTAAATTTTGTTCCTAGACATTGGTCAATGGCGTGGGCGCGACGGTGTGCGAACACCGACACTCGAACAGTAGAATTAGCAGTGTCGTTGACGAGGGAACGCTGTAAAGCCCTTGTTTTGCAAACTTCACGGCTGCACACCTCAAGGAAAATTTGCCCAGTGATCATGCTAAGCCTCTAGTGCGAAAACCGTCAGTTTTCATGATTGCGCTGTGTACCCAGAGTGAGCGGGTAATCGTTTTTTGAGCGCAACAAGCACAACCCTAGACTCTAGCCACGGCATTTGCGGCGGTTTCCAGCGCGAAAGTCGCGTATTATTCTCTGGCGCCCGCACGCCTCCCTATAAATTGGCCACAGCCACTGCCACTTTTATGGGCGACGACCACTGCCTCATGCGTTGCTGGTCAAATCGGAGATGGGGTTGCTCGTGCCCGACAAGAACTTGAAACAGCCAAAACTCACTTCACTTTTTACACCCGAATAAAGTTGCTCTTCTCTGAATACATTGTGTTTTGGTTCCTTGCAGTTGTGGTGCAATTAAAGCTCAATTGCTTAATCTCTTCTCGAGCGGTTTCTTATATCGAAATACCGCTTATAACGAAATATTCCGCCATCCTGCTCACTTCGTTATAACGAGGGATTACTGTATACACTTTGAAGCTTGAACGGAATCTGACCAATTGGCATCGTTCATTAATTAGGCCCCATCGCACGTCGAACGCTGCCTCCTCAGTTGGGAATATCTGTTAAATGTAAATGCCGAATAATAGTAATAGGAATGTGCGCCCGCATATGATGTTTTTGGCACTTTCAATCAACAGACAGAAACTGTGGTACTAGCTTCTATTTTGCGTTCCTGTAATTTTTGTGAAGTCCACGTACGATTTGGAAAATTTGCTAACTTGAAGAGTTCGGGAAACTTTTTCACTAGAATCAGGCTGACAAACAGTAACTGCGCTTGCATTCTTCATTTCACAGGGCTTTCTTTTTTTTTTTTTATCGCCCGCATAGTCGGAGTGAATCGCGAGACGTACGCAGGGAAAGCAACAAGGGAGAACATCTGTGTTATGGCCAATCATTTTACTTGTGTCTGTTTGAAATGAAAAAGATCAGTTCTTTAGGCTTATTTATTTCAATGACCATATGCCTTGCTTTAACATCCCCCCTCCCGAGGGGAAGTAGGAGGGCTCTGCCAGAAAAAATTTGGAACGGGTTTTTTGGTAAAGCATTTCACTACAGCTTTTTTTTTTTTCTCGAGTCAACCAGGACGGGTACATGCAGACCACCTTCAATACATGACGTTCGGGGATAACCACGTAGTTTTCAGAATTAGCACAAACACTGCGTGTGGCGCCGCCGGGCTCTCCTGGAACGGATCTCACTGTCTCAACAATGCGCGAAATAATGGTACCAGCGGTGGTAGCGAAACGGCTACTCTCGTTGCTGCGGTTTCATCCTTCGGTCTCACTCGCGAAGGTAAGCGTCCGCAAATAGCCTAGGAGCCTAGGCTTTGTAGCCCGATTCGCGAAAAATTCGGGCCGCCGAAATTAAAAGGACCTATAGTAGTTCTATCGCAGCTTCAATTGTGAGCTGATGTACTCCGAGCCGCTGGATTTCACCGCTCTAACTGGCCGTAAAACCCCCATGAGCGCCCGCTCTCCGCGGCAGGAGCGCGCGGCACAGGCGTGCCGGCGGCCGCTCTGGCTCCCGCCGCTCGGGCGCTCCGATTGCTGGCAGCGCCCTCTGCGCAGCGCTGTGCGTACATCAGCGGCGCGGACACCCCTCCCCGTAGTGAAGGCGCGCGGACGGCAGACTAGCTCACATTCTAGGGACCATAGTTCACCTAAGCAGCAACACTAGACCGGAGATACACTCGTATGTAAACGAAACCGGCAGGCAAACAGTTGGCAGTGTGTAAGGCCGGTTTGAAGCGCTGTCCTCGTCGGAACAGACATCTGGCGACTGGGTGTGATCTTTTGACTTGCATCAGAAGTTCTTATCGCAGAAACCGGGTTAGGGTTGGGTGCAATCATGAGCGGCATGCTTTGTTCGAGGATCCGTCGCGGACGCTCCAGGCGCCATGGCAGGTAGCCTTGAAGTTGGGTAACTGCGTAGTAGCGCTAAATTAAAATTCCTCGATGCAGAAACGAAACCGAAAGTGCTGTAAACTGTTCGCGAATGGTCCTGGGGCAAGTAGAACTACCACACAACTTCAAACAACGTGCGCAAAGGCAATAAAACTGCCTAATATTATAAACTAGCTTTGCAAACAGGCACTGCTTGACATTTTCAGTCGATTTCTGGGAGTATTACTGTCAGACCGCGAACCTGACGATTGAAAATCGTTTGCTGGTTCACCGTTCGTGCCCTGATAACAAAAACCAAACGCTGATGCAGAGTAATTAGAAGTGGCACGCATTCTTTGGTAACAGTGACGCGCAATGACCATGCCCCTTTTCCACACCCAGGTGATTCAAATTGAACAATTTTGAATAGGCGCGGTCGCGAAAGAGTTAAAAGGTGGGTGCTTAGCATGAAAGTGGTTGGGATGCTTTTTGGCTGCAGAATTTCCTTAAGAATTCCCTGTTTTCATGGCAAGTTCATGTTTGTGGGTGGGGGGCTGAAAAATGTGTCACATGATTTAGATGCTAAACACAATATTGGGAACCGGAAGAAATCATTAAAATTATAGCCAATAAAAATAAAAAGGCTACCTCATCTGACTAAGAATACAAATTCACGAAAACGTATCGAAAATTTAGAACAGCACCCCTGCTGACCAAATATCATGCAAGAGGGCTGACCTCACTAGCTTGTTTGGTGGGCGTGAACGGCAGCCTGAAAGCCACCTTAAAAATGTTTACTTTGTTACACTTGGTACAGGAAGATGCTAAGATGATAGCACACGCACCATGATAGACCATTCCTTATCAGAGAAAACAAGCTTAACACTCAGCACCATAGAATGACTACTTTTTCTTTAGGATCATATGCACTGTGTTGAGCTTTTCTTGATGTTCCAGATATGAGCACAGGCAGCAGCAAAGAAGCCAACATTTTCAGCAGCCAGAGCAGTTTTTTATGGCACCAGTGGAATAAGCTGCTTTTCTCATTGTACTTTGGCACAGAATTGAATGTTCAGCTATTGTTCCTTAAGAGCGGGCTACATCCTGTACCACTGACTGCTAGTAAAGCAGATTGAGGCAAAAATTAACCGGAAAATAGAAAAAACTTGAGAGTTACTAAAGAGCAAGAAAACATTTCTGCTCGACCTGCCTCAATCAACATCAGCATCATTACTGTTCTCGCGTTGTTCGATATAGGCGGGACCTACTGTACGAGCATAAGTGAAAGCAGTGTCATTTCAAACAACTTCACGTTGTATTCCCGCCGATCAACTTGAATTAGCATCCAGAGCAGGGGTCACACATTTTGTCTACAGCCGCGCACTCGTAACGAGAGGAGCCGCCAGACAGAAGCAGCACCCACCCTCAGAGTCCCACTCATCCTCCTTGCGCTCGGGGACGCAGCACAGCCGGAACCACGCCAGCAGCTCGTCCCGGACACGCGTGATGAACTCCTTCATGCGCTCCTGCTTCAGCACTTCGCACTTGGCGATCTGCCGCTTCAGCTGCCGACAGGGAAAGGAGAGACAAAAGAAGCGCGGTCCAAACCCTGGCTGTCCTATCCTAGGCTGTCCTATCGGAAAGGCGTGCCAACGCCAGCTTGTTCTAGCGCTCATTTGCAAACTCAACCTGGGTGCGAAACCAACCAAAAAGTGGTGTTTGGGTGTTACACTCTTCACTCTGTCTGAAATGAATGGCCGTATTTGCGGTTGCTTGCAGGCATGGCTTATCTGCTAACCTTTTCATCGGGCTACTGGTTTCACGTGCCGCGCCTTGAAGGAAAAAAATGACTCCTACGTCCTTGAGTCAAAAGAAAAAATACAAGTTTGTGTTATTCGAAAGGTTTCGTGTTTTATAGTGCCCCCAGCACTTGTCCGAATGCAAACTATGCTTTATTCAGTGAGAAATTGATTGATTTAAGCTTAAATTGATTTTCCCACTAAATCAAGCGTTTTCGTGGTTTGCAATGACATCACAGGAACCGACCGCTCTGCAGCCAATTGGGAAGCCTTGTTCATCGTTAGTGAACCTACATGGTGCCACCATACCGTGGCAAGCAGTTTTCTGCCTTTTGTTTGCATTTGACTGTATTTATTACTGGCTTGTTTTTGTTCAGGGAGAAAATAATTGTTTCGTGAAACATAGTGCTCGCTCGACAAATACGATCACGTAAGACACCGTTGCTTGCGTCAATCGGCCAGCGTAATCTGAAAGACAACCCTAAAGCCCCGCAGTCCTGTGCAGCTAAACCAAGCGTAGTGCTCGCAGTACCAACAGCAGTATACGCATTGGTACTTCTATGTTTACGTGTGCTTTCGTAACTTCCACTGTTTGTCCCACCATTCTTACGGCTTTAAAAAGAATGTACCCTAAAATTAAGCGCAAAAGGCTCGTTCGGCTCGCTTATAAGCTGAGCCTAATTTGCGTTTGCTTTTCTCGGCCTCCGCCAATCGCAGAGCTGGCTGGTGTGACATCATAGGTTCTGTTGCGGGAAATGAGCTAATGGGTCGCACGGCCATTCCCTTTTTTTCTAATTATGTAGCTCATTCGAGCGAAGTTTACGTTAGAAGTGGTGTCAGTAGGATTCTAACGAGGCAATCTTTTGAATGAACCAAACGTGTGTTCTGTGCGCATGGCCCCTTTAAAAGGGGGACTCACTTCTTAACATTCCTACGGGACTTGCTACATGACCCACGGGGTTAAAAACAATCGTGCATGAATCTGAAACGTTTGAAAAATACATAGAAATCTTCACAACAGCCTAGATTGCTTATTTACCCTTTGAGGGTCACGGCCATACATGTACGGCAGCGGCAAACACTTTCAAAATGGTCAATGACGTATATGTACGGCACCGCTTGTATCTTTTGCTTCGCCGCACATGTTTAAAAGTGATGGTACGGTCTGCAGTTTGGCCGATTTCCTATTTCCTGTGCCTATTTCCCCTCCAATGCTTTTTTTATTATATATTTATGCCGTGATTTGCTTAACGATCGCTATTCTGTGTACGGCTGATTGTTTACCTTTCATGACAAATTGTCCACAATGTTTGAATGGTATTAACGGTAGTTTTGAACACCTTCGAGCGGGTGTAGACATGCCTATGTTTACTTTTAATTAGGACCTCGCCATGGGAATTGATAATTGCAACGCGGGCTTCTGTCTGTTTACAATGAGCCTGCGCCTTTTATTAGCATCAAGTTTGAGAACTCACGACTGCTCACAGAAGGCGCGGCTGTGTAACAGGCGAAACCCGTTGTCGACGTCGTGGAGTAACGGGGAGTTTTAGAATAGGGAAACCCAGTGTAGGGGACTCCTAAGAAGTTCGGGTAACCCAAACGCAACGCGCTTGCGCGCGGCAAGATGTAGAAGGGGGTCTTCTCTTAGAGCTCGCAGTCGGCTTCGGTTTACAGCTCGCAGTCGGCACTGTGCCAAGGATGCGAAGCGACGCCAACTGCCGCCCATCGTTTCACTTGTCGCTTCGCGCCCTCGCCACAGTGTTCAGCGATGTCGCCTCGCGCTTGCCACAGTGCTTTTCTCAGGCTCACGCTCCGTGCACAGCTCCTCAAAGCGACAGCCCCGACCCCATAACACATGCATTTGCATGGCGCTACTCCGCCGTTTCAAAGCCATGCCCCGTCGTTTGAGAGAATTCGGCCCCTGGATGGCGGTATATATTCCTCTTTTCGGGCCATATAATCCGCTATTTTCTTGCGTGAGCATCCTCGCTTGCGGCTGGTGCGGCATTTCCGCGGTTGCTGGCGCTGATGCGGTTGTTGGTGCGGAAGCGGTTGCTGGCGCTGCTGGAGCGGCCGACGCCATGTTGCCTCCTATTATGCGCCGCACACCACGCCAGTTGTAACCGGACCGAGCCAGCGTCGCCGCGCCTGCGGCGTGCACTGCATGTTTTCGCGAGACGTAATCGTTCCATGCGGTTCACGCTTTAGAACGTTTTGCAGATAAGCCTCCGCTCTTTCCTTTTCCGAACAAGCGAGCCGCGCGAAGCCGGAGATTTGCACCGCCAGTACGCTGCGCTGATAAGCAGCCGCCTTCGGCATCGTGAACACAAGGTGGGGTAAAAAAAAATCCCCCTGGCGTCCATATCGCGTTCCGTGGCATGTGTTCATAGACGCTAAAAACACAGCCTCGATCCTCCAAAATAAAAACCCACTACGGAAGTTAAAACCGTGCTCGCTGTTTGAAGACCCCGCTTGCAATGTGTAGTAGATGGCCGAAGTAGATGGCCTAGGCACTCCGAAGTAGATGGCCTAGGACCGCGCTTGCACATCAGCCCCTGCAGCAGCGGCTGATGTGAAAAAAAAACGATATAAACACCAGGCCTTTGCTTTTAAGTGCCGTGCATTCGAGTGATGATCAATAAAGGATGACTTGGGAGGTAAGCTGCTGTGTTGTTGGATTCGCGCATGTTTTGGTCATAGTGCAATACCGCTTATAGTGCGGATTTTTGCGGCTCCCGCGGCATACGTTATATACGTTAGCGGTCTACACTGTACTACAGTGGTATCGCACATCTGTAGCTACGACGCTGAAGTGCGGCTTTGAGGGCAGGTAGCCCTCTAAGGTGCTGGGAAAAACTACGCTGAATTCTGGGAAAAACAATGCAGGCCACAAACCAAGATGTTTGATTGGCTACAAAATACTTTTAACCGAGGTGGGGAATGAGGCAAAATGTAGGTTTAGGTTTCACGAGTATGGCTACGTTTCTTAATGACCACGGAAATATGTGCCATTGATACAGACGTGGCCGCACCATACAGAGCCCATCTGGGGATACGGTGGTGCCTGAACTCAGACGTGGAGCCGAGGCCTGGTACTTACAGCAGTGGCTATTCAAGAAAAATCCACCGTAACGTGTTTGGCAACGACTAGGCAGGGTCAAAACGTACCGAAAAAGGAGGACGAAAAAAAGGCGCCCCGAAGGGGCTCAGCGTACCGCGTCAAGTGCGGCATCAGTAAGGCCTGAGTGGGACCGCTGGACGTCCTCTCACTCAGCCTCAGGGATGTCAAGCCTCTCCCAGTGCAGGGCCAGGCGTTCCACGAGGCTGGCACGTTCACGGCGGCGCTGGGCTTCCAGATCCTTGAGCTGCAGGCATGGCAAGTGGGAACACCGAGAAAAAAATTGGCCGAATATCTGCTCCTTTCGTTGCAAATGACGTCAAAAGACGATAGTCTTTATCGGCTTTTGCGAAGTAAATGCCTCACTTCGCTTTACCGCTCACCTCTCATGTTGTTCCTCTTGCGCCGCGCTCCTCCCACGGTACAGACACGAAATGTTTGCTTAAATCATTTTAAATTTCCCGCGTTCCACTGCTCCAACCCTGGTGTCTCGATGCGAACGCTGCCGTACGGCGAAGACGCGCGTTAATCGAGGCACCCTACTTCTACGTTTATAGAACCGCGTTTCCCTACTCCACGTGCGTTGCAAGCAGAACGTGGAAACTATCTAGTGGAACCTTGCGTAACTGTTGCCGGTTAATTTCTTAAAATGGCGCCAGAAGCTATAGTGGCGCGGGCGACAGCAGGCGACGGCGGAGTGAATTTTGTTTCTGCAGTTGATGAAGTATTTAATTTCACAAAAGTCAAGCATATTTGAATTTTTATAAAGGAACACTGCAAATATCACTTCTGTATTGATTTGTTGTCTCATATTTGCGTAATGTGTTGTTCTTCTTCAACAATGTTGACAAGTATGAACATTACACCAGACCAAGAGGGGTAGATTTAGCTGTGACTATATAAGACTATTGCGCAGGCATTGTTTTGCTTTGGCCGGGTGGCTGAATCGAGTCACAGACAGACAGACGGACAGACATACAGACAGACCAAATTTCTGGGTTGAAGTAGCCCAAGAAAGACTATCGTCTTTAAAAAATCTCACGTCAAACTGCTTCCATGAGGGAGGAAATGAGAAAAACAATGAACACAGCACACAATGGGTGTGCTTGCGACTGACCACTGCCCCATCCGTCCACAAGATGGGAGGCAAGTGGCGCACTAGACCACTGAACAATGCCTTATAGGGAACTGGCCAGGAGGATGCAGAAAGGAGAATGGCACTTCCAAATCATTTTTCTACTAAATAAACTAGCGTTAAAGCACCCAGGGTGGTCGAAGCATGGCCCAGAATTTACAGACCTAAATCTGCACAGGTAATCTCAGTGTTTACAAATCACTTCGGGAACCGTTACGATATCCTAACGGTGCTTTGCATTTAATTAAGGCAACCTGCAAAAGTTATTCAACAGCCTCGGGCAGCGACAAAATAGTGGTCCTGCTAAGAGCATTGTTTCCACGGGAGCATTTGCAGTATACAGTTAAATCTCGTTACTACAAACCCCATGTTAACGAATTTCTCAAATTTACGAATATTTTAGGAACCCCCGCCAGATTGCCTATATTTTCAATATAAAAATATTTCAGAACTACGAATTTCAATATAACGGACATTTTGAAATAACGCACGTAATTCATTTTCCCTATTACAACCTAGGAACATCAGTATTACGAGTACGACTAAAGGTAACAGCGCTGCAAACTCTCACGTGAAACACCTTCACGTGAAACAAACCGCTGTTTCATCATCATCATGTCGAGGGGCAAAAGCTTGTGCCCAACAATGCTGTGGTGTAATGTTAAGTAGCCGAGCAGACCTAGCCGCGTTTGCCTCTTTTCTCTTTTATTCAAATCAAATCAGTTTATTCCAACACAAAGTGCTGAGGACCGTGAACAAAAAGCCTCAGAAAGGGCTTGACAAGGTCCACGGCCCCTATACAAAGCAGATGCAACCAGAACAGGCATAAAATTTACAACACCTGGTTGATTAGCAGTCATAAAATTCACACATTCAGCACATCATAAAATTCACTCACACGGTACATCATAAAATTCACATACATAAACGGATGAAACATGAACAGTATTATATACATGATACATTGTTCAAATGAAATGGCAACTGATACCGTAGCATTTGTTCACCGTAATACGTTCGGTTCTTCGGTATTAGCCAGCGGTCAACTCGGCGAATATTTCGCGGGTACATTTTAGGCTGAAGTTTGGAAATACTGCATAGTACGTTGTTATTTCTTTTTACATTGGTTTGGTAGCGTTTGAGAAGTGAGGATTTATAGAAATGGGTCACGGGTAATAACTTCATATCTTCGAAAAAGGAGGCTGTGTGACTATCGTATGCTGCGTTCATGATGATGCGAACTGCTTTTTTTTGTACTTTGGAAAGTTTAGCAATATTCGCCTGAGTTGTGGTGCCCCATACCAAGTGACAATACTGCAAATGCGATAAAAACATGGCCCGATATAGCACAAGCTTCACAATTTTGGGCAAACAAAACCTAAGTTTAGAAAGAACGCCTGTAATGCGAGAAAGTTTCGATAACACAAGGTCAACATGAGCATTCCACGACATGTGTTGCTCAAACACTACTCCAAGACCGTAGGTACAATTTTAATTTCGGAATTACCTAGTTTTAGCGTGTGCTGGCAGTGAACTGTACGGTTTCTTGGTCTAAACAGGACTGCTTTAGTTTTATTTGCATTAATTGTCAATGAATTTACTCGGCTCCAACGTGACAGTTTATCAAGCAGTTCATTGGACATACGAAACACATCACTTTGGTTTTTTGCGCTCAGAAGCATGGTCGTGTCATCAGCATACATTATAATATTAGCAGAGCTATCAATATTGGCCAGATCATTAATATATATGCAAAATAACAGGGGTCCTAAGATGCTTCCTTGCGGTACTCCTGCAGAAACAGGCTTGAAACAGGAACTATGATTATTAATTAGCACTTTCTGCTGGCGATTGCTAAGGTAGGAGGTTAGTAACTGTAAAAAGGTACCACGGAAGCCGTAGTGGCTGAGCTTTTTTAGCAAAGTGACATGATCAATACAGTCAAACGCCTTGGAGTAATCGATGAATATTCCTAATGTGTATAACTGTTGCTCAAAGGAGTTAGGAATTGCCTCTTTTTGCGCTAGAAGGGCAGTCTCAGTGGAAAGGCCTTTAACAAAACCAAATTGTGCAGTGGTTATTATTTTGTGCCTATCAAGGAATGAAATCATGCGAGTGTGTATAAGCTTCTCTAGGCCTTTTGAAAATATAGGAAGTATCGCGATCGGCCTATAATTTGTGAATTCGTTTTTGTCGCCTCCCTTGTGTAAAACGATAACTTTAGCCATTTGAAGTTTTTTAGGAAAAGTACCGGCAGTAAAAAAAAGGTTAAAGACATGCTCCAACACCGGTGAAACAAGGTCTAGAACATACTTAATCGGCCGGATTTCTAAGCCATCTACGTCAGGGCAACCACTATTTTTCAAAGAAAGAAAAGCGCTCACAATTTCATATAAAGTGACGGGGGCCAAGAAGGCTGAATCACAGGTGCTTTCATTCATGAAGTTTACATAATTGGGGTTGTGAGCACTCTTGCATACTCATATGAAGTAATCGTTAAAGGCGTTTGCTAGCTCTGCATTTGATAAGATTTCATTGTTCCGAATAACCTCATGTATCGTGTCATGACTATTTGTATTACGATTCAAAACAGAGTTAATGTTTTTCCAAGCAATATCTGATCTTTTCATTACACCACTACTGAATAAATTGTGCATGTATCGTCTTTTTTCGTAACGCAGGAGGTTATTAAGTTTGTTTCTTTGCGCTTTGAACTGTTTGAATTTTTCGTTGTCTTTGGTTTGAATAAATTTCTTGTACAATTTATTTTTTATGCGGATTTCCTTCAAACACTTTTTTGTAATCCACGGTTTCTGGCCTCTGCGTACGCAGCTGAAAGATTTGTACGGGAAGCAAGTATAGTATACCATTTTGAACTTTTTATGGAAACAATCGTAAGCTGTATCAGGGTCCGTGGTGCGCATGATATCTGACCACTCGACTAGAGATATCGCGTCACGAAACCTGTCTAAGTTTGAGCTGCTTATGTCACGAGTAATCACGCGACCATCTGGCACTTTATGTATGGAAGGAGGGGTAGATAGCAGCAGAACAATAGGGAGATGATCACTAATATGTACGTTAAGAACACCAGAAAAATAAATACATTCGTGAATATTGGTGATAAAAACATCAAGTAAGGTCGAGGAGCTGTTTTGGATGCGTGTAGGCGCTTGAATAGTATTAACAAATCCATTCGATGCCAAACAGATGTGGAGGTCTCGTTGAGTATTAGAAATCTTGAGGAAATCGATATTCAAGTCTCCGCCTAAGATTAGTTAGAAACGATTTTCGTTCACCCAACTTAAATAGCTATCGAAAAAAGACAGAAAATTTGACACATTGCTTCCCGGTGGTCGGTACAAAACGCAAAAGAGAGTGTCCCTAGATTTTACAGTAAGCACTTCGTAATCGCAAGTGACATAAGAATGCGACGCAACCAAGTGGCAACGCGAGTTGTTTTTTGCCATTAACAGCACACCACCCCCCCTTCTAGAAGACCGATTGATGAAATAGGTTGTGTAACCTGGAGGCCTCAGTACATCGAGATCGGTTTCGTACCACGTTTCAGTTATCATAATAATGTCATGCTCGAAAGCAAAGGTGCCAAGCAGTGGAAGAATTTCATCCTCTTTAGTTCTTGCCGATTGTGCGTTAATATGAATAAAAGACATCGTGTTTTGATTCTGCGCATGTAACCGGCCCACTTCACGCGGCGTCAGATAAGCGGCTGCCATGACAAGCCGTAGTTTTAGATGGAATGATTACAATCATTCCATTTTTTCGAGGTCGCTGACGCGTGTCACATTCAAGGTGCGCGAGGATTCGGTTTTTCTTGCAAAGATTTTGCCACCTTTGGTCCAAACATAGCGCCAGCCCTTTTCCTTCTTTTTAGACACAGTCATACCCAGCAGCCTTTTCAGGTCGGGACAAAGGTGCTCATTCAAAAACACTGGAGAAGGGTGCGTAAAATCAAGATCAGTTGTCGAAACCCGCGTTTTCCTTGCTTTCTCGAGGACGATATCTCGCTTGGACCTACTCCGGAACTGAACCACTATGTTGCTGACTGTGTCATCTTTCGTTGGTACGCGGTGGCAGGCATCTATATCGTTTTCTACGATCGGCTTGCCTAAGACTGATCCCACCTTATGCAGGAGGGCAGGGAGGCTTTCTCCTTCAATGGATGGCACACCTTTGATCTCGATGTTTTTGCATCTAGAGTACTGCTCCAGCTGCACAATCTTATGCTCATTTTCGAGCACTTGAGTGCGAAGCGCGGAGCACTCCGCGGTGAGAGCGACATTTTGGGCCTTGATTTCAGCGTTTTCAGCCTCGGCCACCTTTAACGCTGCCTTCATTTCTTTAAACGACTTGTTGAAGAAGTCCATGCTATTTTTAAGTTCCCTGTACTCTTTTCTGAACTCCCTTTCTATGTCCTGTCTGCTTTCTTTCAATAACTGGACCACGTCGGTACTCATAGCACAAACACAGTGGCAGCAGCAGCAGCAACAAAAGCAGACGTAAAAGAAAAATACAATAGCTTTGCCTCCAACCTGCAAGTGTCGGACAAACAGCTTCAGATGTGTGGCCCAGTTGCTGCCGCAGCTGCCAAGTGACGGAGTCGGGATGCCGCGTCTCTTTTAGCCCGTTCACCCATGGCGCTGGCCAGCAGAAACGGCTGATATGGACGGTGACGTGCACTTGGGGGGCGGTCACGATGGC
Organism: Haemaphysalis longicornis; assembly: GCF_048455015.1. Classification (NCBI taxonomy): domain Eukaryota; kingdom Metazoa; phylum Arthropoda; class Arachnida; order Ixodida; family Ixodidae; genus Haemaphysalis; species Haemaphysalis longicornis. Next base: position 208,434,249 of record NW_027526407.1, on the reverse strand, counting down.
CGGTCACGGAGCTGACGACGGCCAGAAATCCCGTTATCTGCAAGTGTCGGACAAACAGCTTCAGATGTGTGGCCCAGTTGCTGCCGCAGCTGACAAGTGACGGAGTCGGGATGCCGCGTCTCTTTTAGCCCGTTCACCCCTGGCGGTGGCCAGCAGAAACGGCTGATATGGACGGTGACGTGCACTTGGGGGGCGGTCACGATGGTCACGGAGCTGACGACGGCCAGAAATCCCGTTATCTGCAAGTGTCGGACAAACAGCTTTAGATGTGTGGCCCAGTTGCTGCCGCAGCTGCCAAGTGGGTGTCAGTTTTGGGTGTTTTGGGTGTCAGTGGGGCCGGTCGGCCGTTGTCATGAAGGTGGTCGTTCTTCAGGCTAATCACGTGTGTGGGCGGGCATTCATTTGTTGTGGGCGATTTTGCTGCGAAGCAAGTGCGAGATCCAAAGATGAATGCAGCTAGCGATAAAGCTAGCAACAAAGACGTAGCGAGAGCCTTTAGAGACAATGACGACGCGAAGGAAAATGGCTGTGGTTCACCGAAACACAGAAGATGAGATCGGGTCGAACACTGGTGTTTGAGTGCACACGAACGAAGTTCGGACTTTCGTTTCTGGGTGCAATAACGTACCCGATGAGGTGTTGTGCAAGGTTGAATATGTAGAGGCGTTCCTAATCGGTCGTGGATGGTGCACGCAGCAGAGCAACTTATTTCTTCAAATAAAGCAGCTTTGAAGTAAGCGCAATGTTTGAATCTGCGAGTTTGCCTGTCTGCCCACGCGTCTACTGTTCATTCCTAGTTTGAGCACTGGCTTATAACTGCCAGTTTTTCATTACAACGGAATTTAAAAATGCCGAAAGATTTCGGGCTGCCCAGCGTGATTCGTTATATGGAGATATGACTGTAGTACGAAAGCAGACTGCACTTGGGGAGTTTGCTAACATGATGCCATCAGTGAATACACTGTACCAAAAAGAACCTGAAGGCAGTGTGATGCAGTGCCTTACTTTATATACAATATACACAATACACTTGAATCCCGCTAGAATAAAACTGACAGGAAATGAGAAAAATTTCATTGAAGCGGAACTTAGCAGCGGCGAAATCGGTTCCAACATACCACGGAAGGGGAACAAAAATAGCCCTATGTATTATCCACATCATTGACCGCATAATGCAATGTTTAGAAGAAGGAATTACGGGCAATTACGCGGTGTTTATTCGATAACAAACGTTCCAACGGTTCTGTCTTTTCGCCTGCACGTATAGAGCGTGTTACTGGGAGGAGAAGAAATGTAGTGGCAAAACAATGCCGTACAACACGGCGTATCTACCGAGCTGATTACTTGCCGAGAACTGCTAGGCCGTTGAGCTACCAAATAAAGATGTCAATTTATGCTGAAGGAAGGAAAGGTCTTTGAATTAGGCTAACTTCAGTCCCGCTTGGGGCAAAATTTCCAAACATCGAAACACAAACTTCATGAAAAGCAAAAGAGGTTGGGTGATCTTAAGAGCGCATGCCAGTGCCATTAACGAGCTTTCAATCAGTCATTTCCGGTATTAAAGTAAACTACTGGTGGTTAGTCAGCAGAAAAAAAATTGAATTCTGGCCAGAAGTGCTGACACCGACTTTGTCTAGTCGACCACTGTCCCTCACCCTTTGCAAGTAGTCCTCGACAGCCTTGATGTTGGAGGCTGACAGCACGAACGATGACGGATCCTCCACCACTACGTCCTGCTCCAGTTGTGAATCCGGCCTGACGTTCAGCAGGGAAATCATGGCAATGATCTGACTGCGAAGAACCACAAACTTGCCCTGCCGCGTCATCTGGAACAGAGTCAATCACAGCAGGTTGCCAGCTACACAAGGTGTGCTTCGTAGCCAGTGGGAATGGGAAGACGGCACTAAAGAATAAAGGAATGCTAAAACGCAGAAACAAGTTTTACTCCATCAGTAGAAGACAGTGCTGTGAATGCTGATTCCCCCCCAGCTACGGCAGTAGCTTATTAATACAGAAAAAGTCAAAAGCGTCAAATCAGGTTATCGCCTCCTACATCCACTTTCCTGTACTACAATTTGATACGCCACGAAGTATAAATGTTGTAAAAATTGGTGTGGCTTGCCTAAGCAGTTTTCTGGAACAAACACTTGAAATGAAACACTTTCAAAAACGCAACCTAGGTGGCTGTTTAAAAAAATGCTAAGACAAGCTGCACCAATTCCACACTTCAAGTTTCAAGAACATTCATTTGCCGCCACTGACTAGAGAAAAAAAATTTGCAAAAAACAATGCACGTAACATTTAGCGGTTGTACCCCAAAACAGAGGTTGATTTTTTCCTTTTATGTATGCTGTCTTGTACCTGTTAAAAATTCCGACAATGTTGCAGTTCTCGACTTTTCTCAAAAAGCAAGATTCCTTCTTGGTGCCATCAGTGTCAGATTTAAACAGTGAGAGGTAGGTATAAACAACCTGGAAGTGTTTGCTCCAGTAAGAACAAAAGCAGTGTTAAAAAGGGCCATGAAGACCACATACAACCGTTCTCAAATGAAAATACTGTCCAATTGGGATAAAACTCCCACCAGTTTGAATGCAAATATCAAGTAGGTTATGTGTTGAGAACGGAATAAAAAGCAGCAACTCTTCAGCTACTTCCCTGCACTCAACTCATGATGAAGAGTGTCCATTTCTTCCTGTTGGCCGATGCTGAATAGATTAACCAATTAAATTTTGAGATTACAGTTGGAGCTGATAGCATTTCAAATAAAAAGCAATTTTATGGCCAAAAAGGGATTAAGAAAAATGGGGGAACAGTGGCACCCCCTCACCGTATCGTATCATGCGTTGCTGTTTGATCCCATATATCATGTATCACATTTAACTTTCTTGCACCAAATACAGTAAAACAGTATAGATACAGTAATAGATACAGTAAAACTTTGTTACAAGAGACACTAAAGAGACGCAGGAAACATATCCCTTGTAACCAAAGTCTCTCGTATGCGATGTTGCTAACATGGCAAACATAGGAAAACCAACCAAACCACTTTCATCCAAACGTCTCCTTTAACCAAGTGTCTCTTGTTCTTGCAACAATGTCGCTCGTAAAGAGATTTTTTACTGTATAGATAGTGTGGCATCATCCCAAGGTAAGACAAAGAAGGTGACGTAGTCGAGTGTCTTCGATCATTGGCAGAAACCTTCGATGTCCCTTCGCACGCACTGTCCTCCAAATAGCGACAAGGCCTTAGTGGCGTTCATGAACTGATGCACATAGCCAGAGCTAAAGGAATAACCGCTCGCCAGAATAGCACTTTTGCCAAAAAAAGCTCCGCACGCGGGAAAGGAGCAATATTATAGACTAAAATCACGTTCGAAGTTACCATCTGCGCTTTTAATTAAAGCAGTCGTCACATAGCTGCTGTGATGGTAGACCTAGACGCCTATCGGTAGCTCAGCCACTAAACTTCGGCGGCGGGGCGGTCGAAACGCCGCCTTTGCCGGCCTCCGCAGCGTTTTGATGTCCGCACAAAAAAGTGAGGTCATGGCATGGTTTTGTTGTACGCACACTCCGGGCTCCAAGCAACTAATACTGAAGCCGACGATTTTCAGGCCATGCTATATAATTATAGCACGCTCAAGTATTTAAACTGCTGTACTGAGATTGCCAGGCCATTAAGCATCGATGAAAGCAATGAAAAAGGAACATAAAAATTTGGTGTCAGCTAATGGTGCAAGGGTATCTACAACCAAAGAACGCTCAAACCATGTTAGATGGTCGTTCAGTGGCCGTGTTTGTGTACAAGGTGAGTATGTACAAGATGTACAAGATGAGTATGGTATTTACTAAAAATGCTGTACATACAGGTTCAGAGGGCTGTTATACTAAAACGTGAAAATGGTCATAAAGAAGTTATGATTGAAATTCCAAAGATGATGGGCACAAAACTGCTGTCAAACTCCAGAAAAAGGGGAAGGAACAGTAAACACTCGGTATGGCTTGCGCGCTCATCACCACCTGCACTGGCTGCGGCGACCACAGGTCAGGGTAGCACACAACAGAGAAAAGGTCCTCGCGAGAAAAATCTTGCAAAGAGCAGTGGCCTGGAACTGATCTTTTTCTCCGTCAGCTTGCCTATGTGCCGGCTCAGTTGGTTCAGAACGTCCTGCGATGGTATGGGGATGGGTGGTGGCAGGACGCAGGGGGAGGCACCTAGATTGGACGTGAGCTCAGCCTCTTCCGCGCGCAGCTTGCGGAACTCCTTCTTGCGCTGAGACTTGAGCAGGTTCAGCTTTGCAGCCTTCGTGCGCAAAGCGTTCTCCTGCTGAAGGACTGTGAGGTCCGGCTGAGGCTGCGTGGGAAAAACGAAACGTCAATGAAAACACGAGGGTGCTTGAAAGAAATTTAAGCCGTTCCACTCGACGTGAAAGCTGACGGAAGTGCAAAGAAAGTGATTCGCCATAGTCGGCTGTAGCGCTGTGATCCGCTCACTGCTACCACCCAAAACAATTCAAATTTGCCGCCTCCGTAATGCTTGCGCGCCCCCTGCCTGAAACGGCGCCAGCGGGAGTTCCCTTCTTTTCGAGCTTGCTTTTCCTCCCGCACGTGCCAGCGTTGCACTGGCACCTTTTTTCGCTTACAGGGGTGAGACAGCTGAATCAGATTTGGGAGCAGTTTTTGGAGCAGCGAAATCTTGATTTTGGAGCAGAAGAACCTTGAATTGTAGCAGAAGAACGACATATATTATGTCACCTCAGGAGACTAAAAAAATCAGATTTTTGGCAACTCGTGGGGAAAAAGTGCACTCTTAAATTGGTTTTGAACATACTATAGAACACTAACACAGCCTCTCAATAGACTTTTTTTTCTGCCAGAGTATCACAAGGTACGAACTGCACTACCTTTTTACAAACCGCTTTTAAATTCTTAGGTTCTATGAATAGATAGTAGAGCTCCGTTGAAAATATCGAATTGAAAAACCAAGCAATCGTAAGGCCTTTTTATAATCGTGTAAATGCCGAAATTGTTATTTTTGTTATCTCGGACTCGGCTCTACGCACAAGTGTAGAGCCACGGCAAAAGTTGCGCAAAACGTTCGTATGTATAGCCGCCTCCCTTCTGGCATTAAATTTCACTTCAGATAAATGAACCATTATTACTAGCGTGAAATAATAGCCCGTCCCGCTATCGGACACTGCTTGAACATTTTGCGGCAATGTAGCCTGCGCCGCTGCTTCTGCAGCATCGATCGTCCCTTTTCTGCCACTCGCACGCTCGCTGTGAAAGGCAGCAATAACTCTGCGTTTTAGAACACCGCAATGAGTCCGAAATTTCCCTTCAAACACGCACCGGACTCACACTAAAGGCCGAAACTCCGCCAATTCGTGGGCGCCATGTTGTTTTTGATGAACTCCCGTCTTTCGAGCCCCGCAACAGATCAAAGGACTAAATGTAAACCCAGCTATCCCCATAACTAAACCAATGTAGACATAGGCGAAGAGCACTCTGCCTGAACCACAAGCGAATGCTTCGCCCGGCGGCCACGTTTTCCCATCTTTACCCCACCAAGACGGCGGCGCCCAGTAATGTCTCCGGAGATACGGCGCTCCAAAAATTGCCGTTTTTGTTCATCAACTTGCACAAGTAGTTTGACGCCTTAGTACACATAATTATGTTTTCTACAGGACTTTGCAATAGTTTTAGATGGAAAAACTGAAAACGCACAGTATATAACATGTGCAACCCGACATTGTGACTTTCGAAAAAACTATCTCAGGGACAATAGTATGATCAATCAGATTGAACCTTTACAAACAAAATCACATTGGGGGTGCTGCTAAATAATGCCGCCAGTAAGCATTTCCCCCACTGAAACTGACGGGAGCGTTAAAATCCTCGGCTCTCAGACTGTTTTCGAGCAGTTTGGCGCAATTTTTACAATTTTCAAGCTTTTGGAGCAGCCTGGCGCAGGAAAACAAATTTGCATCAAATCTGCGCAGCTGTCGCACCCCTGCGCTTAATATTGCAAAAACCAACCGAACGAGCGTTCCGAAATAAATGAACGCGGGTGCTGCCGGTTAATTACATATATTTTGTGTCAAATGTACCTGCAGTATTTTTTGTGGTAAACTAAGGGGAGAAGTATGACAAGCGCCAGCAATTCACGAGTTTCAAACGGTTATCACAATTTAAACCGCTTGGTTTTCGAAGCCCCTGTGGGACGCCCTATGAGGAAACGCCGGGCTCTCCTTAGGTCCATTATCTCGCGGCACCGCCCAATTTCGGCAGTCGTTTGGTATCGACCATTACAGCGAGCTACAACAACAAGGCCAGCCCCTAAAGTGCTCGGCACTTTAAAGTAAGAATCAGAGTTAATGGTAGCGAGCCCTGGGTCATTCACTATAATGATGGAGACTGTTACGCAGGTGCTGTGGGTAAATTTGTTCCTTGTAGTGTACAGCGAGTTATGTGCAGCCAATAACAAGAAGCTTCCAAAAGATGAGTGAAATATGTCAGCACTGAACAGGCACTTGTGCATTATACACAATTAAAATTTCCGAACAAAGCTTACGACCTAACGCCCCGCTTTTCAGTAAACAGCTAACGTTGCAGCATTTTTGCTAACATTTCAACAGACAAATCTCTAACCACACGGGCTACACCATCGGCCATTGGACCTGGAAAAGAAGTTACACGAAGACAGAACAAGACTTCTTTGAAAGCCGCACAATAGGTTTCCCAGGAGCCCATGGTGTAAATCAATGCAGCAGGACTCCCAAGTGAGCTGTTCCAGAAGGTTTTTAACCGAGCGATAGAAACACACTCACTAGTGTCGCTGGTAGGCCCAGCTGCTCAGACAGCTCGACGATTTCTGCACTGAGCTGCTTGATGGTGGCAACCATGCGCTGACGCATGGCTTCCTCCTCCACATACATCTCCTGGAGCAGCCGGTCAACGTGATCCTCGGTACGCTCGAGCCGGTTCTTCAAAACCACCCCAGTCACTCCAATGTCATGCCACAGGCTCGTCAAGGCATTGACTTTCCTGGTAAGCTTGTGAATCATCCGGTCAAGCGTCTCCTGCCTGCGTTCGGACAGCAAGAAAAAAAATACGGTTTCAAACGCCGTGTCAGTGGAGAGGGCAGGACAGCTCGCGCTACAGACGCAGAGTTCGCGAAGCCGGTTGCCGCCGGTTCTGGCGCGTGCAAACGTGGTCAGCTGTGGGAGAGATGTTAAAGCCTGCAGACGAAACGATCCTGCCCTGCCAGTGACGGAGAAAATTCAGCAGCAAGTTCACAGGTTAGGCACTACGTTCGGAAATCCATGCGAGGTCTCCAACGAAGGGACAGGGGCCACCAGCTCCGCTGTCAGGGATTTATACACACCCCCCCCCCTAACACCCCCCCAGAAGAACTCCGACACCCCCCAAAAAAGTTCCTCAACCACAAGCCTAGGGAATTATACAACAGCCCCCCAAACATCCCACCGACACGCCCCCAAAATCGAAACTCTGCATAAACCCCTGTCTACTGTTTCGCCCGTCCTGCACCACTAGCGCAAGCTGCGCAAATTTCTTTTGCGACTACCACGAAATTAAAGTTATTTCGGTGCAAAAAAACACGCATTTCCTAAGGTTAAATTCAAACGAGGCGTTCTAGAACAAAGCGTTACGAACGCGGAGACTGAGCCGTTGCCTCTGCTGCCTTCCACTTACTTTTGAACGTCAAGCCTACTTACCGCAGCGCTTCCATCTCAGGGTCATCCATGGTTGTTCAGCAGGTCTTGAAGAACACAATCCACAGTAGTTTGGAAGCGTTCCCCGCACGGGGCACCTTGAGTATTCATGGTGACGGTACTGGCGATACCGCGGACCCCGAGCCCCCAAACATAAGCTGGATCCAACTGTGGCGATGTGTTTATAGGTGGAGGGTTAGAAACCATGAACGGTGGCCGTCGGAGCCCAGGTCAAGCTCCGGCGGATGGGCTTCCTGTCTGTTCACCAGGCAGGGAGCTCCGGGACCTCTCAAGCTATTAGGGTAAGGTTTGAGACGAAAGTACCCCCGTCCCCTACTTTTTCCCAATGCTAATGAATAATTCAACCCCCCCCAAAACGTGATCGGCCCCCGAAAAGGGGCCGCACCGAAGTTTCCTTTCCATCCCTTCCAACAATCCACATTCCGAAACCTGACAACTATCCTTGATTCTTGGTTATCGAGGCAGTTGACAAAACAAACGCTGTTTCTTCCATGTCCGTATTCTTGATCACTAAGTTCCTGGAAGGCATCCTCGGAAAATCGTTCGATGCTAAGAAACTCCGTACCGGTGAAGTTCTAGTCAATGTCAAGACGCAGCAACAAGCCACTAACCTCCTGTCGCAAACCTGCATGGCAGATCTGTCCATCAGAGTCACTCCCCATCGTAGCCTCAACAGCTCTCAGGGTGTGATTTCGGAGACTGATTTGTTGAATGAGACCGAAGCTGATCTGTTAGAAGGCCTGATAGATCAGGGTGTAACTTTAATGAGGCGTATAACCATCAGACGAGACAAGAAGGAAATCCCCACAAAGCATATAATCCTGACTTTCAACCGCTCCACACTTCCTGAATCCATTAAGGCAGGCTTTATCTCGTGCTCCGTTCGAGCGTACATCCCGAATCCGCGTCGCTGCTACAAGTGCCAGCGGTTCGGGCATGGTACCAACTCGTTCCGGGGCCAGCCAACCTGCGCTAAATGTGCCCAACACCATCTCACTGATGACTGTTCATCCAATCAACTGCTCTGTGCCAATTGTCAAGGACCTCACGCTGCATATTCGCGAACCTGCGAGCGGTTCAAGCTTGAGAAAAAAATAATAAACATCAAGGTCACGGAAAACATCACCTTCCCAGAGGCGCGAAAGAGGTTCGCCTCTTTCCCCCTGGGGAGGTACGCCGACGCAGATCGCCGGGGGGCGGAGCGGCGTCTGGTTTCGGCGGGGACCCAGTACCGCGAGTCGGACTTGGTCCCGCCCCCGCCCCCCCCCCCCCCCAGCGTTGCCTCTGGCAGCCCAACCCGCCTCCGCACCGCTCGCTGAGCCAGCAGCGGCTGTGGCCGCAACCACGTCTGGTGGAAGCGATGCTGCATCCTCCACTTCCACTCCAGCGTCCCAAACCACGGGCGAGGGCGCAGACGAGATGGACTTGGGGGAGCCAGCGGCAGCTCCCACCACCACCGCACCGCCTGCGCCATCCGAGGCGTTCCTGAATCCCTCGGTGGTTGCGGGCAAGGAAAATCGCACCCCAAAGGGTTCGCGGTCCAAGGAGCCTGATCCCTCAGGCGCTCCAAGGACATCCGAGGATGAAATGGACGTCGGTCCGTTCTTGTCTGCGGTGCACCGCAAGGAACGCGTCCCGACGCCAAAGCCTCCCGACAAGCCAAAAAAGACGAGAATCACAGCCCCGAAAGACGACACATAAACAACACAGTCCAGTAGCTCCGAACACTTCATAATGGGAAGAGAGAACATAGTACAATGGAACTGCAGAGGCCTCTTTAAAAATCTTGACGATGTAAATGAAATACTGCATGCTAATCAGCCAAGTGTAATGTGTGTTCAGGAAACACATTTGAATTCCAAGCACAGAAAGGACAGGGATGGCTGCACACACTCTTCTGGGGGTGTGGCCATAATCGCCCGGAAATCTTTAGCATGCCACCCTGTCACTTTGAACACTATCCTTGAGGCTGTAGCAATACGCTTAATAATATTTAATAGGTTGATAACGGTATGCTCCGTATACATTCCTCCTGATGTCACACTTTTGAGCTCTGACTTCGAGGCGCTGGTTGACCAGCTGCCCGAACCATACATTCTAACAGGCGACTTCAATGCTCACAATTCTCTTTGGGGCTCTTATCGTACGGATGCCCGGGGTCGCCTGATAGAGAGGTTTCTTACATCCTCTGGAGCATGCCTTTTCAACAATAAACAGCCTACATATCATAACATAGGACACAACACATACTCATGTCTTGACTTGGCTATTGGCTCCGCAGTTCTCTTTCCTCTTCTCGAGTGGGGTGTGGGAACTGACCCATATGGCAGTGACCACTTCCCCACCTCACTTACATATATAGATAAAGGCCCAAGCAGTTCATCTTCCCATAATAGGTTCAATGAAGCACGAGCTAACTGGAATACATTTACAGAGACATCCAAACTACACCACGTATCCATAGGACACCTACACGTTGAAGAAGCTACCCAACTCCTCACGGCGCACATCCTCGACGCCGCCGAAAGGTCCATTCCCCACGCCTCTGGTGCCCCGCGCAACCAGCGGAGGCCGTGGTGGAATGAGGACTGTAGGCGGGCGCGAGAGGCCCAGAACAAGGCGTGGGGTATCCTTCGTCGGTACCCCACGTCGGGAAACCTCCTCTTGTTCAAACGGGCCAAGGCATTAGGAAAACGTGTGCGCCGTGAGGCAAAACGAGAGAGTTGGCGTACATTCATAACATCAATAAACTCCTACACAGACACACGGAAAGTATGGACACGTATACGCAAACTCAAAGGACAACAGACACACAGCCTGCCCCTGGTCAGTACAACTGGGGACACTCTGGAAGACGAGGCTGACACACTCGCACAACACTTCCAACACGTGTCCAGTTCTGCACACTATACGAACACTTTCCTGAAACATAAAGCCTGTTGTGAAAAGAAGTCCCTACACGACGACAACAAATCACAGACTTCTTACAACTCCCTGTTTTCACTACATGAATTAAGGGCTGCTCTGAGCACATGTAAACCCTCAGCTCCAGGCCCAGACAACATTACATACACAATGATACAACACCTACACGCAGACACACTTGAAGCACTTCTACATCTATATAATAAAATATGGCTTTCGGGGCACATCCCAAAAGCTTGGAGGGAGGCTATTGTAGTGGCGTTCCTGAAGGAGGGTAAGGACCCTTCTTCTCCCGCCAGTTATCGACCCATCGCCCTCACAAGCTGCCTGGGCAAGCTTCTCGAGAAGATGATCAACAGGAGACTTGTGTACTTCTTAGAGTTCAATGGTCTTCTCGAGAGCTGCCAGGCCGGCTTCAGGGTGGGGCGATCCACAAACGACCAACTCGTCGCCCTCGAGTCGTATATCAAGGATGCGTTTGTCCATAAACAGTTTTGTGTTACAGTGATTTTTGATCTCGAGAAAGCCTACGATACGGCTTGGCGATACGGGATACTTTGCGACCTAAAAGCCTTCGGTGTCTCGGGAAATATGTTTAATACACTTCATAGCTACCTGGCGGAGCGAACCTTTCGTGTGAGAGTTGGCACTGCCCTTTCAATTGTTTTCCTGCAGGAAAACGGCGTGCCTCAAGGCGGCGTTTTGAGCTACACATTGTTCATTGTCAAGATGAACTCACTTCGAAAGGCGTTGCCACGAACCATTTCCTGTACAATATATGTAGATGATGTGCAAATATCTTTTAAATCATGCACTATGTCAATCTGCGAACGCCAAGTCCAGCTTAGTGTCAACAAACTAGCAGGCTAGGCAGATCAGAACGGTTTTAAGCTGAACCCAGTCAAGAGCACTTGTGTTGTGTTTTCCAAAAGGCGTGGGATCAGGCCAGATCCAGACATCAAACTGAATGGTGTCTCGATTCCGGTCAAAAAAGAACACAAGTTTCTCGGTATAATTCTTGATGAAAAACTTTCCTTTATCCCTCATATGAAACAACTAAAACAAAAATGTCTTAAAACAATGAATATCCTTAAGGTTCTTTCCCACCAATCCTATGGTTCCGATAAAGAACTCCTGCTGCGCTTGTATACTGCTTTGGTTGGGTCTCGTTTGGACTATGGCAGTGTGGTGTATGGATCGGCGAGCAAAACGGCGTTACGAATCTTGACCCAGTGCTACACTTGGGGCTTCGTCTCGCCTCGGGTGCTTTTCGCACTAGCCCTCTGGAGAGTCTGTATGTCGAGTGTGATAAGTGGAGCCTTGAGAACCCACGAACGTATATGGACTTGCTTTATGCTTTTAAAATTTCATCACTCAACAATCATCCTTTTTATCCTGTCTTTAACGACACATCCACATCTGTGTTTTTTCTAAATCGCCCATCCGTTCCTCTGCCCTATTCATTTAGAGTGAGAGAGCGAGCCTCGGATCTGAGCGCTTCGTTTTTAGATGTGTACAGGTCATCCTTTGCTAACAGTTTACCGCCTTGGAAAGTTCGCCCTGTGTCGTGCGACCTTTCTTTTATGAGACTTGACAAAAATTGTGTACCACGAGCTGCAATACTGCAGCACTTTCTGTCTTTGCAGTTGAAATACACATGTGCAGAATTTTATAGTGACGCTTCTAAAACCTCCACTATGGTGTCGTGCGCTACTCATGGTCCAAATTTCAATGCAGCCAGAACCATGAGCGTGCACACAACTATTTTTTCCGCAGAAGCGTACGGAATTTTACTGATTGTACGACATATCCTTGAAAATCAAATTCCGAAGTCTATCATCTACACAGATTCCTTGAGTGTTGTTCGCGCACTGTCATCGCATACACCCCCCAAAAACCACATAGTTAATCTTGTATTCAACACTATCATGTCCGTGTATGCAAAAAAGCATGAGCTGGTCCTCTGCTGGGTCCCAGGACACGCAGGGATCGCTGGGAATGAGTTGGCAGACGAGAGGGCCACTGCTGCTGCACTCAGGAACACTGTAGACATTACAACGATACCCTACACAGACCTCAAGCCACACATAAGACAACACCTGCGCAGAACATGGCAAACACACTGGGACGAACAGACAGACAACAAACTACATGTAATAAAGCCACACTTGGGACGGTACACATCTGACTCACACAACAGACACACGGAAGTCGCTTTGGGTAGGCTACGGATAGGGCACACGCATGCAACTCACTCGTATCTGCTGACGGGATCACCTAGGCCCCAGTGCAGCAGGTGCGGAGAGGCCCTATCCGTAGTACACATACTAATAACATGCAAGGCACTTCACACAACACGACACAAACACTTCAGAGAACTCTACAGACAACATATCCCCCTACATCCATCTCTGTTTCTGGGTGACGATGCCATGTTTTCCGTTAAACGTGTGTTTGAGTACTTGTCAGATGTGAATTTTTTAAACCTCATTTCCTATCACGCATAATCAAATCTGGCCCTATACACCAGCCATCACCATTGCCGTTAATTGACTTTATTGTTGTTTTGGCTTTAGTAGCCACTATTTTATTTTAGATACTTTTGTTTGGCGCTCTTTGCCCCAGCTGGCCTTGCGCCAAAAAACTCTAACCATCATCATCAATTTTGGAAGCGTTGACCGGCTGCCGGCCGTCAGCTGTCAGCGTAATGCCGCGGCCTGAAACCACGACCGGCTTTATAAAGGCCGCCATTATTTTATTCCCACCGGGTGAAAATAACGCTTTTCCGCCAAAAGCGTTATATCCACCTATGCGTCATTTCCGGTTGAACATTTTGCTTACAAGCCAATAACTCCTTATTGTGGTGCTATAATATATAAAACGATAACTATTAAGCTTTAAAAAGCAAGCACAACGACAACATTTGTTAAAATAGAGCAAGTTTGTATCCTAAGTTCCGGTTTTAACGACTGCAGTAGGTGAAGACTATATTTACATTTTCTTGCTTCACAATAGGTTAAAATTGTTATGCGCGGAATTATTTGAGCTTATTTTGTGGAAAGAAATCGATTTGTGAGGCAGTTTGTAACAGTTTGGTTGGTGCAGTTCTCATGTTGGCCACAAAGGGCAGCGCGAGCGGTATAGTTTGCGCGGCGCGTTCAAAACTGTGCTGGAATTCGTGTGAACGCAGTGTGCTCCTTATTCTGTCGTAGCTTTGTGATTTTTATAATTATACTGGGTATACTGTTATCTGGACCTGGTTGATGATATATAGACACAACCGCTGATCAATTGCGGGGGGAGGTGTAAGTAACCACTACCAGGCGCGTAGCCAGGATTTTTGTACGGGGGGTGGTTAACGTTCTTCTCCCCCCCCCCCGCGACGCCACCCCACCGAAAGAAAAAAAGCGCGGTAGGTGGCAAGCGCAATTAAAGGCTATGAAGATAAAATGCATGTTTGGTTAATTAAAAAAACTGCCTTGTCCCGATAACAATGATATCAGTTTTACAGCAAACTTCAAAGGAATTATCGATATATTAAATTAAACATTTGAAGCAATGGCGAATCCCCGCCCACTTTCACGCGGCGATTTAACTATGACAGCACAGGATCTTGTTCGATGATGGGTGCCCAACGACCTAAGTCACCACCAAGGAACATGATTTCGCGATTGTAGAGGGGCCTAGACTGTGGGAACCGGACTTACAACTATGTCCGAGACTTTCTGTCAGGACGGAAAGCCGTTATCAAGATCGGAGACATTGCGTCGGGCCCCATCGACCTCGGTGGGAGGGGTACGCCACAAGGACCAGTTCTGTCACCCCTACTGTTCAATATCGCCTTTATTGGCCTCCCCGCTAAACTGGGGGTCATACCAGACCTGCACCATGGCTTGTACGCCGACGATATAACGGTGTGGACTGGAAAGGGCTCGGTGGGGGAAATGGAGGACCGCTTACAACTTGCCGTCGACGTAGTCAATGAATACGCGAAGAGCTGTGGCCTCTCTTGCTCACCGCAAAAATCAGAGCTCCTCATGGTGCACAGGGGAAGGCGGCAAGCCCCAAGCATCGAGATCATCTTGGATGGCCATACCATCAGGCCTTCCTGTCATGTCAAGATCTTGGTAATGTTCTTCCAGGCGGACAGCAGGAACACAGTTCTTATCAGCCGGCTCAAGCGCACTACCGAACAAGTCACACATATTCTCCGAAGAATAACGACGAAGTCTACGGGCATGAAAGAGGCGGACACACTTCGGCTAGTTGAGGCCTTTGTGATGTCCCGCCTGGCTTACACCCTTCCATATGCCATATTCACTATGACTGAAACAGCGAAATTGGACGCATTAATCAGAAAGGCATATAAGCAGGCTCTGGGCCTCCCAGTAAGCACCTCGAATGAAAAACTTTTAAAACTGGGTTTTCACAACACAGTGGCTGAAATCATCGAGGCTCATCTATCAAACCAGCGACAAGGATTGGGGTCAAGTATTACTGGGAGAAGCCTCCTAGGCAGACTAGGAATGACGTCTCCTGAAGAGGTACAGTATCGGGATATGCCAATTGAACTGCGAGAGAAGATTGCAGTAGCGCCAATACCGCGCAACATGCATCCAGTACATCATGCAGGCAGAAGAGAGGCAAGAGCTCGTGCAATCGGAAGGGTCAATGACAACAGAGCCAACACGGTCTATACTGATGTGGCTGACTACGCGAGAAGGGGATCGATGACTGCTGTTGTGACAACCGCAACGTCGCATATTACCAGCATTACCCTACCCTGCACGACTACTAACCAAGCAGAAGAGGCTGCCATTGCCCTGGCCATCTCTCAGACCACCGCAGATACAGTTGTCACAGATTCCCAACAGGCATGCCGAAATTACCTGCATGGAAGAATATCCAAATGTGCCCTAAATATTCTTCTTCAACGTCCGCTTCACCGACGAGTCAAAATATTCTGGACTCCAGCCCATTCGATCCTCCAGGGCAACAACACCGCCCATAATACTGCCCGAGAGCTATCCCGCCGGGCACCACGAGGGATAGAAGCTGCGAGCCCATTGCTCACCTACCACGAGATCACTCAGCATGACAGGCTCGAGCGCAGGATTTACACCCCGGCCTACGAATCCTTAACGAAAGCCCAGGAAAGAATACTTAGGCTGCTTCAAACGAATACGTTTCCCCACTTGACGAAATTGCGCCTAATGTACCCTACCCAGTACTCCACTCTGTGTCAGTTTTGTGGCGAACCTGGCATGCTCTACCATATGGTGTGGGGTTGTCAGAAAAACCCCAAGTTGGACAGAATTCCTCGTCCGTCTTATGAGCAGTGGGAGAGCGTGTTGTCCAGTTCCAGTCCGGAAGACCAGCTTCGGTTGGTTGAAAGGGCTGTCGCAGCGGGCACCACGAATGGGGTCCTGAAATGAGGACACCACTCCACATTTTTTTTGCTAATAAAGAAGTTTATCCTCTCTCTCTCTCTCTCTCCATTGATCTTATCATTTGAAATCCAACGTGCAGTTAACACACTCACAACTACGTTTTAGTGCTAGCCTATATATATACCACTCCTGCCGATGTTAGTTCACTTCAGCGCTAAATTTAAAAATTTATGATATTTGTTGCATTGCTTCGGTTGAAAAAACGTCTGTAATTGAAATGTAGCTGTGCGAGTTACCAAAGGCTAGTGCGATTAAATTGAACAAGGTTGTATTTTGTCTTCAAATAGGCCCTTTAAGGTTCTCTCATGATATTGGTGTTGATTATGATTGTATTTGTGCCAGATTAAGTTGTAAACTGGGCGAAAATCCACAGACCGCGTGGTACAAATCTATGGCCGTGATACAGAACGTACATTGGACGCACGGGAACCTGGTGCAGGCATTGCATTAAACGGCCATAATTTCATGCAATTACTTGCTTTATTTCGATGTGTGGAGTATGATGAGTGTGACAACCGCAATAAAATGGCGTAGGCCGTAAGAATTAGATTTTTTTATTTAGTTGTTCTTGCCCGAAATGCAAAGTAAATGTTTTTGCAATCAATGTCCGTACATTAGCTGCCAGTGTGAGGCCAATGGAGCTCATTCTGTGCAGTCTACATCGAATCTTTGCACTTGCGTTATGTGTAGTACAGGTCTTATCTACAAAAACCAGAGGCTATGAATTATGCATGCAAGAAGCGTTATATCACTAGCAATAATTTCAACAAATATCAACCCTAAACAGACAGACATCACGCGCAAGAACAGCGCTGTTAAGGGCGAAAATTAGGCGAACCTGTCGGTATTAGTCGTATATTAGTCGTCGGTATATTAGGGCAGGGGACCGCGCCCGATGCGGTCCGCTGCCCTGCTCCGTCCACGACCGATTAATCGTGCTCAACAGCGCCGCCACTACCCTCCTTGGTTCCTGAATCACCTTGGAAAGAGCCATCGTCAGCAACATCATCCGTCACGTCAGCTACAAAACCGCCCCTGTCGCCCCGCGCGCTCTGTGGGCTCGGTGGCTGTGCTTCAGCGCAGACCACTTATCCGTTGCATCTCGCCATGCAGGTTGGTGGAATGTATCATTCTCCGGGAAAAAAAATCTAGCAATTACTTTCTTATACAGCTACCGAGCCCACGGTGCTGCGCTACAATTGTTGTCGAATGTGTTCGTGTCATGCAGTCTCTTTTGCTTTTGGCGGGAGATATTGAATCTAACCCAGGCCCTCCCAGTATTCAGGACGTAATGAATGAGTTAGGAAAGCTAACGGCTGGGCAGTCGAAGCTGATTACCGATATACTAGACATAAAAACCAGCTACTGACAACAGACAAAACCCTGTCGGATCTAAATAGACGCATGACTGATTTAGAAGAACATTATCAAGCCATTTCAACCATTCGAACCGACCTGGACACTATAAAAACAGATACCACTGAAATGGCTAACCAGATCGTCCGTCTTGCTGCACAGATGGATGATACCGAAAACAGGTCACGTAGGAATAACCTAATATTTTATAACATTCCCGACCCAAACCCTAAGGAAACGTTCGCAAAATCTGAGGAAGTTGTCATCCGTCATTGTAATGATCACTTGGAGTTCGCTGTTGACCCTAACCACATTGAAAGAGCGCATCGCCTAGGACGCCATACAGGAGGCCATAATCGGCCACTCATTGTAAAACTCAATTCAAAACTAAAGAATCTGTACTTTCTAATGGCCCCAAATTTAAGGGAAGCAATTTCAGTGCCGGTGAAGACCTGTTAGAGTTGCTCGTAAAAACCTTATCGCCTTCGCTAAATCAAAATCCACGTCCTACACTCTGCGCTTCCAAACATTGCACATTGGCACCAAACGCTACGTGTATGACCACTCCACAGACTCTGTTAAGGAAATTCTGTAGCAATTGCCCCGTCATCAAATTGCGTCTCACCGCCCTCGATCTGCCCCTCGTTCAAACCTATTGCTCTCTGCTACCTTTACTAACATACGCAGCTTTATTCCAAAACGTGACATTATTTCTAATCTGGTGTTGTCATCTGAGCGCAACCTTCTGATACTAACAGAAACATGGCTTACTAGTGACGTGACCGACGGCGAGGTACTCGCTGACCTACCAAATTTTCGACTGTTTCAAAACGATCGCAGGGACGCGAGGGGGGAGGAGTTCTTGGCGCTGTCAGTCACAACATATCCTGTTCGTCTATAAAACATTGTGTCCGACCTTGAAATCCTGTGGCTTGAATGCCATGCCGCACCGCAATCAGTTTTACTAGGCGTTTGCTATAGGCCCCATCACAGTACTCCAGACTTCTCTTCTAAGGTCAATAATATCCTGAACGAAATAACGACCAAGCACCGTAATATGCATGTAATTCTATTTGGCGATTTTAATTTTCCTAATATCGATTGGTCAAGCCAGCCTAAACCAGCGGCTACATCAAGGGAGTCGAACGACTTCCTTGATGTATGCCTTAACTTTAACCTATCTCAAGTTCTTACAGAACCAACCCGCGTTACCGGTAACCCCCAAAACATTTTAGATCTTATATTAACAAGCCATCCCGAGCCATCTCCATTGCGTACCTTCCAGAAATCAGTGATCATAAAGTCATTCATGTTGACTTCGTAATTAAGCCCATTTTGGTCCCGACCTTGAAAAAAACTATTCGTTTGTATGATAAAGGAAATTACGAAGCAATTAACTGTGAACTAACGAATTTTTACTCCACTTTTGAAACTGCCCTTTTTTGTCTTAATGTAGCCGAAAACTGGTTGATTTTCAGAGGCAAACTAAACGAAATGTTCGATAAATACATTCCCCAAATTAATATAAATTCTAATTCCGCCCAACCCTGGTTCAATAAAGCACTGAAACGATTAGAAAACAAGAAAAAACGCTCCTTCCGCGCAGCTAAGTCCCGTAACACCCCTGATGCATGGAACAAAAACAAAACCGCCGAATCTGCTTATCTGCAAGCCATACGTCACGCGAAACACTCATTCTTTCATTCTGACGTACCGAACATGCTTAAGAACAACCCCCAGAAATTCTGGCAAGTCTTAAACCCACATGACACGCGCATTATTACCCTATCTAATGAGTCAGGTGATGCCCTAAGTAACAAGGAATGTGCACACGTGTTTAACGCCGCCTTCGCATCAGTTTTCACACAAGAAACTGAGTTGTCATTTACCATTCCTCATGCAAACTTTGAATGTACCATGCCACCAATTGAAATTTTCCCCAGCGGTATTTCATCACTGATAGACAAAATCAAACTTTCTTCTTCAGCTGGTGTAGACAATATTACATCCAAAGTTCTGAAAAATAGTAAACATATCTGTGCAGCATATCTGTGTCTACTATTTTCACAATCAGTCTCAACAGGAATGCTGCCTCCAGATTGGAAGCACGGAAAGGTCGTTCCAGTCCACAAATCAGGTAACAAACACTCCCCATTAAACTATCGTCCCATTTCATTAACCAGCGTACCCTGCAAAATCCTCGAGCATATCATCTACACACATATCATGGAATTCCTTGATTCCAACCATTTTTTTCATCCAGCGCAGCATGGCTTTAGGAAAGGGTTTTCGTAGGAAACGCAGCTAGCTATGTTTGTTCACGACCTGCATGTTAACCTCGACTCTAACCTCCAGACTGACGCCATCTTCATCGATTTCGCAAAAGCATTTGACAAAGTTCGTCATGAGCGTCTAGTACTAAAACTTGCCCCGTTACATTTAAATGCCGCCATATTGGCATGGATTAAAGAATTCTTAACTAACCGTTCGCAATCAGTTTCCGTCAACAATGAAATCTTTAACTCTACCCCGGTAAACTCGGGTGTCCCTCAAGGGTCCGTCCTAGGCCCACTTCTGTTCTTGATCTACATTAATGACCTACCAATGCATGTATCCTCTAACATACGCATGTTTGCACACGACTGCGTTATTTATCGTAAAATAAACACCGTTTCCGATAACACGTCTCTTCAAACTGACTTGCGAAGCTTGCAAGAATGGTGTAACCTTTGACTAATGCAACTAAACCCTAACAAATGTAAAACTGTGTCCTTCCACCACCGTCGAAATCCGATTGTATTCCAGTACCAAATTGCTGACACAAACCTCGAACAAGTTCCTTCCTATAAATATCTTGGAGTAACCCTTTGTAGCGATTTGACTTGGGCAACGCACATTACGCACATCATTGCATCTGCTAACAAAACACTCGGATTCTTAAAACGCCATTTGCGTCACGCCCCTAACAATGTCAAATTACTAATTTCAAATTCTAATTTCGTCCTTACCAGAGATTGATAAGATCTCTGGTAAGGACGAAATTAGAATACGCATACAAAATTTGGAACCCACATCAGGCATATCTCATCAATCAACTCGAGTCGCTTCAAAATCGAGCCACACGATTTATTCACTCCAAGTACTCTTACGACGTCAGCATATCGGCACTGAAAACAGAATCTGGCCTATCACTGCTTGCATCTCGTCGCCTCATTTCTAGTCTTTGCCTTTTTCACAAGTTTTTTTACAGCTCACTCGGCAGGCCACCATACATTCTCCCACCGGCACGCATCTCCCATCGCACCGGTCACCCGCAACAAGTTGCGCGTCCGCATACGCGCACCGTCACATTTTCGTCCTCATTCTTTTTCGTGCAGCAACGGACTGGAACGGCCTTTCTAATGAAATTACCGCCATAACCTGTCCTTCCACCTTTTTGAACACCGTAACGAATTACCTTGCATTGTAATAAATTATGGCTTTTACGTTTTCATGTATGTACCCACCCCATATGTAATACCCCTTCAATGGGGTCTTTGAGGAAATAGAATGAAATGAAAATGAAACATGCAAAGCGGAATAATTCAGCCATCGGCGTTTGTTAAATCATGCCAGTTAAAATTTGCGCTTTTGTTTTGAGTCACAACGCAGTCCATTTCGTATACTATAGCTTCTATCAGGACTCGCGGCGGACATGAGCAGCTTCTGCTTTGTAACATAATGAATATGGTTGACATTTCCGCACAGCCCAAATGTAGAGTCTGCTGTAATGAGCTTGGTGTTCTCAAATAGTTGCATAACTGCCGGTCAAGTTTTCAATGCTTCGTGCATAAATGCCCTATAATCTGCCTGAAGGCGTGTACTATCAAGTTATACCTTTTCTGGAGCAGCCACCCCCTTTAGTTACCACTCCCAGATGAGGTAGAGTAAGTCACTGCAAAGTTCGCCATTCAATGCTGTATCGAACTTTATATTTAGCAAGAAAAATAATACCGCAAATAAGGCGACGTCTGCAAGCTGAGCAAAATATTGCTGCGTCTTGAATTTTGTCGTGAGATCAGAGGAAAGAGTTATAATGCGGTCTACCATTTTGGTTTCAAACTTTAATGAAAGTACATACTTTTTTAGCTGACGCGTGCACTGCCATTTTTCAGCCGAGTACACACTGCCGGTTTTAAAGCTAAACGATAAAAAATTATTTGCAGTTCATGAGCATGGGCGGCTCTGGAATGTAAGGGCGCACAGGAGTTTTGTAGTTTTCGTTGCAGACGCGGGAAATGGAAATTATGTTTGAAATCTCCTTGGTCCACCGGAAAACGGAGGATTGGGCAGCTGTGCAGAGCCAGCATGACCTTCGGGCATGGTGCGATGCCCGAAACAAGTCAGCATTCTGTTTCTCGGAGTGCACCAAGAAAACATGCATATTGGCATGGCCCCGCATACAGAAAGACCAAAGACTACCATGCTTCGGCATGAAGCGGGCAGTAATGACACAGTTAAACTATTTCCTGGGTTGACAGCGACCGTGATGCATGGTTTCAGGCTACGACAGGATAGATTTGCTAAAAATTGCAAAGTTGTTTACCGTGATAATTTCTCGGTTATTGCGGTTACTGAGAAATGCTGACGATTGCTCAAAATGTCCTTCATGCAACATTTTAGAATGTATACATAGCAGTTGTGGATCCAGGAAGAATCGCATCAGCGCGCACTCGTGTGTGTGTGTGAAGGGGGGGGGGGGAAAGGGGGAAAGGCGGGCGTAGGTGTGCTGGTGCTCTTGAGAGGGCCTGTTGTATATGGCCCGTTTATTTAATTAGGAAATTCTATTGTCATGCACTACCGATTCAGCCTTGAAAGAACGATACTCCTGCGCCCACAGAACTTCTAAGAAGGCCAGGAAGAGTTCAAGGAAAATTCTACCGGAAAGGCACGTTCATTTCTTCGAAACCAGTACGAAGGTCCTTCACTTGCGCTGCGCACGCTGATATGGTTTTAAAATTGGGTGTAGCAGTGGCTGCACGCGTCGATATGAAAGGCGGTAACAAAAGTCCCGATAACGGGCACACCATGCTACAGCGGCTACCTCACAGGGAGTTTCGTCCCAGTAAAAGCAAACAATTAAAACTGCAGCCAGAACAAATATATTTTTCACTCATCATGTACTGATACTAACGCTGTCCCGATACACTCTGAGTAATGCTCTCCAACTTCGGGCATATTAAAATCTTTGGGCGTTTACAGGAGTTGAATTTACATTTTCCCTCATTAAAAGTCACCTATCCGCTCCACCGTGGGCGCTTTCAACTACCAATTCAAGCGCAAATACTGCATTCGAAATAAAACGAGATAGACATTTTTTAGCTCGCAGACACAAGGTACTGTGGTATCGTGTAAATATAAGGAAGTAAATATTTAAATATCAAAGAACTGCACCACACAACTTAAAGGAGCCATGAAGAGAAAACAAAAGTTTGTTTTATTCGAAAGATTAGGTGTTTCATAGTACCCCAAGCGCTTTCCCGGAAGCAAATGATGCTTTATTCACTGATAAATAAGGCAATTTAAGCCAAAATTTTAAATCTCCCGCTAAAATTGAACATTCCGTGACGTGTACAATGGCGTCATAGAGCCGGTCCATGAAACAGATACTTAGTATGTCGACTCCATATAGCACCCACACGCGGGAGTCGATCGAGACGGCGGCCATTTTAAAAATACTAGTAAAACCTAGTGCACCCGCAGCCCTAGTCATGGAATCGCCTGATCCGGAGAACAAAACTCTCGCCGAGGAGCTCGGGCTTGCATTTAACAACCTCACACCACAAAAACGCTCAATGCTTCTAAGTGCACGAGCGGCAAGAGTTGTGGGAAAAGCGGTGGACGTGAAAGCGACCATTCCGCGATAGCCACAACAGACGAACGCCCAGCCGTCGGCACCGCTGCCTCGTCAGCCCCGTCGCGACGGACGAATATAGACTGGTACGTATGTGCCGTATTTTGATTACGGTTAATAATAGTTCAATTTCAGTAGCAGTATCACTTATGCCAGTTGGCCGGTGTCGTGTATGGAAAGCCGTTCGCGCGAGCTCTCTGCTTCGACCAGAAAGATACGAGCGTCAATGCGCGGTGTATACGGCATATTTTTCCCCAAGGTCAGAGCGATTTGACGAAGTCGGCAACGAGCGCCAGCATGTTCCAGGAGTGAGCTAACGTAAGGGTCCCTGCCGTAACTGAACAAACTGAAGTTTTCCGTGGTTGTAAACTGGAAACGAGCTCGTAACGACAGCAGCAAACCAACACCATTCGAAACTTACGCGACGACTGGCACTATCTCGTCGCTTCTGGCTGTTCCTTACGCCCCTCGTTTCTATTTTTACCTTTGCTGGTTGGCGATATGACGGCCAACCTCCTGTGAAGGGATTACGATACGAAGCAAGGTCGCGGCTGTGCGTGCTGGAACGGTTCGTTGGCCCCGAAGAGCCTCGAACCCGAAAATTCGTCTGCGCGACGGCGAGATGTCGAGCTCGGCCGGCACGCTAGTTTCGTACGCATTGGCGCACACGCTTGCGAGTTCGTTCGGACCTTCAACCGTTTACTCCACCGTTCTTTGTCATAAAAAGAATGTGCAGTATGTTTCACGGGCATTTAGCTCGCTATGCAAGCTGTAAGCCCTGCCTAACATGCGTTTGCTTTTGCCGGCCTCCGCCAATCGCAGAGCTTAGCCCATGTGACGGCATAGGTTCTGTTGCGGGAAATGAGCTGGTGGGTCGCATGACCATTCCCGTTTTTCCTAATTATGTAGCTTATTTGAGCGAAGTTTGCGTTATAAGTGGTGTCGTTATGGTTCTAACGAGGCAATCTTTCGAATGAACCAAACTTGTGTTTTCTCTTCATGGCTCCTTTAACGTACAATGCAACCTCCATCGTAAAAAGACATCAGTGATCAAGTAAGGATTAGTTACTGGAAGAAAATGACTTACAATTCGATATCGCCGCTGTGACTCCGGCCCCTGAATATACACTGCTCTGGGCAGCCGCCGTCCAGGGAAAAAGCGGTCGAGGACGCCACGGAGGGGCTTTAGTTGTGATAGAGGTCGAATATGGTCATCTGATCGCTGTTACTGTCGCGACGCCGTCTTCCTGAGGCAGGGCTGGTGACCATCGTGCCTTCACATTTAGGATAAAGTCTGGGACTGGCTCGGAGAGCCGCAGCGCGCCCTTTTTGTTGACCCGCTGTTCTCCAGTTTCCTAGGTTAGGGGAGAATACCGCCGAACAAATCTGCCTAATCGCCAGTGGCGGATCCAAGGAGAGAGAGAGAGATGAAACTTTATTAGGCAGCTCAAGTCCGAGCCGCGGAGGATCCAAGGGGGGGGGGGCGGTTGGGCGATTGCCCCCCCCCCCCCCAAAAGCACTAGGTGTGAAACTGAGGGCAAATGAAATTTTGGCTGGTTGCGCCCCCCGTCCCATCAGCATTATGGAACCGCCCCCCCCCCCCCCCCCCCAAAGTGGGCACCTGGATCCGCCCCTGCTAATCGCGGGGGTGAAATTGACTGTCGCAACATCGCCGTCGGAAGGGGACAACACTCAGTCAGTGGGCGCAATCGGAGCCCACTCCAACAACCCCCCCCCCCCCCTTGCGGATTCGACAGAAACGTGAAAAAGGAAGAATGAAGGGCTGACGCGAGGAAGAGGGGCGTACCTTGCTGTGTGTCTCATTCGCAAAGGCCCTCTGCCCGCGCACGGCATTCATCCAGCTAAACTGCACGTATCACCCATTACGTAGCCCCATCGCATTCTTAAGTTACCTTGCAGGAGTGTTGAATGTGTGCCCACGACCGCTTGATCTCCGCCTTTCTAGGAGAGGGAGCGGCCGTGATCAGCCACTGCCGCTTGCACATTGTTCTGCTTAACATACAAAGATCGTCTGTTCCCTTTCAGGCCTGCATTGTACCAGTCTTCAACCATCAATGGCCGGCGGTCCCTCTTTTTTTCCGCCGCGAGTTAGGGCGGATTACACCTTGCTTCCCCGGCCGAGTCAATCTCCTCTGCTGAGAACGACTCAGCCGACCAATTATTCTCTGTCTAGCCGCACGTCACGCACAAAGGGATACAACGCATGCCTTTGGCGTCCCGTGCGCTGAGCTTAACCTAAGGCGCCGTCGCTTTTGGGGCTGCACCCCTCCGAAATCATCCCTCAGCGGTTCGCACCCCTCAGGCGCTTCGTTTTGTCACGGCCGGACTCACCCCCCTTTCCGCAGCGCGGAAAAAGAGTCGAGTCCGGCCGGGGTTTTGTGTAAACACCCATGCGAAGGGCAGACATGCACTTTCATGGCATTTTCGTAGCATTTCGAAAAATATGCAGCTTTCTTCACAGGCGACGTACCAGGCGTACAGGCAGCACGGCGACGGGCGAAAAAATTTCGGGGGAAGGGGGGGGGGGGGGCTGAAGCCCGGTCAGTCCTCCCCTGGCTACACCACTGGCCACGACCCCTTTGCACTTGTAGTTTCAAAGCCAACGCGTCGCGCCTGGCCATCTAGGATGGCTGTGCGCAACATACTCGCGAAAACAACGTGCAGGTGTACGACAATTGGCGCATTAATGTCTGTTTCCATAAATATCAATAGAATAAAGTACTAGCACACGTTTTATATGCAGAAATACTTCATTCAAAGTCTCTTTCGAAGCGTCATAAAACCGATCCTCTTTTTTCTTGTAAATTTAGGCTATCGAGGTGACTACCCGGCCTTTCTACCACTCAGCTATTGCAATTTCGTGACGTGCGTGCAGAAATCTGCTGGACGCCAGATGAGCGTTGTCAACCAACGCATCGATCGCCGATCGGGAATGGTGCACGTGAACTATCTTTATAAAGATAGTTTGAGGGCATATTAAGTATACTTACAAACATAACGCCTGAGATCAGCAGTTAGCAAAGTAACGGACAACCTATCTCGCAAGTGATCGCCTATCGCCTAACCGTGTCAACTCAGCAGTAATGACGATAAAAAAGCGAAAAGGGGAGGGTATGCTAATATATCTGGGTTATTTGATTGATTGTGGGGTTTAACGCGCCGACGCAACGCAGGCGATGAGGCGCGCCGTAGTGGAGGGCTCCGGATTAATTTCGACCACCTGGGGATCTTTATCGTGCGCCGAAATCTCGTACACACGGGCGTTTTTGCTTTTCGCCTCCATCAGAAAAGCGGCCGCCGCGGCCGGGAATCGAACCCGCGACCTCGTGCTCAGCAGCGCAACGCCTTAGCCACTGAGCCACCGCGGCGGGTATATCTGAGTTATTTACGACAATGGTACCAGAAGGCGTAAATGTTACTTATTCACACCAATATTGACTATTACTGCGTTTTCTGGTGGCGGCGAGAAACTAAACGCGCACGCGCACGTACGCTGCAGCCTGCGTCTAACTTTCGCAGTTTTCTTACAAACATTGTTCGTTATAAAAAAAAAAGAAGCTAAAGCTGTACGTATATTCTTGGCGCTTATCTACCTAGTATATTATTACTAGCAGTTGTTTCCAGTTTCGAAATTTTGCGAATTCAGGAGGGCAAAAATTGGGGTTTATACCGCGTCGATTCGGTCTTGGTGGGACAATCAAATCTTGATCGCAGTAAGGAAATATTGAATTGACCCGAGTAAAACGCGTAGCTTTATACACTAATGGGACTCCTAGACTTGATCGAAGCAACTGATGAAATCAGACTAAACGAGGTTGAATTAACGATAGTTGACCGACTCTCCATCGTTATTTCAACCCAGGCCTACGGGGACCGCTAAAATGTAGTTTAATAAGCGGAAAATGGGACTGACGAAAAATACATGGCTTTGTATAACCTAAGTCGGACCTCAAGATTTAACTGAAAAAAGTTAGCAGATATAATTCAGTTACATATTAAAGACAGTCGGCTACATTAAAGTTTGGAAATAGCTAGTGGAGAAATCGGGTTTTTATGAGTGCCGTATTTTAGAAATTTGTTGTCTAGTCCCGCAAAGAAGAATTAATTACCAGCGACCTTTTGAGATGGCAGGATCACCGGGACAGCACAAGAAAGTGAGCTATGTTTCCTAACGCGCGCTTTTCCTTGCGACGTTTGACAAATGTTCGTAATATAATAAAACGAATATCACCGGTTTATTTTTTAGTTAACGACAACGCCTGCACTGAGGGTTTATTAAGCTTGCAGGAAGTGGTATAAAAGTATACTACTTTTCTCGGAAACCTGTGCTCGCGCTTTCTGGACGCTCTCGTGAGCCAGGGTGCACAAGTAAAAAATGCGCGCCAATCCACCCTGTGAAGGTGGTTGGAAAGCGAAGCTGTAAACGACACCTATAACGGTTACCCATGCGACGTCACTTGAATTAATACACGTGGCTCTCCAAAGAGTGAAACCAGACAAGTGAAATGCACTTAACCGCTCCCCTTATTACTTCATAGAGATATTCTTTGCTAAGGTCGAATGAATGCATGATTCATGAATGGTGTTTGGTCGAGTTGTATTGGTAAAGCACGTGAGTGGAAACTTTTTTTTTCATAAAATGAAAGGCAGCTCAAACACGGTGTTAGACGACCGCACTTCTCCTCTGTCTCTGTCGCCGCCGACGGAGGCAAAGAGATAGGCGGCAAAGACGGAGACGTGAGATGCCATTCGTTGGTTTGAACTTAATGTAATTTTTGGCAACTCCTAGCGCATGCGCAAGGCACGAACACGATGCCTACACACAGAACACAAATAAGCCGGAATGGGAGTAAATGGCTTGTGTCATAACTTGAACCCAAGTGGGAGTTTTCAAAACTCCCATTATTTTGGCAGTTTATTTAGTACTATATGGGAGTTTTGTTCTACTGCCACTAGAATGGGAGTTTTCAGGGGGAGCATTGGAGTATATTATTGCCTCCCACTGGGAGTTTTCACGCAGCATGTTGGAAGTATTTTTGCCTTGTATTGGGAGTTTTATACAGGTGCATTAGGCGTAATTTAGGCTACCTTTAGGTGTTTTCGAGAAGTACATTAGGAGTATTCCGAACTGCATTTTGGGAGGTTTTAGGAGGTGCACTGGGAGTAGTTTTGCCATTAATTAGGGCAGATATTCGGAATGAAACAAGCAGTTTGAATCTTATGCATAATTTATTCAACAATTGACACATACAAATATAAAAATCAGACACTGTACCTCAAACAATAAAATAAAAAGATGAAATAAAGCTGCGAAGCGAACACAAACTCAAACGTAACACAGAAGTGCAAACCCATAAAAAAGGGTAGAGAGAGTACATGAAAAGGTTATAAATGTTGAAATATACAAAATGTTAGAAAATGTCGAAATGCAACATATCACAAGAAATGCACAGTTCACAGAAAGTATTAAAGAGGGTTGAAACTCATGATAGAACTGTGAAACTCACAAACACATGTGCAGCTATCAAAAAGGTACAGCGGAAAAGAATAAAAAAGATTGCACATAAACACAACGTATGGACTAGATGTCACAAAAAACATTAAATTAGTTCAAAACTTTAAAAAAGACGAAAATGAAACATATCACAGAAAAGAAAACATAAAAAAAAGGTAGAGCTTAAGAAAATTAGACAGATTACAAATCAGCACAACATAGTAAAACACGATTGATTTGATTGATTGGAGCGAACACAAACTCAAACGTAACACAGAAGTGCAAACCCATAAAAAAGGGTAGAGAGAGTACATGAAAAGGTTATAAATGTTGAAATATACAAAATGTTAGAAAATGTCGAAATGCAACATATCACAAGAAATGCACAGTTCACAGAAAGTATTAAAGAGGGTTGAAACTCATGATAGAACTGTGAAACTCACAAACACATGTGCAGCTATCAAAAAGGTACAGCGGAAAAGAATAAAAAAGATTGCACATAAACACAACGTATACAGAAATCGGACTAGATGTCACAAAAAACATTAAATTAGTTCAAAACTTTAAAAAAGACGAAAATGAAACATATCACAGAAAAGAAAACATAAAAAAAAAGGTAGAGCTTAAGAAAATTAGACAGATTACAAATCAGCACAACATAGTAAAACACGATTGATTTGATTGATTGGAGGTTAATGCACTGACAATGCAGGCAATGAGGCGTGCCGCAGAGGAGGGCTCCGGATTATTTTTGACTACCTGGAGATTTTTAACGTGTGCCGAAATCTTGTACACACTGACGTTCTTGCTTTTTTGCCTCCATCAGAAAAACGGCCGCCGCGGCCGAAAATCGAACCCGCGACCTCGTGCTCAGCAGCACGCCTTAGTCACTGAGCCACCGCGGCGGGTAAAACACAATTGAACATATTTCACAAACCTGACATATCACACAATGTATTGAACATGAAAGACCCGTAAAAAATATCAAATAAAACTGCAAAATCACAGACAAATATCACAGCAATTCAATTGTATAACAAAAAGTGAAAACTATTAAATAAAATGCATCACAAACACACAATGCTACATATAACAGCACAAATATAAAAAAATTTAGTACAACACAAGTATCACAAAAAGTGGAAGGAAACACAGGAAAGCTCCACAAATAGAAAAAAAAAAGGTTTGAAGGAAGGTGGGAGACTGCTTCCCAAAATGTTTCAGTGACACTCCTTACTTATCGTCGGCGCCAGGCAGTGCCGCAGTACCCCTAAAAAAGTTAATTAGGTCAAGAGACTTCACTCGCGGCTTTGTTTTTGAAAGTTGCAGGAAAGCATGCTCCAGGAATGTGAGCACACGATGGGCTTTTTTTGGGTACTCTATATGGAATACCCAAAACGCTGCAAACAGGCAGCAGACGCCAGCTAGAAAAGAAGAGGTGGAGAAGAGGCGTTGGCCATCCACGTGAAGGCAAAGGTCGCCGTCCTGGTCCACCAGAATCGGTGTCAGCCCAGGCTGCCCCTGCGAAAGCAGTAGGAAAGTAGGCATATTTAATACAAAAAAACTGTGATGCGCATTCTCCAAGGGGAGATTACGCCAACTGGAACAAGTTGTTGCGTGTGCCTGTGCCATTCGTACACGAGCTGATATGCCGCCTGAAAAAAGTGGGTAAAAAGTGCAGCGGTGACGTAGGAGACAGTACAGCTGGCAAGCTGATGCAAATGTGCCCCGCCATTTAAAAAAAAAGCACCAAGCTTGCACTAAAAAAATGGCACCAGGTTTGTCACCTGCAAAGAAGGGGCAGTCTATCGCGCCCCGTTGTCCTGTGGCAAATGCTACGTAGGACAGACGGGACAGTGCATAAAGGACAGAATGAGGCAGTACGGTGCAGGGGTTTCATTGCTTGCGGTGAAGGGCCACATAGCTGGCCATTGTAGGAGGTTGCGGCCAAACTTGTCGGGAGATTAACAAGGCATATAATTACAGGGAAGACAATAATTGTGTGAGCACACCGTCCATTACCCCCACAGAAAAGGAATTGCGCTTTTTACGAGGGCGCATGCGGGATACATAAGCTGGCGTTTGTGCGGTGGTGATTGGGTCAGGAGGCGGCCTCTTACCCAGAGCCCGGGCTAATTTTGGTACTATCACCACATCCTCACCCATTAGTGCTAGGAAACATTAGTGCTTAATAATTACCATAGCAACGCTGCCATTGTGTTCACCTCGGAAGCATTATAATTGTCCTGACAACCCCAGGAGGCACCGTGAATGGGGGGAGACGCGAGGTTTTCGCTCTCTTGAAGCTTTCGATTCTGCCCCCCCCCCTCTCCGCCTGGCCACCGCCGCCTCCGTTGGGCCCAACTGGTGCACCGCTATGGCAGCCGGGCCAGGTCAGATGCCAGCTCAAATTGCACTTGAAAAGTTATTCGCACTAACAGCGCCAAGACTACGTGCGGCAAGAAGCAGTGATGCACAATGCAACACAGTGTAGACCGCTTATGTCGCGAGAGCCGCAAAAATCCGCTTACCCCAACCTGTGTTCACGATGCCGAAGGCGCCTGCTTATCAGCGCAATGTACTGGGGGTGGAAATCTTCGTATTCGCACAGTTTTGCTTGTTCAGAAAGGGAAAGTGCGGTGATTTATCTGCACAATGTTCTAAAGCGTGAACCGCATGGAGCGATTTCTTCTCGCAAAGACATGCACTGCATGCCGCAGGCATGGCGACACCGGTGCTGATACAACTGGCGTAATGTGTGTGGCGCGGTACGAGGCTGAACTTGCGCATTGAAGAGTGTTGAGGCACTCTAGATTTCAATGCAAGTCAATAATGGACATCTTACAGGTGCTGCTGCTGATGACTCCATGTTATACTAAGAACACACTTCGTGCAACTCACACATGAGCTCTTTACCGGTCACTGTTTTCTTTTCCCCCTGCCCTCCCAGTGGAGGAGCTCAAGCTCATGAGGTGAGGGGGGAGGGGCTTCAGCAAAAAGAGGAGTGTGTTGGCTGATGCTGAGATGCAGGTGGCCCTCATCCAATGCATTTTCCTAACGTAGTAGGTAGCAAAACAGTTTATGACAAAAATGTTTACCGTAAATTATGTGGAAAAAAAACATTGCTGGATGCAATTATTCAGATAGGCCCGAAACTTCACTTTCGAATCGTAGTAATGTCAACAGTAACTCAACCATGCTAGTCTAGTTAAATGGATCCTAGGACCACAAATTTCAGTTGCCCAGTGCATGATGAAATTGCACTGCGTTACCCATTACTGCAATAGTTGTTTTCAACAGTCAGCCAAAAAGCGCTACCACGTCTTAGACAGCTTTCCATGCTCCCCAATTCTCTTAATGGTATCACTACTCAGATCAGCGTAACTACAGCCGTTGAGCAGTGGGATGTGACACACAATGCAGCTTTCCAGGACTTTTCGGTGAGCTTTAGGAGTGGTTAAAAAATTCAGGCCACAGCTATCTCAATGCCTTTCTACGTTACGGGAGGATTGAATGTTCAGCATTGCTCCTCTAATGGTTTTCATATGCCCTGTAGACTATCCAGAGCATCTAAAGGCCGATCCACACGACGGATCGAGTCCGCGGTCCAATCGGTCATGTGATGAGACGTCATGGTCCGCCGCGGTCCGATCCAAAGCGGAGCACATCCACATTGCAGGCCGGCTGAGCGGACCGCAAATGGCCGACCGTCTGAACTCGCAAGCTAGACGGTTAACACAGGCGCCGTGTGGCCGCGACAGCCACCCGCATGCGGGTGGCTGTTATTGTTGGGATGAAATATTTCGTGCAGGCTTGCACATCACATAACTTGCATGCGGGTGGCTGTTATTGTTGGGATGAAATATTTCGTGCAGGCTTGCACATCACAACCAGTTGTCGCGGCCACACGGCGCCTGTGTTAACCGTCTAGCTTGCGAGTTCAGACGGTCGGCCATTTGCGGTCCGCTCAGCCGGCCCGCAATGTGGATGTGCTCCGCTTTGGATCGGACCGCGGCGGACCATGACGTCTCATCACATGACCGATTGGACCGCGGACTCGATCCGTCGTGTGGATCGGCCTTTAGATGCTCTGGATAGTCTACAGGGCATATGAAAACCATTAGAGGAGCAATGCTGAACATTCAATCCTCCCGTAACGTAGAAAGGCATTGAGATAGCTGTGGCCTGAATTTTTTAACCACTCCTAAAGCTCACCGAAAAGTCCTGGAAAGCTGCATTGTGTGTCACATCCCACTGCTCAACGGCTGTAGTTACGCTGATCTGAGTAGTGATACCATTAAGAGAATTTGGGAGCATGGAAAGCTGTCTAAGACGTGGTAGCGCTTTTTGGCTGACTGTTGAAAACAACTATTGCAGTAATGGGTAACGCAGTGCAATTTCATCATGCACTGGGCAACTGAAATTTGTGGTCCTAGGATCCATTTGACTAGACTAGCATGGTTGAGTTACTGTTGACATTACTACGATTCGTAAGTGAAGTTTCGGGCCTATCTGAATAATTGCATCCAGCAATGTTGTTTTTCCACATAATTTACGGTAAACATTTTTGTCATAAACTGTTTTGCTACCTACTACGTTAGGAAAATGCATTGGATGAGGGCCACCTGCATCTCAGCATCAGCCAACACACTCCTCTTTTTGCTGAAGCCCCTCCCCCCTCACCTCATTAGCTTGAGCTCCTCCACTGGGAGGGCAGTGGGAAAAGAAAACAGTGACCGGTAAAGAGCTCATGTGTGAGTTGCACGAAGCGTGTTCTTAGTATAACATGGAGTCATCAGCAGCAGCACCTGTAAGATGTCCATTATTGACTTGCATTGAAATCTAGAGTGCCTCAACACTCTTCAATGCGCAAGTTCAGCCTCGTACCGCGCCACACACATTACGCCAGTTGTATCAGCACCGGTGTCGCCATGCCTGCGGCATGCAGTGCATGTCTTTGCGAGAAGAAATCGCTCCATGCGGTTCACGCTTTAGAACATTGTGCAGATAAATCACCGCACTTTCCCTTTCTGAACAAGCAAAACTGTGCGAATACGAAGATTTCCACCCCCAGTACATTGCGCTGATAAGCAGGCGCCTTCGGCATCGTGAACACAGGTTGGGGTAAGCGGATTTTTGCGGCTCTCGCGACATAAGCGGTCTACACTGTGTTGCATTGTGCATCACTGCTTCTTGCCGCACGTAGTCTTGGCGCTGTTAGTGCGAATAACTTTTCAAGTGCAATTTGAGCTGGCATCTGACCTGGCCCGGCTGCCATAGCGGTGCACCAGTTGGGCCCAACGGAGGCGGCGGTGGCCAGGCGGAGAGGGGGGGGGGGGGCAGAATCGAAAGCTTCAAGAGAGCGAAAACCTCGCGTCTCCCCCCATTCACGGTGCCTCCTGGGGTTGTCAGGACAATTATAATGCTTCCGAGGTGAACACAATGGCAGCGTTGCTATGGTAATTATTAAGCACTAATGTTTCCTAGCACTAATGGGTGAGGATGTGGTGATAGTACCAAAATTAGCCCGGGCTCTGGGTAAGAGGCCGCCTCCTGACCCAATCACCACCGCACAAACGCCAGCTTATGTATCCCGCATGCGCCCTCGTAAAAAGCGCAATTCCTTTTCTGTGGGGGTAATGGACGGTGTGCTCACACAATTATTGTCTTCCCTGTAATTATATGCCTTGTTAATCTCCCGACAAGTTTGGCCGCAACCTCCTACAGTGGCCAGCTCCTACCACCTCCTACAGTGGCCCTTCACCGCAAGCAATGAAACCCCTGCACCGTACTGCCTCATTCTGTCATTTATGCACTGTCCCGTCTGTCCTACGTAGCATTTTCTACAGGACAACGGGGCGCGATTTAATTTAGGCCTTCACCCGCCATGCTGTCGCAGTGGCTAAGGCATTGCACTGCTGAGCACGAGGTCGCGGGTTTGATTCCCGGCCGTGATGGCCGCTTTTCTGATGGAGGCGAAAAGCAAAAACGCCCGTGTGTAGAAATTTCGGTGCTTGTTAAAGATCCCCAGGCGGTCAAAATCAATCTGGAGCCCTCCGCTACGGCGCACCTCATCACCTGCATTGCGTCAGCACGTTAAACCCTACAATGAATCAATTTCAGGCCTTCAATGCAAGTGTGGAGCTAATGATTTGAACTTTTTTTAGTACCTTCCCTATGACTTCACTGCAATAGCATGCAGCGAGACATTTGAAACTTTGTCAATATTTGAAATAATTTTTTCGAGAAAACAATGTGTTTTGGAAGTTGGAATAAAGTTTAGCAAAAAAGTAATTCTTTCAAACAAAATGAGAGTTTTTGTTGCCCAGTCCTGATAAAGGCAAACTACTACAATTACTACTACAATACAATGCATGTAACTACAAAATACATACTGAAATGCCCTCACCTTTGTAAGGATTTCCTCCTATGGATCATTGCAGCGGGACGACATGAAGCCAAGCAACGCTTCACAGACGTTTTCTGCAAACACACAAGAAAGAATATCTCCGTAAAAAGACATTACACAGGGTTTTTTTTCCCTCCCTAAAAGATGCTTCAAAGTGAAGCTTTCAGCCTCTCACTGATGTCATCAGCAGTACACCCAAAACACACCGCAGGAGATCCAATTTTCCCTGATGTTGATGAAGTTGGTGCAGTGAAGAATTAACTTCCCATGGTCAGAATCAAAACTGGGTCCCTCGTGTTATCAAGCCACTGTTTATTCGATCGTGCCATTTCAGCACAGTTGAAGCAATTTGTATTTGGAGTGAGGTGCACAGAAGCGCAAATTATACAAAAAATGCTACAGAAAGCCATGAAACGCCCACACATACACATAAAGAGGGAATCGTGCTACCACCATACTAATCGTTATAAACAATCAGGGTTTGGTCACCTCTGGGTTGGTTTGTTTGGTGTTGAACTTGATTTTCAAAAGCTTTGCGCTCCTGCATTGGTGTCGTTCTAACAGAAGTGCAGTTGACTTTTTTTTTGCCCTCTGACCATCAAGAACATGTTGTGGGAGCAGACTATCAGAAACAGCTGAATGCATTATACCATATTAATATGGTATTAATATTACCATTAATATTGGTTGACCGTGATCAAGATCATGATTGGCCCAACTCTGCGCAGTGCATGTGGCCTGTCGCTCGGAGCCCACCTTTGTGGAACCTCTGTTTGCACCACAAATGCTTACGCGGTCAGCAGTAACTGTATTGTAATCGTACTACTTTTGCGTGACAACGCAAAAGGATTAGAAGCTTTTCCTTTGACCACATTGTGAACAGGTTGAGCTATTTTCCAAATGAAGCGTTCACTTATCTCGAGCTGCGTTTCCACATTAGGCTGCCTTGTTATCCTGCTATCGACGAGCAGTAAGTGCTGGAGAAAGTTATCCTTTCATATCGTTTGGCAGTGCAATGCGTTTACCTGACAAAAAAAGTAACCAGAATGCCGTGATTTTAAAGGTTAGATTAGATGAAAAGGGGATTGTTTAATGCCATTCGGCTATAATGACCAAACAATAAAAGGTATTTTAAATTGACAAGGAACCAGAAGTCATAGTAATGCTGTATTGTATTGGCACTTGTGAAAGATCCCCAGGTGGTGAAAATTAATCCGGAGCACTCCACTACGGTGCGCCTCATCACCTATGAAGCGACAGCGCGTTAAACCCCATTCAATCAATTAATCACCCTACCAATCAGTCAATCAATGCTGTATTGTAAAGGATGAAGTTACTTCTAACATTTCAGGGGGTTCCGTTCCCTGTCGCAGCTTTGCGTGTGATAATCGGATTTTGCTCCGTCTGCTTGTCGTCCAAGAACTGTTGTTACAGTCACTGCACTGCCGTGTAGATTGGTGGAAGTCCTTCCAGTTTGAACAGAATTTGAACATTTGAAGGCCATTTGACTCAAATGGCCTTTGAAACACTCCACTCATGCAGCACAGGTAATTGAACACAATTAGAACAAGCAGAACACAACAAAAGGCGACTGCACAAAATTACCTCCTGCTGCCGCAGACAGAGCCCCCACTTCCTTCTCCGTGCCGCAGCGGATCACGAGCTCGCAGAGTTTTCGGAAGCCGGCCTCCATGGTCTCCACAATGTCTTTTTTAAAGACAATGTTGAATTCCATAAGCAGCTGAAAATATAATGCCGTTCAGTCATTTCACATTGTAAATTACACATCTGCAAAACATACCGATGCTTCATTGAACAGAAATGGAAATTCTGTCAACGCATCTTCGATGGAAAGCTCTTTCAGCTTTTCATGCCGTGCTTTGGATGTCGCTTGCAGGCGGGCCCTCAATGCTTCGTCATCCACAGTACAGTGTGCATTTTCATGCAGCCACTCTACATGGCTGCGGAGAGATTCTGCCGTCTCCCCGTAGACCACGAGGTGGCTGTAGTCCTGCAATGGGACAAAAAGAATAGCACATTAGGGTGCCAATTGCATGATCTTTTCTACGTTTTGGTAAGGCCAGCTAGAGTGAAATCTTCGTGGGGAGAAAAAAAGGTAAAAAAAAATGGTCAGGGAGAGAAGGCCAGGGCAGTGCTTGAAGACTATGATTTCGCACGATGCAACTGTCTGACGGTTCGACAGGCGCAGCCAGCAGCATGCATAACCTGGGGCCGAATTCTTTAAAAAACGGGCGTCGCTTTGAAACGACGGGGTAGCGCCATTGAAATGTATGTGTTCTGGGGTTGGGGCCGCCGCTTTGAGGTGGGCAGCATGAAGTAGGAGCTGCAAGAAAAGCACTATGGCAAGGACGCGAAGCGACAAGTGGAATGACGGAGGGCAGTGGGTGTCGCTTCGCGTCCTTGCCACAGTGCTTTTCTTGCAGCTCATACTTCATGTCGCCCACCTCAAAGCGGCGGCCCCAACCCCAGAACACATACATTTCAATGGCGCTACCCCGTCGTTTCAAAGCGACGGCCCGCCGTTTTGGAGAATTGGCCCCCTGGTCTGTTTCGGTGATTTCACGCAATCTCGATGTCATCCCCGTGTGCCGATTTCCTTATTTCTCGCGTTGCTTGAAGCGACCGTGGCTCGAGTTGAGAAAATTTCTTTACCAAAGGCTGCGAAGATATTTTATATGGTAGTGGCGCGTGAGATGTGGAGCTGGTTTTAACGTGCCACCCAAGCATGTTGTGCGCTTCTTGAGGAGTATGAAAGACTGTGGTGCTCCGGCGACAGTGTTCTGTGCATTGAATGCACGAAGGTCATCCATTTGAGCTCCTAATAAGCGGTACAATTACACACAGGGTCTGGGTGGAAACCATCACGAGGTGAGGACATCATAAAATTAGGTATGGTGGCGGCGACAAAGATCCCACTGATGAATTTCATGCGTTTTCCTTTCGGTAAAGACGAAGCAGAAATTATAAGCAGAACAAGAGTATGAAACATGCTTTGGCTACTTCGAAAGCAGTGCGGAGACAAGTGACAAAGAGTGCTCCAGTTTGTCCCTGCATACGTTTTCGTCTCTGCACTGTTTTTGAAATAGTCAAACTGTACCCAGTGTCAAGCTTTAGTGTCTGATCACGTAAAACACTTGGCCATTAGAGAACAGTCAAAGGCAACGAAGAAGCATTGAAGGATGAAGGAAAGAAGGATGGATGCCTGCAATTACCTGGGAAGCACATGAAGCGACATTTCATGTGCGCATGCATTCACCTCAACACTCGAAGTAGCCCAGCATGGTTCGTCTCATCCATAAAGTACACTGGCTACCTTAATTTGTGAACATTTTAATCACTGCGTAATGTTTCAAACACGTGACGAGGTGCGAGGTGAAAGCTCCGATGCCCACTGTCCCAGGGCCCACCTGAGTGAAACGAGCTCCAACAGATTCAGTACTGATTAGCCATATTATCAATAACTTCTTTGGGAATCCGTCGAATGAAGACAGGCAGTCTTCAAGCACTGCCCTAGCCGTCGCTTCAAAACAGCGAGGAAAAAAAAAAAAAGCCCGGCGCGCTTGATTTTGTCACATTGCCATCTTCGGTTCAATCGCAGTCCGGAATTTCGAAGCGAAAACAATGCTAGCTACTCGTTACGACAAGGCATTCGCAAACTCACGAATCACGCAGAAAAAAACACCGTCCACACAAACTTTCTTGCCAGCACCACACCGCAAACCCCACTTTGCTTCGGGAAACGCGCTGCCCGCGCGGCTGAGTGCAACCTCAAATATGGCGTCGTAGTCGCCGCCGCCGCGCAGGTAGCGCTGCCGCGCAGCCCGAAGCCCTGCCAATACACCCTATCGCAATAACATCAAGTACTGCAGCCAAGAGCTTACCGCAAGCCAGCAGAGCTTCTTGTTCGGTTGACCAGCATCAGAGCTTGCTTGCCTCTTGGGGTGCGTATGTTTCTGCCGCATTGCGATCATCTCCGCAGAGCAGTTCTCTGTTGCCTTTCTCACGTTCTTGAATTTGTTTCTGAGCGACGTGATCCACGAGCCCTGTTGAAATTTGAAAATATGCTCTACGCAGCTGCACAAAAAGGAAAACTTCGAGAAAACCATCAGAGATTTGCGGAGCTTACCACGCCACTTGTGCCATCTACGTGGTCAAGCAAATGGGGATATTTGGCCACAAGCCCTTCAACAGCGACCCTGTACAGGTTGTGAGAGGGGTACCTAAAAGAAATGAAAATATCCCTTTCAGACTTCCAACCAACCACGAAAATCAAACAGCAATTACAACCACTCAAGGCATCTTACCTAAGGTTACTTATTTCCGAAGTTGTTTTGAAGGTTTAATTACTCATAGCTTCTTAATTAAAAGGTCTAGTTTCATGAACTACATTTACAAGGGTGGGAGAGCTTGCTGAAGCAGCACAACCATTACGACCACAATTATAAAGCTGCCCAGATTTTCAGAACAGTCACGGCACTTATAAGCCATGTGGCTCATATACCAAGAAATGGTATATATGCCATAGTTACAAATTATGTCACGCCTGATTTTAATTTGCCCTTTTTAAGTAGGATTTGGGAAGTAGAGCATCGTCTCACAGATGAGGCCCACCATAGTGGAGCGCTACAAAAATAATTGAGACCACCTGGAGGCCTTTAACCCAAGCCAAAACCTCGAATGGACAAGCATTTTTTTTTTTTGCCTCATTAAGAAAAACAACCATTGCCGCCAAGATCAAGCCTGTGCACCCGTGCTCAGCAGCACCACTTTTAGGCCACTAAACCTGTTTGATTTCTTGTAGGGTTTAACACACCGGCGCTACACAGAAGATGAGGCGCTGCCATAGTGTAGGGCTCCGGATTAATTTTGACCCCCCATGGATCTTTAACGTGCGCCAAAATGTCAGACACGCCGGCATTTCCGCTTTTCACCTCCGTCAGAAAAGCAGCCGCCACCGCAAGAAATCGATCTATTTGTCCTTGAAGCCACTAAACCATTACAGGAGATATTCTGCATCATGTAAAGAGTAGCCGCAAAAGATTAAGTGCAAAACACAATTTCCCCATCTAAATGCCGACAAATCATGAAGAACTTTTGCCCAAACATGTGGCACTAGTCTGGCAGGTTAGAGGCTCCGAGCAAGAAAAAGCCACATGATTGCGAACTTTGCAGCCTCAGAGACGCGCTATTTTCATTGAACACAACACCTTCATTCAGACCGTTATATAAATATCTTTTGGACACCGGAATCACGACACACGCACACTGCAGCATGGCTGATAGAGCAGAAATCAAAACTGGCTCCTTGGGTTATATCCCTGCAGCCCTTGAGGCTTTTTCACTAAGAACAATCTGTTTCAGTACATTAAGCTCCACTAATCTGTAAAGTTACATACTGCAAAGCAAACTCTGGATAAAAAAAATAATTAAAATGGTAAGCAAAAACAATTCCACCACGTACACAACTATGCCATAGCAGGTCTGGAAGAGCTTGTTGACGATAAAGTGGGTCAATGGGTGGCTTATGGGTGTTTTGCGCTTCAAGACACTCTCATACGGTTCAAAGGATGGTAGGATGAACTTCAGGTAGTCCTGCTTGTCTTGAAGAGGTACTTTCTTCACGGCGCCCAGTGCACTGTTAGCACTGTAAAATGTAAACACAGCATTAAAATCAGTTATTAAGGGGTGAGACAGCTGAATGAGATTTGGGAGCAGCTGTTGCAGCAGCGAAATTTCTATTTTGGAGCTGAAGAACCTTGATTCAGAGCAGAACAACATTTATTATGTCACCTTAGGAGCCTAAAAAAAAATCAAATTTTTGGCCGCTTGGAGGGGGGGCAGGGGGGGAGTGCCCTTTTTAATAGGTTTTGAACGTACATAACACTGAAACAGCCTTTCAATAAAGTTTTTTCTACCTCAGTATCACAAGGAACGCACTACCTTTTTCAAACCATTTTTACATTCTTGCCTCTATGCATAGATAACGCGGAGTTCCGTTGAAAATATCTAATTGAAAAACTAAGCAATTTTAAGGAATTTTTATTATCCCGTGAATGCCGAAGTTATTTTTGTAATCCCAGACTCGGCGTTACGCACAACTGAGAGCCACGGCAAAAGTTGCGCAAAGCGAGGTGGCAGTCGTCGCACCCCACCAGCCCCATTTTAAGCCCCAAGGTGGGCGTTCACAACGATCGTAATTAGAGTATTGGTATGTTTAGTCACCTCCCTTTTGGCATTAAATTTCAATTCAGATAGATGGACTATTATTACTAGCGTGTGATAATAGCCCGTCCCGCTATCGGACACTGCTTGAATATTTTGCGGTGATGCAGCCTGCGCCGCCACTTCTGCAGTGTCTATCGTCCCACTCCCGCCGCTCGCAAGCTCACTGTCAATAGCAACAATAACTTGGCGTTTTATAATTTCGCAATGAGTCCTGAATTTCACTTCAAGCACGCACCGCGCCTCACACTCAAGGCCGAAACACGGCGATATCAGGGGTACCGCGTTGTTTTTGATGAACCCTCGTCTTTCGAGTCGCGTAACTTGCCGTAACAGGTCAAACGTAAACCCAACCACCCCCGTAACCAAAACTGCGGTAGAAATTGGCGAAGAGCACTCTGCCTGAACCCCAAGAAACTGCTTCGCCCAGCGGCCATGTTTTCCAATCTTCCCCGCACCAAGATGGCGGCGCCCAGTAATGTCGTTCTGGAGATGCGGCGCTCCCAAAATTGCCGTTTTAAAATCAACTTGCACAAGTAGTTTGTGAAAACTTTATATGGGAAAACTTTAAAACTTCCACAATGTAACATGTGCAACCCGACATTGTGACTTTTGAAAAAACTGTCCCGTGGACAATTTTATGCGGATTTTTTATTGAACGATCAATCAATTAAACCTTTACAAAGAGCATCACCTTCAAGGTGCTGGAAAATTATGCCGTCAGTAAGCATTTTCCCCTCTGAAATTGACGGGAGCGTTAAAATCCTTGGCTCTCATACTCTTTCGGAGCAGCCTGGCGCAGGAAAATGAATTTGTATCAAAACTGTGCAATATGCGCAGCTGTCTCACCCCTGTGCAGCTTATATTCTAGATCAGTGCACATAAAAGACTTCATACTAGAAATCATGTGTTACTTACCTATCATCATTCACCGGCTGAGGTGACTCATTTGAATGGCTGCTTCCACTTGGGGGATGCACAAAATCGTGAGTAAACTTTTCAATAGAACAGGTGATGTTCGTGAACACTTTTTTTACACAGTTTTGACTGCATTTTTTTTTGGTCACGATAACCCAGGACGAAGGAAAAGGAAGGTTAAAGATAACCTCCTAGAACTAGCCAGTGGAGACAGCGATACCACAGCAAATCGTACCCTGCATGTCTACACAGACGCCGCAGTTGAACATGAACGCGCCTCACTCTGCTGGTACAGCCTCGAAGACTGAAGCGCAAATGTATACGTGCGCTTTGTCAAAATTTCCAGCCGAGAAGCCGAGCTAAGGGCCATCCTGCTTGCCTTGACTGAACATGCATGAAACATCCAAGCACCCTCGGCCCTCCCGAACGCATAATTTACACAGATTCAATGGATGCAATTCAAGCCCTTGGTTCACGCAAAACTACCAGTTGCACTGTCCGCAGAATAAAGAAATTCATTGCTGAATGCCAACAGAGTGGCCTGCAATACCAATAAGATGGGTCCCGGGACATGAAGGGATTGAAGGCAATGAAGGGGCACACAGAACTGCCCGGGACCAACCTCGTATTCACCCCGAACAAGACTGTTCAGAACCCGCTGATTCAGATGCGGGGGCCAACATCGACACACGGTGCTGCTTTGGTGAAGGCCAAGCGGAAGGCCGTTCTTCAAAACATAATTCCGGACGACGCCAACCCGTTGCCCCACGGATTCAGCTGATGGGCAACAGTGCGGCTAAGGCGTATAAGAACGGGCACGGCCCTTACGTCTAGTACAGCTCACTATTTCTTCGGGCGTGGAAACCCGTACAGCTCTTCGAACTGCCAGAAATGTGGCACCGAAGCCCTGTGCAGCGCGCGACACCTCCTGTGGGAATGCTCGGCACTCAGTGTTCCTAGAGAACGCTGCCTAAAGATACTTGGCCCGCTACGACCGGGAGACTATGAACTTCGGGTTAATCCACTTGGAGCCCCACCTCACAGGAAGCACCGGCTGGGCACTCTGCTGATTTTCATCAAAGAAGCCGGCATTGAGGACTGTTTTTAGGTTCCTTTCTTGCCCTGTTCTCCCCACTTCTTACTTCCTATCCCTTTTCCGACTCTTGACCGAGGCAACCGAGGCCTCCAGTCATGTCAAGGGGACTTCTCTCCCTTTTTTTTTCTTTCAATAAACGTGCGTTCATTCATTTTCTGGCCCACAACAACCATGTAGGCATGGCCACGCTGTAATTTGACACTCTGCCAATGACTCAAAAATGCAAGTTCACAAAATACTTACATCTGCTGCAGGGGTCATTTTCCTCGAAATCTTTATTTTTGCCTTGTTCGGTACCTCGTCGTTTGGTTCGAGGTCGATGAACTCATCCAGCTCCGGGTCATACATTTGGACCTAAGGGGAAAGAAGTTTAACAGTGACCACGTGCAACTTTCCTTGAAATATAGGCAAATCCATTCCGCCAATTCCTAGCCTAGTACAGCCCTTTCACGGTGCTATTTTCGGGAAGTTGAAATGAGCAGAAAGCATGCTGTTATAGTAATGTAATGCCGGCACGGGAAAAAAAAAACCGACTCAGGCGCCTCGCAGGCGTCGTCAACCCCACCCGGGAAGATTTCACGACGCCTGCGAAACGCCAGCCATTTTATTAAAAGTGGGACCATTCGCGCATTCATTCATTTTGATTCGTTTTTCTTTTTTAATCAATTGCTATATTTCTCTGACCGGTCACGCCGTGTCGAGCAACGGAGCAAGAGTTCCTCTCTAGGTAGTCGCACTGTGCAAAGCAAGAGAAGAAATGTTATTGCAGAGCAAGGATAGCCAGCGTCGCAATAATTTAAATTCGTGCACAGAACGTGAAGTGTTCGCCACCCTAGAACTCCAAACGGCTACACAGCACGCTACCGATGCGGCATCGAACTGTAATAATAAAAAGCGAACACTTACCAGCGTGTTGTCGGTGATCGCGGTCAGTACCGCGATGGTTCCAAACAGCTCCGCATGACTACCTGTTTCGAGCACGACTTTTTTTTCTCACCCGTTTCTAAAATAACGACGCAAACCCGCCTCTCTGCCATTCCGGACGGCTGGAAAAAGTAAGCTCATGCGTCTTGCGTCGCGTTGTTCCACAGAACGTTATTCCCGCCGTGTCTGATGATCAGCCACAAAAAACGTGATTTCTGTATGGTGAAGTTGTTAAAATGGGACTGGTTGGCCGCAAGAAAAGCCAATAGAGTTGGATTTGCCGGCGATTAAAAACATTTAATTTATTGAATGAAATTATTTCAACAATTACACATAATAACGATTACCCT
This sequence comes from Haemaphysalis longicornis, assembly GCF_048455015.1. Taxonomy (NCBI): domain Eukaryota; kingdom Metazoa; phylum Arthropoda; class Arachnida; order Ixodida; family Ixodidae; genus Haemaphysalis; species Haemaphysalis longicornis. The sequence goes on along the minus strand of NW_027526407.1, from coordinate 208,389,416 downwards.
CTTTGGTTGGCCGCAAGAAAAGCCAACTGAGTTGGATTCGTCGTCGATTAAAGACGTTTAATGTGTTGAATGAAATTATTTTTAACAATTACGCATGATAACGATTACCCTTTCAAGTTAACAGAAAACAAACAAAACGCCACTTCGCGTCTTGTGACTCGAAAGCACGGTGCACGAGAGGCACGATATCCAGAGCACGGCTTGCTGCTAATTTCTATGCGATATGTCTTTTAGTGGTATGTTAGGAATATTGTGGCTAGTGAAGGAGAAGCATTGTGCGGCGAAGGCGAAGACCAGGACGCAAGTTTACGCATCGTTGTTCGACAGTCTCACGCCTGTGTTCGCACTGACGCCAAGTTCCCACCAATGTAGGCAAGCTACATTCTCTGCCGGGGTTGCATAGCCCTCAAGGTGAGTTGCATAGGCAGTTATAAATTGCGCTGTGTGTAGTTACGTACGATAAAAGTTAAAGTGGCGTCTGACGAAACTTTAACCCCAATAGTTTGAATTTCCGACGTAACCCAAAATGAATTGAAGTTGCGTCCGGCGCAACATCAGCTGAATGTTTTGAGTTACGTCCGACGTAACACAAAGCCAACAATTAAATTTGGCAGTGCCTAGCGTTCCGTCTAAAGTTCTGTACAAACAAAACTATCGTGAAGTTGTACAGTCTAGACGTAAGTAAAAATCAGTTCATTAGACGTCATTGAGCCTCCTGGGATTTGTTAATTAAAGAGGCTCTGCCTCGGATTACCAGTGTTATTGTCCCGGGTTCGATTCTCCGCGAGCGTTTTTTTTTGTGTGTGTGTGTGTGGCCGTTCCTAGCGATTCGTAATAGCTATACTTCACGCCCGCTTTATAATTCACGCGGTGAGAGAAGCGTGCGAAGCTGGGCGAGTCGGTAAGGATTCTTGATTAGAAACAGCGCAAGAGACAGGTTCCCTCGTCCTGTCTCTTGGGCTGTTTCTAATCGTGAGAGAAGCCGCGGTCTCATTTTCACTCAACCGGCCGCACCGTACCGCTCACTGACGCCAAGACCGACGTAGCGATCTGTATAAAGTTGCGTCTATTAATAGTGATTAATAATTATCGATGGCTCTGGCAAGTCAGTGAGCGGAAGCGGCCCGACCAATTAAAATCAAGGCAGACTGCTCTCGCTGCATGCTGTGTAGCGGGCGTGAGGTAGCGGCTTGGAGTTCCGTCCTGACGGAACTAAATTTAGTCCGGTAATCTGTATACTTATTAACAATGATTAATAATTAAGTGACTCAGCCTAGTTAATGAGCGAAAACTGTTTAGCTTGTTGGGTAAAAATCCGTGAGTTAAGTTCTGTCCAGAGGAAATGCAATCTCGCGGTGAGAGCAGTCTATTCATTTTTACCAAACCAGTCAAACCGCTTCCGCTCAGTGACTCGCCAGAATTGCTGTTAATGAGTAATCTTTATTAATAATTACAGGTGATCGGACTAATTCTAGCTGGATCCGGACGTAACTCCAAGTTGCTACCGCACGCTCTTTTCACAATGTGCAGCTAGAGCAACGCAGCTGTCGCTGTTAACTGCTAGTCACTGTTAACTACTAGCAATCACAAATAATCTGTCATGACTCATAGCTCCGGCTACGCCGGTTGTGACATCAGTGAGTGGTTGCGGTTCTGGTGATCTAGTAAAAATCAGGACTGATTGCTCCCAACGCCTATACTGCAAATTAATGCGTGCATCAAAAGTGAAGCAGAAAAAAAAAGAAAAAAACGTGTAAAGCCTAATTACGCGCCTACACGCAAAAAGGTCGGGGTTCGAATCTCAGTGAATGTCATTGTCAGTTCTTTCCTAGTTCTTATCTATTATCTGCGAAAACTTGATACAGTGTGCTTGGGGGTATTATATTCACTTTTTGTATTTATTTCCTGGTCTTAAGGCCATGCAAAAGTCAAATGCATAACCTCACACTGACAGTCAGAACAACATGCATGCTCCCTTGAAACAGTACGTTACGTGCTTATTTGTAGATTTGCAGCAAATTTGTATTTGTAGCAAATAAATCTTATATACTGCACATTTTTGCTAAGGCCCGCTTTTAGTCTACATAAGAGCGACACACTCCTTTAGTGGGTGCCTCGACAGGGTTTGTTTCTTGCAGTGGGGTGTTAGGCTGAAACTTGCCAGCACTGGGCACCAGCAAGACTCATATTGCCAAATATAGTGTATTTGGCAATATTTTATAGTGTATTGCCAAATATAGTGTATTTGGCAAACTACTGCATTACTGTAGTTTATTTGGCAGACAACTGCATTTCTGGTTTTACATTTTCGCTCAGTCTAACAGTTTCTTGCTTGGTTATTTATCAAGTTAGTGCTGCTTACAAGTGATGGGCTTTGTCAGCTTTCTTAATTGTGGGTTCCACCCATGCAAGTTCACTGTAGCAGATAAAGCAGTGGTTTCTGCCGACTATTGCATGGTGTCATGAGCATCACCACCGTGCAGGGGATTCCATTTCAAATACCCAACAAAAACCGGGAAAAGGTGCGAGTTACCACTTTGCACGAGTGCACCACAATTGCTGGATTTCCTGTTCTTTGCTTCAATTTGTGGCAGCCAGCCCGTTTCAAGCCCTAGTTCACTCAGCTGCAGCTTAGCCTGGTGGTTTTATCTGTTAGTTATAATTAATTTGAATGTAAATTGCACGCATATTGGCATTTAATCTTTTCATATACTATCGCATGCATTCACATGAACACTTTCTTGTTTATTTGTTTATTCAGATGGATCACGTCATCACGTACTGCTGCAACCGGTGCCAGCAAAGGGCACCATCTTTCGCAGCACTCCTTCGTCATTTGTACACGTGGCACAGAGAAGAGGGCAACTGGCACTGTACCTTGGATGGATGCTCAAAAACATACAGGTCCTACAGGCCATACCGAGTGCACATAAACCGTTGCCACAAGCACGTCTTCAGTTTAAGCACCAAGGAGGCTGTGCCGCGAGCTGAGTCGCCTCTGGCTGGGCCCCCTTCCCACGACAGCCAGGACACAACGGAGGGAGAAGTAAACAGCGAGCCCGACGTGCCTGGTGATGAAGAGGATGCCACAGCTACTGCACCAAGTGATCAGTGTTTTGAGCACCTTTCTTCCCTCTTGCTCAAGTGGCAGGAAGGCAGACAGTTGCCTGAGAAGACGATCAATGAGATTGCGAATGATGTGATCATGTTTACTACTGAGCACCAGCAAGCACTGTGTTCAGCAGACTTGTCGAAACTGAAACAGTTAAGGACAAAAAGAGGGAGGGAAAACCACTGGAAGACTTTGCATGGTTTTGTCTCTCCTCGCACAGTGGCGTGCTCAGACCGGGCATGGGAGACATTTCAGTACGTGCCAATTTTGGAAACAATAAGAGCAGTGTCACAGGTGCGCAACCTTTTTGAGGGAGAAGAGAAAGGCAACTCAGTGCTTCTCGATGATGTAAAAGATGGTGCGTACTTTCGCCAGCACACTGTTTTTATGAACGCGGACAAAAAGAAGCTTTTGGCTCTTCAACTTTATTTTGATGAATTCGAGGTCTGCAATCCGCTTGGAAGTAAACGCGGCAAGCATAAAGTTCTGGCTGGCTACTTGACTATCTTCAATGGTTCGCCGAAGTGTCGGTCAAAGCTTAGCGACATATGCCTTGTCCTTCTAGCAAAAGCCTCATTGGTAAAAAAATTTGGTTTGCAAGAGATCATGAAGCCACTGCTGGCAGATCTCCATGAGCTAGAAGTAAATGGAGTTGCATTAGGTGAAGAAATTGTGAAAGGCTCGCTCCTGTATCTTTCAGGTGACAACTTGTCAAGTCACGAGTTTGGGGCCTTTCGTACATGCTTTTCGTCTGGCCCCATTTGCCGTTTCTGTTTGGCAACTCGCGATGACATTCAGAAAAAATGGAATGAAAAGGAGTTTGTCTTGCGAACAAAGGACGCACATGTGCGCCATGTACAACTTGTAGCAACAGACTCGAAGTTGTCAAGTATCTATGGTGTCGTGGGAAAAAGCTGTCTCAGCGAGGTTGACTCATTTGATGTGACCCAAGGTCTCCCACCTGACATTATGCATGACATTTTTGAGGGAGTCATTCCTTTCGTAATGAAGCGTGTGATCAGGTGCTTGATCACTGACAATGTATTCAAACTTGCCCAGCTAAATGAGAGACTTGCCACATTTCCTTTCCAGGGAGGGGACAAAAGTTCCAGACTTCCCCCCCTCACGCGAAAGTCTATGTTTGGGAAAGCAATGCTTAAAGGGTCTGCTTCCGAAAAGCTGTGCTTTTTCCGATTCTTCTCTCTCCTAATCGGGGATTATGTGCCTAGAGACAACAAGGCATACAAGGTTTATCTTGCATTACGGGCTGTGATAGACATAGTTGTCGCACCACAAGTGTACCCTGATGCAGTCGCATACCTGAAACTACTCATTGAAGACTTCTATCGTGGATTTAAGAAGACCTTTCCACTTGTGAAGATCATCCCTAAGATGCACTACCTTGTGCACTACCCTCGACTGCTGCTCTTGCATGGCCCTCTTGTGAAGCTTTCGTGCATGCGCTTTGAGGCCAAGCATCAGTATTTTAAATCTCTTGCCCAGAAAACCCGGAATTTCAGGAACATTTGTGCAACGCTGAGTCGCCGTCACCAGATGCACTTCATGTATTCCCTAGCTCAACCTGTTCAAGAGATGCTCTTTGCAGGTAGTAAAACAGTGGACCAGAGCTCGTTGCCTGATATTTTGAGAGACCGCCTTCAAGACCTGAACCTGGCAGATGAAAGTGTACAGGCTGTTGCTTCCCTTACTCTGTCCGAAAGGAAACTAGAGTTGGCTGGTGTAGTTCCCTTAGTTGTGCGTGAAGATGACCTTCCTCGCTTTGCACAAATACAGCTGATGGCAATCTGTGACTCGAAGCTGTTTATTGTTGCTTCTATTCTGAGCACGAAGTGCTTTAATGAGCACTTCCACTCTTTCGTTGTGGAGCACACGAAGCACAGTGTTATAATTGAAGATGTGAGCCACCACGCAGAGTTTTTTGACTTGCTGTACTTGTACAAACGTACAAGCTCTTTGTATGTCAGCCCACGCTACACATTTTTTACAGACCCTGAACTCTCATGCCTGCAAAATGTTTTTTATGCTGATGTTTGCTAGCATATCTTTGTGGCACTTTACATATGCTTCAATTCTAAAATGCACCCTTTCAAATTGTTGCTGTAGATTTGGTTGGCTTTCTGTATTAGCTTCATTCAGTAATGCCATATTCAGTTTATTGTTTGGAGCGCTTCAATTTTCCTGTAGTTCTATTGTCTTCGTTTTACAAGTTTGTTTCAGGCTGTTTGTTCTGGCAGTTTGTGACTGCTGTAACCTTGGTGTGTATATATGAACTGTCGGGCTCTTCCTCATTTGGTATGTTAGCTTGTTTGGTTGTAACTCGTGTGTATTAAAGCTTTAATTATGCTGTTTTTTCGTGGCCTCATTTTTCAAACACCCACTAGGCTGAACCCATTTGCCTCACATAAATCAACTTGTATGGTATTACTGCCCTGTTCAAGTAGCCTACGCTACATTACAGTAGAAAATGATATCACATTTAGCTATTGCAATTAAGGGTGAAATCCTCAAGAATGCAGTCATTGTTAACGACAAAAAGGTGGCCTATACCTTTTTTTTGTAAGGGCTTAAGAAAATTGTATGGTCAACCCAACGACATTCATCTTGTTAGCATGTACAGTATGAATGACAAGCCCAAAACCTGCTGCACCCACAAATGTCGACGAGCTTTGCATTCACAGCATCACTCTTTAAAATGCAAAACCATTAACAGTTAGACTTTACTTTGGGAAAATAAGCAGAAACACCCACTGAGAGCATCTTTTGTTAATTTTGAAATCTGCAACTGGTGAATTGATTGATTTAGGCAGTTAATCCAGTTAAAATTATAATTGACGTCTAGCCCTGTGTGTATATATGTTGTAGCTTTTTTGACTGCGGTATGCTTGTGCGCAGTGACTTGTTTGGTTGATTGGTTATGACGTTTAACGTGCTGACGCTACACAGGCGGTGGGGTTTGTTGTAGTGGAGGGCTCCAGATTATTTTTGACCACCTGAGGATCTTTAATGCGCTCAAATATAGAGCTCACGGGCGTTTTCACTTTTCGCCTCCATCAGACAATCGGCCACCGCGGCCAGGTAACAGACTTGTTTGTTTGCATTCCAAAGGATCCTATTGTAATTGGGGGTGAATGTGAAATGTGTTCAAACTATTTTGCCCTGGCCGGATGCTTTGATGCGTCAATATATTTTTGTGCCTCATGCCAGTCGGCAATTCTGACATCAACGTCCTCTTGTGAAAAAAAAAAAATTTCTGGCCAGCTTTGTGTGCTTATCACCTGACATTACACTTGCTTTGACTGGGTAGTCAAAAGTAGTCAGCTGTGCGTAGAACTTTGCTGAACATTAACAATTGGTACGTGTGAGGCCACAGGCATGCAATGTTTTCAGCGTTGTGATACGCCAGTAAGTGAAAAGAATGAGTGGTGCCAATTAAAACTTTATTTGCATTTTCTGTGGTTGAGACAGAGTAAATTAACATTACTGCATCGTCAGTTCTACACTGTACTGACCAAATGGAACAATAAATACAAGTACAAACATTACTCAACAACGATTGTGCTTGATTGAAAATAAATACCAAGGATATTTTCTGTTTGGCACTGACAACTTTTGGCAGGTATCCCAAGTTGGACATGAATGCATAACCATTTTTCCAGGAATTATCTAGGGTAAGGTCATCTCTGCATTGCTGCATTGTTACACAGAGCCACTTCAACGGAGGGGACATGTTTTTATGCCGCGGTGAGGCTGGAAGAAATGTTCGCGAAAACGTTCAAGAAAAGCAACGAGGCGCTGTGGCCCTCCCGTCAATTGCGGCGGCGCTCGCACAATGATTGGCAGATGACGGGCCCACCTTCCCAAAACTTAGCGGGAAAGCAAAGACACCGCACGCTGGAAATACGCTCGCCGGAGAAGCATATGCATTCTTCGGCTGCGCCCGAATCGCCTCGAACGGCCGTGCACGATACGGTCGGACTTGTACGTTGCCGGCCCGGTTGGACGAAACGATCGGCATTCGTTGTTGGCTTTCATGTAGCGGGATACCAGGCAGCTTTGTACTTGGGACCGTTACGCAGACTAAACGCATTTGTGGCCGTTTTTATTTCGTTTGTTGGGGCTTACCGATGGCTGGCACAAGCACCGACTGCGCTGGTCGAACGCGCGCCCATGCAGGTTACGCATCCAATCGGTTCGGCGGAATGTAAACAAAAATGCGCCTTGCAGAAATTGTTTTAGTTTCGTACCTGCTGCCGGTATTCCAATCAGACAGATGATTTGCACACACGTTCGGCACTCGTAGCAGTGAACTGACAGGCATTTTTTAATCTGAGCGGGTGGGAGTTTTGGCTCAGTCCCATTAGAACAATCGCAGTATTCGCATCCATAAACTCCCACATGGGGACGCAGTAAAGTCGTGGACAACGCGCTAAGTTACCACGGCTCTTGGCTATCGGAGTTTATCCGTAGTATGACTTCCAAAATACTGCCACGGATCGGAGGAAGCGGTTTGCTATGAGGAGTTTAAAAGAAGTGGTGGAGGGATTAAACACCCATTCCGGCTCATTTGTGTTCTGTGTGTACACGTGCCGTCGGCGGAGCGCACAGCGGCGCAAGAGTTCGCGTGACCCTATCACGTGGCATTCAAAGAGAACGCAAGGGGTAGATCTGCACATGTGCTCGGTGAGTGCACCGTCTGTCTCCCCGTCTCCGCGTGGGTTCGTGGCTGAATCGGTAAGACGATGGGCTCTCGTTCCGTTTCTCTATTCGTTCCAGGTTCAATCCTGGCGGTGCCACTAATTTCTTTCATTTATTCGCGGGAGTTTTCTGCTGACACTAGCGGTCGCGGAAGAACCTTGGGGGGTAGAAGTACAAAGCTCCGCTTTAAAAATATTTACGGGCGAGCAGTTGATTGATGGCGGTGCAGTCAGTGCGTGCAATGCAATTCCGGTTGTTTGTCGAACTGTGCTGACGAACTGAATTCGCTTCCCTCCTCTTCGTCCATCCTTCTCGCCACTGCCCACTTTCGCTGAGACTTCAAACCGCGGGCGGCGCCGTGCTCGTCTAAAAAGACGCCGAACCGCATACCACCACCCGGGTGTGCGCTTATGCCGGCGTAGACAAGAAACGCTTTCGCGTTAAAACAAAAATTGCAGAAATGTTATAGGTTATCGTCCTTTCTGCTAGCTTAAAACTGAATGTTTACAGTTAACATAAGCGTGCTGTGACGCTTTAACAAAATGTAATGTTCATAAGCTGTTTCACTATAATGAAAAAAAAAATCTTGTAATTCGTGGATATTTTAGTGCGAAAGCCTATCTCGGCTAGGTCGGCAAAAACACGCATCAGGCTGGCGCCAGGTTGGCGTGTGGATATCTGCAAAATGCGTAACCCTCGCCATGCGCTCAAGTCCCATTGGGTGCGACGCGTTCCATAGCGCATGCATCAGAAATCTCGCCCAAAGTCTCGATTGGCGTCCAACTTAAATGAAGAGAGTGTTTCAGCCAGTGTTCCTGGATTCAAGCAGTACGGATTATGCAAGTATCTGCATTGAGTCCGACGAGGTTAGGCAGAAGACCCGTCCACGGATGTATACCGAAAAGAAACACTTTCTTGCACTCCCCTCATACGAATGCGCGCTTAGAGATGCTCTGCAAATGTTGTTATTGGGCATTATGGCGCGTTCGCTGGGAGATTACTCATGCTGTACATCATGCTTTCGAAGCCCTTGAAAAAGAAAAAAAAAAGAATCGAAGTCTTAACTTTAAAACAACGAGCGTCATTCATTTGCCTAAAATCCTGTAGAATATTGAGAGCAAACTCCTTGATTGTGTATTTTTGCCATTATTAAGGCGCCCATGCATAGTTGCGGATTTTCAATCAGCACTGCAATGTCGGATTTTTCCGATACCTTGCGAAAATTTCTCTATCCACATTCCAAATGTTTTTTTTTTTCAGGCAGTGTATGCGCGCGTCGCATCCATTAAATTCTCATTGTAACATTATAATAAGTGTTGATTACAGCATTTCTGTATACGATGAATAAATCTGCGCTTGGGAGGCTAGTTGGCTCTATATTCCCTATGCGGAAGTATTTGATTATTATTAGCATAAAATGGTCAGGCCTTTCTACGGCCGGCTGCGCTTTGGCGACCATCAATAGGAGGAGGAGGCAAAACGTTTATTGAGAAAATAAAAAATGGTGGGTGGTACAAAGAAAATTTAAAAAACCGCTCGGCGGCACGCACCGCTTGCTGGCCTCAAAATATATATGCACTCCGGCGAAATTCACTTCAAGTTTCTTCTATTCTCCGCCAACAAAAAATTAAGAAATTTGTCCAATCGCGCACTCTGTGAAGGTGGACGACACGTGACACAATTTTTGGCTGCAGGAGGCATACACCAACGAAGGTCGCGCAGGAGAAACGGACCTCATGTGGACGCGAGCTATGCAAGATGACAGCTAATTTCGCTCCATTACTGCGTCCCAGTGCGGTCGATTCCCGCCACCGCGGGGAGTTGGAGGAAAGTTGTCACGAATGTAAATGGAGCGCGGGGGAGAGAAGGGCAGATGCGTTTTCGAGAAGGGCACATGCACAAAATTTGAAAGTTTTTAAATACTTCCATTTTTTTTTTAAAAAAACATCTTTTGGGGCTGCAATGGAGCGGAGTGAGATGCTAAATTCTAGTTCTCTCAAATTACACGAAGTTGTATTTTCTCTTCATGGCTCCTTTAATGACGTAAGAAAAGGAAAAGTGTCCACTAATGCCCTCGCGGAACAGGCACAATCGTCTAGCGTACCATGAGATATACTGGGGCAAGGCACGTGTTGTCGCAACCGAGGACTTGGCTCTAGGCTACATCTTGAATCTATAATGATACAGACGAACAAAAACACTCTGAACCGCACTGACGGCAATTTCCCCCACCTACGCAAGGTGTTTAGGTCACGTGAGTCAGCCTACTGAAACACGTAGCTTTCTTTCTCTGCATTTAGTGTGAACAAGGCTCCCGTTCGCGGGACCGTAACATCATTGTTTTATTTTTTCTTGTGGTCGCCGTCTTTTTTATTATCTATTTTAATGTCATTCCCGACCAGACGGGCATCCGTCGAAGCCTCGATTTCAATGGTATCGCTATTTCCGCTTCTCGGTGGTCATGCGCGATGGATGCGGGAATGTAGGCCTCTACATTTACCGTTGTCCCACAATGGGCAGGAACCCACTGGGACTGAGCTAGGTAATGGTGCACTTGTAGAGCTTGCAAGGCGCTGTATGTAAAACACAAGATGGTCTTGTGGGAATGATGCTGCACATTGAAGCACACATCACTGCAGTCTGTGAATACAGCCCACTTGCGTGCTGGCTGCTTGGCAATGCGAGCAAAGGCCACCCGCAGAGCTGCCAGTTCTGTAGCCGTAGTTCACTTTCTGTGGCTGAGCAGGGCAATGATGGTGGTGCTTGATGACAGTGGATGACGTGGACGACACCGACCCGGTCTTTGTAGAGAAGGAGCTCCTTTCTCGCCATGCCGGGCACAGTGGTCGTGAGTGGCATGGGCAGGAACATCCAGAGTGGGTGCTCAGGAGGAGCAGGTGGCTGTTGCTGCTGCTTTGGCTGCACATGGGCACGCACTGCAGGCGTTGGAGTGCTTGTTTCTTCGTCCCTTAAATTGGTGCGTTAGACGGTGGCTCTGGTCAGTTAATCAAGCGTGTTGGAGAGGTCTTTAGTTCCAGTCGGTCAGTGTCAGTCCATTGGGAGACACCCACCGGCGGCTGTCCAAGCATTTTGCAATAATGATCGATCGACTCCAGTTTTTGCAAATAGAGCTCGACGAGCACTCTCAGGAAATCCTCGCGGTGAACACACACCTTGGGTTGTTTCAGTTCAGACGTCTTCCCTACGGCGTGGCAAGCGCCCCGGCGTTGTTCCAGTCAGTTATGGACCAAATCCTAACCGGAATTGCGGGAACCGTTTGATACCTAGATGACGTACTGATTTCTGGTAAAACTCAAAAAGAATGCGCACAAAACACTGAGCGCGTTCTAGAGCAGCTCCAGAAGCATGACATTCGTTCAAATGTCGCAACATGCAATTTTTTTCAAAGCAGCGTTCGGAGCACGAGATAAGCGGCAAAAGGCTGAGGCCAACGAAATGAATGAATGACTTTATTGTAGAGAGGAGGCTAAAGAGCCCTGTGGGTAGGGAATGGAAAATAGGATTGGGAAAGGCATCTAAGTAATGTTCAAGCTTCACTGCAGCTATCACTGTAGCTGTCTCTCAAGGTCCAGTTGGAGCAACGCACACACACTGGCCTTCCCCTGAGGGGAGGGGGTGTGCGGCATAGTTCTTGATGGCACATTACGGTTGGTGGGGCAAGATGGATGCGCACCGGTGTTCATTTGTGACTGGTGAACTTGAACAGGTAGTCGGTTAGCCATTAAACCATCTTATAGAGACCATTTTTTGGGCAAAGTCTGTGATTTTTTCGAAGATTTCGGGGTTGTCCCAAACATAATCGACGTGCTCTAACACCGACGTCGGAACCGTGGCGCTTGCTAGAAACTGCGCACGACCGTCTGAAAAGGCTGCACATGACCAAATAAGGTGGAAAAGGTTGGGTGTTTCGTTGCTGCCACAGTGGGGGCACCTGAGTAAGAAGGGACGCCTTGGATTCGTCCACTTCGAAATCACATGAGGGGTATAGGCCGAGTTGAAAGAAAAGGCTGTACGGGACGCGCCACAGCCACAAAATGAAAAAGAGCTACGAGCTTTCTTGGGTCTTTTGAACTTTTACGCTAAGTTCTTGCCAGCTCTTGCCGAAATGCTCGAACCCTTACAGAAATCGCTAACGAAAGAAAATGAATGGAACTGGTCCCAAGACAGCCACGAAAGTTTCAAGTGTTGCGAAAAGCTTCTCTGTAGCGATGCAGTACTTGAACTATACAACGCAGCAAAGCCACTGAGGCTAACTTGTGACGCATCTGCGCATGGCGTGGCTGCCGTTATCTCTCATGTTGTAAATGGGAAGATAGACCGGCGACATACGCTTCTCGAACGTTGCCTCCAGCGGAAAGAAAGTATGCAATCGTGTTCGGCATACAGAACATGGTTGAAAAAGCGCTTATTTTGCAACACAAGGGACACACGTAGAGCGAAAAAAACCAGACAGAACGAATGTGGCGCTAAACCATGTACCGATACCAACTTGCCCAACAACAAGCCTTACGGCATACAGAAACTTCATAAATATCTGTATGGAGAAATGTTTACTATCCTAACCGACCATCAGCCGCTGACCTACATTTTCGACCCAAAGAAACATGAAAACTCTATTGCAGCAGCAAGACTGCACCGCTGGTCGAATTTGCTGGCTGGTTATGAGTATAAGATTGAGTACCAAAAGGGCGGCTCGATTGGGACTGCAGATGGGTTGTCACGGTTATCGTTGCCTCGGAGGTCTACTGCCCAAACTGTGAACTACCTCTCCCCCATCCCAGACACGCCACTCACGGCTAAAAAGACTCAGAATGATTCGCGATATGATGTGGCAGGGTTGGCCCAAAGCAGTCGATAAAGCGCTAGAGCCATATTTTATCAGAAGGTATGAGCTCTTGTTGGAAATGAAGTCGCCTTTGGAACAACCACGCAGTCGTTCCCTGTTCATTTGGGAAAAATATCAGACCTACTGCACGAAGAACACCCTGGGATTAACAAAATGAAGATGTTGGCTCAAGGAATGGTGCGGTGGCCTAACATCGACAAGGATCTTGAGGAGTGTGTCAAGAAATGCGAAATGTGTGACAGCGTTTGAGCTTCCATTCCGGCCACACCATTGCAGCAATGGATGTGGTATTCTAACAACAGGGAGCTAACACATGCGTTCTAACACATGGACTTCGCGGAAAAAGAGGGTAAATCCTTCGTGGTCATGGTTGACTCGCTCTCAAAGTGGGTACAAGTTAAACTGATGACCACAGAAAACAGTAGAAGTTGTCCGCTTTGTGTTAGTGTCCTATGGGTTGACTCCGCACGGGGCACCCTGAGTATTCATGGTGACGGTGAGCAGCGACACCGCGGACCCCGAGCTCCCATACATAAGCCGTGTCCAACCGTGGCGAGGTGTTTAAAGATGAAGGGTAGAAGCCGTAAACGGTGGCCGCCGGAGCCTTGGTCAAGCTCCAGCCGATGGGTTCCCTGCCTGCCTACCAGGCTGGGAGCTCCGGGACCTCTTTGACTACCAGGGTAAGGTCAAAGGAGAACGTACCCCCGTCTCCCTGCTTTCCAATGTATCATATGGCGTTTTCCAAACCCCTCCCCAAACGTGATCGGCCCCCGAAAAGGGGCCGCACCGAAGTTTCCTTTCCACCACTTCCCAACTTGAGTATTCCGAAACCGAACAACTACTCTCGCTTCTTAGTGATAGAATCAGTTGACCAGTTGAACCCTCCTGCTTCAAAGTCAGTATTTCTCGTCTCCAAATTTCTTGAAGGTGTCATCGGCTAATCATATAAAGCCAAAAAACAAAGAACCGGTGAAATCCTTGTTGAAGTCAGTAGCCAGGATCAGGAAGATAAACTACTTGCACAAACCCGCATCGCCGATTTGGCCATCCGAGTCACGCCCCACCGCAGCCTGAACAGCTCCCAGGGCGTGATTTCCGAATATGACCTAATCAATGAATCTGAAGCTAACCTGCTGGAGGGCCTTCGTAGTCAGGGCGTAACAGCGGTCAGGCGCTAACCATCCGCAGAGACGATAAGCAAATACCGACAAAGCACCTCATCCTAACCTTCGACAAGTCGACCCTTCCAGAATTCATCAACGCAGCCTACATCCGTTGTTCAGTCCGGCCTTACATCCCGAACCCACGGCGCTGTTTCAAGGGCCAACGGTTCGGGCACGGCACAAACACCTGTCGCGGCTGACTTACCTGCGCAAAATGCGCCCAACACGATCACCCGGCCGAAAACTGCAACGTGCAACAACTTCTTTGTGTAAACTGCCAGGGTCCAAGTGAGGCCTACTCCAGAAAATGCGAAAAGTTTCAATTAGAAAAGAAAATCATTAACATCAAGGTCACTGAAAACATCACTTTCCTAGAGGCGCGGTAGAGGTTCGCCTCTTTCCCTCTTGGGAGGTACGCCGACGCAGCTCGCCGGGGGGCGGAGCGGCGTCTGGTTTCGGCGGGGACACAGTACCGGGAGTCGGACTTGGTCCCCCCCCCTGGTTTGCCTCTGGCAGCCCAACCCGCATCCGCACCGCTCGCTGAGCCAGCAGCGGTTGTGGTGGCAACCTCTTCCGTCGGGACCGGTGCCGCTCCCGTCCCAGCCTCCCCGTTCCAGCCTCCCGATTGGTGAGTGCTGAGGTGATGGACACCTTGGGCCCCGCACCGGCTCCCACCGCCACCGCACAGCCCGTGCCACTTCAAGTGCCCCCGACACCCGCGGCGGTGGCGGCTCAAAACAAGGCCCCCGAAGGGGGGCCAAGTTCGGGGGGTCCGGTTCGACGAGCACACCCAGGACATCGGACGACGAGATGGACGTCGTGCCCTTCTTGCCTGCAGAAAAGCCCAAGCCTACAGAAAGGCCCAAAAAGCCCAATCCAAGAGTCACAGCCTAGAAGACTACACATAAACATACACACTCCAGTAGCTCTCACACGAAATAATGGAAAGATAAAACATAGTTCAATGGAACTGCAGAGGCCTTCCGAGTAATCTTGACGACGTGTATGAGATTCTGCATGCCAATCAGCCAAGTGTAATGTGTGTCCAGGAAACACATCTGAATTCCAAACACACAACTTTCTTGAATAATTACCTGGTATACAGAAAGGACAGGGATGGCTGCACACACTCTTCTGGCGGTGTGGCCATAATCGCCCGTAAATCCTTAGCATGCCACCCTGTCACCTTGAACACCGTCCTTGAGGCTGTAGCCATCCGCACAATAATTTTTAATAGGTTGATAACGGTATGCGTTTACATTCGTCCTGATTATGCACTTTCGAGCTGACTTCGAGGCGCTGGTCGACCAGCTGCCCGAACCCTACATTCTAACCGGCGACCTTAATGCACACAACTCTCTTTGGGGCTTCTCCAGAACGGATGCCCGAGGTCGCCTGATAGAGAAATTCCTTACATCTTCAGGAGCATGCCTTTTCAAAAATAAACAGCCTACATACCATAACATAGGTCACAACACATACTCACATCTTGACCTGGCTATTGGTTCTGCAATTCTCTTTCTATGTCTTGAGTGGGGTGTGGGCACGGACCCATATGGTAGTGTCCATTTCCCCACTTCATTAACGTATATAGGTACAGGCCCGAGCAGTCCATCTTCCCATATAAGGTTTAATGAAGCAAGAGCTAACTGGAATACATTTACAGAGACATCCAAACTACACCACACATCCATAGGACACCTACACGTTGAAGAAGCTACCCAACTGCTCACGGCGCACATCCTCGACGCCGCCGAAAGGTCCATTCCCCACGCCTCTAGTGCCCCGCGCAACCAGCGGAGGCCGTGGTAGAATGAGGACTTTAGGCGGGCGCGAGAGGCCCAGAACAAGGCGTGGGGTATCCTACGTCGGCACCCAACGTCGGGTAACCTCATTTTGTTCAAACGGGCCAAGGCGTTAGGGAAACGTGTGCGCCGTGAGGCGAAACGAGAGTTGGCGTTCCTTCATAACATCAATAAACTCCTACACAGACACACGGAAAGTATGGACAAGAATACGCAAACTCAAAGGACAACAAACACACAGCCTGCCTCTGGTCAGCACAACCGGGGATACACTCGAAGACCAGGCTGACACACTCGCACAACACTTCCAACACGTGTCCAGTTCAGCACACTACACAAACACTTTCATGAAACACAAACAAACGGCCGAAAAGAAGCCTATACTAGATAACAATAGGTCGACATCTTCTTATAACTCAGAGTTTTCACTGAATGAGCTGAGGGCTGCTTTGAGCACGTGTAAACCCTAAGCTCCAGTCCCAGACAACATCACATATACAATGATACAACACCTACACGCAGACACACTTGAAGCTCTTCTAAATCTATATAATAAAATATGGCTTTCGGGGCACATCCCACACTCTTGGAGGAAGGCCATAGTAGTGGCTTTCTTGAAGGAGGGAAACGACCCGTCGTCCCCCTCAAGTTACCGTCCTATAGCCTTGACGAGCTGCCTGTGCAAGCTTCTCGATAAGATGATAAATCGCAGGCTCGTGTACTTCCTTGAGTACAACGGTCTTCTCGAGAGCTGCCAGGCAGGCTTCAGGGCGGGGCGATCCACGAATGATGAACTCGTAGCTCTTGAATCGTATATTAAGGACGCCTTCGTGCATAAACAGTATTGCGTAACCGTCTTTTTCGACCTCGAGAAGGCCTACCACACCGCTTGGCGCTACGGGATCCTTAGTGACCTCAAGTCATTCAGTGTCTCGGGTAACATGTTAAACACCCTTGTTAGTTACCTGTCGGAAAGAACATTTCGAGAAAGAGTTGGTTGTGCACTTTCAAAGGTTTACGTGCAAGAAAATGGCGTGCCACAAGGTGGCGTGTTGAGTTGCACTCTCTTCATAGTAAAGATGAACTCTCTTGGAAAGGCACTGCCACCAACAATCGCTTATTCTATGTATGTAGACGACGTGCAAACATCTTTCAAATCATGTAATATGTCAATATGCGAACGTCAAGTCCAGCTTGGTGTCAAGAAACTTGCCGGCTGGGCAGACAAGAATGGTTTTAAATCGAATCCTGTAAAAAGCACTTGCGTTGTGTTCTCCAGGAAGCGCGGGGTCGATATGGACCCAGACATTACTCTTAATGGCGTGTCGCTTATTGTGAACAAGGAGCACAAGTTTTTAGGTATGGTGTTTGACCACAAACTCACATTCATCCCACATATAAAAAAACGTAAGCATAAATGTATGAAAACAATGAATATCCTTAAGGTACTCTCCCACCAGTCCTATGGGGCTGACAAAGAACTCCTACTACGGCTCTATACTGCTTTGGTTGGTTCTCGTTTAGACTATGGCAGTGTGGTATATGGGTCGCCGACTAAAACATCGTTGCGAATGCTTGACCCAGTGCTGCACATGGGGCTACGGCTACCGTCGCGTGCTTTTCGCACTAGCCCTATCGAGGGTCTGTATGTTGAGTGTTATGTTGCTGAATCAACATCCTTTTTATCCTGTCTTTAACAACACATCCACATCTGTGCTATTTGTAAATCGCCCATCTGTTCCTCTGCCCTTTTCACTTCGAGTGGGAGAGCGAGCCTCGGATCTCAGCGCTTCGTTTTTAGATGTAAACAGGTCACCCTTTTTAAACATTTTACCGCCTTGGCAATTTCGCCGTGTGTCCTGTGACCTTTCTTTTATAAAACTTGACAAAAATCGGGGATCTTCTGACGGGATCTTTTAGACCCCAGTGCCGCACATGTGGAGAGGCCCTATCCGTAGTGCACATACTAATCACATGCAAGGCACTTCACACAACACGACACAAACACTTCAGCAAACTCTACAGACACCATATTCCCCTACATCCATCGTTGTTTCTAGGTGACGATGCCATGGTTTCCATGAAACTTGTGTTTGAGTATTTGTCAGACGTCAAGTTTTTAAGCCTCATTTCCTATCACGCATAATCAAATATGGCCCTATACACCAGCCATCACCATTAACTTTAATTGATTTTACTATGTTCGGTTTACACCCCAGCAAACCACGTTACGTCGTGAAGATATCCCGGAGACGTCAGCAATCGACACTGCAGAAATCCTGGAGACGTACCGTTGGGATCAAAGTTACATATATTCAACGTTGCTACAACTGCAAAAAACCCACCCAAATCACACGAAGGACACCGTACAATAGACGTCTCATGGTACTTTTATACGCTGTTTACGGGACGTTACCTTAGTTGTACGTCTTATGGATATTGTCGTGGTACGCATGCAAGACGTATATAGATGTCTGTTCTACATTGGTTTTCTGTCTGTGGCACAAGCATTAGTTTTTTATATTCATAACTCGTGTACGTTAGTATGATATTGTTGAGATGAACCTGCATGCCTGAAATTTACATTCTTTATACATTATTTGGATGTTTTGCCAGTCCCCTTTCCAAGGTTTCCTACGTGTTGTGGGCATTTATACTTCAAATACACGTCTTACTAGCTATTAAGCACTGTTTGCTGTTACTTGTACCCTGGTTTCTAGATTAATGTGTTTCCACTTTTGAAGTGCTGCATACTGCATGAAGTCTTATATGTGAAGTGCCAAGCTGACCACACACTCTCGCAGAAGCACACGAAGCACAGCTCTAAACAAGAAATGTGGCATCGAAAACAAGAGGCAGTAAGTAACAGCAAACCAGTCCTGATCAGCACAAGCACCCTGGACACTAAGGCAACCACAGTAGCGTCATCGAATTGTAGCATATAGCACGGCTGTACAGGCCTTCTGCAAATAAACTATCACAGAAACAATTAAATAATTAAACTAATTAAAATATGACAGTCTCCCATCCTATCTGTACGTATCTGCAGCTGGGTAGTAAGAACGCTTTCAAAGTACACATAAAACACAAAAGAGTTCAGGTAAAATAGTTTATATTGACTTCTAAATTATGTAATATGCTTTCGCAACACAACTTTAATTTTCATTCCTATCTGCCCTGGCCCACAGGGTACACATTGTACAATTACAAGAATAGTACAAATATTCAAGACTATAAAGAAGTCACACACAGCAGAAAGGTTGACAAAAAATAGGAAGAAAAGCAAACATGTAAACCCAGGGTACAAGCACAAGATATTTATGCAACTTGAGATATCGCACAATAAAATAATTGGTTAAAAAACAACGCAAGAAAAGTGTCAAAACAAAGAAATGATCGATTGTTGGTTATAAAAACACAGCAAATTTATGAAACTAAATAGTTCACATGTAGTGAAAAGTTTGTGGAACAACAAAACAAAAGCACCTAGGAAACACAGAAGTGGTGTTGAGTGGTGGTTGTGAGTGCCATACAAATTTAAGCTACTTTAAACAAACCAACATATAGGGAAATGGTTATAATCTATAGAAAAGGTGTGTATAAAGAAATGACTGTACGGCGGTTACAAGAGCAGTAGAAATTTACGTGATGACATGATTCACACTTAGTAAAATGGCAGGACAATAAAACAACAAAAAACTTTAGAAACAACTTATTGAATTCTGGTTAGGACAACAAAAAGTTACACTATTTCAATATTTCACACAAAGTGATATGATTTGGGAACAAACGAGAAAACGGGGAACACGGAAATGATTGAATATTAGTTGCAAGAAGACAGATTTCCTTGACTACGTGATTGACACCAAGTTATACGCTCAAAGAACAATCACACAAAATAAAAACGCATGGAAGCACGGAAATGACTCAATGGTGGTTCAATGGTGCATGCCTCCATCATCAGTTATGGTAGGGATTCTTGAGCAGTTTGCGTTCTTCGTTGTGGTGCCCGACAACTGCCAAAATAGTTGCAGACCGGATTGGTTGGAAAGTGAGTAAAAATTTCATGGTACAAAGGCTGAAAGAAATTTAATACCGCTTCTAGCAATAAAAACTAAGAAGCCGCAGGTTGTCGAGACAGTCGATATTCGCGCAGGATGTGACTGACAATAAAAATCTGGGCCCTATACATTGTCTGGTGAAAGAATTTGATGTCTGTAATTACACGAAGATATCTAGTTACACACAATGCAGGATGCCACTCGCAGGTGGAAAAAAGCGTGTTCCCTGTTTCCCAAACCAGGAGAAGTCCTGCGCCAAGTTGACCGCCAAGCGCCAACAGTAGCTTGAGCAGGCGCCTTGTGCAGACTGTTGCAGTAGCACCTCCCTTGAAAGCCAGTTCATCAATCTAGGTGTGGGAACAGGAAAATCTGTGTTGTTAATATAGATTTATAAGACTAATACAGAATGGACGCTTACATTGTCCCTGAAAAAGACAGTGTATGACAGCTGTATCCTACCGGAACTCGCCTACGGGGCAGAAACTTCCAGGCTAACTAAAAGGGTCTTACTTAAATTAAGGACGACTTAGCAGGCAAGAGAACGCTAGAAGATGGGTGTAACACTGAGGGAGAGGAAGAGAGCGGAGTGGATATAATTTAATGCCTGCATTGGCACTACTAAGGCAAATTTAACACTAACTATGACAGCTGATGGTGCTACTAAATATAAGAACTATATTTCGAGGATATTTTAGCCCAGCCACAGGTCCCATCTGAACTTGCAAAATATTTTTCTTTGTCTATCCTAACCGCTTGGTGGATTGAAGTGACAATATATATACGGATGAAGCGATGTCCACAAAATGTAGCAAAAGAAAACATGCACAAACCCGGAAAGCGTCACCGCCATGGATGTATACTTCGTGCAGCAGAATGGCGAGGTGGGCTAGTTGGTATATATGCATAACTAAACCTTCAAAAAGCACATCACTGAAACACTCGTCATGTTGTCCTGTTCGCTTGTCCTGCTAGGCCTACATTTTTAGTTGAAGTATACGTTGTACAGCGGGAAGCATCAAAGTAATGCAAGAGATTTTTACAGCACAATCACATTCACACATAGTCTAAGTTGCACCAGTCAGCAGCCTGCAACATGTAAGTTATTAGCAAACGACAGGCCAGACACCACAATCATACTCTGCCTTAAACCTGAGAAATCCCAAATGCTGTGTCACTCTGGTCACCAAGGTGTGTTACACACTAAATTCATGAAGCTGAAAATGCCATAAGTGACAGAAATTTAACAGCTACTTTTGAATATTTTTACTAGGTGCTGAAAGGTTAATTTACACTTGCGATGCTGCAGTAAGAGTACGAAGCACAACCAGCGCTGCTCATACTACTGTACCAGTTACGACATGCGTGCAGTTCTGACGTTACAAATAAATTCGGGTTGCATACACCTTGTTCATTCCAACATTTCACGACCAAACTGAGCGTTCGAAAAGATAGAACACTAAATCGGAAAGCGGAAAAAACATCCAGATGGCATTTTAATCTAATGCTGTACTCTCGGAATTCACTGGAATAATATTTTATTTTAATACTGCACGAACGGCAGTCATTCAATTTATTGTGCACGTTTTTAACCGAAAACTATTATTACGAAAAAAAAAACGGCATCTGCAGAAACGAAAGAAAAACCAATATCACGCTAAAAGTACATGATGTGCGTGTAACGCATATACGCTTATATTCGCACACGCACTTATATTCGCACTCTCCAGCTTCCCTTATTTCATTTCATAACAAAACATTCGCCTAGCAAAACAGGACAGAACACAAACACTTCACCAAAAAAACGCAAAGCTCGAAATTGCGCGCAATTGATTATGTTTCCAAACGCAGCAGCCAGGTAAAAAGGTCTACCGACAAATCTCCGCAATGCACAAACCGAGTCCCTCAAATCGTTAGGGCTAACCGCTTACGCGTACCGAAGTTCGAGAGCAACTCAGCTAGGTTAAATACATATGACAAAAAAACAAGGCTCACTAGTACTCACTTACCTCCACTACTTGGCAGTATTTCCTGTCTGGTAGATAAATCCATGGTAGTCAAATCACCGAAATAACGAAAGTTGAAGGCGTGCACAACCGTGCCGTCACCGGCCTGTAGCACGCGTATCGATATGGAGTGCATTTAATACAACTGTCGGACGATCGGACTCGCCGCGCAGCGACTTCCTGTATCGCGTTCATCCGAGGGAAAAACTAGTTCCTGAAAGACACCCACCTTGATAAAAACGCGTTGCGAAATAGATTCCCAAGTAATTGGTAAATACAGATATTAGTTGCCAATTATATACGAGAAAAGCTTGAGCGTGGGTATTTTTTGAAGAAAACAGTAATTGTACCGACAATCCAGATTACGGCATTTAAGGCAATTTCAGGGTCTGCGGTGAAAATACAGCTGCCGTGGGGTTGTGGGCGGCGTAATTTTACGGTTTGTTCTGAGGCCGCAACCACTTGCAGCGTATTTTCCGCGCTTTCGCGGGTCGACATCGCCCCGCGGTGACGGCGTCGGCAAAATGCACGGCGACGTGAGCTGACGCGGGAGGAGGAGGAGGAGGAGAAAACTTTATTGAACAGGTAGATCGAGCTTAGAAGTGGGCGGGGTCCTCAGTCCTGGGCTCTGTTAGTGCGGCCTGCGTCTTCGCCCTTTCAGTGAGCCAAAGCTGCTTACTTAAGTCCGAGCTGGCAAGTTCACTCTGCCACTGCTACTATGTAGCTACGCCGATGTCTATGCTGCTCGCTGCAGATATAAGCGTCGACGCAGCGCCAGAAAGAATCCGAAAGCAGACGACATCGTCCGGATTCCATGTCCATCTCCTGGTTTGGGGTTAATACGTTCGCAGAAAACAATCATTTTTTGACGTGCGGTAATTTGGTGCCTTGAGGCAAATCACAAGCTATTTCTGTTCGAAAGTGCGCATTCCTCCGTGGCTAGCTTGGCTTTCATCGATGAGATCTTGGGATTGGGAGAGCTTTTTGCGAGTTAAATACGGAAGCTCTGGCTACATCGCTTGTAGTTAGCGTGATGGGCTTGTCTGCAAGATCGGTGCGTAACGAACAAAGTTTATCAACGCCACAATTCTAGCGGTGCATTCAATTTCATTCGCGGCTACCGTAGCTTGCATAGGGGGAACGGTGAAGTGCGATAGCTTTTCTGGGCTTAAATAAGGGAGCTTTGGTTGCATCACTTGCAGTATTCGCATAATTGACCTCGCTCCAAGATCGGTGCGGAACAAAATAAGCGTTAGCACTGCCGAAATTTGTCAAATACGACCAAAACGAATCACCCGACAATATTCGTTGGCAGCCTCTGTTAGGGTACCAAATTCTTGGGTCCACGGATTGTTTTCCGGCGTGGTCGAGTGGATTGGAGTTTAGGTGCTGGTGTTGTGTTTTGAAAGTCTATGGTTCGATTCTTGGCAACACCTCACGGATTTTTTTTAGTTTTTTTGGAATGAGGGTGTCATCGACTTTTTTTTTTCAAGGCAAAAAAAGGCAAAGTACCTTGCCGTTTAGCCTACAAGTGACGTTTACGGTAACCTCAGTATCAAGGCAGCTCCGAAATTTGCTTTACTCACACTTTGAATTCATGAAGCTGCAGTCGGTACGTAACATCAAGGTTAAATCGGGTAGCAAGTAAAGTTGTGCTATTTGCGTCTTAGTTCATCATCCTATCTTATTTTGTTCAGATTTGACGGCTATGACCCCCGCCTGCCCCCCCGCCCCCACCACCAAAAAAGACCTTACAAGGCTCGTTGGCAACGTCGCGTGTAAACGAATTCTGCACTAAGTCCCTGCCTCTCTCCTTGAAGTTCGGTATTGGGCTACTGTTTTGAAGGTCAAAGGTTCAAAGCAATAGTGGTGGATTACAATACGTGCACAAAACCCCTCGGTACAAAACCCTTACAAAACACATACAAAACCCCTCGGTAACTTCAGTACAGTACGCCTGCGGAGAGTTTGAAAATAAAGTATAGCAGATATACCTAAAAAAAACGTAACTGCGATAGACATGTTCGAAGTAAAAAAAAACGGACAAACCAGCAACATCTGAACAACGTCAGCAAAATGTGTCTAAATACCGCCCCCAAATAAAGCAGCAGCAACATCGAGAGTACGTCTTTAGCAAAGTTGAAAGAACGTCCGACATTAAGGTACCAGCAACGTTGTCTCTACATCCAAAAATTTTCATTAAAATATTGCACGTTGTACGGATGTCTAATAGAGATACTGCTGGGACATAGA
The DNA here is from genome assembly GCF_048455015.1 of Haemaphysalis longicornis. Taxonomy (NCBI): domain Eukaryota; kingdom Metazoa; phylum Arthropoda; class Arachnida; order Ixodida; family Ixodidae; genus Haemaphysalis; species Haemaphysalis longicornis. Next base: position 208,365,436 of record NW_027526407.1, on the reverse strand, counting down.
CGTTCAGATCTTTTTGGGGCGTCGCAGAGATGTTAGTGGTTTGCTGGGGTACGTGTACGTGTTGCGGCAGTGGGAGTCATAAGAGCCCGTGTAGCCACTGTGAGACGGGCACATCAGCAGAGGCAGGCGTTGAGCAGTGCTTCAATTTGATGTCCCCTTAGCATTGACGGAAGTCGACTGAAGGTAGCGCCACCGCTCTGTTCCGTCGCTCTAGGCACGAATCATTGGCAAATTTTTAAGTGCGAATGCACTTCTTAAGCGACCCTGAACCTGCGTCCACCGGCGATGTCCGCGCACGTGGAGATGGGCGCGCGCAGCCAGGCCGCTGACATGGCACATACCCACGTGGGGGATTGGCCAGGAATCTCCTCGTCTTCCTTGGCAACGGAGGGAAATGGGCGCGCGCTGCCTGGCCGCTAACATGGCACATACCCACATGGGGGATTGGCCAAGAATCCGGCGTGAGAAGGGCTAATGCACCTGCTTAAAGGAGTACTGACACGAAATTTCAAAGCTGAGATCCGCTCTAGCAATGAAGTACAACGACAAAACAAATAGGTGTCTGTGAATAAATGCATCTTTCTTTCTTTGTAGTTGTGTGTGTGTGTGATCTCTCTTTCGCGAACAATACCGAACCGCGCAAATTCAACTCGTGCATTCGCACTTTCACATTCTTCCCCTCGGGGAAATGCGGGGAATTTCTATCTTGGTATTTTTTCGAGCTCCACACGTGGTGCAAGCCCACAAGCAAGCTGCGCCGATGGCGGCGCTCCTTATAAGGAGCACGCTGACGGGCGCTTGCTATGTATTTTTTTGCCAACCTGCCCCATCCATTGCTCACGCTGTAGCTCACAAGTATACGCGATGAGATGCGTTTCCTCAGTGGCAGCATATAGTTATGTTCAGCGCGCAGCATGTTGACATTCTGGCTGCCTTGCTGAACTGTGCACCATCGTAGACTTTGCCAACCACGCCAGGTTGGCTCGACACAAAGTAAAAGGAAACTGCAGCCATCATTACCGTGTATGCACAGACCCCCAGGAAGTCTATTGTGCCTGTCAAAACACTCTTACCACTGCCATGTGCATTGGATTCCAGCATACTCCTGCCACTGCCACTCGATGTCCTCTCTAGGCACAGCCTGCCGAATGCTCCTGTCTGCCTGTGAGAGTGATGGTTCTCTTCCACTCCGCCTGTGGACACAGGCGAAGTGGAAACAGCGACACAGCCGTGGCAGCTCAGAAATGAAATAAGAAGCGGCAGAATTAAAGCAACTTCATTCTAAGTTTCTCGATCAGGTGGTTCAGATCGAATGAGGGGAAGAATGGGTATTTTTTTCTTTGTACTGGATGCAGAGATGCAAGCAGTTGAAAAAAAGAACGTGAAAAATATTCAGAAGAAACTTCATCTAACCAGGATAAAATTAAGAAAAAAACAAAAACAAACAGAACTTCTCCGAGGTATTCTGTTGCCATGTGACTCCTTTGACGTGCTTGAAAGCTTTTAGTTCAACTTGTAAGTGAGAGTACCGTTTTTATTTCAAAGGCACTATCTCACGCACAAAATCACACATGCTCCCCTCTTCCTACACCTTGACGCGAGCACCGCTGCCCGAATGAGCACAACATCACCCAAAGGAGGCGCCAACCTTAGCAGTGACGGTTTAAGCCGATGAGAGAAGACGACGAGCAGACGATTAAAAACTAGACCGAAAAGCCAAAGCTCACAGCTCAGGACCATCCAGTATTCCCTCCTAGCGGGAACTCGCCGTCGGTCCAGCCCCAAGTCGAAGTGATCTACTCTAGGCGCTCTAGGCCGGAAGGGACACTTCCCCTTGCCATCACCGAACTTATCGCATGCTTTACTACGCGGTACTGCGCTTCGCATGCAACTATAGGTGCACCCCTTCGACGCACTCTCAACTGCGGCCCTTTGGCACTCGGCAGATCACCAGGAGGCGCCACCGGCTCCCCTGATGCGCACCCATGCGACTCATCCTGAACCGCATGCCGCACAGCGTCGCCGCTTCCTTAGTCGTCGGGGTCGCATGCGCCCGTCAACAACTCGATCGTGCTCTCTGGCACTACGCCGCCAACCGATACTGTAATCTCTCCACTCGGGACGCGTGGTTCGGGCTCAAGTTCGGTGATAGGCATTAACAAACTGACCATCGGGGCGTCTATCATTCTGGCTCTATAACCTGCGCTGCGGACTCCACCTCAACACCTACCTCCCTAAAAACCGGCTCGTGATCGCATGCACTCTCTAATGGTGCGCAGCCTGCCGTCGATATGCACTCATCTGGGGCAGGAGTTTCCACATAGCGAGCAGCCTCAATGAGAAACGCCCTTGGCTCGCAGGCCACCAACTCAGGTATTACCGCACGATTTGCTTGCTCCGCCTCCCTCGCGAGCCGCTGATCCCGAGTTGCCTGCTCAATCTTCCGCTCGAGCTCCTCGGTCGCCGCTACGGTCGCAGCCATTCGCCTCTCTATCTCCCCCTACATTGTGACAGCTTTACGCCAACCCAACTCCGCAAAATGAGATACGCCAACTCCCTGAGTTGGCGTATCGCGACTCCCATGCAACAATTTCGAACAGCAGTGGTCGCGCCAAGGGGAAGGGTAAAAGGGGACTCACTCTACCGGCCGCTGTCCGCACGCTGTTCTGGGTGTCCGCTGCGCCCCTCTCAACGCTTTGTTCTGAACTGTGCTCGAGGCGAGCCCTCAAAGCTCGCCTCGAATTCTCAGGCGCCCTCGCAGTCGCCTCGCTGACGACTTCCCACTCGCTCGAGCGCCCGAACACCTGTCGCAGCTGTGTCCGGGTGCTGCCTCAGAAAGTGCAGCTCTCTCACGGTCCCGGACACGCCTCGCTGGTGTGGAGCGTCTGCTCTCTCGGGCCTCTCGCCAGAATGACGCCCAAGTCTCCGAACTCCGGCTCGGACTCTCGATCGCCAAGCTGACGCCGGGTGCTGCCGTCAAGAATGGAGCCCTCTCCCGTTGTCGCGTCGTCCTCATCGCTGCAGCCTGGAGCTTCTGCTACCCGGGGTCTTTTACCAAGATGTCACCCCGGATCCTGGCCTCGTGTCGCCGCTGCAGCCTGGAGCGTCTGCTTCCTGGGACCTCTCACAAAGATGTCGCCCCAGCCTTGGAGTAGCCTCCCCGTTGTCCGCGGGAAGCCATGTCGACCGATCCTGGTCACAGCACCAGTTAAACGTCAAATGTGATGGATCGGTCACCGACGCTTGATCGATCGATGCGATGCTCCGATGAAACGACCATTGCTGGCTCGTTAGCCGACGGCGCATAGCCGACGACGGTCTGCTCCAAGCAAACTCAAATTGTTCAATATGTATACTTTTTTACTCTACGTATTTACAACTCATGGGTCGTGATCGCAAACAAGAGGTCGGGCAAGGCCCGCGTCGAGCGGGAGCTCGCCGCTCTCCACCTCTATTTCAATCGGTCCTCCCGTTCCCCCAAAACATCAAACTGAACGGCCTGTGGAAGGCGACATCCCTGAAGGATGTCGTCTTCCACAAAACACGTTCCCAGAGCATGGGCTCCAAGTGGGTCGCACCTTATCCGATGATGTGTTCCAGAAACAAATTTAGCATTCTTATCTCCTCTTTGTGCAGATACCCAAGGGTGTTTAGAGCTTGCATAACACCGTTGTCCGCATATTGCTGAACTTTTTCTCTGCATTCATCACAGGTTTGCTGAAGTTTTTGCAAGCCCTTGGTTAGTCTCTGCAGTTTCATTTGAAGACAGTGAGTGTTTCGTGTTGTCTGCAGTATATCCAACCAGGTAAAATGTCGTCTGGCATTGTTGTTCAGTTTTCCATGCACTTTCCAAGTCTCTGACCATCTGCAGGCTCGCCCGAAGCTGTACGTGTTTTCTTGGTATCTAGTATCTACTAGCTACACTTTCAACGTCGCGTTATTCTATACGAAGGCAGTTTGCTTTTTTCTTTATGCCATTAACGCTGGTTCCCCTGAAATTCTGCCTTGCATGAACTGATTACGTGGGGCTCTAAGCGCAGTTTTACTCTCCTTGGCACGAGACGGCAACATGTAGTTTGGGTAGGACAGAAACTGAGTCGGCACGGCTGCTGAAAGCAGCAACTTGCATTTTCTTTCCACCTTGCCGGCGGTGAACTAAAGCGAAGACACGATGGTCCTGGGGGTAGGCAGCCGCTATCTGCCTTTGTCACTCCCTTGAAAAGAAAATCTTTTGCAGCCAGGCACATTCAAGGATTTCTTTTGAAAGCAGCTCATGGTAGCACAGATACGCATTTTGTGAGGCATTCCACTAGCAAAGGGGCGAGCAACAATTTTTAGGCATCGCGTACAGTGCAATTAATTCACAGACTGCTAAACCTAACACCAGTCCCGAAAAAAATTGAGCTCACATGCCGACCAGATGACGGCAGGGTAAAACCGTCACAGAGTAGAAAGGGTACCACCTTCACACAAGGCGGTGCAAGCATGTGCAAGGCAGTTTCCCCCCCTCCCGCCCTGGCCAGTGAGTGAACTTCCCCTTTGACGCACGTTCTTCTGTTGAGAGACGAATCAACAGGCCACTCCGAAAGGGCGGAGATCGAGTGGCCGTGCTCCTGTATACGAGGAAACAACTGGGCCTATCAACTAGCGCACACAGTACTTTGCACATATTCAAAGCCAACCATAGCGATTCTCCAATCCGTTAACTTAAAACAGACACACAAGCAGTAATTTTACAGTAATGGTAGCTTCCGACAAGCAGCACCGACTGAGAAATCTCCGCAGCGCCTCCAATCCTCTTGACATCTCTCTACTTACCTGCACGTCTGCTACCCGGTGGCTGCAACTTACATTCTGGTGGCTACAGACTAATCCTGCTCACCCCCCCCTTTCTTTTGCAGCCACCGTTCCCTGGCACCCAGTGGCACCAAAGCCGGCCTTGAGCGCTGACTATGGATTTGCCTGTTGCACTCAGCTGCCATAGCTCTGGCTGTGGCTTCGTATCTGGGCGGCCCAACTTCCCTCCTATTAGGCGGCACCAGATCTGCATACTACAGCAGCGGTTGCCAATGAGTTTTGGCAATTGTTGAACACAAATCTCCTAACAGCAATTCAAGGTTTGGACGGCACAGACACAGAGATAAAAAATAGAGAGTGTCGTAGTCAGAGAGTGATGAAATATGAGAACTTGCTTTTACTTTTTTTCAAATTTTTGTTATTATTATCTTTTTTAATAGCAGCGCAATGGCAGAAAAATGTGAAATAAATGCATTCAACAAGAACTGTGCACACCTTTCCTCCTCTCACTGTCGAAGTTTACCATCCAGGAAATTCATTCACATAATTTGTGTCCCTCACTAAGGCACACTCGTACTATGCAACCTAGGGGTATAAAGCCCTAATTTAAACGTCAAAAATCTTAAAAATTTACCCACATCAGAAATGTGCTATCATTGAAACCAAGTAAATCATTCTTACCCTGCTGAGTTTTGGCACCAGCTATGTTCCTGTGAGTGCTCAAGCTGAGTGAATGGCTACGCTTGGTTGCTCTTTTTTGGCCGGCAGGAACCCTGGTTGATCCTCTGAAAGCCTGGTCGACGCCTCACCAAGCTTATTGCCCGGACATTGTGATGTTCTTTCACACTTGTCTCGTCAGCTGTCCTAATGGTTTCAACCTTATCAGGAAACAGTGCTGAAGACACTTGCCTTGAGACCAGCCAGCAAGGTAGCATAGGCAGCCCATGCAACAGTTTGTCCTCCGATGTCCTCCAAGCACAAGGATGAGAATGGCCTGGTCCTGATGTTCAAGATACTGCACAACGACCACAGTCAGTAAAATTTTGACGCTGTATTTAGTGCAGAACTGAGAGAACATTGTTAATTATTCTTTGAGATTAACGAGTTCATCAACAGCATGTTGTACATGATTACGGCCTCACTGCCTAACATTGTGCCATTGTGGATTCAAGAAAAGTGCAAAAAGGTTTCTAACATGAATTGAGATTTTCGCTCGCTTTTAGTGAGCTTCATTCCTCATAATGGAAAAAGATATGTGAAAAGGATCATGAGCATGAAAATGGCATGTAGGAAATCAGTGCGATGAGGTAAAGCCACCAGATGTACTTGGGTTGAGACCTTTCATCACGCCACATAAGCGCCATAGTCAGAAAAGCAATTTAAGAACTTGCATGAGGTACCGAGTAATTTTAACAGGAGCAGGTTTGCGCCTGTAAGCATGTCAGGGCATGGCGAGCACGTATGCAGGCGTGTGTAAATGATTACATACAGTCAACTGTTGTCGATTGGCCCTAGTTACTTAACTAGCCCGTCAGTTTTCCCGGGTTAATGGCAAAATTTCCGAATTATTTACCCGAGCGCTCCGAAAGGTGTAGGCGTAATGTGAATTTGGGTATCAAAGGCACTGGTCACTAGTTACTAGTGACTAGTCACTATTTCCTACGGAGGCACTAGTTACTACAAGTGGTACCCCGTAAGCTGCGTTCGGACTTCCTAGGCGATCCCGAGACGTGTTTGGGCTGGCCAAACCATTGGACGCACCACTCCGAAACAGCCGCTTCCGACAAGGCGCCACGGATGACGCGTGCCGGAACTGGACGCCTCGGTACCATTTGGCAGGCTGACGAGCCAACTAAAATCGGCTATTTTCTCCAGTGATAGGAGGGACGCGGTGGCAGTCTGAACAGCTGAGCAGCTCCACCACGACATTTCAAGAGAATCGATGGGCCTTGCCGAAAAGCGGGCTGTTTCGCGCGTTTATCTCATACACCTTACTTAATTTTATGAAAGCGTTAACTATGTCACAGCTTTAAAAAAGCACCATGCATTTCTAGATAAACTTCTGTTGATGCGGACCAAGCGCGTCCGTCGATCACTCGTCGTAGAAACAGGGCACCACCATTTGCGTATACAGCTGCCATAACAACGCTGGCGACTACTTTACAAAGCCTCTGATCGGCTTTATCAGAATTTTCAGCAAAATATATTTAAATATGAGGCTGAATTAACTTTACACTGTTGATTTAAACTTTAGTATAATAAACGCACCGGATAATACGTTGAGAAGGTCACATGGGGTTTGTCTAGGCGGCCAGGTTTGTCATTCACGCCGCCGGGCACTACTCCTGATCACGAGGCAAATGCTCATGTTTCAGTATGTCGGTTAGGGGTCGGGCAACATCGGCGATGTTCTTAATGGAGCGCCGAAAGTAAGAACGCAGCCCGAAGAAACTGCGGACATCCGTCGCAGACACGGTTGGGGAAAGTCTTTGACGCCACGGAGTTTAGCAAGGTCGGGCTGAATACCAGTGGCGTCAGCGAGATGACAAAGGATGGTAATTCTAAAAAAAACAAAAACTGCGCGCAGATTAACGGGGACAAGAACACATGAAGACAGCACAAGCGCAGCACTCCGCACTTGTGCTGTGTTCATGTGTTCTTGTCCCCGTCGATTTGCGCGCAGTTTGTTTTTTGAGATGCATCATTACCACCTCGCCCAGCTCTCAAACCTTTTACAATGATGGTAAGCTGTCGCCGTCCGAAATGGCACTTTGATGCGTTAAGTTGAAGGCCGGCAGAACGGAAAATCTCGAGAACTGAAGAGGGGCGGTGGAGATGGCTTTCGAATGTTGGAGAAAAACGATAACATCATCAAGATAGCACAAGCACGGATGCCACTTAAGGCCACGAAGGAGCGAGTCCATCATGCTGGCGCATTGCATTTCCCGAAAGGCATGACTTTAAATCCGTAAAGCCCGTCTGGCGTAATAAAAGCGGTTTTCTCTCGGTCCATATCGTCCAAAGTAATGTGCCAATAACCTGAACGCAGGTCGATCGATGAGAAATAGAGGGCATCATGGATGCGGGGCAACGGGTATACGTCGTTTTTGGTTATCTTGTTCAGGTGCCGATAATCCACACAATCTCCATCAAAGTGTTATCCTTTTTCTTCACTAATACGACGGGCGACGCCCATGGGCTAAACGAGGGCTCGATAATGTCCTTCGCGAGCATTTTGTCAACTTCCTGTTGAATAACTCGGCGTTCGCTTACAGACACACGGTGTGGGCGTCGACGGATAGGGTTTGCGTCACCGGTGTTAAAGGGGTCCTGAAATGCCTTCCGCCGATGCATGGATGTACATGTAACCAAATAAGACAATGTATTAGCAATCTCCTCCCGCAAGAATTCTGTTAAAGCGATGAGTATTAGCTGAGAAATCGTAAATTAAAAACCGCGCATTATCGTCGCACCGCGTTTCCTCCTCTTTTCAACTGTTGACGGCGCGCGAGCACTCCCTGCCATGATGCTGCGCTAGTCAGCGGTGACGTACTTCCGCATTACGCTCCTCCGACTGCCGTCTGCTACGGGCAAGTTTTGTTGACACCATGAATTCCGCACTCCGCTCAAGGATGGATAAGCGATCGAAAAATCTGGCCGCATGTGTGCGGTGGCCTGGCCTCGCCCTTTCGCGGTGTGCGGTGCTGCAGTGCAGCACGTGACTTTTAAACGGCGGCGAACTCGCAGCCGCTGGGGAGGATCTTGCGCTCGGTCCCTTTCATGCACCGCGCACTGTTTATCCAAAAAGCGCCGTATCAGATGTGCCCCGCTGGTGCCGGGTCTTATTTTGCGGTTGTGGTAATTCCTGCCGGCGCCATGTGAAAAAGGCATTTTAAACCGATACAGAACCTGTGCACAAAACACTTCAATCATGTGACCAGTTAAGCTTGGGGCGACGCGTGGTGGAGAGCGGCAACGTTGGCAAAACATGCTCCGGCGCGGCTCTGAGCTTTCTAGCGCTGGAGCGAGCGCCTTTCTTTGACGATCTCAAACATCGGTTGGCTTGGCAACAAGGCACAAACCGCCCCAGAGGTCAGTTACGGTTGCGTGATCCCGGTTCAGCTCGGGGCCCCACCTCGCGACATGTGGGCACTCAGACGTACCACTCACTCTCATTAGGAAGTGTGAGATGCGTTTGGCATTACAGGAGGCGATGGTGTGTGTGTTGTGGACGCCTTTGTTTCGCGATGAAATGCGACGTTGTGCTTCTGCGGGTGGATAGTGCTTCCCATGGTCTGGATTATCTTTCTCGAGTGACGTACGACTCAACCTCGCATGGGGTATGTGCAGTGTGCGTGGCTAAAAGCCATCTCGGCTTGCGCGCCAGAGTTAAGTGACTTGCTGTTCGTCCCCGCAAACTGCGCGCGAGGTGAGTGCCGAATTTACGACGGGCAGGAGGAGGCAACCCATCGTCTGTAAATCGCCGTTCAGACTTTCAACGCATGGTGTGACGTTGTGTTCGTTCGAAACGCATCTCTGGATTGTTTTGAAGTGGAAAAAAATGTATCCGTCAAACCCGGGCATTCGGCTCAGGGCGTTCTCTGCGATTGCACGAAAGAAGTGGCACGGGGCTTCAACGCTTTCTTTGTGGAACGTACTCCGGTAAGAGAATATCCATGTCGTGTTATGGCCGTGTTGCATTCAATACGAACGGTTAAGCGTTTGTTTACACTTGTTTCGTTTGTCGTAAAATGTCCAAGCACTCCGGCACTACGCTGGCAGATCAGAGTCGCCGCTGAGCAGACGACTCATCTCTTTGCCGGAAGTGCGTGAAAAAGCCGCCCAATAGCAGGATGTCTAGCTCATGACGAACGTCTGGGAATCGACGATGTAGACATGTGAAAATGGCGGCGTCCAAAAACACGAAGGAAAGGGTGAGAAAAAAGCGACAAACTTTGCAACAAAAGTGTGAGCTTTCCGCTGCGCGTAAAAGAGTAATACTTGGCCCAGATGACCTTGACGACCCAATCTAACGATTGCGCTACTTCATTTAGTGTGCTCAAAATGCCTTTCAGGGCCCCTTTAATGCGGTGCCTCACTAGAGTGGTCTGGCCTAAGGGTCGGTTGCCGAGATCGAGAATGTCATGATAACGGGTCAACACGCGGCGAAGGTCTTCCGCTTATGCAGACGGGAGATCTGCGGCGATCAACTGGTCAAAAGGGTCTTCAGGAGAACCACAAGCATGTGGAACATGGGAAGATGACGGGGACGCGGACGCAGACAAACTGAAGATATGCGAGCGTTTCAAGGGCGAAAGAGTTTCAAGAGACATTCCAGTTGGGAGGATTTGGTGAATGTGGCCGAAATTGAGAAGATGGATGCAGAGAAAACTGTCCGTAGTAGGCCAGATGATGTAATCCCCGTCCTCAACTGAAGGGCAAGGCGACAAAGGGACGCATGTAGCAGCTCGGGGCGATAACCCAAACGAATTTCAAGGAGCGGAGGCGGCAGGGTATGTCGTCGACCGTTGTAGCTGCTTGCGGAAGTTCAAGGCGCACGAAACCTGATGCACACTCAATGCGGGCAACGTGTTCTCCCAAAACGTCCAGGCCCAGTATGAGGGCATGGGGTATGAGGTCATGGGCTAGTTTTCCGACGATGGGCGGCTGTTATAGGCGGCAGAAGGCGAGCGGCGAGCTTGCGGCGAAGGCGACTGGCGGAGGTGAGGGGAAAAGGAGCGGCTACGTCGGGACGTGGAGGCATCGGCGGGGAAGGTGCCCTGCGCCTGGTCGGACGGAAATCGATGAGAGGTAGTTCCGAAAGGCTGATAAATCGGAAAACCAGTGCGTGGAGGTGAGGACCAGCGGTTGTGACAGTAGCGGGAGACATGTCCGACGCCACGGCAGCGGAAGCAGATTGGTCGGCCGTCAGGTGTGCGCCATTCTGCGGGGTTGCGAGCACGAGGAGACGAATACTGACGCCTGGCAGGTTGGGCGGGGCAAGGATTGCAGTTGCCGGTATGATGAAAAGCGCAAATACACCGGGCGCCCAAGTTGTCGATTTTTTGACGGACGACCGTCTGAATGAGTGAGACAGTAGCGGCGTCCGGTCCAGCCAGATACGGTGGAAAAGTAGCAAGGGACATGGCTTCGACCTCCCGGCGGATAAGTTGTGTTAATGCCGGAGACGGGGGCGCTTCAGAATGTCGTAGGGGCTGGTCCTCACACGTCGATGTTGCGGCAGTAATCGGCTGCCGGGCGAAGTGCTGACCTATCCGGCGGCTTTTTGCAGCCTCGAAGCGTCGGCATTCAGCAATCATTGCATCCACAGATGTGCAGTTCTTAAAGACAAGCAAATTGAAAGCATCGTCGACAATACCTTTAAGTACTTGGCTGACTTTTTCTGACTGGGGCATGTTGCGATCAACCTGCTGGCATAGAGCCAGCACGTCTAGAATGTACGAAACGTAGGGTTCCGTTGCAGACTGGGCTCGGAATGCAAGTTTGTTTTTTGCGGCAATATGGCGAACCGTAGACTGGCCGAGAAATTTCCTCAGCTCATCTTTGAACTCGTCCCAGCTCGCGATGGCCTCCTCATTTGTCTGATACCAGACAAGTGTGGGCTCTTTCAAGTAGTAATTCACATTGGCTAACATGATCGTCTGGTCCCACCTCTTGTGGAGGCTGACGCGTTTATACATCTTAAGCCAGTCGTCAACGTGCCGGAGAACTTACCGGCGTCACGCGGCTAGGAGATGACGGTGGGAAAAAGAACCATTGGCGGGGATTTTCGAGTGCCTTGCTGCATTGTTGTCACAGAATACGTGCGCCCACTGCGTAGCTCCTTAATGGTTGGTTGTGCTTGGAACCCCAACTGGACCCTTGCGTTCTAGAAGAGACGATGCAGAGCAGGGGCTCCAGAGGGGGAACGATTCCGCACACTCCACCAAAAGATGTTACGAGGATTAAAGAGGGAACACAATGTATTCTCACTATTAAGTATTTACTGTAGATAGCAGCGCAGGCCGGAATCTGACGTGATCCTCGTCTTCCTTCCCGAGCACAAAAAACGTCCCTCGTCGTCGTCGTCGTCATTCACAACACCGATGGGTAACAATGCTTTTAACTGGCTCAGTGAAGAGCTGTACCCTGAGATGGAGCGGGCGACGCGGTCGCCGGAGGCTGATAACCGCTTGTAATGTGGTCGGCCTCGAGGGCTTTGCAGCTCGTACCGCTGCAGGCGCGTTTTTTTTATTGCCTCTCGGATTGGTATCTGCTACACTCTGAATGTCTCTGGCTTAAGTTATCCAACTGAAAGAGATTCCCCCGGACAGTCTCGTGGTGGTGGTCACCCGCAGTTTTAGGAAGGTATACGCTACTTCCGTGACTCGCGAACGGCTGGGCGAGGGGCCGCAAGACTTCGCGAAGTTGTGCCGCTCCGCTACCTCGCCATGCTGTATCGAGCTGATCGTGCCGCGGCGCTGAAGAAAGAAAACGGCGAATGTGGCGGCAAATATCAGCCCCGTCGCTAACCCGGATTTCCTGACGCGCTCCGCACCTGACGGAATCTATATCCACGTGCTCGTACGGGTTCGTCGGTGCGATCGTCGAAAGGAACACGGCGATCCCCAGACGAGAAGCCTACCCGCGGTACCCCATGCCGCCCGCCGATTGTGCGCATCGCCACCACATTTCTGGGGGCCCACGCCACCCCAGGCCACCACCAAAAGGCTTCAGTCGACAGGCAGAGCCTCGGCCCTGGAACTCGGCACCAGCCAGGTGTGCAACCTGCCCTTCCCGGCCTCATCCACCCTTCTTCTGAGCGCGGCACCCAGGTCCGGGGGCCCATCATCCTGACTCCTCCGTCTGCGCACCGCAGCTTGACAACGAGAGGGATCAACTCCGGGCCGAACTCCAGCGGCTCGGTGCGCCAAGCCACGTGCTGGAGAACTTCCTGTTCCCCGCGGGACCGCCCGCCATCCGACGGAAGGTCTTCCGACACTTACTCAACTTCCTCGTCGTAACAGGACTAGTGCAGCGTTTATAGCCGTCGAGCCATGGGCTTGACGAACGCGACATAGACTGTCTATCGTTTGAAACCCCCACTCCACTTCCCTTGACTGGGTTGTATGAGGGTGAACTCCCGTTGAGTTCAAAAATATCCCCAGTTCTTTTTTCTTTTCTCCTTACTAAATAAACTACCACTAGCGTCCGCCGGCATCGCCTTTGCAAGAACAAACCTCCTCCGAACGCAGCAGAAAGGTCCATTTTGTAAATATGTAAATATATCGTTGTTTATTTATTTATTTATTTATTTATTTCAATACCTTCAATGCCCACAGGGCGTTACAGAAGGGAGTGGTTAAGTTTGCAAGTGTACAAAACAATTGTACACGGGGAGATTAGTCAAGTTACACTAGAAATGCGGTTTACATATAGAAAATATTAATGTTCCAGAAATTATACAAAGCTAATAGGAATACAGGCTCAAACAATGAATTAAATACAAAGCGAGCATATCAACTAATCTAATGCAATTAAAAACCACCTACCAAATAAAATCAGCGTAGAAGACCACAATACAAGCAGAACAAAATACAAAACGAACTTACGAAAACACGAAAAATAAACCCACCTACCAAAAAGAAATCAGCCTAAAGGATAGGAAGACCGAATACCTGTTCGATAAATATACAATGCACGTGTGTAAACAACAAGAAAAAAATTGGCCGCGTATCTGCTGCTTTCGTTGCAAATGTCGTCATAAGACGATAGTCTTTATCGACTTTTGCCAAGTATATGCCTCCCTTCGCTTTCCCGCTCACCTCTCATGTTGTTCCTGTTGCGTCGCGCTCCTCTCAAGGTAAAGACGCCAAAGGTTTGCTTTTAAATCATCTTAAATTTCCCGCGTTCTGCTGCTCCAAACCGGGTATCTCGATGCCAACGCTGCCGTACGGCGAAGACGCGTGTGAATCGAGGCGCCCTACTTCAGCGTTTATAGAACCGCGTTTCCCTAGTCCACATGCGTTCCAAGCAGAACGAGGAACCTATCTAGTGGAACCTTTCGTAACTCTTGCCACTTGATTTCTTTTAAAATGCCGCCAGAAGCTATAGGGACCGGGCGGCCGTTGTATAGGCGCCGGACAGCGTCCATAGGGCGACACGGAGCCCGCGACACCCAGCGCCACCTTCGGCAGATATGCGCAACACTGGGTCGGTCCCCGCAAGGCGTTACGTTCGTGGCTGGGGAGCGCTCCTCTTTTTGCAGCGCGGATGAAGCATATTAGTCGCCCCTTTTTGGGTTTAAAATGAAGTGTGAGATTCTACAGTAATCCTGCTACATAGTGCAGGTGAATGGAGAAGGATTTCTCAGGTTGAATTCGCGTATGGGAAGGCATATAAAGACCGCATAGGCGTGATGCCCAGAAGAGAAACGCTTGTACAGCCTGCCTGCGGGCAAAACTTTCTCGAGACAACCATGTTTTCCTTCAAAAGAAAGCGTAGTTTATATTGTTCAATCCACAAAATAGGAGGATTTGTCTGGAAATATATCAGACGTTGCGCGATGTTTCCGCGCGAGGTATTCCATCCATGTGCATTTGCGGCTGCAGAACTAGTAAATGTGACGCTCCATACATGTAACAGTATGAAATTAACATTTTTTTGTGTATAGCGAAAGTTAATTCTGCCGCTAACTAGTGACCGCTCCGCCAAGAAACTTTTGGACTTCCAGGTGTAGCCAAGTACGCCGGCTGTATAAAAACACGCCCCAAAAAAGAAACTCTTCACGAGAAGGCTATCCCAAGAAATTCCATTGGGCGAGGAGGGGGTGGGGGGAGGGGGAGGAAGAACGTTTAATAGGCGTATCGGACTAAATTACGGAATATTCATAATCGGGTATTTTTTTCTCTCCACGCCAACGGGTCCGGCGTGAGACCTCTTAGAAAGAAATAGTAGTTCCTTTATTACCGTCAACACCTTTGCAGCAAAAGTCAAGGGAGAAAAATTTAGTTCCCTGAGCACACCCCTCCCCGGTCTGGAGTGACCGCAATAACAACGGATGGGATAAATAAAGATTTTCCTCCGCCTCCTCCTCCCCAAACTCGAAAATTTTGTCCTGCGTTCATATATTTCCAACTTTTATTGCGGAACGTCTTACCTCTATTTTTGTTTGCCTTTAGTGCCTTAAAAACAATTTCATTGTTTTTTTTTCAGGAAGAGGCGGTTATTTTATTCTATCCAATAGCTAGCGAAGCACTCGGACGTTAACGTTTATCAGTGTGCGCCCCGTATGTGTTTATATGTATTTAATAGGGCGATATAAGCACGTGAAATATTAGATGAAGCACGGTAGGATCACTGGGTGATAACCTACGCTTCTATAACTGTGTTTGGGGGCCCTCTTTGTTACCAAATTTAATGCGCACTTATGTGTATTTACCACCTGTTAACCAGCTTACTAACAAGCTGCTAGTACACCACGGCAGCATGTAATCCCCTCGCTTACTGTGGGCTTTTCAAGATTCAATAACCACGCTTCGTGACTGAAAAAAGAGAGAGAGAAGAAGAATCCTCGGGAGAATGCAAAGTCTTCAACACACTTCCCAGTCGCGTCAACGTGCGGCTCGGCAGCAAGGTGACAGCATTTTATCGGTGCCCCGTTTTATTTGGAGGCTTTCCCCTACTATAATACATTTCTGCATGACTTCGTTGCACTATGTAGTAGATATATACGCAAATAACGTTATGACACACGTTTTTCGAAAGTTGCGTTCACGGGCGCTGAAGGTGGTGTGCGCGGCGGGACCAACCCAGAGTTGCGCGGGTCTGCCGCGGCTGGCGCTGCGCTCGCCCGGCAAACTTGGCTGTCCGGAGCCTATTGGCGGTGAGCGCGAACACAGGCGGCGCTGCGAAGCGCGCCTCCGTGACGTCAGCTTAGGGATTCTCGCATTTGTCGTCTGCTTCACTCAGGATCGCTCTCCCTGCTGTTTCTTCGCGCTCGGTCAACGTCTGATGCTTTTCCGCACCAGAATTGGCGTGCGGGTAACTTTTTATCATAATAATAGGCTTAAAATCGCATACACTAGCTCATGGTGTCAATTAAAGTATAGTTTTGGATACCACTACGGGAGAAACATTGCCGGCGCCACCCCATTCCTTGCGAAGCCGGTCCTGTGCGGAGCGCGAAGAGTCGGAGCTAGGCGTCAGCTTCTCATGTAGGCATTCGAACAAAAGGAACAGTCAGCTGCTAATTACCGACAACAGCGAAAATGGAAGACCAAAATAAATTTTAGGCCTTCGGGGCTGTCGTCTTTGGCAGAAGGCATCACGATTCCCGGTAATCATATGTAAGGTAAAACAGTTTTTGCAGCCTTGCCGAGCGCTCGAACGCGTTTTGTCACATCACTTTACGTTGTCAAGGGATGAAAGTTCGGCGACATGCACTATAGAATGCAAAAACTGTAGGTTGAGTTCCAAATAACCCAGTGTGTATATACGCGCGTGGTGATTCTATACCAGGCATCTAACCAGTATGGATGTTTATTGAGCAAAACGAGTCACGTCTTTGTTAAATTTATAGTAACACATATATGTTTGTTAAGACCTGGATGGATATTTCGGAACATTTTGCATAGCCATATCTTCCCGATATTCGGATATGCGTTATTGGCGGTGAGCGCGAACACAGGCGGCGCTGCGAAGCGCGCCTCCGTGACGTCAGCTTAGGGATTCTCGCATTTGTCGTCTGCTTCACTCAGGATTGCTCTCCCTGCTGTTTCTTTGCGCTCGGTCAACGTCTGATGCTTGTCCGCACCAGAATTGGCGTGTGGGTTTTTATCATAACAGGCTTAAAATCGCATACACTAGCTCATGGTGTCAATTAAAGTATAGTTTTGGATACCGCTACGGGAGAAACATTTCCGGCGCCACCCTATTCCTTGCGAAGCCAGTCCTGTGCGGAGCGCGAAGAGTCGGAGCTAGGCGTCAGCTTCTGTATTAAGCAATCTTTCTAGCCAGCTGCTAGTAACCGACAACAGAGAGAATACAAGACCAAAACAAATTCTAGGCCTTCAGGGCTGTCGGCTTTGGCAGAAGGCATCACGATTCCCGGTAATCATATGTAAGGTAAAACAGTTTTTGCAACCTTGCCGAACGCTCGGACGCGTTTTGTCACATCACTTTACGTTGTCAAGGCATGAAAGTTTGCCGACATGCACTATAGACTGCCAAAACTGTAGGTTGAGTTCCAGTGTGTATATACGCGCGTGCTGATTCTATACCAGGCATCTAACCAGTATGGAGGTTTATTGAGCAAAACGAGTCACGTCTTCGTTAAATTTATAGTAACAGATACATGTTTGTTAAGACCTGGAGGGATATTTCGGAACATTTTGCACAGCCATATCTTCCAGATATTCGGATATGCGTTATAGGAAAACTGCACTCAAGAAGAAGAGGAGGAGAAAGAGCAGGAGGGGAAAACTTTGTTTAACTATTAAATCGATCTGGTTAGTGGGCCGGGTCCTCAGTCCAGGACAAGAGAGTAAAAGTAATTTTCTTCAAATCATAGAACGCCATCCCGAGTAGAATAGGATTTGTTCTTCGCGCCTGGAAGGGTTGAAAAGCAATAAAGAGTTACTTGGAATTCTTCTTCGGTTTCGAGTCTTGTAATATATGCAGGTATAATATTTATTACGTTACTTAGCGAGTATATCATGCCTTCAACACCGTAATCATGTCATCATTGTTCGAGTTGAGAGTCAGTTCGTTATGATAACGATATAATTACGATAGAAATTCGGAGCACAAAAGCCGCCTTCGAGTACTATGGACAACGTTGTTTAGGGCGCGATTGCGGTGGCGTAGCACAAACCTTCTCACTGTATTTGCATGTGAATAAACAAAGCAGGCTGCGGATATGCACCTTCTTGCACGCAGCCGTAATGAAAGCTGATTTGTGTAGAAGGGAATGTATGCCATACAAAATGAAGGAAATATTCACACGACCTTTGTGAGGCTCCCAAACATCCCGAAACCTCCTAATAAGAAGTTGGTGACGGCGCAGAAAAATTGAAGCGTTGGGCAGAAAAAAAAAGCAAGAAACATTAATCCGATACAAGACAATAACGAAAGAAACAGAAGAAAACCGCTTTATTTCCTGCTGTGCGATGAGCGTGTAGAGCGCGCTGCTTGGTACGTAGTATTACACTGTTGAGTCTTCATAGGAGCTTCTCAAAAACACTGCAGGGAAGCCTACGCATTTTGAATACTTACCGAGAACTCTGATCGCTGATCCTCGCGAATAAGCAAGAAAGGACGAGTTACACACGATCTTCTGACCGATACTCTGAAGAAAGTTGTTCTCTATCTCTTCGTGTGTTGCAAACTTGTGGGGGATACAGCTTCAAATTATTCAGATGCGTCAGAAGCTGGCAAGATAACTGAGTCGCTAGAAACACGCTTTTTAACGCACTACAGCAACGAAGCGGGCGCTTTCTAGCCCAGGCACTGTTGCCCCTCACAAGCGGAGTGTAGCAGACGACAGCGGCGCGAATCCTTAAAGGGGCACTGACACAAAATTTCGAAGGCGAGATAACTTCGGAGATAGATTGGTGGGAACACATATACATCATCTGCAAAATATCAGCGACGAATACAGCCTAGAACATATTTAAAATCAATTTTAAAGTGTGCGAAACGCAACCGAGCAGCCAGCAGAGGACCACGCGCAATCGACATCCCGAGGATATTGTGTAAATAAACAACGTCCAAACACGTCACGAGTTTGTGTTTGCCGCTTCCGCACTGCCGGCGTCTTTCGCCGGCTCGCCCGGCTCGCCGCTCCAATCGGAGGGCCGGAGGGCGGAGCTTCTGCTCTCGAAAACGAACGAACCGATCGTTGGCGGCGGAGGCGCCGTTATTTCGTCAGCTCATCGGGCAGCTGGCCGCGACCAAAGTTCTGCAGCTATTCCAGGCACTCTGTTTCTATTACTGTTTATTACCATTGGATGCGGAAACGCGGCGGAGGCACGAAAAGCCCACTGAGCTAGCCGCACGGTCGTGGTGCAGGCGGTGGCCACGGCCGCGAAGTGGCCCAGGCCGGCGCAGGTAGCTCGAGTGATAGCTTGTTACCGCTGCACGAAATTGTCCCTAAGTCCCACCATGGTGGCTTACATGAGAAAGGAGTTAATGATGCGATGGCGGGTTGCATTAAAAATTGTCACCTGCACCGCTTACGAGAGCGGCACTCGAATATCCGCCGCAGTGCTAAGCCGAACACATCTGTAGGCGGACCTGTAGGCAGACCGGCCGGCTGCTCCCAGCGCGCGTCTTGCCACCCACCGTCTCGAGCGTCGCGCGTCGTTCTTTAGCCGCGGTAGCATTTGCACTCGCAGCGCCTGCGTCACATCCACGGTCACTTTTTAATTAAGCGCGTCACGAGATCAGTACGTGGGGGCATTCGCAGAAACTGCCGTCGATGCGGATTCGACAGTGCTACGGCGGCTCTGCTGTGTGATATCCCTCCGACGGTCACGTGGTCAGCTTTGTTCACACAAAATCCACAAAATCCATCGTTTCGCGGGACTCGCTGAAACCGAAACTGCGACTGGCCGCATTGAAAATGCCTCTAATTAAACAACCGTCGCACGCTGAAGCAAATGAGGTTTCTAAAGGTTATAAGTAGGTCACTAGCTACTTATCGCAACAAAAAAAACAAGATGCAAAATTTTTGTGTCAGTGCCCCTTTAAGCCGACGTCAGAGCCAGGGGGCGCCACTCAAAGATCTCACCGCCAATACGGCACCACCGTCGTTTCAGCGAACAGCGCCGCCTGTGGCGAACCGCTCGTCAGTGGAATGACGGTGGCGGTCAGCGCAGCGTAGTCTGCATGGCGTTCTGTCGTTTTTCTGCGGTGCGGCTTGCAAAGCGTACGTAATCCCACGTGGATTTTTCAGATCGGTAAATCTTGAGTGTGGATGTGACGTTTACGAGGCATGCCATGTGTGTTATTTACGCCCATACTCAGTATTTACAAGTAGCAGACGACGCTCAATGCGCCAAGCTGGAAGTCAAGCTGGAAGTGAAAGTTCGGTGCTTCATGCAATTTTTTCATGCCTGCATGCAGTTTCGCGAATCAAGGAGTATATTGCCGCTAAATGCTCCCACAAAGCCAGTGTGCGCAACCGATCTAGGAATGCTGCGGCGCTGGCCTTTGGCAGTTGATGACGAAACGGCGTCGACGTCATGCACAAGCGAAAGACAATGTTGGAGGGTGTCTTCGAAGATTTACCTCAAAACAGAAATTGTGATGGACGACGCTTCCGTAACTTCATTACCTACGGCTGAAACGTGTTTCATTTCACGGAAATGCTCTTACTACAATCATCGGGAATCGTTGCTAGAATAAATACCGCATGATAGTAGAATGTTATTGCTTGTCGTGGAGAAGCATTGCTTTACAAGAATTGCAATGGTTGCTGGCTAGTTGGTAAATGGTTTTTCAAAAACCAATTCCTGCGTGGCTGAAGGACGCAAGACAGGAGGGTGCCCGAAACCTGTACTCAGCTTCACAACTGAATACTGCGGTCGGTTTACAAGCTGTCACCTACGCTCGAAAAATCATACACACCTCCGCTGCTAGAGCCCAAGGGCTCTTGGCCGACGCCTAGGATCACCAGCCTCTCCCAATAAAGTTATTTCTCTCTCTCTCTCTCCGTCTAACGACGATGATGGTTTATCGCAAAGCTCTGTCGTATGGGTTTCGTTGGTTGCCTTCTGCATTTAAACTTTGACTAGTTAAGCGTCGAATTTTACCAGCACGCAGTTTGGTCATTTAATCGCAGCGTCTTTGACTTTGACCATTTCCCGTTCGATTTCGCACGAAGAAAGCTTTGCGTTCAAACATCATAATCATTAGACGGAGGGCTAGACGATTTTGCTTTTTAATTTCGAACTTCCATGCCCCCTCTCCAAATCTAAACTTTTTCCAGCGTGTCGGTAATGTGTCTGTGGTGGAGGACTCGGGCTCATGCACCGATATTTGAGGCAACTAATCACGCGTTTTTGGTGTCTTCACCAGGCATTACACGATTGTTTTAGGTACTCTGTAAAGAATACTAAACATTAAAAACACCGGCTGACGTTAACACTGCCACATTTTTTAACTATCGGTGCCAGCCTTTATTCTACGCAAGTCGTAAAACGGGAAGGGGAGGAAGGATGGTTTGTAGCTTTGGCTGTTGAGTTGGTGAATAACTTTGGCTCTTGATAAAATGACCACCACAAACGTGGGATTTCCACTTCGGCTTTCAGGCCCCCATGCTATCAGAGTGTCGCTCACCAAAACCGAAGGTACAGAGCTCACGGTTACAGAAAGTGTACACTACCGCAACATTTCAACGGCTACACGGTAATCCATCTCGTATGCGGGTGCCTTTCTATTTAAAGCACACGTATCGAGGTATCCCAGCGCTAAGGCTGGCGTGGAAACCGTAGTCATTGAAACCAGTGAAGAGAATTTAAAGTTGTAGAAATAAATTCTAATATTGCTAACAGTTTTATTCCTAGTCAGATCGCGCGGAGCCAGGCGCAGAGCGCTGCAAAAAGCGCTCGTGTCAATGTGGCCCTTCTCCAACCTTAGAAGCATCCAATAAGTTTGTGTAGCTTTTAGTGCATTTA
Source organism: Haemaphysalis longicornis (assembly GCF_048455015.1). Lineage (NCBI taxonomy): Eukaryota > Metazoa > Arthropoda > Arachnida > Ixodida > Ixodidae > Haemaphysalis > Haemaphysalis longicornis. Next base: position 208,343,960 of record NW_027526407.1, on the reverse strand, counting down.
AGAAGAAAATAATACTAATAATAGTAGTTTTATTCGTACTCTGAACGGGTGGAGCCAAGCGCAGATCGCTGCAAAAAGCGCTCATGCCATTGCAGCCGATAACCAACTTTAGACGGGTCCGACAAGTTTACGTTATTACTGCATTTAAGAACCCAACACATCTGTTTAGACTTCGTTTCATCCCACATCTCTGCTCACAACGCCACCAAAACATACAAAGCACCGAAGCAAACACGACAAAAACAACGGGAGGCTGTGTAGTCCAATGCACCGGCTCATTCCACTGACGAGTGGAGCGCCGAGTGGTGGCGCTACCCGTCCAGCTGGCGACAGCAGGCGACGGCGGAGTGATATTTTTTTCTTCAGTTGATGAAGTATTTTCTCTCGCCAAAATTAAACATGTACATTTTTTATAAAGGAACGCTGCAAATATCACTTCTGTATTAATTTGTTGTCATATATATGCGTAATGTCTTGTTGTTCTTCAACAATATTGACAAGTATGAACATTACACCGGACTTAGGCGGGCACATTTAGCTGTGACTATATGAGACTATTGCGCAGGCATTGGTTTACTTTGGCCGGGTGGCTGAATCGAGTCACAGACAGACAGACAGACGGACAGACAGACAGACAGACATACAGACAGACCAAAATTTCTGCGTTTAAGTAGCCCAAGAAAGACTATCGTCTATAAAAAAAACTGTTTAATGGGAACGAAAGTAGCGTTTGGCTCGGGTATGAGCCGTGGTCAGATATGGAGCGAGCGACGCGAAGCCAACGAGGGAGGGATGGGAGGCGGCCCTGTCCGGCTGCTCGGACCTAGAGTTTCAGCGGGCTCTCGTCCAGCGGGCACGGGCGGCGGCCTCGACCAATGGGATCCCGGACTGAGGAGTACCACCCACGCAAGAGAGGCCTCACCGCCTCTCCCTCTCTTTAACTATGTCTTGTACATTAATAACGTTTTTCCTCTTCCTGCTCCTCCTCCGGAGGTTGATAACCGCTGCCATTGCGGTAGGTCTCGTGCTCTATGCAGCGCGGCTGCTGCAAGCGAATTTTTTGGCCTCCGACCCGTGTCTGCTAGGAGTTAATGGCGTTCTGCCGATAAGGCCCCACGAGGCTCAGCTAGGGTGGTAATTTACTGCAGTCCGGGGAAGCCGCGTTGAGCTTCTCCGACTCGCGAAGGGCCGGGCAGGCTAGCGACCGTGAGATTTCTCTTAAGGTGTGTCATCAAGCCGAGCACAGGGCGAGGAAGGTTTTCTTCTATCGCCCGTACCGCACGTGCTACAGCGTGAATGCGCAAAATATCCGACTTTACACAGCCAATCGAGAGTCGCAGACCGCGGCAAAACTACGGTTTACACTTCGGGACTCTATCCCAGTAGCCGTATTGTAGTTGGTTCCGTTTGGCTGTCGCTGTTGGTTTCGCTAATGGGCGACGTTCTCGCCCTGCAGAAGCTTTAGGACCGCGCGACGAGGACAAAGGACTACAATATTCACCCGTTTGGCATTTTCCGCGGGCTTGATCACGCGTCCTCACGTCTGAGCGGAGCGTTGGCGCGGGGCGACGTCAGAGGCCTCCTGCGCTGCCCAGGGGGCGCTGCGCAAGCGGCTTCTGGGCAGTACTTCCGGGTAGTACAATGCTGCGCGGGTATCATAGGATCCCGTGTTGACAGAAGCAAAATGAGCTCGATGATCCCGATTGTTTTGCGACATGGTCACCAGCCCATCACTGACGAGTCCGGTACGTCTCTTCAGGTTTCGCCCTGGCTAAATGCCTTCGAAATGTGTAGTAGGTACCATGAGAACTACTGCGACGCGACCGGTAGCTCTGTGCAATGCGTGGTTATTCGGTTTGATGCACTCAAAATAACGCCCTTGCAGACGACAAAGCACCTGCCGGCGTGTCGCGCAAACAGCCATTTAGCGGAAATGACATGCCAGCCGTCTAGGCCGATCGGCCTGTCTCGCAGCGGGAGAATCCAGAAAACTCGTATTTCGCGCCGGTACGCCTGGCTTTCGTAGCTCCGAAGAGGCTTCGTTAACCGTGCGGTTCTCTCCTTTTCGAGTGTTTTCGAGTGTCGTCGCGACATCATGCCTACGCAGTGTGCTGCTGTCGGAGCGCACGATTAGTGTCGTGCTTGCGGGACAAGCGCTCGCGTTCCCGCGCGCCTCCCACACCCCGCACCGCACGCGAACACTCTCCTCCTGCCTGGCCGAGCCGGCCTCGTGGCCGCGTCGGCCGGTCTGCACAGCTCGCGCCGTCAGGCCAGGCTGTCTGGCCGCTCGCGCCGACAGCTGCTACGTCACTTCCGCCTGCCCGTAATGGCTGCGTTTTGCCCAGTTTCGTTTTCAAAATTGTCGATTTTTGCTGGTCGCTTGCGGCGTAGTTACGCACATTTTAGGCGTCATACTTCGTACATCGCGGTCTTTTTAGTCATACTATGCAGGAACAGTGATTTCGCGCGGTCAAAATTTTGAGTACAGTTGGCTTTTAACGGAAAAAGCTTTGCAGCGCTCAATACGTTTACAGCGCCGACGAAAGTGCCGGGACTGTGACGGCGCTCTCCCACTCGCAGGTTCACTGACCATTTGAAGTGATCGAAATTTCTGTTTTGTGGCAAGGACTTTTCAACAACAGCCGATCAAAAAAGAAGAGTGACGCAATCGGCGATGATCGCAGTTTAAAAAGGCAGCGAGTCCGGAGGACCGCTTGCTCGCCTGCTGCGGTGCGCCGCTCTTTTGAGTACCTGCGCACTATGCGTGCACTTTCAATAAAGAGTGCTCGTTTTTGTCGCCGTTACGAATACATGGGGCGCGTTAGTTTGCCCTTTTGTTGCGTGTCTCAGTGACAAAATGCAGCCAGCGTAATAAGCGTGAAATCTGTTTTGCGATTCCGAAATTAGTGGCTCTAAAACAAGGTGGTCGGGCGAACTGAGAGACCGCTCGCTTTCCTTGTTTGCTCCCACTTTACTTACTTACGCTCATGCGTTCTATATGCCCAGTTTGCACTTAATAGGCTAGAATGAGGGTCAGCAATGTTTTGAAGTGTAGGGCCGAGTTGCAAACAGCCGACACGACGGAGGGCTGGGCGGCAAATCGGGTGGGAGGGCGAGCTTTGAATGCAAAGCGAAAAACTTCAGCGAATCGCCAATAATATTTGGCGATAATCTGGCGAAGTGTGAAGATGGGGGACAATTAAACTTGAAGCGACCAATTTTCTATTCTTGTCTCGTTGTCTAACTCCATTTGAGGACAAAACTGGCGTGTCGGCGTTCAGATTGTTAGCGTAGACCCTTGCACTAGCATATAACCAACAGAGACAGTGATGATCGTGTGTAAATATTCAGGGCCGTGCGCCGTGTATGCGGGTGTGTTATGTTATGCAAATATAGAAGTGCACATCTCTGCAGGCAGTGGGCATGCGATTTGGTGCTTGTCTTGCGTCCTGTAATAGCGCTTAATTTTTTTATTTGAAGCTATTGCCTCACCTACTCGCAGTTATACATGTGCCCTGCCGTTCGTAAATCGAGCAGCGTAAAATGTTACGCAAGAGTCATTTAGGTTGCGAAAATAGCAAACAAAATTTCTACTCGTTTTTCAGGCGGTGCCAGGCCAGCAGTGTCAGCTGAGTCGGCTGCGCAATTCTTGCGTTCGCTTGCCTGTTTCCGCTGAAGCAACCTTTTGCAGTTACCAGCAGTGTTCCGTGTTTATGCTACTCGGGAGCTTTCCTTCGTCGACCACACGCAAGAAGAAAGAACGGTAATGGTCGTCAGGAAGTTAGACCACCCGACCTGGCGATACTGTCCCACGCCGCGATGACCGCGACAGCTCGCTCAAAAGAAAGCCGATAAATCGGCTTGTTTTAGGGGATATTATTTTGTTTAGCCTCTGCTATTAAGGGCTATTTCATACTGTATGCAGTCATTTAAACGCGCCAAAAAGTGATTAAACTAAGTACAACCAAGTTTCACTCTGCCTTGTAATTGAAAACACATGGAGGGCGGCGAGGGTCATCTGCTTTTGTACTACCTAGAGGTGTCGGCCACTAGGGGCGCTGCATGTCGCCAAAACTGCAGCGCAGGAGCCCTATGGCCGACCAGATCGAAGGCCAGATCGCTACACCTAACCCGGGGGGGGGGGGGGTGCCACCGCTGCAGGCATGGAGAGGTTAGGCTTAGCGACGCTGTTTCCGCGACTCCCGGCTCGGCAACAAGCTTGCCCGCGCTTTTCAAAAGCTCGCAGAAGCACGTCACGCGTGTCGGCAGGTGCAGCCATAGAGTTTCTTACAATATACACTAGATAGGAATCTGGCGCTAGCGTTATTGCGGCTCACGTCAAGGCCGTCTGTGTCGTCATCATGGAGGAAAGAATACTCAGGAGAGTCCCCCAGCATCCCAATGCATTGCAAAAAGTGTGGAGGAAGGGACGTCATTTTTCTTGAGCCCATGGACAATATTGCTGTTTTCTTTACAACTGCGGTGGCCAAATCTGGGCAAATAAACGGACAAATTTTAAAAGGACCCTGCAACACTCTTTGAGCAGTGCAAGTAAACCTGCGCGACGTTTAGATTACACTGCCAGGAATACCTGAGCCAAATATTACACGTGCACGTGAAGCGGTGAGCCCGCAAATCGACGTGAAAGACTTGGAAAAACCAACCGCTCTCTCTTCAGTTGTCCTCATTATGCAACCCCTGGCATGGCCTAAGGGACGTTATATAGGCCATGGCTGCCCGATCGGCTGTCACTGGTCAACTTCGCGGCTAGATTCTCCCATTTCCGTCGTCGTCATCGCTGTGTACGAACCTCTTCTATGCCTGAACCTGGAGGCACAGTTTTGCCGTTTCTTTTGTGTTTTGAGTGCGCGCGGAGTTTGAGTGATGAGAGCAATACTTCCCTTTCAACGGGACCACTCGACTACAAACGTTTATTGCTTCAAAAACGCCCTATCAGCCCGAGCGGGCACTTGCGAGCAGACACCCATGCCTGCTTTTTTGTGGCACCAGACCGGAAATAGGCCCCTCCGCGTTATGGAGAAAAGGAGAAAACTACCCGGCATGTGATATATGGAAGGCTGCCGAAGAGAACGCCGCGAGCCGCCCCCCTCTCCGGGAGAGATCGCGCAGCTTTCGTCGCGTTGCCCGCGGTTGAGTTGAGAGGGAACGATTATACGCGATTTCTCATCGCGCGTAGTTTCGTTAATTGTGAACGGATGTTCATAATTCTTGCGGGAGGAGATTTCTGGGACAATAGACTTTAACCCACAATACATTACTAGTAGTCGATGGCAAGTGTTGCAGGGTCCCTTTAAGGCGCTTGGTATCTGGCTGCCTCGCTACGCTTGCAAACCAGAGCAGTCGCTACGACAAACGTTTTTATATTAGGCCAGTTTGAAAACTCCGCCGTCGGAGGCAGCCTTAACTCGTACCTCGGCCGCAGCGGCGCTTACGTCGCGTCGACATCGGCGGAGCCAGCCGCTGCCGCCGGCGACCTGCCGGGAAAATTCCCTTCGCTCAGCGTTGGCGAGAGCCACAGTTCGTTCTTTGCTCACTTGTGTTTCTCCGTTGTGAATTGAAGTGAAATTCATTGCTGCTGAGACGTACCGCGCAAAGACCACCGTGCTGTACGACCCCAGACACTGCTCCCGTCGTCTGCGTTCGCCATCCCGCGAGCCTGTTGCTATGACGACGACAAACGCTACTTTGCCAGGCTTAAGAGCTGAAAATCGAGCCTTCAGAAGGCAAAGAAACGAGGCCGCAGACGAAAACGAACACATCCAAGACATCGCCGCCTGGATGAAAAAAGTTACCAGGGACGTGAAGATGGCCACGAGAGAAATCGAGACGGATGTTCAAGTCGACAGCATGGACATCAGGCTAGTCCATCTAATCCAGGCGAAGCGATCTCTACAAGAGCGATGGAAGAAGCAAAGGCTCAACAGAGGGCTGCGGAAGAAGATCGCCGGTCTGAATCGCAAGATTGAGGATGTTACGAATCCGCCAGCAACACGTGTTTTTCCGCATCAGCGACCACGTGGGAATCGACCATGTGCGCCCACGTGTCGGTGAATCGTACTTCGTGTCTCGCCATGCCGGGTCAATCACCTCGCTTTGCAACGTGCTTCCGGCAGCTGCCAGCGCCACACCCTTCAGGCACCTGCCTTGACCTTCCCGGCTTAGACGTTTCCTATCAGCGCGATCAGAGTTGATAGCGCGACCCCGGCACCTTTCAAGGACACTCTCCCCCCTCTCCCGGACGCCACGAGGGGCGAAGATGACTCGCGATCTTGGAAAGACTGTGCGTGTGTGTGTCTGTGATTTCGTGGCGTGTTACTCTTGGGGGCGTTTTTTGGGTATAAAAGAAGCAGCACAAACGCTGATATTCATTCCTGTCTGAGCAGCGAATCCATGCGGTCGCTCTGCTCCTGTCCTGTATTGTAACCTCGCCCGTCGGGGCATTGTATGTTTTTTTGGCTTCGGCTCACCTCTCGCTATGAAGTAAACAGTTACGTTATCCTACTGCTCTGGACTTCTCTTCACGACTGCAACACCGGCTGGCCGCTCGCTTCATACACGCTACCCATCGTATGTTGGAGGCCACGGAGTAATGATCGGGTGCCCCCGCCCGGTCGCAACAACTGGTTGGCAGCGGTCGGATGACAACTACGTGACACCTGGAGCCAGCGGTGCGAGACCCAACACCACGGACGTCAAGGCGGCTTCGGACTTCGCAGAATTCACGGCGGTCAAGGGTGAGTGCGGGACGTTTCTTCACTGAGTTTTACCAGGCTTCTGAGGATAGCTGGTAGGGCGTCTGTTTTTGTCGCGTGGGTTATTCGCGCAAAACATTTTCTGGAACAGTGGGAAAGCAGTACTCTAGACCGGCCATGAATTTGAAAGCGTTGAAAAAACCGCAGTTGTTGGAGCTTGCAAAAGAGTTGCGCTTGGATGTTACAGACGCGCTGAGAAAGCCAGAGCTGATAGAGGCTATACTCGCTGTTGGGGCTGACGATGACGAGCTGTCAGATTGCATTGAGCTTATCAATGACAGGGAGGCCGCTAAGCGCCAGCGTGAAGAACGCGAGGAGAAGGAACGGGAGCGACAGCATGAGCTAGAAATGAAGCGTCTAGACGTCGAGGCGTCTCGACCTAGACGTCAGAGTGGCAGCAGCGTGCAGTCTGCGGCGACTGAGCGACCTACGTTGCGAATGTGTGACCTAATGCGACCCTACAAGGTAGGAGAAGACATCGGTCTTTTTTTGGTCAACTTCGAGCGTACGTGTGAGAGGGCACAGTTTAGCCGAGACTCATGGCCGCAAAAGCTGCTTACGCTTTTGCCAGGTGAGGCATCCGACGTGATGGCCCGCTTGCCAAAGGAGGAGGCAGAGGACTACCAAAAAGTCAAGTCGAGCCTCCTACGTAAGTACAGGCTGTCAGCAGAGGCGTTTCGCCAGAAGTTCCGGGAAGCCGAAAAAGCTAGAGGCGAGTCGTACTCGGAGTTCGCCTACAAGCTTAAGGCCAATATGGAAGAGTGGCTCAAAGAGGCAGAAGCTTTCGGAGAGCACGACAAAGTAGTTGAGTGCTTCGGTCTTGAGCAGTTTTATCGCCGACTACCGGAGAACCTGAGACTCTGGGTGCAAGATAGGCCAGGGGTAAAAACTGTGGATCAGGCAGCTCAACTAGCCGACGAGTTCGTCGCACGTCGAGGTGCGCAGGGGCCGAGAGACGGCCACAAAGAGTTCAGGCCGAGGCCTGATAAGTCAGGGCCGAAAGGCAGAGCTCCCCAGGTAGACGGTGGAGCAAGGAAAGTCGTTGTCGGGGATAGAGAAACTGGCCACGACAACGAAACGAGAGCAGCAGACGCTGAGGAGCAGCGCAGAAAGAAAGCCTTTGAAGCGCGCAGACAGGCTGCGTGTTACAACTGCGGCGAGACTGGACATTTCGCCGCGAGTTGCAAAAAGGGGAAACTAGTCTTTCACGCACTAGATCCGGATGAGGATAGCAGGCAACTTTTAGAGCCCTACGTACGCGAGCTAGCAGTTAACGGCAAACCGTGCCGAGTTCTTCGCGATTCCGCAGCAACGATGGACGTGGTCCACCCGTCCTACGTCGAACCGCATCAATTCAGGGGCGATTGCGCGTGGATAAAGCAGGCCGTAGAGGCACAAGGCGTGTGTCTTCCGATCGCCAGGATAACCATCGATGGTCCCTTCGGAAAGCTCGAAACCGAGGCCGCTGTTTCTCCCAGCCTTCCGGCGCAGTATCCGTATCTTTTCTCGAACAGGTCCGATCAGCTACTACGCGAAAGGGGACTCGTTTTCGGGGAAGGGATAGTGTTCGCGCTGACGCGCTCGAAGGCTCGCGAACTCGGAGCAAAGGTGGCGGTTGAAAGCAGGAAGGATTCGCGAAAAGAGGAGGTTGGGAAGCTTGCTGAGACTAGCACCGACGTTGCTTCCGAACGCGGCCAGTCTGCCTCCTTGCAGGTTCAGATCGCGGGTGTCGAGCAGCAGCAGCATCCAACCGAGACACATGATTCTCCGGCAGAGATTTTTGTAGCACCTACGTCGGAAAGTTTAGAGCGGTTGCTGCACGTCGATAGTAAAGCACTGGGCGCGGAGCAAAAGAAAGATCACACGCTGGAAAAGTTACTGGACAATGTAACTGAAGGGGTTGCAAAAAAGAACGTCAGGTTCCAGACGAGGGAGGAGATACTTTATCGCAAGTATCGAGACCGGAGAGGGGTGGAGTTTGACCAATTAGTTGTCCCACAGGTCTATCGTCAGGATTTGTTGCGTCTCGCACACGGCAACTCGTGGTCAGGGCACCTAGAAATACGAAAAACGAAAGACCGCCTATTGCAGGAGTACTACTGGCCAGGATGCTTTCGCGACGTCGAAAACTTTGTGCGCACTTGTGATGTGTGCCAGAGAGTGGGCAAGCCGGGAGACAAAACCAAAGCGCCCATGAAACTTGTGCCGGTTATCACGGAGCCCTTTCGCCGTCTCGTGATCGACACGGTTGGCCCACTGCCCGCGACGACCTCTGGCTACCGTCACATCTTGACAGTGCTCTGTCCTGCTACTAAGTTCCCCGAGGCCGTACCCTTGAAGGAGTTGAGCTCAGTGGAAATTGTGAACGCCCTACTGTCAGTGTTCGCGAGGGTCGGCTTCCCGGCGGAGATACAGTCAGACCAGGGCACAGTTTTTACGAGCGCACTAACGACAACGTTTCTCGAGAAGTGCGGAGTAAAACTCATTCATAGTTCCGTGTACCACCCTCAGTCGAACTCTGTCGAGAAGTTGCACTCAGTAATGAAGCGCGTTCTCAGAGCCATGTGCTACGAGCGAAAGGCTGACTGGGAGCTGTGTTTACCGGCCGTGATGTTTGCTTTAAGAACGGCTCCTCACGAGACGACCGGGTTCACGCCAGCGGAACTTGTTTACGGACGGTCGTTACGTTCCCCCCTCCGCATCCTCCGGGAATCGTGGGAAGGTAGGGGCGAAGACCCAATGGTTGTAGAATACGTACTCTCGCTGATGGACCGCTTGCACAGGGCACAGCAGCTAGCGGGCACCGCAATGAGCACAGCCCAGAAAAGGTCAAAACCCTACTACGACAAAGGAGCCAGGGCACGTCAGTTTGAGGTGGGAGAACAGGTAATGATTTTGCGGCCATCTCAACGCCACAAACTAGAGGTTCAGTGGGAAGGCCCGGCAAAAATCCTTCAAAAATTGTCTGAAACGAACTACGTTGTGAGTGTACCTGGAAAGCGCAAGCTCCAGCAAGTATACCACAGCAACCTACTAAAGCCCTACAGGCAGCGGGAAGCGGTGGTGCAGATGCTAGTTAACATGCCCGAGGAGATTCCCCCCGATATTCCGGAATTGGGGCCGCTTACCTATGACAGCACGAGTAACCTCGTTAACGACCTAGTAACGAAGGCGGAGCTAGAGCCTGACCAAAAACGCGAGTTGGAGGCACTGTTAGAAGAGTTCTCCGACCGGTTTTCGGATAAGCCCGGCAGAACTTCCCTCTTAACGCATGACATCGAGCTTACGTCTTCCCAGCCCGTACGTTCAAAAGCGTATCGAGTGTCGCCGCGACAGCGCGAGATTCTGGAAACTGAAATCCAGAAAATGTTGGCTCTGGATGTGATAGAGGCTTGCGAAAGCGACTATACTTCACCCCTGATACTGGTTGAAGTTCCTGGCAAGGATCCGCGACCATGTGTAGACTATAGGAAGTTAAACCTTATCACCAGAGACCAAACCTACCCGATACCGAACATCGAGGAACGTATCGAGAAAGTAAGCAGCGCTTGCTTCATTTCCACTTTTGACTTGGTGCGGGGCTACTGGCAGGTTCCGCTGACGAAGGAAGCTAGCCGGTACGCGGCGTTTATTTCACCCATGGGTACCTTCCGACCGAATGTTTTGAGTTTTAGGCTGAAAAACGCGCCATACTGTTTTTCAAGTCTCATGGACAAAGTGTTACGGGGGTACGACGACTTTGCGTTGCCCTATTTAGACGACGTGGCTATCTATTCCGCCTCGTGGCCAGAGCATCTGGAACACCTGCGCTCCGTGCTTTCACGTTTGCGCGAAGCGGGCTTAACGATCAAGGCACCTAAATATCAAATGGCACGCGCGGAAGTCACTTACCTTGGTCACGTTATAGGTAGGGGTCATCGCCGACCTTCGGAAGTTAAGGTAGCTGCAATCCAAGACTTCCCGCAGCCCCGAACCAAGACAGACATTAGGTCGTTCTTGGGAATCACAGGTTACTATCAGAGGTACATTCCGAGGTACTCTGAGCTGGCTAGCCCTCTAACCGACGCGCTTCGGAAAAACGAACCGCTAACAGTCGCGTGGGACGAAACAAAAGAGCAGGCGTTCGCCGACCTGAAAAATGCTCTAACTAGCCACCCTGTGCTGAACTCGCCAGACTACTCAGAGCCCTTCGTGGTCCAGTGTGATGCTAGTGACCGTAGGATGGGGGTTGTGTTGTGTCAGAAAGCTGACGACAATGAGGAACACCCAGTCTTGTACGCAAGTCGTAAGCTGACGATTCGCGAAGAAGCGTACAGCGCCTCCGAAAAAGAGTGTGCGTGTCTCGTCTGGGCGGTGCAAAAATTGGCCTGTTACCTCGCCGGCTCGAAGTTTATAGTAGAGACCGACCACTGCCCTCTCACGTGGCTGCACACGATGTCCTCAAAGAACGGTCGCCTCCTACGCTGGAGTCTGGCTCTGCAGCAGTATACGTTTGAAGTGCGGTACAAAAAGGGGAAACTGAATGGCAATGCTGATGGCTTAAGTCGGAGTCCTTAAGGCAAGAAATGGCCTGTAGACGCCTGACTTTCTCAAATTTCTTTGTTTTTCCTGAAGCAGGCTTCGCCTTTATGATTACGTTTTTTTTGTGTGTGTATGGGACATTTCCAATCACGCGAAATGTCACCTTTCAAGTTTGTGCACTTGTCTAAAGTACTGCTGGGCTAAAAATATAACAAGTGTAGTTAGTTATTAGCGTATTTTTTCGCATCTAAAAGCCTGGTAGATCTTCAGTGTGGATTTGTCTTCGCACTTGCCGGTGATGCGGTTGTGTCTTGCTGTGCTGTTCTGTTGCTTGCCTGACCAATCCAGAGACGTTATTGGGGAGCCACTTCTCGTCCAGTGATCGGCCCTGTGAAGCTCCAGCACGGTGTCGTACAGCCCAGGCCTGGAGTCGAGCGTCTGTTGAGCACTTCCCTGCGAAAGCATCCCTCCGGACAACGGTTGAAGACCCTTATCCATCGGGACATTGGACCCCCGGCGGAGAAGCTGTTACGAATCCGTCAGCAACACGTGTTTTTCCGCATCAGCGACCACGTGGGAATCGACCATGTGCGCCCACGTGTCGGTGAATCGTACTTCGTGTCTCGCCATGCCGGGTCAATCACCTCGCTTTGCAACGTGCTTCCGGCAGCTGCCAGCGCCACACCCTTCAGGCACCTGCCTTGACCTTCCCGGCTTAGACGTTTCCTATCAGCGCGATCAGTTGATAGCGCGACCCCGGCACCTTTCAAGGACACTCTCCCCCCTCTCCCGGACGCCACGAGGGGCGAAGATGACTCGCGATCTTGGAAAGACTGTGCGTGTGTGTGTCTGTGATTTCGTGGCGTGTTACTCTTGGGGGCGTTTTTTGGGTATAAAAGAAGCAGCACAAACGCTGATATTCATTCCTGTCTGAGCAGCGAATCCATGCGGTCGCTCTGCTCCTGTCCTGTATTGTAACCTCGCCCGTCGGGGCATTGTATGTTTTTTTGGCTTCGGCTCACCTCTCGCTATGAAGTAAACAGTTACGTTATCCTACTGCTCTGGACTTCTCTTCACGACTGCAACACCGGCTGGCCGCTCGCTTCATACACGCTACCCATCGTATGTTGGAGGCCACGGAGTAATGATCGGGTGCCCCCGCCCGGTCGCAACAAGGAGCACTGCCACGCGCTCAACAACCAGAAATGGAACGAGCTCTGCAACGCTGCTGACGGCCAACTCCACAAAGGCAGAACCTGGAACCTGTTCCGGCGCCTACTGGATGAGACGAAGAACCAAGTCTTATCAGAGGGATAGGCTTGCAAAGATCCTACACGCGGAAATCAAGGAAAGAGGCGAGGATGCCGTGAAGAAGAAACTTTTGGAGAAATACATCCCCTCCACGCCGAAAGTCACCCACCGAGATTACTTTGGAAGCCCAAACGACAGTTTGGACAGAGACATCGACGTCGAGGAAGTGCGGACGGCTCTGCAAGAGCTTAACAGCAGATTGGCTCCGGGTCCCGACCGCGTGCCGAACGGAGCACTCAAGAACCTCGATGACCGCTCGATTGTAGCCCTCACGAAATACTTAAACGAGTGCTGGAGGTCGGGAGTCGTACCGAAGGAGTGGAAACATTCTAAGATGATCCTGATACCCAAGCCTGGAAAGCCGCTGAGCACGGACAACCTCCGTCCAATATCGCTCACATCCTGCGTGGGCAAGGTACTGGAGCGCGTCCTACTATCGCGCTGGTAAGAATATCTCGAAAACAACGACCTTTACCCCGACAGTATGATCGGATTCCGGCAGCACTTGTGCACGCAGGACGCCATGATACAACTGAAGCACCTCATTGTCGACAGGGACACCCGAGACTCAAGGGCCGTCATGGGCCTGGATCTACAGGGGGCCTTCGACAATGTCAACCACTCGGCGATCCTGAGCCAAGTCTCTAATTTGAACATGGGCAAGCGGACCCACGAGTACATAGGGAGCTTTCTCACGGGGCGAACGGCAGAAATCATTGCGGGGGATCTCGCAACGGACGCTAAAGAGAACGGCAGCCGAGGCACCCCTCAAGGGTCGGTGATCTCGCCGCTCCTATTCAACCTAGTCATGATCGAGGTCGCCAGTAGACTCGCAGAGGTGGAGCACGTCGGGCACACCATATATGCCGACGACATCACGCTGTGGGTCGAGGGCGGCAGCGACGCTCGAGTAGAAGAGGCGCTTCAGCGGGCGGTACGGACGGCCTCGAGGGCACCGGACTCAGATGCTCACCGAGTAAGTCCGAGGTGCTGCTATACAGGCCCAGGGAAGGTCCCCGCACTGAAAAGAGAAGCGACCGCGAGGAAATCTCCGTCAACACCAAAGACGGTACCGTCATACCCAGAGTCACAGATATCCGTATTCTGGGAATGCTTATTAAGGAGCACGGAGGCAACGGGAAAACAGTGACACGGGTCGTCGGCAAGGCGGCCAACGCCATCAGACTAAGGAGAAGAGTGTCGAACAGACGGAGGGCACTTCGCGAGGAGAACCTCACGAGGCTCGTGCACTCTTTCGTCCTCAGCCACCTCACATACGTGGCCGCCTTCCACAAATAGAAGAGGGACGAAACGAACAATCTCAACGTAGTCATCCGAAGGGCATACAAGACGGCCATCGGAGTTCCCGAATCCACCAGCACGGAGAGGTTGTACACCCTGGGCATCCACAACACCCTCGATGAAATCGCCGAGGCTCAGAGGATTTCCCAGCTGGAGAGGCTTTCCATGACCAAGCCCGGTAGGAGAATCCTGGAGAAGCTTGGAATACAATATCACGAACAACAAGGAGCCAAGGCGCCCGTCCCGGACGAGATCAGGAGCAAAATTCGCGTGGACACTATCCCGCGCAACGTGCACCCCGAATACAATGAAGGCAGACGCAAGGCGAGGGCCAAGGCGCTGGCGGACCTGCACGCCGGCGACGCAAGCGCCCGTTACGTGGATGCTGCCGAATATGCGAGCAGAAGAGGATTCGCCGTGGTTGTCATCGATGCTGGGGTAGCATCAGAGCGGCGGCCAGCACGGCGAGCAGTACATCCGAAGAGGCCGAAGCACTGGCCATCAAAGACCCGGGCTGCCGCACTGTCCTCAGGGATTCGCGGCAGGCAATCAGGAACTTTGCCCGAGGCAGGGCCTCTGCTGCTGCGACGAAGATTTTAAACGAGATACCGAGAAACCGGGAAAGGGCAAGAATAAAGTGGTTTCCGGCACACACACTAAACTTTTTTACACCCTTTTTGGCCGAAAAGGGTGTAAAAACCTTGTCCCATGGCTAACACCTTTAAAAGGTGTTTTCGCCAAAAAAGGGTGTACGGACGAAAAAAGGGTGTAAGAACAAAAAAAAAGGTGTTGAGGATGCTCAACACCCTTAAAGAGTGGTGAGGACGCTCAACACCCTAAATAAAGGGTGTTGAGCATCCTCACACTGTTTTTTAAAGGTGATGGCATGCGCAGTACCATGGTGTTGCGCATGTCATCACCATAGCCTTGGAGGCTTGCGACCTATCACCATGGTGTCCTAATGCAATTCATGGCGACAGGTGTATGTCTGGAGGCTCTGTAAGTACATGAAATGCAACAATTTATGACTAATGGCACAATTTTAAGTTATATATACAGTGATCCCTCGTGGCATCAAACTCGGATATCTTGAAATATCGGTTAACTTGACATGACACACAAAAAAAACGTAGTAGTCTGAACCAAAAAAGAAGAAATAATAGAACTTCCCAATTTCATGCACGTGACGATCACAACATTGGTGCACTAGAGGGTCCACTGAAAACCGTTATCAGTGTGCTCACTACACATTAGCATTCAAGTGATACAACTAGTCAGAACTGGACCCCCACTACAATTCCAATCATGTTTTCTGGTGGTAGCTTCCAAAAACAATATCCCATGTGATGTGCACCCGTAGAGAACTTGTATTGGTATTTGTCGTCACAACTTTTTTAAAAGGCAGACAACCACATTTATAAGTTCTATTGACCATAAATTGCACAATTTCTTTTGTGTCAAAAATCTTGAGACTCAAGCCGAATGAAACCACGTTTTCCGAACAAACTTTTACAATCGACAGTAAATGTTGCAACACAAAAAAAGAAACAAGAATGTTTGCAAAATTCTGTGCATGAATCCTGAGACTAAAACTAATTCACAACCATAAACTATGATTGAGGTGTCTATTAATAAACATTTTGGCAACTTCTCTTAAAACTTTACAGCCAAGCACATACCAAATATTAAGATACAAGCAATTATGAACTTCCTTCCCTCCGAATGCAAGGAGGTGGACACAGCAGTCTGAACTATAAAGAACATTTATCTTTGACCCATCCTATAGCCGGTATTCATTGAAAAGTTTAGCTGTCAATTTCTTCGTTTGGCAACACTGAAATAGCCACGAACATGGCTGATCGCACGGCTCGTGCCACTGCGGCCGCACGCCGAAGAAAAATATAACACCGACGTGCGTCGCCTGCTCCGTTTCAACCGATTCTCAACAGTGGTGTCATCAAAGTTGTTATTAAAAGCACTTGCGTTGGAGTCAAGGCATTCCTTTGCGTTCGGCGGGCTAGAGCTTGGAATGTCCAAACCATATCATGCGCTTAGCACAGACAAGTACCGCCAGAATCCAAGCACACCCTTTAGAGTGCTTGGATTCTTTCGCCGCAGGAGCACCCTTTTCTGCCCAAAATATCATAGGTAGGAGCTTTTCCTGCAAAAGCACCCACCTAAAGGGGTACAAAAAGGGTGCATCATCCTCAGTTCACAAATGGCGCTGCAGGTGGGCAGCCACATATGGCACAGTATGACACACAATTACGGTATGAAACATTCGTGCTTTCCAAGCTCCGTTCTAAGAGACATTCCATTAAAGCTCAATGTCAGCTGATAATATACTTGAACTTTCTGACCCACCGATTTTTGAAACATCCATTTTTAAAGCCTAATAATACAGCCAAATCGCAGTACAGAAGTTGTATCATTAGAGGATGTTCATTATTCGAAACGGTGTTAAAAATTCAATTTTATGTTCATTTTGCTAAACTGCAGCGCACATCCTTCGAGCTTCACTGCACAGCATAAACGTGTTATGCAGTGAAAGCAAGAAGGCGTGCAACAAATCAACTGCACAAAAGTTCTTCGAACCTTAAAACCTTTGGCTTCTCAGCATTTCATCAAACTTCCAATCACGGTAGCTACTCGCAATGTTTAGCGCCTTATTCTTGAGCTGAGCAGAAAAGCTCAATATTAAGGCAGACCAAATACAATATGTATACTTCCCTACGTACTGTGGCTTTATCTACCCATAAAAGTTGGGTCCCCACTGCCACTTATTTCATTTTACATTATTCTTTTTGCTTCATTAAAAATGACCCCACATAGCAATATCAAGAACTGTAAACATCACAGAACAATGCATATGAGTTCCCTGGTTGAAATGTGATGACATTGTTGTTATAGCAGTATTTCATCATGAGTCTAGCTTGTGCATGGTGCCTTGTATTATGTCCCTGCTGGTGGATGTGGGGTCATTTTTCGATGTTGCAAATGAAAAGCCAACAGCCAGTGCCCATTAGTTTCGTCTAGTATTACGAGGTGCGTCATGGGAACCATCAAACCCGTCTATAGCCCTTTTAAGAGTTGACTAGAAGTAAAATCAGCAATATTATCAATAAAACGTTTAGCATCTTTTTTATTAGCAGCTTTACTGTTGCTACTTGCCATATTTAGGTTTTTTCTGCTTTTCTTAATGACATTTTTGTTTCGCTGAGAAGGTGCATAACCAATGAAAGCTTTTCTGTAAACCTTTGGTAGCTATGCAATTGTTAGAAAATATTTTACTAAATAAGGCAGCTTAAACTTAGAATACTTGCATTTAGAAACATTAAAATCAATTTAAATTGATGATACATTTCTGGCTGTTTTTACACAAAGCGGCACATGGGATATTAAGTGAACCGCGAGGAGGGCTCTGGATTAGCTTTGGCAACTTTGGGATATTTATTGTGGACTTAAATCTCCACACATGGGCATTTTCACTTTCTGCCTCCACCAGGAAAATGGCCACCAATTTAGAGAGCTATTCTTACTAGTATTTGATGTACATTTTAAAATAATCTCAAGTATTATAGCCACAAAATTATTCTCTACAACAGCACCCAGCGGGTGCTGTTATAGAGAGATTGTGCACTACACCAGACAATGTACTACACTGTTGAGAGCTTTGACATCTACAAAGCAAGCTAATACTGGTAAAATGTTTCATACCATAATTACTGTGTGTTCAAAGCTCACGTGTGAAGTACAGATACTGGTGCTTCAGTAAGAACCGAGGATGAGCACCCTTCCTGGTTCTGAAAAAAAATAACCATGGAAAAATGCTTTAAGCAGGATTAAGAAACAGGGTTGAAAGAAAGTGAGCAAGCAATTCTTTCAAAATATGCAAAGCAATGCAAACAAATATTTATTTCAACTTCATGTCTACAAAAGACAATCTCATTAGGGCTGGTAATGGGGTCTTGGGTAAAAAAAGAGCAGAGAGCACTTATATAAATGCTACAGGGAACCTTCAAGCCAAAAATTGCTTGAGCACTTAAACTAATCACTGTTGAACAAATTCATGAAAATTGAATGGATGAAAAACCAGCGGTAAACACAGGACACAGTTAAAAGAGAACAACAGGACAAGCTTATTCCGTCGTTCTCTTCCGTACCCTGTGTTTTCCACTGGTTTTTCATCCATTCAAACATGTACCAACTAGCACAGTTCGATGCCTTGGTATCATAAAAAGACGAATTGTCACTCCTTACAGACAGTTGAAAAAAAAAAGTATAAAGCAGGTGACAAAATTAAAATGACAGCAGATTGGTTAACTTTTAATTTTAAGTGATAATATAAAAAATAATGGCATGGATGAAAGTGAGCAGCAACCACAGGACCATGATGCTAGGACAACTTTGAAGCAAAATATCCGCTTTCAACGCTACATAGGCCAAACATGCAATGCGGCAACCCTTTAGGCCCACAAAACCTTCCATAATCTTTAAAAAAGCTACAATTTAGTTGGGGAAAACTGACCACAACAAATTGGAATTGACAACTAGATACAGTTGTCACACCAAAGCAAGCCGGCGAAAGATGAACAGATATCTAGCTGTTCTACCCCCTATTTGTGCCCTAGCCTCTGATCCGCTGCAGCAAACAAAAAAAATTGTTTATATGTAGAACTATGGCTCTTGGTCAAACATAGACAGTTCTAATGAAGGAGCCAAGTAGGTTCCGAAACGTTGGGAACGCTTCGGATAAAGTCCTTGGTTAGAGTATTATATTTGTTTCCATCAAACACAAAAAAATGCATGGTAAAGCGCTAACATTAACTTTGTCTACTGCGGTTCCTTCATGGTAACATCACTACAGGAACCAAAAATACAATACAGTGCATTAAAGGGGCCATTCGGACAACATAGAAGTTCGCTTCGTTCGAAATATTTCCTGTTTTATAGTGCCCCACCGCTTCAGCAAATGATGCTGCATTCACTGAGAAATTAATTTAGGTTAAAAATCTGATTCTCCCACCATATCGTGTGTTTTTGGGATGTCAGCAATGAAGCCATAAGTGCATGTAATCAAACAAACTACTGCGTCACTCGAGTCTGCAGCCTTGCTAGCCATCAGTCCTCCCAGGTGGAGCTACCATACTCATCCACAAACCGTTGTTTGCCATTGCTTTGTTTTTGACCGCGTCTGCACCTGGCTTGTTTTCGTTACTGTAGAAAGTAATGGTTTTGTGAAACATGAGGTATCCTCGACAAACAGGGTCACGTAAGACAACATCGCCTATACCAATCGGCCAGGGCCGTGCAAGCCAACTCCAAAGCGGCGGAGTGCTGTGCAGCTAAAACAAGCATAGTGCACGCCGTACCAACAGCAGTGCGCATCAGTACTTGTATGTGTACGCGTATTTTCGTAACTTTGATTGTTTACTGCCCCATTTTTACTGCTGTAAAATGAATATGCATTACATTTAAGTGCAAATAGCTCATTCGGCATGCTTACAAGGCCTGCCCAATTTGCGTTTGCTTTTGCCGGCCTCAGCCAATCGCACAGCTGGGGACATATGACATCATAGGTACTGCTGTGGGAAATGAGCTAGTGGGTCGCATGGCCATTCCCTTTTTCCTAATTATATAGCTTATTCGAGTGAAGTGCAGCTAAAAATGGTGTCAGTATGATTCTAACGAGGCAATCTGTCGAATGAATCAAACTTGTGTGTTGTCTGCATGGCCCCTCTAAGCAAAGACAAGGCAGCCAATTTTTTTTATTTAGGCTGCCTTCATGCACACAGTACAGGACTCCTGACATATTTACAGTTGCAATAAAAATCAGAAATAGAACGAATATACATCGGACACTCCACAATGTCCAAAAACAAAGGAATAATGTGCGAGTGAGCTACCTAAAACACTGCGACAGAAGATCATATACATCAAGGCAACTAATAAAAACCATGGCTAGTGCATAGCCACTACGCAGCTCATTTGTTAAGAGCTTATGTGCGTCCCCACAGGTTGGCTGTGTAAACCCACTGACACCTAACAGAGTCCAAGGTTCGACGAAAACTCGTCAGGGGAGGGTGATTCATTGATGAAATACAAGCAGGCACTCGCCTGGTCAAAAACAAATAAATAAAGACGCCTTGGGGCCCCTACTGGCCCCTTGTTCACAATGAAGAGGGGGTGAAAGGTCGCGACTATCTATAGGTTCGGTGGCGCAGATTGCGCATGTATATCTCGGGGAGATTACCCCGCTACCGGTTAATCGTGTTTTTAGTTGGTTGAATATGCTCTGATCCTAAAAGTAGTCGTGTTGACAGGCGCTTCTCTGATGCGATTATGCTTGCGGAATCCTAATCGATGGAGTGGTCAGTAGCCAGGTGATGATCCGCCGAGGCAATTCAACTTGCATTGCCTTTTTTGACATCGTTCTGGTGCTATTGAATTCTTTTAAAAATTTCCAGTTTCACCTATGTAGGATTAGGAACGAAAAAGAGACGCCGACCAGTCCAAACAAAACGTACTGACGTTTGGGCTTCCAGCACGGAAGCCTTGTTCACAATAAATGCATCACCAGAAGTGGGTCGTTTAAGTGGGCTTAAATAATCGCTGCAAAGAGCGTGCGTAGATCGGGTTTAGATTTCCGTCGTTACGATTGACTGTGTTAGATGTGGTCTGAATGATTAGTGATTCCAGATGTAGCCGTGATGCTGTCACTTTTTCTGTAGCGACGATTCTTGCATTGTCCCAATCAATCTTGTGGTCATTCACGACGGCGTGTTCGGCTAAAGCATTGTTGCGGACGCTTTTATTCTTTACGTCACGTGCGTACTGCTGCAGACGATTCTTATAATTTCCTGATTCCCCGATATACACGCCACTGCAGTCTGCACAAGGTATCTCGTATACCACACCGGAGAAGCGCTCCTTGGGCAAGCGGTCCTTGACTCTCACGAGCTCATGGCGCATCTTTTTGGCTGGAACGTGGGCCACCTGCACGTCATATTCCCGTAGGATACGTGCCAAACATTCACTTGTTCCTGGAAGGTAGGGCACAGGAGCTCGCTTCATCGGGGCAGGAGGCACGTCCAGTTGTCCCCGTCGGGTCAGTTGGCGTTTCGTTGCGTTTTTAAAGTGCCTAGGGTAACCGCAGCTAGCCAGGTCGTCCCGTACCTTTGCCGTGTCCCCCGCCGCATCCTCGGGATTCGAGCACAATCTTTTCGCACGCTGCAGTAGCGTGCTAACAACAGCCGTCTTGCGGGAAGCGGGGTGCACGGAGTTGAAGTTCAGGTAGCGGCCTGTGTGCGTTTCCTTGCGGTACACGCTGAAACGTAGCCTCTGGCCCTGCCGAGACACGAGGAAGTCCAGGAAGGGAAGTTTGCCATCGGCCCCCTCTTCTGACGTGAACTGAATGGCACGTTCTATACTGTTGAGGTGGGCCAGCAAGCTGTTCGCCGCGTCTTTCTGAACGACGCCGAAACAATCGTCGACATAACGCAAGAACACTTTTGGTTGAGGGGCAAAGGAGGCTAGCGCGCGTGCTTTCAGCGCTTCCATAGTCAGGTTCGCCGCCGTGACCGAAATAGCGGCACCCATTGGAGTCTCCTGCCTTTGCTTGTAAAAAATGGCCTATAAAGACGAAGCACGTATTGTTGAGGCAAAAATCTAGAAGCCTACGTAGTTCTGGCACATCCATCGGTGATCTCTTGGGCAACGTCTGATCAGCCTTGAGAGCAGCGGTGCATAGGCTGACAGCCAGGTCAATCGGAATGCTCGTGAAAAGGGACTTCACGTCGAAGGACACCATCAAGTCGTCTTTCTCGATCACGGTGTTGCGAGTCTTCTCGACAAAATCGAAAGAATTACGAATGTGAGTGGTCCCTTTACCGACGAGCGGCGCCAGAACTTGGTGCAGGAACTTCGACAGGTGGCCCTGCACCAAGTTCTGGCTCCGCTCGTCGGTAAAGGGACCACTCACATTCGTAATTCTTTCGATTTTGTCGAGAAGACTCGCAACACCGTGATCGAGAAAGACGACTTGATGGTGTCCTTCGACGTGAAGTCCCTTTTCACGAGCATTCCGATTGACCTGGCTGTCAACCTATGCACCGCTGCTCTCGAGGCTGATCAGACGTTGCCCAAGATATCACCGATGGATGAGCCAGAACTACGCAGGCTTCTAGATTTTTGCCTCAACAATACGTACTTCGTCTTTATAGGCCATTTTTTACAAGCAAAGGCAGGAGACTCCAATGGGTGCCGCTATTTCGGTCACGGTGGCGAACCTGACTATGGAAGCGCTGGAAGCACGCGCGCTAGCCTCCTTTGCCCCTCAACCAAAAGTGTTCTTGCGTTATGTCGACGATTGTTTCGGCGTCGTTCAGAAAGACGCGGCGAACAGCTTGCTGGCCCACCTCAACAGTATGGAACGTGCCATTCAGTTCATGTCAGAAGAGGGGGCCGATGGCAAACTTCCCTTCCTGGACTTCCTCGTGTCTCGGCAGGGCCGGAGGCTACGTTTCAGCGTGTACCGCAAGGAAACGCACAGAGGCCGCTACCTGAACTTCAACTCCGTGCACCCCGCTTCCCGCAAGACGGCTGTTGTTAGCGCGCTACTGCAGCGTGCGAAAAGATTGTGCTCGAATCCCGAGGATGCGGCGGTGGACACGGCAAAGGTACGGGACGACCTGGCTAGCTGCGGTTACCCTAGGCACTTTAAAAACGCAACGAAACGCCAACTGACCCGACGGGGACAACTGGACGTGCCTCCTGCCCCGATGAAGCGAGCTCCTGTGCCCTACCTTCCAGGAACAAGTGAATGTTTGGCACGTATCCTACGGGAATATGACGTGCAGGTGGCCCACGTTCCAGCCAAAAAGATGCGCCATGAGCTCGTGAGAGTCAAGGACCGCTTGCCCAAGGAGCGCTTCTCCGGTGTGGTATACGAGATACCTTGTGCAGACTGCAGTGGCGTGTATATCGGGGAATCAGGAAATTATAAGAATCGTCTGCAGCAGTACGCACGTGACGTAAAGAATAAAAGCGTCCGCAACAATGCTTTAGCCGAACACGCCGTCGTGAATGACCACAAGATTGATTGGGACAATGCAAGAATCGTCGCTACAGAAAAAGTGACAGCATCACGGCTACATCTGGAATCACTAATCATTCAGACCACATCTAACACAGTCAATCGTAACGACGGAAATCTAAACCCGATCTACTCACGCTCTTTGCAGCGATTATAGAAGCCCACATAAACGACCCACTTCTGGTGATGCATTTATTGTGAACAAGGCTTCCGTGCTGGAAGCCCAAACGTCAGTACGTTTTTTTTGGACTGGTCGGCGTCTCTTTTTCGTTCCTAATGTACCCTCCCGGCCAGACGGGATTCCATCATGCTCTCGATTTCACCTATGTAGGATGCGTCGCAATCCTTGCATGGAATTTTGTAGGCAACACCGGGGAATCTTGATTTTTCTAAAGGGTCCTTCACGCGTACCGGCTTCTGATTAAGCCTGTTCGTTGGCACGTGTGCAATTTTAACGCCATATGTGCCAGACACCCTTGCAAGAGCTTCACTGATGCCTTGCGTGTAGAGGACGGCAGCGCGGTTTTGCCTGTATTTTTCAGGAACCCTTTCGGGGGAGGCAACTGAAGCCCGCAATTGTTGCGTCCTCACAAGCTTTGAAGGGTAGCCATTGCTGCGAAGGTCCTTCCTCACCACGGCTAGCTCTTGCTTGCGCAGACCAGGCTCAGAGCAGATTCGTGATGCGCGTGAGAAGAGTGCAGCGGCGACGGAGCGTTTTTGGCCTATAGGATGCGCAGAGTCGAACCCCAGGTATCTACTCGTGTGGGTCGGCTTTCGATACACACTGGTTGTAAATTCTTTGGCCGACCGTCTCACAAGTACGTCGAAGAAGGTGATCTGTCCATTATTTTCCTGTTCCATGGTGAACTGGATGCTTGGAACACAAGAGTTTAGATGCTCAAATAAATGCATTACGTCTCGGCGGTGGATCACACAAAAACAGTCGTCTACGTAGCAGACAAACATCTTGGGGCCGTCTTGTACGAGTATAGCGCAGAATTTTCTAGAGCCTCTAGGACAATATTCGCACAGACTACTGAAACGGAAGCTCCCATCCCTGTTCGAAACCGCTGGTCCGTTGAAAACAAAATATATGTGTTCTGCAGGCCAAATTCCAGGAGACAATATAAGTCTTGCGTCTCAATTGGCGAACGTGAAGGCAGAGATGCATCGTTCTCGAGTAGATCCTTGCAACTCCGGACCGCGTAATTTTGCCGGGAATTTGGCCTGCAGAACACGTTTTGTTTTCAACGTATAATGTTACAAGCAGCGGTTTGGAACAGCGATGGGAGATTCCATTTCAGCAGTCTGTGCGAATATTGCCTTAGAGGCTCTAGAACATTCTGCGCTATGCTCGTACAAGACGGCCCCAAGATCTTTGTCTGCTACGTAGACGACTGTTTTTGTGTGATCCACCGCCGAGACGTAATGCCTTTAATTGAGCATCTAAACTCTTGTGTTCCAAGCAACCAGTTCACCATGGAACAGGAAAATAATGGACAGATCGCCTTCCTCGACGTACTTGTGAGACGGTCGGCCAAAGGATTTACAACCACTGTGTATCGAAAGCCGACCCACACGGGTAGATACCTGGGGTTCGACTCTGCGCATCCTATAGGCCAAAAACGCTCCGTCGCCGCTGCACTCTTCTCACGCGCATCACGAATCTGCTCTGAGCCTGGTCTGCGCAAGCAAGAGCTAGCCGTGGTAAGGAAGGACCTTCGCAGTAACGGCTACCCTTCAAAGCTTGTGAGGACGCAACAATTACGGGCTTCAGTTGCCTCCTCCGAAAGGGTTCCCGAAGAAGACAGGCAAAAACGCGCTGCCGTCCCCTACACGCAAGGCATCAGTGAAGCTCTTGCAAGGGTGTTTGGCACATATGGCGTTAAAACTGCACACGTGCCAACGAACAGGCTTAAGCAGACGCTGGTACGCGCGAAGGACCCTTTAGAAAATCAAGATTCCCCGGAGTTGCCTACAAAATTCCATGCAAGGATAGCGATGCATCCTACATAGTTCACTGGAAATTTTTAAAAGAAGAATTCAATAGCACCAGAACGATGTCAAAAAGGGCAATGTAAGCTGAAATGCCTTGGCGGATCATCACCTGGCTACTGACGACGTCATCAATTGGGATTCCGCAAGCATAATCGCGTCAGAGAAGCGCCTGTCGACACGACTACTTTTAGAATCAGTGCATATTCAACCAACTAAAAACACGATTAACCGGTCGCGGGGTAATCTCCCCGAGATACACATGCGCACTCTGCGCCACCGAACCTATAAATAATTAAGACCTTTCACCCCCCTTTCATTGTGATCAAGGGACCAGTAGGGGCCCCAAAATGTCTCTATTTGTTTATTTGTTTTTGACCAGGCGAGTGCCTGCTTGTATTTCATCAACACCGAACTAACCTGCCTGAATCACCACTTTATAGACATTGAGCAATTCTTTGAATTGGTTTATTGTAGCAAGCAACCACTTTATGGACATTGAGCAATTCTTTGAATTGGTTTGTTGTTGCAAGCTGTCTTGTTTATTTCCTTATTTTTTTGGCATTTCCTGTCTCATTTGAAATTAGGAGACCAGATAGCTTTTACTACGGGTCATGCACTGGTGACAACAAATATTTGATTTCACTTTAAACAATTTTGAGTTCTGTTTTATTGCTCACCAGCCAATGACCTGAAATATAAGAGGCTCTTAAAACATGTGCTGGCATTTCTTTCCTGCACTGTAGTACAACTAATCATGACTTTTATCATATTTTGTTCACAAATTGTAATATTTAGAAAGTATTCAGCTGAATGAAAACGTTATTTCAGAAGCATGCGCAACCAACAAGGCCTCAATGACTCTCCCCACGTGGTTCACTTGTTTCTGTCACAAATAACCTGATTGCAGCCACATTCCACCCAAGACGAAGGCAACATACCCTCTGGGATGATGAATATTTAAAATGCCTTACGAGTAAGTGCTCAGCACATGAAATTGTGGCATTAAAACAGAAGATCCGTCTGCGGCATCCTTCACTTGGGGCACCGCTTGATCACAAACTTCGAGAAGCTGAAAAATGCTCCATGCGCCGCTCCAGCCAGCAGAAACAATGGAGGACGCAAGTTGGTAGGTGGACCGTTGGCATCCTGCGATTGTGAAGATTTTTATTTAGTAGATGCTCTTCTTTTTGTACCATTGTTCATTTTTCCTTTAACAAGCAGCTGAACTCCTGCAGGTTCTACGAATCATACAAGCATAATAAAATGCAGCAATGCAGAACAATTGGCAGGTTACCTCAATTTTTCTTTTCTAGGAATGAAAACAATGTAGGTAATCTATACACCACTACAATCAAACCTTTCAATTTTTACCTACTTCACTCCTAACAAGCCCGCATACACGTTAGACATGTGAGAAAGCTGCTACATTTATGCCCACAAACTTAATCAGGCATCAGAAATCGGCAGGGAACGACGTGTTACCTTTAAATGGCACTTTTTTTCTTCAAAACACGTAAATGGGCGAGAAAGGCCCATAACTATAATTTCGTACCCTTATCTGGAATGGTTTTCAGGCAATGCTTACATCTCACTTCAGTACCTTCAGGTGGTGGAGATCTTTGAAAACTCATTGCGGGCAAGTGGGTTGTGCTCAAGCTCTCGTATCTTGCCAGCACATGCTGGATTCCAGCATTCCCAATTCAACGTGACGACTCGAATGTGGTGGATGCAAGAAAGAATAAGCACACGCCAAGGGCGTAGCCGGGGGGGGGGGGGTCCAGGTGCTCCCCCCCCCCCCCCCCCCCCCCCTTCTTCATAATGTTTTATGCCAAGGCTGGGGTGCGGTTTAGGCAGCCTGAAAAACCGCCTGAAGTTACCTGCAGTTTTAAGGACATTCTTGCTCACATAAAGCTGAAAACAAGGGCTATGTCAACGTCTGATCCCTGCGCCCGCTCCAGATGCTGTACCTGTCAATATATACAGCCCGGCTGCATTTCGCGCCGGATACACCGACAAGCGCCGGGAACCTGCTGCGAGCCGATCAAAACAGCCCCACTGTTTCAATGGCGGAACAGCACGGCCGGGGAATGGCAGAACAGCAAGAAAAGCCTCATATAGGCTTACATGTGGTCGGGAGCGTGTCATTCCTTGTCTTTACACTGGTACAAAGTATAATCACATGACAGAGCATGTCGCTGTATTTTGTACAGTCAACTATCAGTCCTTGATATGTTTATTTTTCTACCGACATCGCATTTCATTGACTATTGCCGATCCATAATTTCTGCTGCATAAAAAGCATTGCTCTGCCCATGTTGTATTTCCTCCACATCAACAAAACTACACAATTCTCCTTATTGCGGAGCTTTGTTTTTTTGGCACTATTCCACTGTTTCCTTGACCTCCCTCTTGGTTAGAATCAGCATTCTGTATTTGCTTAACCGGAATTTTACTGAAGCCATGTCTGTTTCGATTTAACAGATAGAAATATAATGAAATTTAAGAAACGTGCAACAAGCTCAACATTCAACAGCAGTGCAATAAGGTGTTCTGCTTAGCGCAAGTTTACTACTCACGTTACTAGCACAAAAAATAACAAAAGGCGATTACTTAAGGACGAAGACGCACGTTTGCTAGCTTCACCGCCATAATATACGAATGCGCCGCATGTACAGTCCACTGCGATTCGATGGTTGTCGCGGGAAAGCTACTCTTTCAAACGAAGCAGAAAGAACACCAGCTTTAGCAAATATTCCATGCAAGTTTCGTTATCGTCGGCGTAATAAAGGGCAACCAAGTCCAAGTCTGTGCTTGATAACAACGAATGTACAGCTTGAAACCCAAAGGGTGGCAAGTCAGTCGTGCGGGCCATTGTTGTATCATGGAACAGCCAACAAGGGAGCGAAGAGTGCGAAATCTCGATTTTCATGGTTCCGAAACGAAACCGTGGGCTGGTGGCACGCTTGGCCGCTCAATGCTGGCGCGATAACCTTCAAATCGCGCTCGACTGTACTTCATAGCTGACAAGAAAACTTAATAGTCCCTTTTCTAAAGGAAAATCTAAAACACGAGAATCTTGATAGCAAACATTCAGTGTTGGCCTCCACTTCCTCCCGACGAACTTCGGGGACCGCGCGCCACTCACGAGCGCACTCATGATCACGCTCACGAGCGCGGGTCCGCCTAACCACCTGCGCTGCGGACGAATGATTTGCCCGTGGTCTGCCCATAGACCAGCGAACGGGAATTTAGGTGATCCTAATTATCATCACCATCTAAGCTCCTTAAAGGAGCCATAAAGAGAAAACACAAGTTTGGTTCATTCAAAAGATTGTCTCGTTAGAATCATACTGACACCACTTTTAACGCAAACTTCGCTCAAATAAGCTACATAATTAGGAAAAACGGGAATGGTCATGCGACCCACCAGCTCATTTCCCGCAACAGAACCTATAATGTCACATGAGCTAAGCTCTGCGATTGGCGGGGCTGGCAGAAGCAGACGCCAATTAGGTAGAGCTTACAAACTAGACGAATGAGCGATTTGCGCTTAAATTTAGGGCACATTCTTTACAAAGCAATAAGAATGATGGGACAAACAGTGGAAGTTACGAAACCACATGTAAACATAGAAGTACTGATGCGTTCTGCTGTTCGTACTGCTTGGTTTAGCTGCACAGCACTGCGGGGCTTGGGGTTGTCTCAGACGACACTGGCCGATTGACGCAAGCAACGGTGTCTTACGTGACCCCATTTGTCGAGCGAGCACTGTTTCAGGGAACGAATATTTTCTCCCAGAACAAAAACAAGCCAGATTTAAATGCGGGCAAAAACAAACGAAACGCTTGCCACGGTATGGTGGCGCCATCTAGGTTACAGAACGTAAAAAAAAACGCGGGAACAAACCAACACCGCTGTACAGGGTGGAGACAACCTTTGAACGGTCCCGTGCCGCCGCAATTGGGCCAACAGGCTCAACGCGTTATTCTTTTCGTTTCCCACGAGACCTAGCAACGCGAAACAGACAATATGATTCAAACTTCTTCAGTAAACCGCGTTGCGGCGATATTTTTAGCGCGGTTTTGACACAATGACTTGCTTCGGCGGCGAGCGAGCAACCGAAAATGGCGGCACCAGCGTATACGTGTCTCTGCCCTGTACGGCGGATGCGTGAATGAAGGTACTCTAGGCTGCAGAGCGGTCGGTTCCTGTGATGTCATTTGGGACCACGAAAACGCACGATTGAGCGGGAAAATCAAAATTTTAACCTAAATTGTTTAATTTCTCAGTGAATTAAGCACCGTTTGTATCCAGACAAGCGCTGGGGGCACTATAAAACACGAAATCTTTCGAATAAAACCAACTTGCATTTTCTCTTCATGGCTCCTTTAAGGTGGGCTTTACAGTTACCGTTGAGCATACACAAATCGCATGTTAAAGTTAGTTATTTCAAGCATCGTTTGCAAAACAACGCGCAAGATGCCTTGCCAACATATTTCCCCGTCCCATCTTTTGGTCGACCACGGCTCCCCCCCCCCCCCCCGAAAAAAAATTCCTTGCGCCTGGCAAACGCCCAATCAGGAGTACGTTCAGCATGCACTTCGGTTGTTTAAAAAAAAGGGTGTAATGTATTGCTCAGAAGACTCAATGCTTGCACGCATCTTGGAGCAGCAACGGCCTTGGCAGATGTGTTTGAGTGGTTTTCCTCTCTCATAACATCCACAGTGCTTTCAGGAAAAGCCCCAGGCCTAACAATTAGCATGTTCTAGTTAAGAATAATGCTGCGGATACTTTACATTTTTCAAATCTCTTTCTTTGTGGAAGGATGTTTCTTTATTGGCGGTACAGCACTAGCGTGCGTAAATCGCAGCCTTCAGAACCCCAATCAGGCCTGTTTAAATGGTACAGGCAGTTACATAACTATTTGAAAAAGTGGACTGCAAGGACTGTCAATTCACATGATAAACATCCAAAAAATCGCTGAAAACAGAACTGGTAAGGCTTTATCGAAGACTAAACTACAAAGGTAATAACATTTTTGTGTCACCACCTAAGAAATATGGCTTCACCGTAAACATGACTAACACCAGGAAGTTCTTATACATGGTGATTAACTGCTACGCCCACATTATGATTTTGGGTGAAACTTTGAGTTTTCCGAAATTAACAATAAAGGTTGCCATTGACCGCCTACATGTTAGGTTATGCATGAAACACCAATAATTGTTACGGGGGAGAGAACTTGTACATACAAGTGATCGAACAATATTCAAGTATGATAGCCCACTGTGCTACCAAAACTGTGTTTGAAAACTTACGTTCTGGAGGCCAAACACTGTTGACAATGCTTGTGGCTCTTTTCCGGTTGAATGGAGGGACGTGATGCGCTCAGACCGTCCAGAGGTCTAAAACGGGATGACACATGATTACCACACATGCAAGAATGGAAATGATTAGGTGCACGAATGTTACGTCTCGGGCACACAACATTCAGCCAAAATCACTGCTCGCGAGGAGTAGCCTCCCGTGTTCTGATAAACTACGCGTAAGACGTGGTTCGCAGTGGTGAACTCTGAAGCTGTTCAATATAGTGCTGCGGAATGGGAAACGTTACTGAGTTACTGAGCGCCACGGCGTTACTGAGCGCCAGTGCGTTGAGCGCTCAATGCAAGCACCACAATCTTTCGCACATCGCCTATCTGGAGACGAGCCCTCTAGGTTCAACCTCGCCAGTTCAGTTAAACAATTCACACACGCGGGCTCCTGTTAACGAATCCTTAAAGCGGCGATGACAGCTACAAACGACATCCAGTGACAAGAAAGGCGGCAAATGTGACGAGACAGCTTACCGAGAGGAGCCGACGCAGAAGAGCGAGCAACGTTCAGAGGCAAGCGCCAACGAAATTAGCCGTCTTCAGGTGGCAAAGTTGTTCTCAAATACTTCATCGCGAAGTCGAACACGACAGACATAACCGAAGACGACGAGGTGCCCAATTAATCATAATAACTGTGCTTGTTTAACCGCACACCACAGTAAACACGTAAACAATCGATGAAAGACGGGTCACGGGGTATCTGTTCCGGAATCCGGCCACGCCGCCGCGCGCCGTACTCAGGGAATCGGCCGTTGGCAGGGAGTTGCGTAAACAAATTAAAACAACAATAAATAATTGCCTCTTTTACTGAATATAACATAATCTTTAGGTTTATTATTTATTGTGTGTATTATAATAAAGAAGCTTAGATATATAAAGTTTACAAACACAAAACGCGAACTGAAGCTTTTGGCGCTCGATTTGAACGTTAAAAAAAGCAGCAGATAGTAAGATAACACTGCGAAATGAAATTTGGCAGTGTTCTAGTGTAAGTAATCGTATTATTATTTGGCGTCTGTTTATTTAGCGCCCGATTTCATGCCCCTACCTCCCCAACTTTTGTTTTCTTTTGATATCTGCCTTGTTCTCCAACGTTGTTTCTGCAGGAGAAACTATGTGGTCTGTTTATTGCATTTGTACACAATATTTACGGTCGCTAACAATAAGAATGGAATAAAATTGTGATTGCTAGTACGTTATAACTCCACTGAGTGACGAGAATGACTGTTGTCAGAGAGGGCTATGATTGTGCTGGTGGGGCAGGAGAGGAACAGGGAACGACGGAATGATGATACAGATGTCACAGTTCAAGGCTGTGCTGTGCTCCGTGCAAGGCTGTAGAAAACAAAAAGTGGGAGGGGGAGTGTTATTCTGTCGAAGTCGTAACAAGCAAGGGCTGATATTTTTTCCTGTTTCAACGTCGGTGCTGCCGATGCTTTTTATTGAATTTGGCAGCTTTTTTTTTTCTTTTGAACATTTTTGACGAGGTTGGGAGGATGGTGCAATGGGATGTCTTTTTGAAATTATACTGCATGCATGGCCTCAATCAATGAAGAGCTGAACACCTTTCCCACACCCTTTCAACACCCTCCCTCAAAACAGGGTGTTGAGGTTGGTCAACACCCTTTTTTTCACGATAAAAGGGTGGAAAGCAATGAAAAAGGGTGTTGAGATTCAAGAAAAAGGGTGTGAGGGCCTCCCAACACCCTTTTTTACATTATTTTACACCTTTTTTGGCCAAAAGGGCGTAAAAAAGTTTAGTGTGCACGCAGGGGAAGTGTCGGACACCAACGCCAACCATAATGAAACCGCATACGCCCGCGCGCGCCAACTAACGGACCGCGCCTGGTCAAGCGGTGATCACTTGTGGTTCAGTACAAGAGCAGTACAGTACAAGAGACAAGAGAGCAGGGGGGACCTACTAGTTCAGTTTGCAGAACGGAATAACCTCCGCATAATGAATACCTTCTTCTGTAAACGGGAGAGTCGGAAGTGGACCTGGAGGAGCCCGAATGGGGAGCACAAAAATGAAATAGACTTCATATTATGCGATAACCCTGGCGTCGTGCAGGATGTGGAAGTGCTCGGAAGGGTAAGGTGTAGTGACCACCGTATGGTAAGATCTCGAATTAGGCTAGATTTGAGGAGGGACCGCAATAAGCTAGTACGAAAGAAGCCGATAAACGAACTAACAGTAAGACGTAAAGTAGAAGAATTCAGGATCGCGCTGCAGAACCGATATTCCGCCCTTAACGAGGAAGCCGAGCCTACGACCCAGGAAGCCAGCGACAACCTTTCACGCATCATCACGGAGTGTGCAATAGAAGTCGGGGGCACTATGGCTAGACAGGATACTGGTAAACTTTCACAGGAGACGAAAGATCTAATCAGGAAACGGCAAACCATGAGAATCTCTACCGCAGCTGACAAAATAGAACTAGCCGAGCTCTCGAAGTTAATCAATAAGCGTAAGACAGCTGACATACGGAAGTATAATATGGAGAGGATCGAATACGCTGTAAAGTACGGAGGTAGCCTGAAAGCAGTGAAGAGACGTCTTGGCGTGGGGAAAAATCAGATGTATGCACTTAAGGATAAGCAAGGCAATGTCATCACAAATACACCCTAACCTTTTTTTCCTCCCATACACTCCCTAGAGGTTCTTTTTCGCCTGTCCTCTAGTGGTCCTCTTTGTAGGAGTTTTTTTACTATATGGAACAGGGAGGTTTTGTTTACCTCCTCAAAACAGGGCGTTTTGAGGTTATAGAAAGGAGGTATTTAGGGAGTGTTAAGAAATGTTCGGGAGAACTTAAGGAGGTCAAAATGGAGTGTTCTTTACTTCCTGAAGAGCGTTTTTAAGTGATGTTTATGGAATTTTTAGGCGGTTGAATAGGAGCCTATTATGGCTCCCTTTGGAAGTACTTATGTTAGTTTAGGGGCGTTTTTAGGAGGTTCAAGGGAAGCATTTACTTCTTTTGAATGGAGTTTGACGAAAGCTTGGGGAGTTTTTTTAGGCCTTCCGAAAGGAGGTTTTCAAGGCCACAAGGGAAAATTGCTAGTTCCCTGCGGGAGTACTGATTTCACGCGGTTTTTCTCGATTTCAGGTTTATTTCAAACGAACTTTCGCAGACACGTTTACATGGTACATGGTGTACACAAGGAGGTTCCGAAATAAATACTTATGGCGACCTCATATTAGAAATCACAAATGGTACATTGCTAAATAACACGCCAGTTAGGAATTGAAGACAGCAATACGATGCTAGTTGAACAAACCGTAGAAACAATATTACTACAAGAACTGGAAATACACGAAAAACAAAGATAGGCACAAACACAACCGCATGGTAAGTGAAATCATTAAAGAATACTGGCGGATCTAGAACGCGTCAGTACTTATCAGAACTTATCAGTACGCATCAGCGCTCAGTACACAGTGAAAAAAATGGCTGCAGTGGTTTACAACAACAAAAAAATTCAGTAGGTGGTGAAATGAGCGAGAGCTGTCTGCTAGTTGAACAAATTGTAGAAACAATAATAATACAAGAACTGGAAATACTTGAAAAACAGATAGGCACAAACACAACCGCATGGTAAGTGAAATCATTATATCATACTAGAGGATCGAGAACGCATCAGTATTTATCAGAACTTATCAGTACGCATCAGTACTAAGTACACAAAGTGAAGAAAAAATGCTTGCAGTGGTTTACAACAACAAAACAATTTTTCAATTTGTGGTGAAATGAGCGAGAGCTGTGCAACGATTTGATATTGAAAGGTAACAAGCATTTTGTAGGTGGTAAAGGCACAAGAGATAAATGATGTAGGAGACAGACTGCAGTGAGATGGCTATGGATAAATGAGTAATATAAAGAACGAAAAATATGCTGCGGAAAATACCAGTGCGTTTTGATAAAGACACAAATGCGCCAAGAAAAGTGACTGAGTCTGACGGGTTGATTGCAATGATATAGAACAGAATGGGTGGTATCGCGATAGCTTCTTTAGAGTGAGAACAAAAAGCCATGAAATTCGTGTTTTTCGGATAATTTTTAGTTGATTCATTTCGCACCAGTTGCCAATATTATTTAGATAATTGTTTCAAGTTAAATTAGTTTGTTAATATTATTGCTTCACTGAAAGATAGCTGTATTATCAGCATACAGAACGGTCCATCAAATATCCCCTTTTCTGTAAAAAAAGAAAAAAGAAAAAGTCAGAAATATAATACGGAATTCTTTTTGATTACTATCCAATGATTACAGGATTGAAAACAAATATTAGTGAGCGATATTGATGCGATAAAAGTTAATTAGTTCTAAATCCCTCACACCTGGTTTGGTGCAGGCAAGGTCCAAAAAGGCATGTTCCACAAACGTTAGAGCTCTGTGTGCCTTCTTGGGATATTGAATGTTGAAAACCCAGAACCATGCAAACAGACTACACAGTCTTCCCAGTAAAGATGATGCAGTCAAGACACGCTGGCCATCGATGTGGAGGCTAACTTCCCCGTTCACGGAATGCAGGCAGGGAGTCAGAGGAACATCTGCCTGAAAAAGCAAAAAAGAAAAAAAATGCCCCACACGTAAAATTCAAAACAGACACTATGGTTAAATGAACTTAATAATTCGGTACAGTAATAAAATTGTAAGGCCAGGTTCCCTGCGAATTCCAGTACCTAAATTAGGAATGCAAAGGCTTCATAAAACCAAGTGCCAGTACATTAACCGTCGTGGCTTTTGCAGCAAAAAAAAGATATTACTTCCGCACAATATACTCGAGCACAACTTTAAATGACAGTGAAGATAAAATGCAAGTCTCTGTAGGTTGATAGATTTGTTTTTGTTTTTGACTGAAAAACACTTTGGTATTGCATGATTTTGTTAACTGCTGTTTCTTGCTTTAAGATGCCAGCTTGCATCTATTCAAGTAAGTGGGCACACAGTTAAAGATGCAAACCCTTACACTGCCTCCCCTACCATGGTGGCTCACTTTCATAGAAAAAGTGCAGCTTTTGCGAGTTGGACGGCTGTTGCAAGCCGTGGCAATACTAACTTCTGCTGGAGGGGCAAACTTGGTTTCCGAATGCAGCCTCGCCTTGTACAGCACAGCCTATCCTGCCTTAAGATCTATGAAGTCATTCAACTCGATCATGTATCAGGATCTGCAGAAGAAAATCGTGTCAGCAAATAATGAATTCATGCCGGACAGGCACCCACTGTTTCAGTTATACTTGCAGATACCTCCACCTATTTCCCTCCTGGTGTTACACCCAAAGCTAATTTGTTACGGCTTGTCTCATCAAGTATGGTCATCTGTCATAACACAGCTAGTCATACAGGAAAGTCCTTCACTGGGTCAGAAAACACTTTCTTTTTTTACAGTAGTAATAAACTAGGCGACTCAGTCATCCGTATTCTCACACCTTAATATTCTGTGTCACCGAGCTGACAAGCATTATTGGTGCATAAGGTCATTTGTAGCCGCAACCGTTACTACAGCCTTGTTAGCTAACGTAAACCTCGTTCATGGCACCAAATTACTTGTGATTGCATGGCAACAAAAAAAAAACAGCTGAAATGGAAACGCTATTCTCGCAAACTTAACAACGCTGCATGTCACCCACACCTGCCTTAGTTAATTTACCGTGATTGTAGAAGTTTCCATCACGCAAAACCACAGCTAGTGCACTTTTTGGAGCTGCAAGCTCCGTGTAAAAATCAAGTGTCAGATGAATCGAGTAATTTTTGTGTATGGTCTTACTATTGAGTATGATAAAGTTATTACCAACAAAAGAAGAGTGTGTACATTGTTCTTCTAAAAAAATGATATCCTTTTTTATGCCCGGCAGACTTGTGTCATGCTACGGCAAACTCGGTTCTCTTCCATAAGGGCATGGATTTGTGTTTTTAATTACGTGGCCTTAGCTGGCGACTGACGGGCCCCGATTGTATACAGACCCCTCATTATCATCCGAAAGGGAATAAAAACATTTCGGTTTCGAACCACGTCGCCGTCGTGGTCCACACTATATGCATTTAATCGTTCGATAGGCTCATAGCATCGTTTACGCATGTCACCGTTTCCTTAATAGGGTACGCTGTTAGATGTGAAGAGTCGACCCAAGCGAGCAAACAACCCCACCGAATCTACAGGGCACAGTTTTAGAAGGGGGTGGCCGTCTGATCTGCGGCTTTCGCCGACCAGAGCGCTAAGAATGAGTCAGAGCCTTGAACGAAAACAACACAAAGACTTATATTTGGACAGGCAAGCCATCTGGAGCGTTAACAAATAGATATTACAAAGTAGAGCAGTTAACTAAAAAGAACACGAACAGTTCGATGCATATGAGAGACACAGTCCCACAATATTCACCGACCGGGCCCGACGATGCACCGCTGTCGGACGCGATTCGGCTACCTGAGTAACCGTCACGTTGCTTTGAAACGACGCCGCGCGCGACAAACGATTTCATCTCGAATGCCCTGTTAGAAACCGGCCTACAAAAGAATGCGAATGCATACCACAAAAGCCACAAACAAGTACAATAAAACGAGTGTGCGCTTTTTTCTTTGCCCGTGCGTGTACGTGCTGTGTGCGGCACGGGTACTTCGCAGTTAACCCTATCCAAACGTTTGACAAACGCATCGACTGATGACAGACCACTTACCAGCGAGCTGTCCACAGCTGTCGCCGTATCCAAATGTTGTTAGCGGCCGTTCGTCGTGTGACAGGGGCACATAAAAATCTTTCCACCAAATGGCACTACTAGTCCTTCTCAAATAAGAAAAAATGATGGCCCAAGGCGAGGCGCTTCAAGCTCCGGCTGCACCAAGTCACCGGCCGCGCTGCATTGATAGCACGGAGGTTGTTTACATCCGGGCAGCAAGTCGTGCCGCCAGGGCAAGTTGAGTCGCTGCAGTCGGGTGCGTTGGCGCGCTGACACGAGAATTTAAATTGTCTATATATGCGCAATCAAACAAAGCAGATGAACATTGCAATTGTTTGCAACGGCGAGAACTGTCTCTTTGTTAGCAGCAGAGTTTGACAACACCTACCGCCAAAATAAACAGATTGAAACAACAGGGCCGCGCTGTCTGCTTGTGATCGCGCTGGCTGAAGCATCTATACGGGTATACGTACGGTATCGGTTTTGTAGCTGCATGCAACCGTCGCGTCCTGCATTCTCGTTCTAAGTAGCATTTGTCCACGGTTGAAGTGCTGACACACGGAAACAACACAAGACTAACATGGCGACCGCCCGCTTGAGATGATTACACCAGATGGGGAGTTTATTGTGGACGTGGTTGTATACAAGGAACCGAACGCCATCTCACAAATGGTGTTAAGTCGTTCTAAATCCTCCCTTTTGCTACCCGGATGGGCAACGGTACTACCATGGAGGTTCGTCCACTTTTTTAGACCATGCCTAGGGAGTACATTTTTTGCTATAAGTACTTTTCAGGGCACATTACTTGATTAACACTCCATTTCCGGCTAGTTTGCGTTTACAGTGTAGGGTTAAAATAGTCACAGTGGCTGAGGAGTAGTTTAGGGATCTGTACAGTAGCCGGGACATACAGGATAATGCCGAACGAGACAGCAGTTCAGAGGAGATAGACATCCCACCAGTAACGACCGAAGAAGTAAGGAAGGCTTTGAAAGAAATGAAAGGGGGCAAAGCACCTGGTGAGGATCAGATAACAGCAGACCTCTTGAAGGATGGCGGAGAAATTGTACTTGAAAAACTGGCAAACCTGTATACGCAATGCCTAATGACCGCAATGGTACCGGAATCTTGGAAGAACGCGAACATCATCCTAATTCATAAGAAAGGCGACATGAAGGACTTGAAAAATTACAGGCCGATCAGCTTACTGTCAGTCGTCTACAAGGTATTTACCAAGGTAATCGCTAACCGAATCTCTGCAACCTTAGATTTCAGTCAACCTAAAGAACAAGCAGGGTTCCGTAAAGGTTATTCAACAATGGACCATATTCACACGATCAATCAGGTGATAGAGAAGTGCGCTGAGTATACTGAACCCCTATATATAGCCTTCATAGATTATGAGAAAGCATTTGACTCGGTCGAAACCCTAGCAGTCATTCAGGCATTACGGAACCAGGGGGTAGATGAGCATTATGTAAGAATACTAGAGGATATCTACAGTGGGTCTACAGCTACCATCATCATCCATAGGGAGAGCAGTAAAATACCTATAAGGAAGGGTGTCAGACAAGGAGACACAATCTCTCCAATGTTATTCACAGCATGCTTACAAGAAGTATTCAGAACGTTGGATCGGGAACAG
Source organism: Haemaphysalis longicornis (assembly GCF_048455015.1). Taxonomy (NCBI): domain Eukaryota; kingdom Metazoa; phylum Arthropoda; class Arachnida; order Ixodida; family Ixodidae; genus Haemaphysalis; species Haemaphysalis longicornis. The sequence continues at coordinate 208,305,268 of NW_027526407.1, read as the reverse complement.
GTGGGAGTAAGGGTTAATGAAGAATACCTCAGTAACCTGATTTGCTGATGATATTGCCTTGCTAAGTAACTCGGGGGACGAATTGCAAAGCATGCCTTCCGCACTGGGCGAACAGAGTAGAACCGTGGGCCTGAAAATTAATATGCAGAAAACTAAAGTAATGATCAATAACATCGGGACAGCACAGCAGTTTGAGATAGGTGGCGAGGCAGTGGAAGTGGTGAGCGAATATATCTACTTAGGCCAAGTTGTGACCCCGGATCCCAACCATGAGGCAGAGATAATTAGAAGGATCAGAATGGGGTGGGGTGCATACGGCAGACATTCTCAGATAATGAATAGCAGCCTACCATTGTCGCTGAAGAAGAAAGTGTATGACAGCTGCATCTTACCGGTACTCACCTACGGGGCAGAAACTTGGAGGCTCACTAAAAGGGTTCAACTTAAATTGAGAACGACTCAGCGGGCAATGGAGCGGAAAATGATAGGTGTAACATTAAGGGACAAGAAGAGAGCGGAGTGGGTCAGAGAGCAAACTGGTTTTAAAGACATATTAGTAGAAATTAAGAAGAAGAAATGGACGTGGGCAGGGCATGTAAGGCGAAGGCAAGATAACCGCTGGTCATTAAGAGTAACAGAGTGGATCCCTAGAGAAGGCAAGCGTTGCAGGGGGCGGCAGAAAGTTAGATGGGCAGATGAGATCAAGAAGTTTGCGGGGATAAATTGGTCACAGTTGGCACATGACCGAGGTAATTGGAGAATAATGGGAGAGGCCTTTGCCCTGCAGTGGGCGTAGATAGGCTGGTGATGATGATGATGATGATGATGATGACAAGAGACCGAATGACGAGCTTCAACGAGATAAGCAAGGCCTATCGGCTCGCCAGACGCACGCTCCCGCCGCCCTGTAAAGGGCTGAGCAGTGAGCGGGCAGTCATATATAGGCAGCTCCAAACACGAACGGTCATGAGCCCGGCTTTCATGCACAAGATTTTCCTGGCGGCACACCCCGACGGTACGTGCAGGGTGTGTCGCAACGCCCTCGCGACTCTTGAGCACATCGTCTGGGACTGTCTGAACTTCCCAGAAGATTCTACATCAGGAAGGCTTCCGCCCGCCTTTGAAGAGGCTAAGCGATCTGGCAACCAAGACCTCCAACTCGAGGCCGTCCAGCGGGTCATCGTGGCGCTGGCCAGGCAGGAGACTTCGCAGCCCGGTAACGGGCGGGGGCCCTCTAACCCTGGTGGCGACAGCGAGGACGACACTGGCCAAGTCTGAAGTCCTAAGTTGGACTTCAACCGCAGGCACAATAAATGTTTTTCCAATCCAATCCTTCTATCTCAAAAACGAAGGCCGTTTTTCGATTGAAACTTTGGGTGAGGGTTAGAATGGGCAAATTGAAGGCGAAATCAACAGCTTAGAACATGAAATCGCACCGAGGAATTAGCGACGAAGCTGTTTTCGCTGCGAAGTGGGATGGCAGGGCGACGCCATGTTAGTCAAATCGAATCGGAAACAGCAAAGGATGATGGGATATAGTGCTGGGCTCAGTGGGCTCAAGTCATGGCGGGACTCGGCTTCACAAATGTGACGTCAGGGTCTCTCCTAACCTTTTCTTTCCTCCATCGTCGTCATGGACCGCCATTATACACCGCGCTCGCCTTAGTTTCATCATTAGCTTGGATTGAAACGTTTTAGTGACCGTAAATTTAAACAAAGTGCCACAAAAACGCGAAGAATGGTGTGCAATTATGCATGTGGAAAATAAAAACACGCTGTTTTAAACTAAGGAAAAAGGAAGTTAAGCATATTTCTGCCGGGACCGTTGTGCCTGCTATTCCGCAGGCCAAGGTTGTAGTTACGAACAATTTTGGAGGGGGAACTCATTAGAGACTCTGATTTTATTAATGTTACCATTATTTGAAATAATAGGTTGTTTGAAGAGTTTGGAAAGTTTTTTTGAGCCTGCCTATGAAAACTTTGCCTTCGTGGTGAACCGGTGCACCGACCGTCAGCTAGTTTAACAAGAAAAAAGAAAACGTGGCGTTAAACAGTCGTGCACGGTGACAAGATCGGAAACCCGCAAGCGCCCGTATCTGTCGTATCCCCGTAATCGTATCTTGTCTTCGTCGAATTACGTTTTGTTTGTTTTTTTTGTCGGCTACAAATTTTGCGGCGGCATATTACCCGCTCAGTCATGCGTCCTTCGACTGGAGCATGAGCAAAGTCAGGTGCGATCACGCATTGCCTGCTGTTTCACTGAACACGGCTGGATTTCGGCTTCCTTGTAGCTCGTAAATGTGTTAATGCATAGTGAAGAAAGGAAATTCCCAAAATCGCTTAACATTCCAATTGTCATGCCAAGCCCAAGCCAAAAAGGAGGTCTTCCCGTGAACCCCCACGACGACATGGCTTAACAGGCGCAGTTTCCTTTCTAGTATACTTAGAAACGCTATGGGTGCAGCCGTCAATAAGCCCACGTGACACGGCAGGTAGCCCTCTCTCATGGCGGATGACGGAGAGACCCCGCGGGAGAAAGGCAAGCCAGTCAATATGCCTCCTGCGCTGCCCAGGGGGCACTGCGAAGCGGCTTCCGGGCAGTACTTCCGGGAAGTACAAAGCTGCGCGGGTCCCATAGGATCCCGTGTTGACCGAGCAAAATGAGTTCGATGCCCCTGATTGTTTTGCGACATGGTCACCAGCCCATCCCCGACGCGTCCGATCTATTTCGGCGATCAACATGACATTAGGGGGAAAAGCTTTGCAGCGCTAAACACGTTTACAGCGCCGACGAAAGTGCTGGGACCGTGACGGCGTCTACCACTCGCAGGTTCATCGATGGTCGTATGAAGTGAAATTGGAAGTGAAACTTCTAGTTATACGAATACTCTAGGTGACAAAAACTTCTCAAAAACAGCCGATCAAAAAAGAAGAGTGACGCAATCGGCGATGATCGCACTTTAAAAAAATTATTAGTGACTTAGCTCTGCTATGCCAGGATATACGTAGCGTGAGCTGAGGTTCAGGAATCCAGTCCAATCCAGTCCAGTTCAGTCTAATCCAGTTCAGTCCAGTCCAGTCCAATTCAGTCTAGCCCAGTGCAGTCCAGTCCAGTCCAGTCCAGTTCTGTACAGTCACTGCTCCTCGCGCATGCTTAGTACGGCTGTTCACGAGCCGCGCGAAGCGGCTATCAAGCGGCTCCGGTGCAGCGCCAGACTTTGCTACTGCGCAATTGAGGCGCACACCTGGGAGCGCGCCGGCTCCAGTGCGTCTGCTGCGGCTATTTTATTTATTTATTTATACAGGTACCTACATCGCCCTCACGGGCATTATTGTAGGGGCAACACAAGGGGCAATGACGCAACACAATCCTACACAATCCACTTTAATCCAATCCAATCCAAATCCAATCCGATCCAAGCCAAGCCAAGTCAATTCAGCCCAATCCAATCCAATGCCCCTCGCGCTTGCGCAGAACGGCCCTTCACGGCACACGCGAAACTGCTCAACCTCGGCCAGTGTAGCTTACGCTACAAAAGCCAGCGATTCCGGCGGACCGCAAACTCGGCTGCTGCGGTGCGCCGCTCTTTTGCGTACCTGCGCACTATGCGTGCACTTTCCTTGAACAGTGCACTTTTGCGTCGCCGTTAAAAATACATGGTGCAGCGTTAGCTTGTCCTTTTGTTACGTGTCTCAGTGACAAAATGCCGCGAACGTCAGAAGCGTGAAATCTGTTTTGCGATTCCCAAATTAGTGGCTGTAAAACAAAGGGGTCGGGCGAACTGAGAGGCCGCTCGCTTTCCTCGTTTGCTCTCACTTTACCAAACTGCGCTCTTGCAGCATACATTTCCAGTTAGCACTTGATAGGCTACAATGATGGTCAGCAACGGGAGAGTTCCATGCAGCCGACACGGCGCAGGGCTGGACGGCCAATCGGGTGGGAGAAGGAGGGGGGCTTTGAATGCGAAGAGAAGAAATTCAGCGAATTTCCAATAATATTTGACAATAATCTGGCGAAGAGTGAAGATGGGGGCAATACAACTGGAAGAGACCAATTCTCTGTTCTTGTCTCGCTGTCTAACTCCATTTGAGGTCAAAACTGGCGTGTCGTCGTTCAGAGTGTTAGCGACGACCCCTGCACCAGAAGATAACCAACACAGTCAGTGATTCTCGTATATAAATATTCGGAGCCCCGCGCCGTGCATGCGGCTGTGTTATGTTATGTTATAGGAGCACACATCTCTGCAGGCAGCGGGCCTGTGATTTGGTGCTTGTTTTGCGACCTTTAATAGCGCTTACATTATTTATTTGGCGCTATTGCCTCACCTACTCGCTAGTATACATGTACCCTGCCGTTCGTAAATCGTGCGGCGCAAAACGTTACGCAAGTATCATTTAGTTTGCGAAAATACGAAACAAAATTTCCACTCGTTTCTAAGGCGGTGCCAGGCTAGTGCTGGCCTGTCACCGCCTTGGAAATGACACTGCACAGTGTCAGCTGAGTCGGCTGCGCAATCCGCCTCTTTCACAACCTCACTGCGCATGCGCAATCCCCTAGCGGCCAAGTCCCTAAGCAGTCCGGTAGGGGCAGCAGACGACATTCCCCACAGCTCCCGCACAAGCGGGAAGGGGTCGTGGTTGTATTTACATCGTTTGATTTTTCGTGTGTGCTCGTTGTGCGCGGAACAATGCCCACAACTTGTGCTGCGTTCCGCTCTAACTCGGAGTGCCGAAAAGGGAACGGTGTCGGCTTCTATCGCTTCCCGTCGGCCGCACGCGAGCGGCTACGGCGGCTTGCGTCGCTCGCGTCGGCTCGGGTGATGGGAACTTTGGGCTTAGCATCGTGGCGGATATTTGATAGCCGCTATCTGTGCAACTGCGAATGACAATCCGCAACACAACTTTTCACTACACTATCATCCCCTTTCTGGCATGAGGAACTCTATTTAAGCTATAACTGCCGTTTGAGCGATCGGTGACCGAGACATCTGCGTAGCCTGTTTCGATGCTTCCGCGCAGGTATCGCCATCTCTGGGCCGCTCGGCGCACAGCGCGCCGCAGCTACCGCTCAGCGTAGGCTTGCATCGCGGCAGATGTCTGATCGCCGCTTTTAAAATAAGCCCTGACAACAATCCTTAGCACAATTTTTCACCACACTAACACCTACTTTCTCGCATGTGGAACTTCTTTTTAGCATTCCCGGCCGCGGCGGCCGCTTTTCTGATGGAGGCGGAAAGCAAAAACGCCCGTGTGTTCGAGATTTCGGCGCACGTTAAAGATCCCCAGGTGGTCAAAATTATTCCGGAGCCCTCCACTACGGCGCGCCTCATCGCCTGCGTTGCGTCGGCACGTTAAAATCCACAATCAATCAATCTTTTTAGCAATCAGATTGATTCAGAAGAGCAGCGACAAGCGCGGTTGCTACCGTGGTCTGCGCCGGTTCGAGCCGCTGAGTGTGCCGAGCTGGCAGGCGCGGCCGGCGTGTGCGCGGACTGTTTCCGAATGCAGAAAACGCTTCACGATTGCTTGCTTTATCCATTTCTTGCGAACAAACGCGCAGAATCTACAAATTCAGCTCAGCGATCATCAAAAGCAGTGGGCGGAGCGACGCCGACGACGTATCTCATGCGCGCATCGGGTCGTCTCAAATTCACACGTACGACTAGTCGGGGCGACAGTCGTAACGATCAGTCGCATGCGAATCGCGTGTACCAATCGTACATGTGTCCAGCGCTTAAAGGCATTTTGCGAACTGCCGGCCTTTGTTGAGCTGGCGATCGCACTTCATGCCAGACGGCCCCAAGTACTGCTCGCTCTTCTACTCGGACGGCACACGGATCTGTCCGAGATTTCTCTGCCAGCCCTCATTCAGTGATAAGAAGCCGCCTGGTATAGCGTCCTGTAATAGCGCTTAATTTTTTTATTTGAAGCTATTGCCTCACCTACTCGCAGTTATACATGTGCCCTGCCGTTCGTAAATCGTGCAGCGTAAAACGTTACGCAAGAGTCATTTAGGTTGCGAAAATAGCAAACAAAATTTCTACTCGTTTTTCAGGCGGTGCCTGGCCAGCAGTGTCAGCTGAGTCGGCTGCGCAATTCTTGCGTTCGCTTGCCTGTTTCCGCTGAAGCAACCTTTTGCAGTTACCAGCAGCGTTCCGTGTTTATGCTACTCGTGAACTTTCATTTGTCGACCGTACGCAAGAAGAAAGAACAGTAATCGTCGTCAGGAAGTTATACCACCCGACCTGGCGGTACTGTCCCACGCCGCGACGACCGCGACAGCTCGCTCAAAAGAAAGCCGATAAGTCGGCTTGTTTGAGCGGATAATATTTTGTTTAGCCTCTAGAACTACTTTAAGTGCTATTTCATACAGTATGCAGTCATATGAACGCGCCATAAAGCAAGTAAACTATGTACAACCAAGTTTCACTCTGACTAGTAATTGAAAACGCATGGAGGGCGGCGAGGGTCGTCTGCTTTTGTACTACCCAGAGGCGTCGGCCGCTAGGGGCGCTGCATGTCGCCAAAACTCCAGCGCAGGAGGCCTATGGGCGGCCTACGGAACGACGCGGGCCTCACGCTCTTCGTTCCAGTATTCTTTCCCTGTGTCTTCGTCGCCGATCGCGACGGTTTCGAAGGGGGGGGGGGGAGGGGGCACCGACGAAAGCGAAACGAGGAATACCGGCTACCTTGCGTGCGATATCCGTTACGCACTGCGAAACCGTAAGTTTTCCCCAGTTTTTCGATGCACCGGCGATACGGCCACGCTTAGGCCCGAGCCTTTGCGCGCCCTTGTTGCTGTTCGCGCCAGATAGTTTGGGTTTCGCCTTTCTTCTCCCATTTGCAGCACTTGACTCGGTCCGGAGCCCGGTTTTCTTCAGCTTCCGTTGCCGCACCGCACACTGCATGCGTCGACCGGCGGCTTCAACGTCTCCATTGTACACCCCTGCAACTCCGGTGCTTTCTCGGGGCACTCCATCACGATGGCTCGCGTGGCGTCGCTCCCTGCTGCTGCTCCCTGGTGCTCCTTCGGGACCGTCAGCCGGTACGGCACGCTGCGGCTACTTCAACATCTGGTGGTACTCTCCTGCTGCAGGTCGTCGAGCTGCGCCTGACAGCTTCCACCCTCGAGCCTGCTGCTCGAGAAGAAGCCGGCGTAAACCTGCCCCGCGGCATGGCGGTTGCTCTCTGGTGTCGTGGCGAGGCATCTAGACGGCCCGTGCGCGTGCTGTCCACTCCGGCGTCGTGTCGAACTTTGGAACGGCGTGTATTCCAAGTGTAAACGTGTGGGTGCCAGCATGGGACTCCAACGTGCGGACATTCGCGGACTTGGGGTGGGAGTCCTTGGGCTGGGGACCCGTTGTAGCCTCGTAGGGTATGTACTGTGCCGGGATTTGTCGATCCAGGTCTTTTAGACCATGCTCAGTCGTCCTTTCGTTCCCGAACACATCTCCGCTACGTCGAGCCTTTAATTATTTACTGCCTCGATCCTTACGATCTCGCTGGTTTGGTATGGGCGCCTGGCTGGTATCTGGCTGAATGAACTGGCAGACGCAGTGTCGGGAATTGCATGGGATGCCCCTCGAGATATTTACCGCCCATAAATTTCACTACTTCGGCACGTTTTCGCAGATTTTGCCTGCTACAATGCACGGCTGAGTCATTTCCAAGCTGGAGCACCTCCAGTATCGAAGTACCGGATTAGTCAGTCGCGAGCTTGCCAAGTCCCCTTTATTAACCTTGCACCACTGTTATCCGGGCCCCTTCGCCACTCTGTGCGTTTTGTAACGAATAAGAAACAATAAAACGGTTCTGCTGACGATTCTCCTCTGTACGAGAAAGGCACCTTGTATAAGTTCGTCTAATTTTACGATTGGGGTCTAAATTTTGTTCAAACTTCGGCAACCTGCTCACATAGCGCCTTGCTCTGGTAACTGGGAGCTGTGGACGCATAGCTACAAATGGCATGCATTTATATCTCTCCCGACAGCGATGTCCATTTTCGAAATTGGACAACAACTACAGCGACAACGAATGTCCTTCGCACCATGAGGATCTACATAGGAAGGTATGCAGACACCTGAAACCTGTCTACATACTGGCTACAAAGGTCGCCCCGCGCTCCGGCGCTCCCGTAGAGCTCTGATTCAGTAAAGTTTTTCCTCTCTCCCTAGTCACAAAGAAAGAGTGAACTTATACGTGTTTTGAAAAAAATTCCCCCAATGCATGGTGGGAAGGGGGTTGAACAGCGGCGTCAGAAGTGTGCACGAACGTGAGTGGTAAGAGTTCATTCATGTCAGGGCAGGCGTCCCGTGAAGGGTACCTTTAGTACGGGATCGCCAGGGCAGGCGGTTGCGGCCGGCTGCCCTGGCGATCGTCACCTGGTCTCGCTGGATCTCGGGGGCCGGGATAGAGAGGTTCGTAAATTAGGCTGGATTGGTGAGCTCCGGGGTTTCTTGAGGTATTTACACAGAATGGTACACAGTGTCGGGAGGACGGAAATGGCGGGAATTGATGGTGTTAAATGGCGTTAAGAAGACTGCAGTCGTCGAAGTGCGGTGGCTTCACCTGTCCATAGTCTCGGATGCGGTGCCGATATTTTTCTCGGCTGAGACGGTGGTGGGAAAGAATGCCGCCAAACTTAATCAGTTGGTGGATCTTTGAAGCAGCAAGTGAGAGAGAGAGAGTGAGACGAAATGTTATTGCCCCAAGGGCTTATTCTGAGGAGGGGTGGTGACCGAGGAATGAAGGTCCCCGGTGACTTTGGCAGGCCGAGCGGCGATGGATTCTGCACCGCCGAATACGAGCTATCCAACGCCCTTGTCCAGTGCTCGCCGTATCGATAGTGGGGGAATGGGTGGTTGGGGAATTTCCAGAGGAGGTGATCCATGGCTTGGACCACCCTACAAGCGGCGCAGTTGGATGAGTACAGAGCGGGGTACATGCGTTGTAGGCGGGAGAGGCAAGGAAGGGTGCTCGCCATAGGCGTTCTTCGGCGTGAGAGAGCGCCGGGCCTTTGCAGGGTGGCTCCACCGGGAGGGGGGGGGGGGGGAGTTCAGCCAAGGGCACCTCCCCCCTCATCATGCCGCATTGCGCCATTGCCGGGGGTGAAAGAATCTAGCGGCAAGTCCTGCCACAGGCGGTTGCTAGTTGAGCGTCCACCGTGGCTGTGGAAGGCACCATGTGAATTCGTGTTCCTTGGTGGCGCCGGGCACCTACCGGTAAACTAGGTACAAGCGACTCCCCGGCCTGGCGCTCGGCCCTAGTGTGGGACTACAACGCTTGGGAAGTTCACTCGGCTTGCACGGGAAATCGCCCCTATGGAAAGGGGCGGCTGCCAAAACGCAGGAACTTTTTTTTTGCCTTTAGTATCCCTTCCCAAGTGTTCCTTATTTCAAGTTGCAACAAATTCTTCGTTAAAGTCCTGGAACGTAAGGCAGTCCTGTATGCTTGGCGCTGCTTATTGAATCGTTTTCGGACGCCCTGGCCGCTGGTTGCATATCGTGCACGTTCATCCAAAAAGCTTCAGCGAACCATTGAATCTTGATCTGCTTCTTCACGCTATTGCACGTATCAAAAGGTAATAAGCATGAAAAGCAACCAGCACTGAAAGTGAAAAGGGGGATATGCAAGCCCCTCGAATGCCCATCCCCATAAAAAGGTCATAAGTGCAAGCCCCACCAATGCCCCTCCACGTAAAAAGGTCATAAGTGCAAGCCCCACCAATGCCCCTCCACGTAAAAAGGCCATCAGTGCGCTCCATCGAAATGTTCTGGGCACATGAATGACTCCACGGTAAGAACGCAAATCAGTTTATGGCTGACTGCTCGTACGTTTATGGTTAGGTAATGAATAACACTTTTGGATCTCCAACGAGTCTGATAACGGAGCTTCGGCTTCTCCTGTTGCACTGCCGGATGTGACGTCATTCGTCCATCGCGGAATTTCAATTTCGATCTGCTGAGAAATAACGGCCAGCAGATTTGGACAGGCAGCCATTAGATTCATGGGCCGCTGAACATTCGACTACATTTTAGGCAAAGCTTTCTTTCGCTCTTGGAAAAGGTGTTGAGGGGGCTGCTGTTGCTGCTTTCTGGCCTGGTGCGCCGCTGGGCTTTACCTTACACCAGATAGCCTAGCTGACCTCGGGTTTAGCACTCGCGAGAGGCCCCTGGCGAAGTTACGCGAGACAAGGCTGGATTTTTGAGACCGCGGCCGGGAAGCGCCTTGCGGGAGAGTGGAAGCCCTAGTTCCTGCGCTTGGAGCTGGCGACCAGGGAGTTTGTGACATTGAGCGTTTCTCCTTCCGTCTCCCATTTGCCGGCGCACTGGCCTACGCCCACCATTACGCCAAGCACCTCAACAAGCGCACACAGTCACACACAAACACGCCATTTCCTTTCACCCAAGGTGTGCCACGACGAAAGCATCGATTCCCACCTCTGACTGCGATCCGCCAAGTTTTAATGATTCACGTTTTAATTATTCACGGAGCAGTATTGAAAATTTAAATTACGTAAAATAAAATATAAACGTTCCCTCACGTATGTGGTTTTATTGCCCATATTTTCATAAGCCATGAATCGGGCTGGTATTCTTCATTTGTACGCATGGGACATGCTTGCAGGTAAGCGAAATCACTCAGGTAGAACTTGCTTTCTTGAGTTGGGAAATGTTTCATTAACTCGAATATATGAACCTGTTGCCTTTACGGATTTAATAGTTCCGTGGCACACACGCACTACTTCGGTTCTGCCAAGAACGTCCAGGCGATAGTCCACACTAGAGAGGGCAGCGACAGAAAACACAAGAATCTGTTCCTTTTGACTCGAATCCTTCAGGCAGATGGCGAAGTATCCGGAAATGTGGGTAGCGACGGTCCACTTCATTTCCTGAAAGATGAAATACGTATTGGTCAACATGGTTTGTCCAGCTGCTGGGGCATCTATGGCACTACACTACGGAAATAGTTTATAGAAATGCGGTGGACAGCTCGTTAAGATGTGCGGTTTTGAGGGCGCAGTGATCGTCTAAGATGAAAAGAAGCAAATTACGCGTTTTCAAGATGCTGCAACACACTGGTATTCCCCGTATACGAGCTACGGGATTTCGTTTTTAAAGCGAAAGTCGTAAGTTCCCTGTTCTGCGGCTAAGAAGCCGGCCGCCGCTGTAAAGAGTAAATGAATGAAACACGTGTGTACGACCCGACCGGCTTTGAACTGGGTTATCCACAGCAGCAGCAGCCCAGTTCCGTAGCACGGTGCTATCTGAGTACGCTGCCAGTGGTAGGACAGAAGTTGTTGTGCAGGCGTCAAGTCAGCGGCTTATTTCCGACATACGGGTGTTGGAGGTTGTTAAGTTCGGGCCCCTCACTTATTAATTAAAACCACCAGGCAACTAGATATCTTCCGCTGGGGTTAGCTAAGTTTACCTGTATTCTCTTGGTTTTTACGCCGGCCGAGCTGAGTTAGGCGCGACGGGTGTAGGGAGAAACCACGAGCCCCGTTTACATTGACCCGACGAGGGCGCGTTGAGTTGAAATAAACAGGTTTTTTGGAGTCGACGCACTCATGTATAAGCGGACGCGGTGAGTCGAAAAGCCGTCGGGGCGAGTCCGTTCGACTGGCAGGCAGGGGGTGGATTGACGCGCTCGTCGGGCTGAGTCGGCGGGCGGTGGGGAGCTGAATACCGTATTTGCACGATTATAACGCGCCACCGATTGTACCGCACGGGTAGGTTCGCGCAGGAAAATCCGAAAAAATAATTGGACGTCGGCTTTACCGCGCTGGTGTGAAATACATTACAATACTTATTACAAATACATTACAATACTTATACATATACTTATTACAATACATTACAAATATATTACAATACAATACAATTACAATACATTACAATACAAGCAGGAGATTTTATTTTGCGCGTGAAACTGTGGCAGCCAAAAATAAATTGTGCTTCGTAAACTTGCTTATCCCGCTGCTGCAGTAAATAAAACTATAGCGGGGAACATTGAAGCTGTTTGCGATTTCAAGTGTCTTGAATTTCATAATTCTACGTGTGACGGGCTAATTGCAGCAATAGAAAAATGTTTAACAGCTGACCAAGATGTGTCATTCAGGAATTAGTGCGCCAACATTCACTCACGTGATATTGACGGATTTTTTTATTGGATTGAGTTGGAGTTTGGGAGGACCTCGTGCCTGTGGCAACGTTGCTGGCCGATTTAAAACCTGTTTAGGTTTTGAGCCTGATTGTAACGCGCACACAAATCTTAATGCTAGCTTTTAGCAAAAGAAGGAGCGCGCTGGAATCGTAAAAATACGGTAGCTCCTTCTCCGGCAATCCCCCGGCCCCCTCGCCTCGACTCTTTGAATGGAGCTCACGTATACGCGTGAGGGGTCGAGTTGGCTGAACCCGCCAGTCGACTCGAGCCCCCCTCGTCGGGTCCATGTACATGGGGCTACGGAGGCTTCTTTGTTATTAGCCGCGCCTTTGTGTCCACCCGACGAGCGGGCCCGGAGACGACGCATACAAACGCGTCGGCCACTCCATAATAGCTGAAAGCGATGTCAGCTTTCCAAAGGAGGATTTCCGTCCGTTCGTCTCAGAAGCCGGCGGAGGGGGACCGCTGATATTTTAACTACCGCGATTACCGCCCCGAGAATCCCCGAACCGGACGGGAGCTCAAGGTCGGTCAAGGGGTCAAACCTTGGTCACCAGACGTTCAGTCTATGACAGTTGCACTGCTCAAAGTTAGTGGGCGCAGTTGCCATTCGTCACACGTCTGAGCCTGGTGACGTGGCGGCTGGGATGCCTCATTAGGTATAGGCGACCATGCTTTGTTACGCGCTGGACGTGTCTACAAAGGAAAGGAATTTTGGCGGCGCGGAGCACCAACATAGGCTTGCATGGTTAGGTCTGCTTTTAGTGGTTGGTTTTCATTTCTGTCATAATTGTGTTTTGCGGATTATTTTTGGGTTTCTGTAAGAGAGTTGAAGAGGTGGGTCACGTGACTATTTTGAACTCACCTAGCTTTGTTTGTCACAGTGGCCAATCAGTGGCCTAGTGTGGGCTAATGAATGAGCCATTCTTACTCTCAAATGGGGACGTCCCGCTTATGGGCAGGGTTTTAGCGGTAAAACCGAGGAGTCTGATGTGTCAAGAACGGGAGAAGAGAGGAAACGGAGAGGTGGAGAGCGGCGAGCTCCCGCTCGATGCGTTCCTTGCCCGACCTGTTGATTGCGATCAGGAGCTATGAGTTGTAAACATGTAATGTAAATAAAGTGTACATATTGTACATTTTGAGTTTGCTTGGAGTAGACCGCCGTCGGCTATGTGCCATCGGCCAAGAAGCCAGTGAGTCGTCGTTTCATCGGATCACCGCATCGATCGATCGAGCGTCCGCGACCGATCCATAACCTTTGAAGTTTACCTGGGGTACTCCAGACGAAAAATTGTCCAGGGACTACTTCAAAGGTGTCTGCCGGCCCGCATACAATGCAGCTGTTTGGCAGCTGAAAATGAAGAACATTCTGGGTGCATCAAAACAGTCCTATATGTTGTCACGAAGCGTCGAGTTCGCTCGGAGCTCGGTTAGGCCAGCAGTGCTGCGACACTACCGTGTAGTCTCCCATCGGTTTCCGAATTTGTACATACATCTCTGCGTCTCCGAGGCGGAGACGCGGAGATGTATGTCTTGGCTCTGAGGCGCAGTCTCTTAACAGTCTTGGTTGAGGTTGTGGAACGCCTCATCCCGTACCGCTCGCCCTCCATCCAACACGGAGCTTAGGAGTAGACCTTGTGCAACGATGCCTGCTGATAAATAGACCGAATCGATGCCCCCCCCGTCATTGTGTCTCATCCCCGGGACCCTGGCATAGCGTTCGGCACAGATGCCTCGGTCTTTTTGAGCGTGTCAGCACACACAACAGGTGGGATCCTACTGTCATGGTGGCGAATGTGATCTTTGACCTGAAGGGCACGGCACGGCAGGCCAATGCTTCGAGACGCACGAGCTGGAGAGTGTGCAGAGGCAAGTTGAAGGACTTCGTCAGATAGCCACTGGGTTGCCAGCATGCTGCTCGCCAGGGGATTGCATCGCGTCCCCAGGCATCGGCAGAATATTACGGCGCATACGTCTAGGACGTTCTGGCAATTTGCTCGACGGCTGACAGCAACATGGCGGAGTCCGATAATGTGCGCCGCATATTGAAGCAGAGTTACTTTATATAGGAGTTGCGAAACTCCCTTGGGTCCATTCATTAAAACCGGCCCTACGATTAGTCCGCTTTTTTGGATTTGCCGTGCAGTGGTGCCATCTGTTGGTGACAAAATAAACCATACAACGTGCTTCGTTGCTCGACCACCTGGGCGAAAATTGGTATTTAGGTGCTTACCTAAATTTGTTGTGCCGAAGCAGGCTAATGTGTTCTACCATGCAAAGTTTTTATATGCATTCGAAGCAAGAGCAGTAAAAAAAAGTGACCGAGTGTTGAGCGAGATGTGTCGGCGCTTGCGCATTGTCGTCTGCTGCGCGTCATCTGCGGTCTTCTGACAGTAAACGTAAGAGTATAGGAGCTATTCATTGAACCTCCGCTCCGAGATGGCGCCACCCGTCTCACCGCTCCATACAGATAATATACTGACTCTAGAGGGAAAGCGCGCCGCTGAGCCAATGCATTGGAACCGCACGACACACAGGGGCAGACATGATACAACGATTTGAAGGTTGCCAGCTGAGCTTTTGCTTACTGAAAACGGCGAAAGCGATGGGTTGTAATCTGGCAACGTGCTACTGTGGCGTTTCCGCATCCGGCTAGCGAAGCATGCCGGGATTAATTGTAACATGGCGGACCGCTGGCCAGGCGGATTCTGTGCGACGTTTTTTCTGTGCAGGTGGCGTCGACGGCATTGCGTAGTTTATCTCCTGTGGGTAGGTAACCGACGTGTTTTCGGTTTAGCGTGTGACTTATATGTACCGAGACTATTTGAGCAAGATGTGGCAACGCTCACACAACACTTGCGCGCACGCTCGAATGCGACTGATCGCATGCGCGAGGACGCCAAGGAATCGGCTGATCCGTACTGGGGCGCACAGAAAAATGAATCTCCGTCATGATCTCCGTGCATTTTTGCGCTGTGCCGCGTTAACTGCCATTCTGTGACATTTTGCGAGTCGCTCAATGCTTTTCAAACGAAGTGAAGTGAACTGTGGCTTTAGCTAAATGTAAAACCTTTATTGACACCAAAAAAAAAAAAACGTCATCGCATGGGCCAACGCTGATGTTGCCGGTGAGTCGCGACCCTTTGAAGCAAAGGAACGAAAGAGCGCGGTTGATCGCAGGCCAACGGAGTGGCAGAATGCATGCCAAGGGAGTATGCGAAATACAGTCAGCGGCGTGTCTGTATTTGTCAAGTTCTAGCTACTTTCCACCACTTCAAAGGAAAGCTTGCGGGACTGAATGGGCAGTAATATTCCGAACAGAGCGCGCGAGGAGAGAACGTTGAGTTATTGTGACTGATTAAAAAAGAAACCGCATTTCGTTAACTATTTTTTGTTCTACCTTCACGAACGTTTACGCGAAAGTTCGAAGCACGGAGAGCTGTAAGAAGTTCCATGAATAAAACAACTGGAACCGAACGGTTATAAAAGCTCCTTTTATTTCTCTTCCAACGGAAACGATCGCTGGCTGCCACTCCGTAGCCTGTAGTGAACTTGCGTTGGTCAAGGTCAGATCGGAATCGCTGTTCCGGCGTCAGTTCAGGGGGAATAGCTACGGTGCTTAACGTGAAGAAACGAATGACAGCCTCGCAAGCAGCCGGGGAGGCACTTGCTCAGCGCGTGCATCCGAGTAGTACCAGTTGTACACGTTTTGCACGCACGCACTGCGCAAGTCAGGCGCAAGGGCCTCGCCACTTCCTAGCACACTTTAAAGTCCCTTCATCTGTAAACGCCGGTCGAGGGACTTTAGCACACTTAAAAAAAATCGAAACCAAAACTGAACTACGCACTTACTCTTTATTCGCTAATTAGAGCTTAAATACAATAAAACTATTTTATAGAGCTAGTTTTAATTACTGAGGCAATTATTTGTAACTATTTTGCTTCAGTTATTTGTTTTAGTTTAGTAATTACGAAACAACTTTTTAGAAGGCTGATTACAATTGATCTGGCAACCATGGGAATTGTATCATGTCAGCGCCCACGATTCGTACGGTCTCGGAGCTCGCTTTACCCCCCTGCACCGCTCATCCGCCATGTCGTTGGTCGCCGATCTCGCCGATTCACCTGTCGGTCGGTTGGTCGCCCGGGTCGCCCCGTACTGCCCTCCTGCTGCCGCATCGGCGACGACAGCTCGGTTGCGACGTGCGGTATCGGTATTGTTTTGGATTCAGACTGTGTGATTGTGATTACTGATAATTTCAGTTGTTATTACATCAGATTGGTGTCACACGTGGGTGTTGTATCATTTTGTGCCGTCATTACGGCCTCTGCTTGCGGCGTCGTGTCGCCGTACGACCATGGTGAACTGCGCTGTGTTCGGATGCAACAACCATTCTAAAAAGAAGCCGGGGGATGACACCGCTGCCTCAGTTGGATTTTTCGCCTTACCCCGGGTTGTGAAGAACCAGTGCAAGAGGACGGAAGAAGTCACCGCTCGAAGGAGGGCAGAATGGTTGCGGCGGATCAATCGCAAGGACGTGAACCCGAGCGCAACACACTACAAAGTGTGCGGGAAACACTTCGTTACAGGCAAGTGCATTTAATCCACCTTGACTTGCAACACTTCGCAATCTTACTGCTTTTCTTCTTCCATCTTAGAGTGAACATCACTGCCACTAGCAGCGTGTATCACTCACTGTTCTCGACGTGTGTGTGTAGGAAAACGCGTCCGGTTTGGGACGTGTGCGCGCGCGTGTGTCACGCTAAGACTGCGACACCGCGTTATTTCTCGCCACAGTAACATGTTTAACGTAGCCGTCGTTAAATGAATTCATTTGCAGGCCGTCCGGCGTACATGCTGGCCGAGTCCGACCCAGATTGGGCGCCTTCCCTGCACCTCGGGCACGGAGCGGAAACGAACGGTGACGCTTCAGCCTCGCGGTAAGGTTTGTTTTCGTTACGGCCACCAGCTTAGTTTTCATCAGAAATGTTGGGGCCGTTTCTACTGCAGTGTTTTTCGCTCCCGAGCGGAAATATTTTGTGATGAAATCGTATTCGGGGTTCATCGAACTAGCTTTTCAGATGAGATGAGCTGGCACCACCTGCATACATTATGGCTGGGGCGATTACAGATTACATTTGCGCGGTCACAGTCCTGTTCTATGTTTTTAGTGATCATAATTTCTGCTAACATTCCAAGGATAACAAAAAAACTTGCAGGCACAAGAGAAAGCTGGAACGTTCAAGAAAGCAAGGAGAGTCAACAGAAGCCGCTGTAGCCAACCGACAGGAAACTACTGATGAACCTGAAGGTACAACACAAGAGGTGGTGGCAGAGGAGGCTTTGACAAGGGATGCCTCGACGCAGAGCTGCTGTGCCAGTGGTACGTCATACAGAAATGTGTACAACTAAGTCACATGAAAAGTAGTCTGCCGCCTGGAGAACATGCCATGAGTGCGATAAGTTATCTTGTCGATGAGATTTAGGAAAAAGAAATTTTGAGCACGTCATTACTTCAACTTATTTATTTTCTTCCTTCTAGGAACTGTCAGCACACAGACAGAGATGACAATGGAGGACATTACCCGCCTTGAGGAAGAAAACATCAGACTACTTTTTGAGCTTTGCGACACCAGGAAGAAGCTCGTAGTGCACACTTTGACACAGGAAGCAATGGAAGAGCATGAGGATATGGCTCAGTTTTACACCGGCCTTCCCAACTTTGCCCTTGTGCTTGCCCTTTTCCAGTTGTTGGAGCCGAGTGTGTCGCACACAAGTCGTAACTGCCTTACGAAGTTCCAAGAGATGGTAATATTCCTCATGAGACTACGGCTGAACTTGCCCCTTCAAGACATAGCCTACAGGTAATTGTTGTTTTATTTCACAGGTTGCTTACTAATCTGCGGTTACAGTTGCAGGTTCCTGGTCTCGCAACCCACAGTGTCCAGAATCGTAAACAAGTGGCTTGACGTGGCCTACGTGCGCCTGTCCATGGCAATCAGGTGGCCAGAGCGCCATGTTTTAAGAGCAACCATGCCCATGGCTTTCCGAAAGTCATTCGGCACACACGTGGCAGTCATCCTAGATTGTTTTGAAGTGTTTGTTGAGAGATCTTCATCTTTTCTCCCACGTGCACAGACCTGGTCAGCATATAAACACCACAATACGCTCAAGTACCTGATTGGCATTGCACCACAAGGCGTGGTGACATTCATTTCACAAGGGTGGTGTGGTCGCACAAGCGACAAAGTTATCACGGAGCGTTGCGGTGTGCTGGACAACCTCCTGCCTGGTGATTTAGTTCTGGCAGACCGCGGCTTCACCATCGCTGATGAAGTTGGCCTTCACTGTGCTAAACTTGTCATTCCAGCATTCACCAAAGGGAAGCCGCAGCTTTCGGCCCATGAGGTTGGAAAAACTCGCAAGCTGGCTAATGTCAGAATACACGTAGAAAGAGTGATAGGACTTCTGCGCAATAAGTATAGAATACTGAAGTACACGCTGCCTGTTGAAGTTCTAGCTAGTGAAGAGGACGGACCCACCCTGTTGGACAAAATTGTCTTTATATGTGCTGCACTGTGCAACATGAACAACTCGCTAGTGCCATCAGGGTAAACTGAAGCATGCGTAAGTGAACACTGGAGATGCCAACGTTCTTTCTAACATTCTTGTTTATTTCAAGGTTGAGCACCTGCATGTGAATGAACCATTTTCTACTTTTACGCCTTTTTGCCTGCTTCCATGCACTCTGGGCAGTATCACTTTTTTTTTGGTGCTCTTTTTATGTTGACACACTTGTAATGGAACCATGTGCGTTTGCAAGTTTTGCTATCACACATAATCATTTTGCCTGACTCTGGCCCTTCGCACAAGCAGTACAACTCGTCGTCTTCACTTGGCTGGGTGTTCTCATCTGGCTGGGTGCCGGGTGTGCTTGCTGGGTGTTCTTGTTTTTCCTTGTCTTGTGTGTTGGTCCAGTATAGAAAACACAGTTCGGGCAGTGCGACTAGTCGAAAGTACCTTTCACAGCGTTCCACCATGTTCTTGCAGAATTCTGTGTCTTTGTGTACTCGAAACTTGACGAAGTCTTGAAGCGTCCACAGTACAAAATCGCAGTACGACGCCTCGCAAACCAGCATTTGCATTTGTACTTGATAATAGTACGCGTGGTCTGTCTTGAGTTCCAACTTCCCATCCACAAGTGTGATGCAGGAGGACTTTGCAGCAGCAAGTTGCCTGGTTGGTCCTTCGCGGCCATTGTAAGAGCATTTTATCTCCAACACTCCGTCGCCACAACATGTGCAACTTACTACGCCATCGGGAGAGGCCGCAAGGAATGGGTGGTCCACTGAAATGTGCAAGCCAGACTCTCTACACGGAAAATTTGTGTGGATGGTTCGTGATGCCAACTTGTATGCTTCTCGTGCTGCTTTCCCCATGCGGTTTGTGGAGACCAGAACTGATTTTCCTCAGGATAGCAGATTCTTACAATGAGCGACTTTGAAGGGTTAGTTGTAGATGTTCGCGACACTGCCTTTGCATTTGATGCAGTTATTCGGCCAGCCCTGAATGAAAACCATTTTCCACACTTCGCTTGTTCTCTTGTGGTCTCCTCCACCAGCGCAGCAACCTGTAAATAAACGTGAAAATGTATTACATTGTGCAGTAGCATTCTAACTGAGCTTCTCAACCTTGCTTCACACTGCTGTTCAGCGAAAGCATGCAGCAGATATGTAATGAAGTTGAAATAAAAAGTTGTTGAAGCACTGTACCTCTGGTTCAACTGAAATGTTGTTGGCGGCCTGGTTGCAGTAGTCTGCTACAGCGTTCCACGTGGCAGGTACCTCATCTTGTTGCATGTTGCTCAGCATGGCACTGGGGAACTTCATGGCAACTGGTATGAAGTCGTCTGCGTAATCTGCTTCCAGGGATAGCATTGCAGGCCTAATCCCACTTGCGTGGCAAGCTGAGAGAAAAGCCGACCATTCATCTGCTGTTGCGGCCTCAACATTCTGCCTCTTCTGCTGTTTACGTAGTCTCTGTTCACCCATTTTAAGTCTTTGCTTCATTTCTGTTGATGAAAAGTCAACTTGTGAAGCTGGCTTCCCTTCCAAAAAGCGCACATGTGGAGGTAGCCAACTGTTCTCCCGGTCAGTGCCAACTTGCAAATCCCTCCTCCTGACAACTGCTTCAACGTAAAACAATACAGCCGCAATATGAGAGCAGGCTGCCCCTAATCCCGCCATGCAGTCGCAGTGCGCAGTCTGCACCTCGCCATCTTCTTTGATGAGAAGCCAGGGGTTCAGCGGCTTTACGTTGAGTGACTGGGAGTGCCGCACCTGCGTTACAGGAGCAGGCAGAAAAGAATCTTAGGGTACAAAACAAAACTTGTACAAGCAACAGAAGTTTTGGGCCACGTCACATAAAGGGGGTGAGGATGCAGATAGATAAAACGCGCATTATCTAGGGACACACGGAAATAGCATGCGCAGGTTGCGCTTCGCGCAAAGTGGAGTCATTAAATAACAGATGCGTACGGCATGTGCCGGCTGTAATGAAATTGTACTTGCCTTGCCAATCACAACGATGCGTCCGTCGGCGAGGGCTCTTGTGAACGGCTGCTGAACCCATCCGCTGGTGACATAGTTATGCGCTTCGAGTCCCTTCATAGCCTTTAACTGCTCCTTTGTCACGAAGTTTGTGGCGTAGACAAGATAGTCACTGATATCAGCTATATCGACACGAGGAAGCACGCTGATGTCTTGCTGCACCTCGTCACTGCCCAAGTCGAAAGGATCGATATCACCACACAGCTGCACTTTCCGCATGTAAGCCGATTTCTCCGGCTGCTTCAGTCGGCGGCCGCACTCGCTCAAGCGCATTTTTCCCGAGCACCAACGTCCGTACAACCACAGAAACGTGCACGCTCGCAACGTGTGGCGGAGACACAAAATGCGGAGTGCACCCGAGCACCCACGCCGCCCGCGCGTCTCTCTCGCTCTCTTGACGACCAACGATATGGCGGCAGCTCCGGACGATGCGCACGGCCCGCGCTGATGACGTCAATTGAATACCTAGTATTATATGCGCTTCGACGGCTTAACGCAAGCTTGAAAGCATTATTTAGGGCCACTTGATCAGCTACTGGATTAGTTTTGGCATACAGTTTGTTGTAGGCCGAGCGGCAACTGAAAATGTAGTGCGCCAGGTCAGATCCATGTTGTGCCCGAGTGCCCGGCCAACTCCAAGTGCCAATGGTAGAGGAAGTTGCGCAGACGCAGAAGCAATCGCAACACAGAAACCAGAGTTACAAAAACAATGGATAACTTATGCAAGTACGAAAATAAAGAATCATGCACCTTTGAAATTAAAGTTTAACGTTAAATTGTCAGTTCGAATATTTAGTGTGTTTTTCCATAGTGCTTGCGGCGGCCACGGTAGCGCCACCGTACGCACGACCCAAAGTCGAAGTGCGGGCCGTTTTTTGATGCGGAGTTTCGCAACTGCCTACATCGAGGACGTCTGTACTGAAGGGCATTGCGGATGATGCCTTGTACCTTATTTGCAAGGACTGAGGCCAAAGGAAGCCGCATAGCGCACAAGTTCACCTGGCTACCGAACACAGCACCGACGACATTTTTGTGTGAAGATGCAGGCCTACCGGCACGTTTTCCACTCAAGTAAAATTTAATTTCGTCATCCGCGAATCTAACCACAATCGTGCCCCTAAAACTGGAGGCTATGTCTCTCTGTCCCTTTCGTCCCCTCTCTGAATATTTCGCGCTTGAAAATCTTATAATGGATTACCAACTAGCTCGAAGCCACACGTTGTGGAGGCTATGGCTCCGACTACTGCGGTGTCATACGCGCTCGATCGGAACGAGCTACACACCATATCTGTCATCCAGGCAGTTGTTCGCAAAGAAATAGGCAGCATGCGTCTTCAGCCTGTGTATGCCATTAGTTCTCCGTTCGGTCAAGGGTCACCCTGTACCCTTGTCAAGCAGTTTGTCCAGTGTAACGAAGGCGTTGTTTACTCTCTCCCCTTAAACTGTGGCAACACTAATATTGGCCACACGGGTAGATGGTAGATGCGTCAACGAGAGGCTCAGGGAGCATAAGAACGTCGTGGGAAAGACTGTTGTTTCGGGGCATTGCGCTTCGCTCTGTAGTAATTGTGCTTGCGTCCCGTTGTTCGGTGAGTGCGAAGTCATCACCAGAGAGAAGGATAGGCACGCACGCGAGGTTGTCGAAGCGCTTAAAATTGAGCGGCTTAAAGAAACGTGTATGAGCATGCCTGGTGTTGCCCTCTCGCAAAAAGAAAATTATTATCTTGTGCAACGTTTGTAACATGCTGAAGGCGAGAAGATAAGTGTTGACGTCAGGTTGTGCTGGCCATGCTATTGGACGTGCCGGGTTTATATGTCTCTTTTCTGAATAAAAAAAATCAGTTGTAGTTCACCGCCTTGCCCTGTCTTTTCTTCCTTCCGTGCGCTGGTAACCCTGTTAATTTTTAGCAACGCCCTTAGAAAAAGCTTTCACTATTCAATCGAACAAAGTTTTGTAGAACACGTTCAGCGTTTAAAGGCGGCTGGTTTCCTTGATACTGCTTGAAGTTGGTAGCTGAAACAAAGTTCAACAAAATGAAAAACGAATCGGGCGGGGGAGTACAGGCACGTGATTTTGAGGACGTAAGAAAGTGCAAGTAATCCCGTGCATTCACAAGATATCGCACAATATTGTTACGGTGCAAAGGGTTTAATTAAAGCCGTGAATAGGAATAAGAGCGTTGAAGGAGGCGGCCACCGATCCTGCGGTCAGTACGAGTGCGGTTCGTCCTCTACTTCCTCTTCTGCTCCACCCCTTGACGCATACCCCGCTTGGGGATTGGTCGCGACTAGTCTAGCGCTGTACAGTTTCGAGCGTGACATTTCCCCCTTCGCAGACGAAGCCCGTCGGGCGAGGCACGAGGAAGTCAGAGGCGAGGGTGGAATGTCTTCAACCGGGCGACGTGGGCGAGTTCAGTCTTGCAGCTTCTCCGTCCAGGTGTCGTTACGCGCGAGATAACGTAGGTGACATCACTCAACCGACCGACGACAACGTATGGTCCCGTGTAATGCGACAAGAACTTGCTGTACAGTCCCCGTTTGCGTACAGGCGTCCACAACAATACCATGTCGCCTTTAGCGTACGAAACCGCACGGTGCCGACTGTCGTAAAGGCGTTTTGAGCGGCCCTGGGAGGCCAGGGTACGTAAACGAGCGAGGCGACGAGCTTCTTCAGCGAGACAGAGGGTGCGCGAAACGGATGGGTCGTGACCTAAAGAGAAGGGCAATATTGTATCCAGGGTGTTAGGAGGTGTACGGGCGTAGAGCAAATAGAACGGGCTGTAGCCAGTGGTCTCATGTTGGGCCGTGTTATAAGCGTATGTGATGAATGGCAAACTCTCATCCCAGTTTTTGTGGCGAGAGTCAACATACATCGCAATCATGTTGGTGAGAGTCCTGTTGGTACGCTCGGTCAAGCCGTTTGTCTGGGGGTGATAGGGTGTCGAGTGACGAAAGTGAGTTGAACAAAGACGCAGCAAGTCTTCCACAACATCAGCGACGAACTGGCGTCCACGGTCGCTGATAATCACGCGGGGAGCACCATGCCTAAGGATGACGAACCGGAGCAGGAATGTCGAAACGATGTCTGCCTTCGCGGCTGCGACAGCCGCAGTTTCTGCGTAACGCGTCAGGTGGTCGACGCAGACAATGATGTAGCGATTACCAGTCGAAGAGCGTGGAAACGGTCCGATTAAATCAATGCCGACTTGGTCAAAGGGGAAACAAGAAGGTGTTATAGGTTGGAGTAGCCCAGATGGAATGCTCGTAGGGCGCTTGTAGTGCTGACATCGGAGGCAACTCGAGACATATTGTTGAACTTCACGGCGCATTTTCGGCCAGAAGAATCTTTCTTGGGTACGGTGTAATGTTCTTACGTAACCCATGTGACCGGCTGTAACATCGTCATGCATGGTGCGTAGAACTGTAGCACGCAAAGGTTTTGGCACGACAAGAAGAAAACGCGCTCCCGTAGGCATGTAGTTAATCTTGTAGAGTAGCCCATCATGCAATGAGTAGCGCCGGGGAGTCGTAGGATCAGCAGCAGCAGCGAAGAGGTGCTGGATGCTTGGGTCTTTCTGCTGTTCTGAACGGAATGTAGCAACATCGGGGAATTCTGTGTCTACAGCTGCCAAACAGTCGTCGAAATGGTCTTCTTCCCGATCAGTGCACGCATTTGGCAGCCGGGAAAGACAATCAGCGTCTGCGTGCCGACGACCACTCTTGTAGGCAATAACAAAGTCGTACTCTTGGAGCTTTAAGGCCCACCTTGCTAGTCGGCCGTTAGGGTCACGGAGGCCGGTCAACCAGCACAGCGCGTGGTGGTCGGTGATGACTGTAAAGGGACGGCCGTACACGTACGAACGAAATTTGCTGATCGCGAAGATCACAGCCAGGCATTCTTGCTCGGTGACTGTGTAATTGCGCTCAGCTTTGCTGAGGCAACGACTGGCGTAAGCGATCACATGCTCAGCACTGTTATGCCGCTGGATGAGCACTGCACCAAGTCCAACACCACTAGCGTCCGCATGTATTTCGGTGGGAGCGCCAGGGTCAAAGTGGCGAAGGATAGGGCCCGACGTGAGGAGATATTTAAGGTGGGAGAACGAAGCTTCACACTCGGCGGTCCAGGTAAAGGCAGTATCTTTGTGCAAGAGGCTAGTGAGGGGAGACGCCAAATCTGCAAAGCGGGGCACAAAACGACGGAAGTATGAACAAAGCCCCAAGAAGCTACGGAGCTCTCGCACTGATTGGGGTGGTTTAAATCTCTCAACAGCGGCGATCTTTTGAGGGTCCGGTCTCACGCCATCCTTATCAACAAGGTGTCCTAAAACCAGGGTTTGACGCTCACCAAAATGACATTTCTTGGAGTTCAACACCAATCCGGCGCCTTTTAAGCAGCTGAGGACTGTCTCGAGTCGTGCGTTGTGCTCGTGAAAAGTTCGTCCGAAGACTACTATGTCGTCGAGGTAGCACAAACATATGTCCCATTTCAGGCCGCGCAGAATTGTGTCCATGAACCGTTCAAATGTCGCTGGCGCATTGCAGAGACCGAATGGCATCACGTTAAATTCAAAAAGACCGTCCGGAGTGACGAAGGCTGTTTTTTCTCGGTGGTCTGGGTCCATGGGGATCTGCCAATAGCCGGATTTTAAATCTATTGACGAAAAATAAGATGCAGAGTGCAGGCAATCTATGACATCATCAATTCTGGGCAGCGGATAGACGTCTTTATTGGTGATGGCGTTCAAACATCGGTAGTCCACACAAAACCTCCAGGTACCATCTTTCTTTTGTACGAGGATCACAGGCGCTGCCCAGGGGCTGGCCGACTCACGTATGACACCTTTTTGTAACATCTCTGTGACTTGCTCAGAGATTACCTTTCGTTCAGATGGTGCCACCCTGTAAGGTTTCTGTCGAACGGGGTGCGCCGACCCGGTATCTATAGTGTGACGAGTGCGGGAGGTTGGAAGTGCCGCCTGAGAGACATCCGCAGCGAAGTCGAAGACAGAGGCATGTCGAGAAAGGATGTCGACCAACGCGTTTCGCTCATCCGAGGAGAGCGACTTATTAACCATGCTGAGAAGCTTCGAGTTCGGGAAAATAATGTCAGCAGGAGCAGCCTCATCACCAGCACACAAAGCGGCGACTGAAATGTGGTCGTTTGTCTCGTACTCGGCCACTTTCATATCCTGCGGTAACACCACGCTCTGCGAAGAACAGTTGAGAGCGCACACATAGCTACGTCCCCGTTCAACAGATACAACACAACGGGGCACCAGAAGGTCTTTCTTTGCACAGTTCGGGGAGAGTGGCTCCACTACAGCGTCAAATATGCCGGCGTCACTTATAGCACTCACTGGTACGATCGCCAGGGACCACGCAGGTATAACTGTGTCCTCAGAAACACGCAGAGTATCAGTATTTTCATTGATATGCGGGTCATCGAGTGCAGAGAACCATAAGCTGCTAACAGAAAGTTCGCCCGTCGCGCAATCGACAGTGGCACCGCAATCCCTCAAAAAGTCGATGCCCAAAATTACGTCATGGGTTGACTTGGCAAGAATTGCGAATTCCGCTTTGAACGTCCGTCCTCCGATACAAACATTGACTGTACACACACCAAGAGGGTGCAGCGGCTCCCCACCGACTCCACGAAACGAGGTTCCCTTGTCCCACTTGAACATCACTTTACGTCCCAGGCGATCTTTAAACGCATTACTCATAATTGAAACCGTTGCACCAGTGTCAACTAAAGCCACTGTAGAAACACCGTCCACGAGCACTTGAACTTTGTTTGTCATCATAAATACTGGCAGAGGTTGTTTATCTATCGAAGGCTGTCCGGCGACCTCACCTCCATCGGTCGCGCCGGCTAGTTTCCCGGCGAAGGGGATGCAGCGCGGCGACCAGGCGATGGGGATCGGCGCTGTCGTCCAGCGGGTGGTGTTATGCTGCGATCGGAGGTGGCCGGAGAAGCATTGCGCTGCGAACTGGTCCGAAAATTGTTAGCGGAAAGCGGGAACTGAGACCAGTGACTTTCGACAGTGTGGTTAGGTCCTGAAGCAGCATACCGGGAATTCTGTGCTTGCTCTTCGCGACGACGACGGCAAAACCTTGCAATGTGGCCAGGAATCCCACACCAGTAGCAGGCAGGCTGCGGGCGGCGAATCCTGTCGGGCTGCATGAACGTAGTGGGCTGTGTGTGAGGTCTGTAGGCCCGTCGACCTTCACCGTAATATTCGTCATCACGGCGTGAGTACACACCGCGTGGTGAGGACCAGGTATTCGTTTCAGCTGCTTCAAATGAGTAACGATGGCTGTCGCAGTTATCAGAGTTCCGGGAAGGGTGGACACGGTGATCGTCAAAGCTAGCAGTGTTCACGGACGGATGAAATTCTGTAGGGGCCCATGAACGTCGGGGAGCGTCATTTCGCGGAGCGTAGTAGCCGACCGGTACACGTCGCATCAGGGCATCGCATGGCGGATGGCAGTCGCAAGTAGTGTTGATGCGATGCACCGATTCGTCATGTCGGCGCAGTTCTTCCCGAACTATTTGCCTTATCGTCGATGACAAGTCCATGGCCTGGGTGTCGTCTACGCTGGCTATAGTGGTGACGTTTGGCAAGCGACCAAACTTTGGTGCTATGCGACGGGTCTTCAGGGCTGCGAATGCCTGACAATGTCGTATGACGTTGTCTACTGTGTCCAGGCTCTCCTTACTGATGAGGAAAGCATACACGTCTTCAGCGATACCCTTAAGAATGTGGCCAACTCGGTCTTCCTCAGACATTGCGGGATTCACAATCCGGCACAATTTCAATACTTCTTCGATGTAAGTCATGCAAGACTCCCCAGCCACTTGTGCTCGCTGATGTAGCGTCTGCTCTGCTAGCTTCTTTTTTGCCAACGAATCCCCAAAGCGCTTCTTCATATCCTCCACTAGCCGGTCCCAAGTGGTTAGCTTCGCCTCGTGGTTTTCAAACCACGTCAGCGCGGTGCCCGTCAAGAATACCTCGATGTTTGCCCGCTTGGCGGCCGCATCCCAGTGGTTAAACTTGCTCACCCGGTCGTAGTGCACGAGCCATTCGTCGACGTCGTCCCCTTCGTTCCCAGAGAACGAACGTGGCTCCCTGTACGGCTGCCAGTTGGCCATCGGCATGGCTTGGACTGTTTTTGCAGCCCCAGTCAGAGGTACACGCAGCGGGGGGAGACCGGCGACTCGGCGGCTTCGGCGAAGCTCCAGTGGCTCCGTCTTCCTTCCACGGTTACCCAGCACCTCCACCACAAACTGTTACGGTGCAAAGGGTTTAATTAAAGCCGTGAATAGGAATAAGAGCGTTGAAGGAGGCGGCCAGCGATCCTGCGGTCAGTACGAGTTGTTGTTGTTGTTGTTGCGCCTTTAGGTATGGCACATACCCAATCAGGGGATCGGCCAATCAACAGAGGATGGTTAAAATGAATGGAAATATTTTGTAATCACGTGACTTTTAGGAACGATAATTTAGACCGGTTTGAAAAATTTTTGAGGAAAAAGGAAAAAAAAAACCCTGAAAAATCAAAGCGAGGGTGACCAATCGCAATCATAAAGAGAATCGTTTTGAATTTTCAATGTAGCGCAGGAGGGCAGAGCATACATCCCGGCGGCAGAACCCCGTTTCGGATGCCCCGAACGATAGAATAGCCGGCACTGTTAGGGATATCCCCAAACTGTTAAGCGGCACCTCCAGGGACTGACGTCTGACTCGGGAAAAACGTCGGCATGTCAAAAGGAAGTGGTCGACAGACTCGTCTTCGTTGCAATAGCTGCACAGAGCTGTTGGCGCCAGACGAGACCTGTGCAAATACCTGTTTAACTTGGGTACTCGACAACGTAAGGCTGTAATAATCACCTCTAAGTTGCGTGAAGGGCACCATTCAGGTTTCCATGAAAATTTAAGATGATTGAAATCCCTTAATGATAATAAAACCGATTCTTGCTGTACTTGGAGTTTCAGCATCCTACGGTACCTAGCTGCTGTTATTAAAGGTGTCGGCTCTACGACGTCTACTACAGGCCCAGAAAGTGCTACCCTTGCTAGAGAGTCGGCAGTCTCGTTGTATGTGATCCCTGCATGACCAGGAACCCAAAGAAGGTGAATTTCAGTGAAGTGAGGTGGCAGGAGTGACCGAAACGTCCGCAAAAGGGGAGTGTCTTTAGGGGAAGAAAGGGCTAGGCATACAGAAAAAGAATCGGAAATTATCATTGGAGATGTAATTGACACATCCAGCTTTTGTAGCGTCAGGACAATTGCCAGGAATTCCGCAAAGAATATGGGGATAAAATCACGCAGACGAACTGAAAGGTCCAGTTAAGGGAAAGGGAAAATATTCCGATACCGGATTTTTCTTCTCGTTGAGAGGCATCTGTATAAATTATAGCACCTGGCTGCATAGAGGCCAAATAATCTTCGAGAAGGCGATTGAGTAGCCGGGCTGGTAAAAGTTTAGCATTTTTGGGGAAAATGTTCCGGAAATTGATAGAAAGAGGTGAACTCCTGTCAGTATATGGAATAATCTGATTTATTGCGACACCCAATGGAGAAAGGAAGCTCTGTATCAAAGTGCTTTGTGGACATAAGGACCTGGGCCATTGGTGCACCATAAACGCACTTGGTTCTGCAATAAAAATA
This sequence comes from Haemaphysalis longicornis, assembly GCF_048455015.1. NCBI lineage: Eukaryota > Metazoa > Arthropoda > Arachnida > Ixodida > Ixodidae > Haemaphysalis > Haemaphysalis longicornis. The sequence goes on along the minus strand of NW_027526407.1, from coordinate 208,275,821 downwards.
AACTGCTCCCTGTTCACCTCAGAGCTATAAGCTCTCAGAAAAGTTTCAACCGTCAGAATCCGGAACCTATTAAGCAGAGGAGGAACGCGCGCTTCCAAGTAAACTACTGCATTTGCTGCATTCTTAGGCAACCCTAAACAGCAGCGAAGAGCCTGGCGCTCCAGAATAACCAGACGATGAAGCTTATACGCGGCGCACCCAGAGAATAACACGCACCCAAACTCTAAAATGGGGCGAACGTACATTCTATATATCATAAGAAGGGTCTCTCTGCGCATGCCCTTCTTCCTATGACTGAGACTTCTCAACATCCCAACAGCACGTGCACCTTTGGCCTCAATGAGGGCTATATGTGGGGTCCAGTCAAGTTCACTGGTGTAAATAATCCCGAGGTACTTTAAAGAAGGAACCTGAGGAATTATGCACTGTCGGTAACTGAGAGTAATGTTAACAGGACCTGAGATTGGAAAAACTAATAAGGAACATTTGTTCACATTGATAGAGAGACAAATACTGTCCAACCACGAGGCAATAATATTCAGATAAGACTGCAATAATTTGTGAAGAGATTGAATGTCAGGTGCTGATGCAAAAAACGCAATATCGTCGGCATATACATATGTAGAAACACCAGAAACCACCGGAATAGCGCTTACAAGGATGTTAAAAAGAACAGGGGAAAGGACCGCCCCTTGCGGTACGCCCCTAGACTGTGGCCGCTGTGAGGAGGTAACATTAAATTTTACACAACTGAACTGCCTGTCTCTCAGAAATTCACAAATCCAAGCTATGATATACCTTGGGAAGTTTAAGACTTGTAACCGGGACAACAACACAGGGTATTCGACGCTATCAAAAGCTTTTGCTACATCTAGGGTTACTAGGGCCGAAAACTGGTTAGTGCGACGGGCAAGTTTAATCCGGCTTTCAAGGTCCATATGCGCACTCCAAATCGAACACCCAGGGCGGAAACCAATTTGTCTTGGGCTAAAGATTCTAGAACTGGACACCAATTGCATTATGCGCTGCTGCAAAATCCGCTCGATTAATTTAACCACATTAGATGTCAACGCAATAGGCCTGACGTTTTCAATCGAGAGGCCCTGACCAGCATTCTTAAGTACCGGAAGTATTTTGGCGAGACGCCAGACATCGGGGATCCATGCATGTCGAATAGAATAATTGATCATGTTAAGTAAATGATTGGGAGCCTCGTCAAATAATAACTTCAGCATTTCAGTTGTAATGCCATCTGGGCCAGGAGCTGCAGCAGTCAATTTAGTCATGACGTCAGCGAGCTCTGATAGCGTTACCTCTATGAAGTCGTCTACCACGTCTGGCGGAGTAAATGACATCGCTAAGAAGGATGAAAAATGAGCTTGAAGCCCATCAGCTATCGACTCTAGGGACTCTGAGAGTTCACCTGACGATAGCACCACGGAGTCTGTATTATCTGGAGAGGGTACTGCTTTCCGCGATCGAAGAAAGCGAAAAAGCGCACGCTTATTGTTAGGCTTGGAGAGACACAGAGATCGATCTGTGTCATAAGTCTGTTTAGCATTAGAAACAGCGCGTTTGAATACCGCTGAAAAATATTTGTAGTTGCACCAGTTAAGCGGGGATAGGTTATGGCAAAGTTTCTTCCAGGCCGCCTTTCTACGTCTAAAGCAGCGCGAACATTCTTCGTCCCACCAGGGACTCGGCAATACTGACTTCTTCGACATCACTTCAAATAATGACGACTGAGCTGAAGAGGAAAGGGCGGAACAAAGGCCTGTCGCACATTCAGCTTCATTTTGTGTGACCAGAGAGGACAGGGACTCCTTCAGAGAGGTTTGAAACATTTTATAGTTAACAAAAGAACGGCTCTGGCGGTTAACGGAACGGATGGGACACCCAATGTCAAAAACTATTGGGATGTGGTCACTACTCGACCCGCCATCAACGGTCGACCAAGAAGGCACTGAAACACCTCGAGAAGATATAGTTAAATCCAAAACAGATTGCGTTTGTCCCTTATGGTAGGTTGGAGAATCCGAATTTATGCATGTTAAGTTGTTATCTGTAATCCAATCCAACAAGCGATTACCGCAAGAATCCGTCCGGAAGCCCCAAGTAACGTGGTGGGAATTAAAGTCTCCTGCAAAGATAATGGGAGGTACAGCCGAAGCAATAGCCAAATCAAGTGGATCGGAATCAACGACGCCACTAGGAAAGTACACGTTGGCCAATGAGAAGGGGAGGCAACCAGGTAGCTTTAATTCCAGCACTAAAATTTCACAGTCTGGGCGTTGAAGTTGGAAGGACACCTTCGCGGTGTGGGCAAACTTTGTAGATATCAAACTTAACAGACCGCCACCTCGGGTTGGCCTGTCTAGTCGAAAAGTGCGGTAATTATAAAGTCCAAATTTTTGGTTGCTACTAAGCCAGGTTTCCTGTAGCAAAATTACGTCTGGGGAAAATTGGGAGCACAAACAAAGTAAATCCGCAAAGCCTGCCGAAACGGAGCGAGAATTCCACTGAACGACTTTTAGAACCCCTATGATTCAGAGAGACCGGCTGCAGCAACTGCAGCTTGTAATATCTGATTCTTGGGCTTTGAAACAGATTTACCTTTCTTGGATTTTGCTTTTGGCTGCACTTCCAGGGTTTCGGTACTAGGTGATCCGGAACGTTTACTAGACTGAAGAACAGTCTCCATAGGCCAAGCCTGAAGCTCCATGTCCGAGTCTGAAGAGGGCGAAAGGGGAGGAATATACTCGTTGTCGGCCGTAGGACCACGAACAGACGAAGTACCAGCCTCAGCGTAAGTAGGATTTTCCGAACCACGCACCGAAGTAGCGAGAGTAGACGAGACTTTAACAGAATCCGAGGCAAGATTAGCTGCTGAGAGCAGCGGACCTTCAGGGACGGTGGAAACTTGCTGGATCACTTGGGGAGAGGAGGTACACAAAAGGGGAGCGGGCTGCAAATGTGGCGCCAGCTGAGTCACCACTGTGCGAGACACGCACTCGATTATGGTGGAAGTTAACTGGGTGATTACTGAAGAGACACCCTTCTCAACAGCCGCTGCTACAACGGAAGCGAAAGCTGGGTCAGCGAGGGAAGACTGTTGGAGCTTGGCAACGGCTTGTTCAACCGCTGCAACAATGGTATTCACTACGGCTGCATCAGCGAGTGATGGAGAGTGTTTGGCCGTAACTCCAGCATAACCATGTGTCCTTTCTTTGACAATTGTAACAGCATCCCCGCGCGAGCAGCGACGCTTACCCATGACCTCGACAACTTGGACTTCTTGAGCTCTAGCAGGGCAATTAGAATAGTCAGCTGGGTGTGCCGCTCCACACAAACAACATTTGGCATCTTGGGCAGTACATAGCTCGACAGAATGGCTCTCACCGCATGCGCGACACCGGGGAGACGATTTGCATGCCTTGGATGTGTGGCCAAAACGCCAACAGTTGTGGCACTGAAGAGGCCGGGGAGAGAGAGGTTCCACACGGTAAATGAGAGGCCGTACTTTAATCTCCGATGGACATTGCGTCCCAACAAATGTAGCAATGACAGATTCTGTTGGCACCCTGTTTTTCTCTACAACACGGCTGCAACGGTAAACTGAGGTGACTCCCGCTACCGAAAACTGCTCTAGTACCTCCTGAGGTGTCATCTGAACATCAACACCTCGAACGATGCCCTTCACGCAAGCAAGGTGAGGGGGGATAAATGCACTCACCTGAACAGAGGTAAACATTGTACATTTCAAGAGGGCAGCGACACAGGTCTCGTCTGACGATCGGCACAAGACGCCACCTTTGCCAAACGGGCGGACCTCCGTAATGTGCTCGAACTTCTCAGTAGCCGCTCGAAGTGCCGCCTGTACAGCCCGCGGGTTTTTCAGCCGGATGAATCCGCCACTTACTGGCACCAAGGCCACGGGGATGCTGCCCACCCCACTGCGCTTTAGGGCTTCCAATTGCATGTCCTGCGGACGAATCGAGGCCGCCCAGGGGGAACTCCCCCGGCCAGGAGACTCAAAAGACATCCAGGCGCGGAAACCAGCAACCTCGAAGAAAAGAAAAGACCAAAAGAATGGCGGGAAACAACCGCTAATCCGCCTGAAGGTTGGCCGATCACCTTAACCAGGAAAGCGAAAAACCAAGCAGCTTAGAAGCAAGCGACCACGCAGACAGACACGTCAGCCGATGCTCCGTGCGGTGCGAGTGCGAGTGCGGTTCGTCCTCTACTTCCTCTTCTGCTCCACCCCTTGACGCATACCCCGCTTGGGGATTGGTCGCGAGTAGTCTAGCGCTGTACAGTTTCGAGCGTGACAATATTAAAAAAGTGGCCACCAGACGTAGTGTTTTCCGCACAGTGTAAGCTGGCAAGCTTTCTTCCCAAAATTCAAAAACGCAAACCGACGAACACGTGCACAACCGGCCATGCCAAAAAATCCATGAAATGCACGACAAATGTCATATACCGCATTTCGCTGATGTGCGAGAAAGTGTATATAGGGCCGACGGGATGCTGTCTGAATGTTCGTTTAAAAGAACATGAAACTTCGGTCCCATCAGGCGGAGGGGCAAACCATTGCCGAGGTTGTGGATGCAACCCCCCCTATCGACAAAACTGGAATAATTGGCAGGGGAGACACAAAGTGTGAAAGGGAGCTGATTAAAGGTTACCAAATGCGAAAGCACGGTTTTGATGAGTGTGTGAGTGTGCCCCCAGTAACGGTATCATGGAAAGAAGCTGAATATTAGCAGATATTAAATTGCATCATCAGCTTGTTCTTTAGTTCAGTTTTTACGGCGCATTCTCTGACCTTGTTTTCCTTCGAAATCTTATTCATTAAACTGTTGATATTCCCAGCTCGTGTGTTGTCCTACTTTCTCCTCGATTTAAGAGTTTCACTGATCGGTACTTAGCATATACCTTAGTCGGCGTAGAAAAGAAAACGTTGACTTTGGCGCGCATTACAATCTTTTTAAGATTGTGAGAGATCCTGTGAAGGTGCTGTATTATTTATGCTCTGCCAACTAGCCAAACGTCGAACCTAGTTATGCAATCAAGCTATTTACCGGAAATATATGAAAACAAACCTGTGTGTGAAAAAAACCTATGGTTTGCTTTCTACATTAGCGGAAGAATCACAATTACAGAATTGGTACTTCCGAAATGGTCAATAACGAGTAAACATCTCCGTATTCTTTAACGTGTGCTTCCTCCCCTCTTTGGCCTTGTCCCTGTCTTATAGGAGTACTGACACCAATATTCGGCGTTAATATTATTGCACAGTTCGCTTCCTTTTCTCAACAGAATACCCTGGGTGAAATATGAGCGGCCTGCGACACGAAGAACATACTTCAATTGGACCTCATTTATCGCGCCAACGGAGCAGCGCGCGGAGCGGCTCTCAGCAAATGGACATCAGCGTGACATCATCCCGTGAAAGCCAAAAGAAGTGACGCGATAGCGCTCGTCAAAAGCTCGTGACGTCACTTCACGCGTGAGGCCTCGCGAACGGGCGCGCGGTCAACTCCGGCGGCGGCGCGGTCGAAACAACGCCCCACCGGCCTCCGCAGTGTTTTGACGTCCGCACAAAGCGGTGAGGTCATGCCGGGATTCTGTCATATGCACCTTTCAGGATGAAAGTGCGGGAATTTGAAAAAAAAAAGATTTTCAGGCCATTCAATGTAATTTATTGCGTGCTGAAGTATTTAAAGTGCTCTTTCGGGTTCACCAGGCCATTAGGCATCGATAAAAGTGGAACATAAAATTTCCGTGTCAGTACTCCTTTAATGTTCGCTAGTACGATGAACCAACTCGCCCAGCTTAGTGCTTTAGTAGAAAAAGTGTTAATAAGGTCTTGTTGGTACGTGACTACGCTTGATAAAACAGCGCTACGACGGCAAGAAGGCCAGAGGAGACGGGGCGCTGAACTAACAACAGCGAGTTCATTTCACAGGGTTACGGAAAAACGCGACTTCTAAATTACAAGCTACATGATTGCTGTGAGTCACCAAGACGTTCGTGCACTTTATCAGCAAGTCAACGGACGCCATGCACTCCGCGTGTGGATTGTGGGCGATATTTTTCTAATTGCTACACCATGCCCTTTGGCATCATTTGTTGCGTTTTTTTCGGCAAAATAGCAAGGAATGCTTACCGCTTCATCTTCTTTGATGATCCAGGATATTTTAGTGACAGATCGAGCAGCAAGAGGCACCTCGGTGCGAACACTGAGCGTCTCGGTTTGCGTGATGCGTATGGTGGTCTCAACCTCATGGGCGTAGCTTTCCTCGCTGTATATTTTTGTTTCTATTACACCTTTGAGACCGGCAGTAAAGAGCTTTTCAGAGATCGCTTCCTTGGCGTCCAAACTCCACACATCGAACACGTTTGTATGGGTCACGTCTCGCTGCAACCTCAATTTGCTCCCGATTTTCCTCCTGCGTTGGTCGACTTTCGTACTGTATGCCACTACAAGTTTTTCTTTGACCTTGATCCGAGGGCCGTAGTGAACGTCGTCTTGCTTCCAATACACCTTCACCCTTCACGAGGAAATAAGGATATATTGTACATTACTTCAGTGCTTTTTCTACAGAAACTCCAGGCAGCGTGTTCAAAATGAGTGACAATTACTTACTTTCGAAGCACGTTCGTTCGAAGCATGAAACCACAGGTTTCGTGGATTTATTTGAGTAGCTATGTACTTGTTAGTCCCGTAGATTAACTACTTTACTGCCTTGTGAACTGTTTTCTTTGACATTTGTTTTAGCGAAACACAGCAGCGAAATACAGAAATATCTGCGTGATCGAGCCTGTTATCGTGCATCAATTACTTTTCCCGATGCTGATGATGCTGCTGTCTGTACAGAAATTTAAACACGATCGAATGGACAGTCAAAAACCACCATAATGGCGTTTTGAAAATAACCTCTACGTTACTTTTTGGTCTAGCATTCAGTCCTTATACCTTCCCTTTATGTTTAAAATTGATTCATCGATAATAAAACTAGAATATGCCCTAAACATGTAGCTAACAGAGTCAGAAAATATCTTAAGTAGGCCTGTGCGAATATAATTTTTTTCGAATATCAATCGGATACGAATATGTGATCACACCACAAAAAGTTCAAAGAAATAAATTGAAAACTTTTTCATTTATGAAATTTTTTATCTGTTCACATTGTACCACGCTTGAGCAGCCTATAAAACATGATAGAAAACTTGTTTGAAGTGCTTTACATTCCCAAATGAAAGGACGAGGTCGGGACAGTCCTAGAATTTTTTTTTATGAGAACACAGTTATTCTTAGTTTGCAGATTTTTAGAGGTGAATGTACAACAGGCATATACTCGTAGACCATGAACGACTATTTGAATAACAAATTCACGAAAAGTAAACCTGCAAAACCGAGAGTGCCACGACCAGAACTGTTAAAGTAACGTAACACAAAGAACGGAATCAAAATAGACCTAACGGTCACAAAGAAATCACTGGAACAAGCGATGTAGGTAACGAACGGCAACGGATGTTGCAACATAGATTTCATTCATTAAAAGTTGCTAGGGTTGTATCCTTTCGTGTCCTTTTGAACGCAGGCTTCTGGAATGCCTTGCCTTGAAATTGGAGTGCCTTTTGGAGCCTTTTTCGTTTTATCAAACACCCTTTTCAGCTCCTCTGTGATGAGTAAATTGCCCAGTTTGCAGACCAGGAGACGGCTTTCAATGCAAATTAGGTTAGCCGGTTGCTTGTATTGCACTGGAAAGCTTCCCTCCGCAGTGTTGTGACCAAGGCAACAAGGGAAGGACTCTTTTTTTACTTACATTTGAAAACTGAGTTTTCATTCTTTCATGCTTTACAACAGCAACTTCGTACTCGTACCTGCAGATAATTATTGCCAAAAGTTTACGTACCACAAGAATACAAACGAGCTGCTTTGAACCTTGGTATATTATTCTGTATAACTCCAACTTAAGCGCATGCACTTAAGCACATTTTGTAGTACTCATTAAATTGAAGGCATCCAATGTTCCCCGCCGCACAGCCAATATGCACTAAACTATAGATGTAGGCATTGGTATTAATAATTTCCCTTAAAATTCAATTTGTTCAATTCTGACAGTAAAGTACATTTTTATCGCCGTCAATACACGTTTTTATTCCGACCTCAGACCTGTTTGCATGTTTACTTGAAGTGCATGCATGGAAACGTTGCGCAAGAAAGCGATATGGCTCGCCCGCATCACGGCGCTCGTATACCGCAACGTCGTACTTTCATTATCCCTGGCATGGGTAGTCAGGTCGCTCTTAAAGTGACATTTAACGTCACAGGCATTAATTACAACTACTGGCGTTCACTCGTACCCGGTTGCGCAGTCAGGCGATGCTCCAACGCGCAGTGGCTACGCCATGCGCGCCACAGCTTTTGACGCGTCGGCCGTTTTTTTTCCCCAAGACTTTCAGAAAGCCTACTGTCAAGCTTAGCAATAACTAAGCGTGAAAGCATCACAAATCAGACGAAAAGTTCCCTTTTCGAACCGTTATCACCTTCGCGCACACCGCGTTTCACCCTCGGGGGTAAACTAACGCGCACAACAAAGCGTTCGATGACCTCCGCCTTTCGAGCCACGCAACTTCCCGTAATCGGGCTTGTGATCTCAGGCATACCATCGCGATATTGTCCGTGTTAATACCATAACAGATAAAATGGCTGAACAGGAACTTGGCGGAGCGAAGCAGCGAAAATGATCTCAGGAACGCCCTCTACGCTGTTCAGGTGGCCGCCATCTTGCATTGCCGCAGTGACACCCAATCATGAGGGCCGTTTCAACGCGAGCCGACCGAAAGGCCAAAGGCGCTTCAGAACCTATATCTGGCTTCGTTTGTGCGTATTTCCTTTTCTGCCATTCGTGAGTTTGTGAATGAGCGAAGAGAAATGAGACGGCCAGGACCGGACAGAGGATCGCTCGGCCGATCCAATGGTACCAAAATGGCCACGCCCGGTGGCGCCGTTGCGGAAATACAGCGCTCCAGAAGTTGCCGTTTTTTCGCCCTTTTGTGCTGACCTTTTGTCACCGCGGCTGGCAAAAGTATTTTTTATGCCACTTTGCGACTGTTTTCTCCCGGAAAACTTTGCACATGCACAGGATAGAAAACATAGAGAATCCGAATATGTGGCTTTCAAAAAAAAACAAAAACAATGTTTTGGTCATTTTTTCGAAGTTTAAATCCGCGTCCCCCCTTAAACTAATAACTACCAATTATCGATAATAGCCGATTATTCGAACCCGGTCAAATATTCGAAATGTCTCGAATACATAGCTTTCGAAGCAAATACGAATATAACATATTTAATATTCGAGATTTTTTTCAAAATTTTCGAATATTCGCACACCCCTAATATCAAGCAAATATTTTGATGGTCTTTAAAGGGACACTGAAGTGAATTTGTCAAGCTCCCGTTTTTGCTTGCACTGCGTAGACTGGCTCAAATTAGCACACTTTTCATCGTTTATCCGGTTGACAAATCGGTAATTATTTTACAAAGCGCGAAAGAAGAAAAACCACCATGCGCGGTTTGCGGCGGCCGCACCAACTAAAGCTGTGACGTGGGGAGGAGCGGGCACCGTGATTGGACGATGCCCAAGGTGAGCAACCAAACAAGTTTCGGTTTCGGTTTCGGTTCTGTAAAACACAACCGGTGGCGTTGTTGGATGGCATTCTCAATAACTCAGTAATCATCGTACCGCGCTTCTGCCATGTTGTCAGCTGTAAAAATGCATAAAGATAAGCCTCCCAGGACGGCTTGGAATCGTAGCATTCACTAGCCGAGGCCTACGCAGTGCATGGACGCCCTCCGCGTACTCGCAGACGCCCAAATGTCATGCGCTTTTCCCCCATATTTGGAGCTTGCCTTCCTCATGCCTGTATCGTAAAAAGCGTGTTCGCACCAGGCCAAGGGTCTGTTCATTCTGGCCTGTGCCCACTGCCTGCAAGCAGTCGGTGCTTATGGCAACAGCACGCCAACGAGAACTCGCTAGCGCGCCAGTGGCAGCCTGCGCGCGTTTTGTGAACTAGTTCGTGGAGCCATGAACGTTGCCGCACAAAAAAAGGTGAACTCAATATAGAAAACATCGGCGGAAAACGAAAAAGTTAACTTACAAGAAAAAAAAGCACGTACCCGCGGGGATTCGAACTCGTGACTTGCACAACACTTCCGGTGACATACCTAGCGCCCCAGACCACTCGGCCACGGGATGGGCTCCGCTGGCCTAGGTAATATGGGGTATATTGCACAACCAGTTTACACTTTTATTTAGTTTTGGCGTTTCAAGCAGCTTAGGTGACTATTTGTTGTATTGCGCTCGTGCAGTAAGCGTCCCCCGAGTTTCCACAATAGCTCACGTCTAGCAATCGCATTTCGTAGACGGAAAAGCGTTCGCAGATGCGTAGTCGTGCTCCTGACCGCTGTGCTTGTTCGCCCAGCGCAAAAAAGTGCTTCCCGCACCCTAGTTTTACGCTGTACGGTAAAAATATCAGTTGATTTTATTTCCTTAGTACCTATATTGACTTCGCTGACTCTTCTCTCGCCTTCAAGAGGCCTTATATTTTCCTACTGGCGTACCAGTCAGCGAAGCGTCGCATGTGCGCTTGTGCAGCGCTTGTGTGAAGCGACCTTGACTTGGAGCTAGATATAGTGTACTAACTAACCAAGTAAAGAAAGGCAGATTCTTCCATTCACAAACGTGTCCTGGCTTCGTTTCAACTGAGCGAACGAATTGCGACGACCCGTCGGCGGCCGGCGGACGAAACGCTGGGCCGACTGACTCTGTCTGAAGGCTGGGGAGCCGTGCAGTAGCGCAGCCAATTGCGAGCTCGGCTCCTCGCGACGTCACACGAAAACACCGCAGAAAATGGGCGAGCGTAAAGAGAGGAGGACAGCATTTTCGAATTAATTTTTCTACTAAATAAAATCGCGTAAACGCGACCAGGGGGGTCGAAACATGGCCTGGGGACTCCGGACTACAATTTGCGCAAGTAATCCCGCAATGTTTACATATCACTTCAGTGTCCCTTTAAAGATTCCCCGGTGACCAAACTTTTCCTGACGCCCGGCAGTATCCGGTGCGCTTTATAACACAGGCATAACTTCGGAGCATTGAACGCGCCAGTATTCTCTGGCAATTGTGTTTCCACAGGAAAACAAAAAATGGCCCATCACATAGTTTTAAATGATCCACCGAGAGTTGCCTTACCTCTATTTTTCTGATCTAAGTTGTACTACCCCCCCCCCCACTGTAATGCCTCAGGCGCTGTGGGTACTCGGTAAATAAACTTTTGTTTCTTCCATATTGTTGTCTGTTGTTTTTTTTAGAATTATGTTTTCAGGTACGCACTCCTACTTGGGCCCACACATTGGCCTGCAGTATTGGGAAATAATAAATGAATAAATAAAGCTGTTACTTCACAAACTGCGCGATCTTAATGTCGATGCGAAACTCTTATTTTGGATTAAATGTTTTCTTTTTAACCATTCTCATTTTTTTCAACTAACGGTAACGCCTCACTATGAACGAGCGTGTCTTCTAACGTCCCTAAAGGATCTGTTCTGGCTGCCCTGCTTTTTGTTGTCTACACTAATAACCTACCTTTATCCGTTACTTCTCACATTAACTTGTTTGGCGATGATTGCGTTCTCTTTCGTGAGGTATGTAACGACAACGACCTACTAATCCTTCAATCCGATCTTAACGCTATTTCTGTGTAATGGGTAATGGAACATGGGTTCATAGTTAGAAACTTGCGGTCACCGACCAAAGGTTTTTTAAAAGCGCAAAAAAGATGTTTCGGCTTCCGTACGGAAGCCTTGGTGTTCCGTTCGGAACACCTCGAACTTTTATTTCTTCCGATTAGGCACGAGCGCGAGCCAAAGCCCCGCGCTTCTTTCTTCTCTTTTTCCAGGTGACCGCGCACGCACTCTCCCCGCGGCCGCGGTTGATTCCAAAAGACAAAGCCGCTGAATGGCGCGTCGGATTCGCTGTCCACCAGGTAGGAGAATCTCGTGGTAGCTCTGGACGCCATCTCTTCCCGGAAATGACTGGACCACACGGCCGATCTTCCAGCTCAGTGCGGCCACGTTGTCATCCTGAACCACGACCAGGTCCCCCACGTGAAGTCTTGACGGGAGCGTTGACGTGCCGTGATGCGCTGATCGCAGAAGAAGCAGACATTCTTTCTTCCACCTGCTCCACAGTCGACGTACTGTTTCCTCTCTGTGCTTAGCACGTCAGGGCAGATCGGGTGCAACGGAGGTTGGCATGGTGCACTCTGTTTTCAATGGCAAACTGACCGCGCGCTTTCCGATGAGGAAATCAGGTGTGAGCGCTCCAATTTCGGTACTGTCATCGCTAACTGGAGTGAGGGGACGGCAGTTCACACCCGCCTCAACCTCCAGCAGCACAGTAAGCAACTCTTCATAATCAAGACAGCTGCATCCCAGACAACGTTTGAGCGAGTCTTTGATGGTAAGGATGACGCGCTCCCAAAAACTGCCCCACCATGAGCACGCTCAGCAATAAATTTCCACTCAATTCCCTTGGAGCTGGCATGATCTTGTATCTCTCGTTTAGACAACACTCGAAGCTGTCTTGCGCAGCACTGGAAGGTCTTGGCGTTGTTCGAATACACAGTCAATGGTATTCCGTGTCTCGATGTAAAACGCCGGAATGCGAGAAGGAAGGCTCGTGTGCTCAAATCCGAGGTTAGCTCTAAGTGCACCGCACGCGTGACTGCACAAGAAAACACAGTGATGAACAACTTCGTAGATTAATGGGAGCTAGTGCGTGAGTAGAGGAGCCCACAGAAGTTCACGCCTACGACGTCGATGGGTGAAGTGTCTGCTAGGTGCAATGGTGCCATAGGTGCTGACTCGGGACGTAGGCGCCTGCGGCGGCACGGTAGACAAGACATCAGCACATTACGGACACTCCGACGTCCCTTCAAAATCGAGAATCGTGAACGGAGGTCGACCAGTGTAGTCTGAACACCAGCGTGTAGAAGGCGGACATGCGTTGCATTGATCAACAGTCCGGTGAATCGGTGATCATCAGGTAACAAGACTGGATGTTTCAGATCCTCCGGGCTATCTAGTTCGTGTAAACGTAGACCATCTTTGTCGATACCGGGTTGTAGAGTGAGCCCCCTGGAGCTCGATGGAAGTGGCTGGCCTCCACGACGTGCTGCGAGCTCGGAGGAAAAGGCAGTGTGTTGAACGAGTCGCAACCAGTGCAGTTCTGCCTCGTTAATTGCCGTTGCTTGGAGCGGGCCAGAAACTGACGGCTTGCTTGGGGAGGAATTACGGTGGAGCCTCATAACCCACGCCGTAACTCTCAGTAGCCTGGAGAGGCGACTATAGTGATCGAGGTCAAGCAGGCCGGCAGACTGAAGTTCCGGCCCTCGAACGCCTCCAGCTGGCACACGTTTGCAAGCTCTGGAGACGCTTCCGTACGGAAGCCGAAACGTCTTTTTTACGCTTTTAATAAACCTTTGGTCGGTGACCGCAAGTTTTTAACTATGAACCGTTTACCCGACCAGACGAGATTTCGCCAAACCTTAGATTTCATTACCTTACGAAGGTCCTATGGCCAACCATTCATCACCGAAGTGCGCCGATGTTCGCTATCCATGCGTCTCTCAGCGTTCTAAGCCCATTTGGATTTTAACTTCGTCTACAAAGCCAGGAACCTCATCCCGAGATCCCTCCGTCTGCTGCGTCCCGTGAATACGGGTTTTGGTCACAGCGTGGTTTCGAGAGCGGAACGGCAACTGCTTCAAGCTAGGATCCTGAATTGCGGGGACTCCGTCAGACAACTGCAATATTAAGTCTTCTTCGCTCGGCGCCACCTCGAGCATCAGTGTTCGGAAGACTTTCCCAGCATCCAGTTACATGCTAACTACAAGGTGTGCCTCCACTCCAGCCAGCAAGGGTTGTCGCATCAAAACAAGTTAATAAGGCTGTTACCTCGCGAACGAGTGGTTACGTCCGACCGACCCACTTCGGCAGTTCACAACCTGTCTTCGTACAGTCCAACTCCGGCAGAACTCGCTGTGCGTGAGCTCTGGTTGAACTTTAACACGGGCCCTGCGCCGGACGCCAAAAAACTCACCTGCGCGGTCGAACAGGCTATTGGACAGGTGGAGAGCAACTGCCGTGATGAGGCTCGAACACGCGCAGTCGGCATTCTTGCTAAGCTACCAGGAAATCCTTCGACCCCGCTTCTTGTCGAGGAACGTAATGCGATCAAGCGCCTGCGTAGCAACGCTGACATTGTAGTACTCCCCGCTGACAAAGAAAACGCCACCGTCATCTAAATAGCAACGACTAAGTTGAAAAAATGACCGATCTTCTAACGGACGACAGTACGTACGTGGCGTTAAAATGGGACCCCACTCTAAAAATCGAAAGAAATTTCCAATCACTCCTGGCTCACGTATTTCGAATAGTTCCCCCGCAACACAAGTCGTTGTACTTTAAGCTCCTTTGTCACAACGTCTTGGCACCTGCTTTATATGGCCTCCCAAAGATCCACAAGCCAAACGTCCCGATGCGACCGATAGTAGATTTCACACGTTCACCCTTATTCCGCCTGTCCGGCTATTTGCAGAAAGTTCTTGCACCGCTCGCTGGAAAGGGCTCTACGTTCATACGAACTCCTTGGATTTTATTGAAAAGGTGCGTGACGTAACGGTGAGCGAAGAAACCATGGTGTCCTTTGATGTGAAGTCGCTGTTCACAAGCATTCCGGTGGACTTGGCGGTGCAGCTTTGCCGGACTGCGCTGGAACACGATGAGTGTCTGGGTGAAAGAACCCTTATCGAAGCATCCGATCTTTTGAAGCTGCTGCAGTTTTGCCTAGACAACGTGTATTTCCTTTTCTGGGGGGCAATCTACAAGCAGGTCCAAGGCACAGCCAGGGGGGGGGGGCGTCCATTTCGGTAACAACCGCCAACCTGACCATGGAAACACTAGAAACTCGAGCCCTGGCCTCGTTCGAACCACGTTCCAAAGTCTTTCTACGGTACGTGGCTGATTGATTTTGCATTATAAAAGGGACTAATTAGGTGCCTTTACAGAACATTTGAATGGAATGGAAGAAGCCATCCAATTCACGGCTGCAGGCCGTCTACCTTTCTTGGACGTTCTGGTTTAACGTCTGATTGCCTTGGGTTTAAAGTTTACAGAAAAGAAACTCACACACGATGGTACCTTCATTTTAATTCCGTTCACCCGGCCTGTCACAAACGTTCTGTTGTGGCTACCCTCACCCAACGCGCCAAAAAGTTCTGCTCACGGCCACAAGATGGGGCTGCTGATCTACGCCAAGTGTGCCGAGAACTCGGCCATTGCGGCTACCCCAAGCACTTCGTGGATTCAGTTCTATGACGGTCATCACGCCCTTCAGAACCCGTTGGTCCTCCTTGCCGAGCCCGAGCAGCCATCCCGTACGTGCCTGGTGTGAGCGAATCTTTGGCTCATGCTTTGCGCTGCTACGATGTTCACGTCGCTCATGTCCCTGGGCGCAAGCTGAGGCAGCAGCTGGTGGCCGGCAAAGACAGGATCAACAAAGAGAAGTTTCCTGGAGTAGTATACAGAGTTCCGTGCGCAGACTGCGATTACTGCTACATTGGGGAAAGCGGAAATTTTGAAAGACGATTGCTGGAGCGTAAGAACGACGTCAGAAACAAGAACATAGCTTCGAACGTGCAGGCGGAACACGTGGAAGCCACAACTCACAAAATAGACTGGGAAGCCGCATCAGTAATCGCCAAAGAGAAGAAATGGCTGTCACGCCGATATCTCCAGTCTCTGATTATCCAAACGACAGAGAAAACCCTGAACCACAATGCAGGCAATCTCCCTTTTCTTAGGCTCAGTGAACAAGGCTTCCGTGCGGAAGCCGAAACGTCTTTTTCACGCTTTTAATAAACCTGTTGTCGGTGACCGGAAGCGTTTAACTATGAACCTTTTACCCGACCAGACGAGATTTCGTCAAACCTTAGACTTCAATGAAACATGGGGAATAGAACTTAACACCAGCAAATGCTAGTTTCTTCGCGTATCTAGAACTAACCGTTTATTGTCCACTTATTATCTTAAAAATGCTCCGTTGGAATCTGTCAGCACTTACAAATATCTTGGAATACATATTTCTGCCGACCTCACTTGGTCCGTGCATACTGCGTACGTAATTAATTACGCTGAACGCATGCTTGGTTACGTACGTCGAAATTTCTCACAGGCTCCCTTAACATTAAAACTCACGCTTTAAAGAACACTTATCCGCTCTAAACTGGAATATGCCGCATCCGTTTGGAATCCTAGCCACGAAAATCTAACACACTCGCTTGAAATGGTTCAAGCACTAACAGCGTTCTGTTAGTTTTATACTTTCCCACTACCACCGGGCTGCTAGCATAAGCCCTATGAAATCAAGCCTCGGCTTACCTTCCTTAGCATCTCGTAGAAACATCCTCCGCCTTTGTCTCTTTCATAAGCTTTTCTATCACAGCCAGCTACGCGCTGAACTCATTCTGCCTCCTCGGTAGATTGCAGCTCGCATTAATCATGTCCATAAAGTCGGCTTGCCGCCCTGTAGAACTAACACTTCTTCTCAGTCACTCATACCGCGTACATCAGAAGAATGGAACACCTACCTGCACTGAAGGCATCAATTTGCGGCCACCAACTTTTTAAAACTGCTGTACTTTCCTGGTTTTGTCCTGCTTTTCATTTTTGTGCTCTGTTTTGTAATATGTTGGAGTAGAAGCGGAGACACCGACCAAAAGAAACTTAAAAACTTTAAAACAACAACAAGACGTTTCGGCTTCGTTACTGAAGCCTTGTTCACAATGAGGCGAATAAAAGTTCATGCACGCTTATTTCTCGTGCATGAACTTTTGTAAATATGTTTGTAAATATTGCAACCCACTCGCCTCTCTAATGGCTCTGGCCCTGAGGGTACCTAAATAA
This sequence comes from Haemaphysalis longicornis, assembly GCF_048455015.1. Lineage (NCBI taxonomy): Eukaryota > Metazoa > Arthropoda > Arachnida > Ixodida > Ixodidae > Haemaphysalis > Haemaphysalis longicornis. The sequence continues at coordinate 208,258,783 of NW_027526407.1, read as the reverse complement.
ATAAATAAATAAATAAATAAATAAATAAATAAATAAATAAATAAATAACTTCCGTTAACGGTGCTTCGCAACCAGCTCCGGTGCACTTCACATGGAGGATGATCTGGCTCTTTTCGACGTGCCGCAAAGTAAGTGGCCAATCCTTTCGAAACTCTTTGGCATGCCGATGGTAGATAGCCCCATACCTAAATCGCTACTTGTCGTTCGTCCCCTGGATTCCATTTCCAAAATGCATAAGCAGCCTCTCTAGATCCTCACAGCTTCACTTTTACATTTCGCGAGTAGCCCATTAAGGTATCATTTTGGAGTAACGGGTGCACAAAGCGCATAAAGTCCTACAAGTGGTGCATAAAGTTCTAGTCAGGAGGTTCGACGGAAAACCGTCTGGTCAGGTAAAGGCATTTGTATAAAAGGCAGTACACTGATCAATGTTGCAATAAAATTGACGTTTTGGGATTCATACGGATCCCTTGTTCACAATGGAATGATGGCTTAGCAGCAGGCTCCTAGTAGCGTTCAACGCATGACGTAATGTTCGGGAGTACACGTTGTTCAGAGTGCCAGATGATCTGTTGATTGTGTTGCTTGTTGTCTGAATTATTAGTGATTCCAGATTGAGCCTGGTTGCGAAATTCTTTTCCGTGTAATGATGCACGCGTGTTCCCAGTCTATCTTGTGGTCTATCTTCTCGGCATGCTCTGCAAGTGCATTCGTCACGGTGTGGCCCTTGGTGACGTCATTCTTGTGCTGTTTAAGACGCCTGCAGAATTTCCACTTTCACCAATGTATACCGATTCGCAGTCGGTGCATGGGATTTTGTAGACCACACCAGGAAAACGTTGCCGAGGGAGAGGATCCTTCACATTAGGCAAGTCAACCTTGAGCTTGCTTGCTGGCACATGCGCGATCTACACACAACGTCTTCTGGAGTCGCGAGGAAGGGCTTCACTTCCACCTCAAGTGTACGGAACCGCAGCGCGCTTGCATGTTGACACTGCGTTATAACACTGTGTTATAACAGAGTGGGAATGTAACACAGGTTTTGTCTGCATCTGAGCAGCCGCTGCGTTGTGTGAAAACACAGTGGCAGAGCTGGTCGTTTCTCAGCACTACTAAAACTTGCTTTCGTTGTCGCGGCAGAGAAAACCTGAGTCGAAGTCCTCCATCTCTCGGCGTCCCAAAAGCAAGGTAACAATTTCATGAAGGTTTCGATGGGGCTGTACCACATGTTCGAGGAGCGGCGTGAGTATATAGAAGAAGAATTTCGCCCTTTAAGTGTTCCGTGGCGCTGCCAAATTCAGAAATGAGTTACGTAGCCGTATCTCCTTTCGATTGACAGCAAAGAATACATGCGAGCCGAACTGAATGAAGGTAGTACACCCACCGAGTAACTTGATCAACACCATACAAAAAAACTAACTCTATCGGAATCGTACTGAAATCTATGCGAGACTGAGGACCAATTCTTTGTTTACGCTTCATTCGCAGTGCTCATAGTATCTGTTTACAGCAGTTTTTGTGCACAGGCAACGGTTACGTTAAGCTGCTCATTGTCTCCGTAACGTATCCTTCATATCATCCTCGAACTATGAGCAGCACCTTTTGCAGTTAAAGCTGGTCACAGAGTTGCTTTCAACAGATAATCTTGCATTTTCTCCCTCTACCTAACCCTAAACAAACACACACATAAAGCAACAAAAGTGTGTGAATTGCACCTTTTCTTCCTACTAAAAATCGGACAAAAACATCATACATGATATCATCACCACGAACAGGGTCATCACGATATATACGGGTGTGTTGTTTGAATGCCATAAAATCTATTAGAACTGGTTCGCGGCGACAGCAGGGTTGCAATTTAAACTGCACTTTGCATACCTGCGATATTGTAGCGTTTCTGGTAGGCGTTCGTGTTTGAAGTCAATCCAAACAAGGGTGCTTTCTTCCCTCTCTGCTTCTTCTCGGCCAAATTCGTTAATAGCATGTTCGAGGTATCTCTCCATGCTGGAGCAACCTGCGAATATTTCAAATGAGACCAGCAAGCATATCGGGAATTGGTGGTTGCTTAATAAAGATAGCATCTGTTGGGCCACTTAGGCTCGAAAATTTCGTGTCTGTCTGTCTGTCTGTCTGTCTGTCTGTCTGTCTGTCTGTCTGTCTGTCTGTCTGTCTGTCTGTCTCTGTCTCTCCTTTGATTCAAGCCCCAGATCAAAAACTAAAAGCACTCTTGAACAGAAGTCTCGTGATGATTCAAACTCTAAGGAACCACAGGGTTCTGTTTGAATTATCTGAAGTTCGATTATCACAGGTTCTAATAAATATGGTTCGGGGCAAAAATTCAGATATAATAATAATGCAACATTCATACACAATACTGACGTGCTACTGAAAAAATTACGAATGGATGATTGCTTTGCCTTTGCATGAGAGTTCAAAACGAAGTTTTCGATGCCAACAAGGGCAGCCAGAGTTTTCTACAGTGCGAGAGTTTTCTACACTGATGTAAGGGTACAAACTTACAAGCATACTCGGGGACAACTTTCTGTGGGAATGCAGTCAAGGATACAAAGCCGAACCACGCTGTTTGGCTGCGCACCAACGAACATAATTGGCTGGTTGCAACCTAAGCAATGTTTTAGCCTTGGATTGATAATGCCACTAAATTACTGTCCAGAATATATGAAAGAGAGAGCATTATTTTGTGGATTTTCGCATTTTTTGGTTTCGACTGTCGCCACTGGCGTCGCAGTGGTTCTCTTCAAAAAAAAACATGACCTCCTCGTCGACAGGCTTCGGAAGCTCGCGGCAGCGCGCCACTTCATTCTAGGCATAGGATTATTAAGACGCTTGAGAAGCAAAAGCTGTCAAAACAAAGTGGTTTCCAAAGTGTACGCCCAAGTGGACTGATGCAACCGGGACTCCGTCGTTTCCGCAAACCGTTTGGTTAGCCAGTTTGCCGGCGTAAGCGAGCGGGTGTGTAAGCGTGTGTGCGTGCTTCTGTTTCGGTATGCAGTCGAACACGGATATAGAGAACTGCTACAATTAACAGCGGACCTGTTGTCACTGGCCGTAAGTTTGGGGTTGGTGCGCGCCGAAAACTCTCCGATGAAAGGCCGAGCGCGCATGCACGCGTACCTCTAGAGCACGTTCGTCAAGCTAAAGGAGGTTGTATAAAACTTCTGGAGTGGAGGCCTCCCACACCCGCCAACGCGGGGAGGTGAAGCCGGGCAAACCGGTTGGCGGCCATATTGCCATGGGAAGAAAGGGCACCGAGCTGGCAGGGGCGCTGAAGTGTTTGCGTGTTTCTTTGGGTTTACACAGGAGATACCGATAGCGAAGTTGGCTTTGTCGATTACGATATTTGACGGCAGCCTTAAGTTCGCCTGACGCGTAAGCTGGTGACATGATTTAAGCAGCGAGTTAGCGTTTTATATCTCTGTAAGTGGTGAAGCTTTTGGTTAAGAGCCGTGGTGAAGAGCCGCGCTCAAGAGGCGTAATCGAGGGAAATATCCTATAGTTGTGTGCTAAAAAGCCCCTCATGCTTTCATTTCGATAAAGGTTTATTCAGTGTCTCTAAGGTTATAAGCTGCCTCTTAAGCATTGAAATTACGTCATGTTGCTTGCAGGGCAGGATATCCCTCCTGAAAACGGCTACTAATGCCCGCATTTCGCGCTGCAAAGTGCGGGACACCCCTGTTCCAGCGTAATTAGTTGAGGTTGGCTTCTAGCAGGAGTGCCGGAATTTGTTAATGTTAGTTATGCAACTCTCACACCCAAGCAAGCTTTGTCGGAGCAGTGTATCCAGGCTACTTGTTTTTAGGCAGTGCTGCAAGTAATGAGGATATTGAAGTGTTTGTATGTTTTTCGCATGCAACTTTTCCGGTTTATACTACATCCCACTCATTGCACATGCACAAGTCCAAATTAGGTAGCATGCTGAGTTACTTGCGGCCCACACATTATAATTTCGTCTCTCAGCTCAATTCTGCCATTTATAGGTTTTACCTGCGTGTTACAAAACGCATAAGGCGTACACTGAAGCTAGTTAAAGGCGTTTGTTTAGTCAGGGTCCACAGTCAATATCATTGATCTTTTTCACAGAAAGCATGAGACAAATTTAAGACATTTTGCTTGAAAACGAATTGAACACAGTCGGTCGCTGTCTCTCGGCTTCCAATTTGAGTGCCTCAACAACGCATCTATATCTTTGAAAGGTATCCTTGGACCCTGGCCTTCTCCATCGTCCCAGAGGAAAGTGTTGGTTGTCTTATTTGACTATTTACGCGGAATCGGCATCGCAGAGACTATTTAGAACTTTACCTGTGAGATCGTATGGACTTTTACCTCACCACGCAAAGCTTCGTGTTCACTTTTTCTTTTAACATCTTCTTTTGCCCCTTTCTTCTGCCCTACTTCTTTTAGGGCCTTCTCCTGATCCCCGCAGAGTAGCATGTAGGCGGGAACATGCCGGCAAACCTCTCTGCTTTCAGCTAATAAAGAGTTCTCTCTCTCTCTCTCTCTCTCTCTCTCTCTCTCTCTCTCTCTCTCTCTCTCTCTCTCCCTCCCAGTTATCTCGTCTAACATCTAACAGCATGTTCTCACGCAAAACGAAGAGCTTCATTTTTAGGAAACCTGTACAATTGGGCGAGGTTTGGTTACAGGTACAGGTTTTAGGAAACCTGTACCTGTACGAGGTTTGGTTAAAATTCAAGTGTCATGTTGCGTATTGTATGGAAAACTTTGTTCCTACTGTGAGCAAAACAACAAAAAAGTGTAACCCTTGGATTACGCGAGAAATAATCCATATTAAACGTAAACTTAAACGGCTTAGAAAAACTAATAAACACCTGAATGCTCCAGGCTACCGTTCCCAAATAAACGCTCTGACTAAATCCCTCAAAAATAAAGTTCGTTCCGCTAAGCAACATTTCTGCAAACATACACTACAGACGTTTATGACAGAATCACCACATAAATTTTGGCAATATATTAATTCAATGAGCACTTCACCAGTTTTATCAGATGGTCTAGAGGACAAAGTCAGGGCAGCGGACTTCAATGCTTATTTTTACTCAGTGTTCACTACTGATAACAGTGTCATCAGGCCATGCACTGTCAGGTACATTGAAGATGTAACGCTACCAAACGCGCCTGTCATATCAGAAGCGGGAGTACTTTCACTCCTTCTGAGCATAAACGCAAGGAAAAGCTGCGGTCCAGATGCTATTCCAAATGGTTTCCTTAAACGGTACGCCGAACCTGTTAGTAAATACTTATGTCTTGTATATTCCAAATCAATCAAGGATTCTTGCCTTCCATCTGACTGGAAAATAGCTAAAATAACTGCAATACACAAATCAGGCGATAAATCGATCCCTGCTAATTATCGCCCTATTTCGATTACCTCTACCTGCAGCAAAATTCTTGAACACATTGTGCTAAAGTTTCTAACACATTTTGTTGAATCAAACCACATTCTCCACCCAAATCAGCATGGTTTTAGGTCCGGATTATCCACAGTTACTCAGCTTGTCGAAACAATGCATGATTTAGCCCTAGGAATAAATGAGCGTTCACAAACTGATGTAATTTTCATTGATTTCTCTAAGGCGTTTGACCGTGTCTCTCACGTTAAATTACTTTTCAAACTTAATAATTTACTGGGGGATGGGCCGGTTCTCCGTTGGATACGCAATTTTTTAACGGATCGCCACCAATTTGTACAGTGCGGCAACCATCGTTCCGATCTGGCTCCAGTTGTGTCAGGAGTACCCCAAGGATCTGTGTTAGCACCTTTGTTGTTTTTGATCTTCATCAACGACCTAGCTTACCAAGTCGACGTTCCAATAAGGCTCTTTGCAGACGACTGCATTCTCTATAACCAAGTAAAGCACCGTGAAGACCAGTTGAAACTAAATAACTCGTTAAAAAAGATAGCTCAGTGGTGCGACGACTGGCAAATGCAGATCAACATCGACAAAACAGTGTGCATGTCCATTACTAAGAAAACTTCCAAATTAAATTTCTCGTACAGTTTAACAATATGGAAATTCGAAGTGTAAACCACTATAAATACCTAGGCGTGACGATATCTTCCGATCTTGGCTGGACGGACCATGTCCGCTACGTCACAAAGAAAGCATTAAACAAATTATTTTTTATCAAAAGGGCACTTTATTTTTCCACCCACGAAACCAAACTTCTCGCATACGTCACGTTCATACGGCCTCTCTTTGAATATGCAACTGTTGTCTGGTTCCCTCACACCACGTCTAACATTAGAACTCTGGAGAGGGTTCAACGCAAAGCAGTGCGCTTTATCTACAACAGATATGGACGCACTGACTCGCCAACTGAACTATTACGTCGGGCAGGGCTACCCACCCTTTCCAGCCGCGCACATCTTCTTCGACTGAAGTTCCTATATCAAATAATCCACAAATCATTGAAAATAAACCCTGATTCCTTCTTGACCTTTCGCGACGTTAGACCAACAAGGCAACGCCATTCTTGGGAATTCGAAGAGTATTCATTTAATAACAACACTTTCAGCTATTCTTTTTTTCCACGCACTATTCGGGAATGGAATGCATTAGGGCCTGTTATTACTCAACAACCAACCATTGAAAAATTTTCGGAACTTGCTGAAAAAAGTGTACTAGGTTGTGTATCTTGATGTATGGTGTTCATACTTACCGTATACTATTAGTGTGCGTCATTACTACGTGATGTGAATTGCCTGAATACCTTAAAATCTATGTAATGTGATGCTTATATGCATCTTGGTGTGTGCATTGTTTGAGTATGCATACTTGTTTTTTTCTTACTGTATTATTTTTGATTGTGCCTGATGTGAATGTGCACTGTAGTACTGCAATAATCCTGCGCAAGTTGCGCATCTTTTCTGTAACTTTGAACCTGTATGCTCACTCCTGTAATAATCCCCCTTGGGGATTGACAGTATTGTGTAAATAAAATAAAATAAATAAAAAAAACGTGCATGCTACGCATGGATACAAAAGCGCGATATTTCCGGCGCTTGACGTGTTCATTTCATTTCCGTGTCTCACTCCCGCTGTTTTTTTTGTTTCACATTTTCAGGAGGTTACTCAGTTGCATAACTTGCATTCTCCAGCTCGTTAACCACTCACATCAGCACGGCGTAACCTGTTATTGATATCAAAACTACATCCATTAGGTTACTAATGCCGTTGACAACCTCGCTATCCGCGTATGTTTGCGCGCAAGTACCACCTGCTGTGATTAGAAAACCAGAAAGACGAAGAATGCGGGAAAGCATTGCCTTAAGGACTTCTGCAAAGCTAAGCGAAATGGCTCAGCTAACCTCGTCTTTACCATTGAACTCATGAAAACCGTGCGAGTACTCGCCATAGGCCGCTTGAGCGAAAATGAAATATTAAACGAAACTGCCTTGGCAAATGTCAGTAGCTATCTGGGCAAACACTGCATTTAAATTAGTGCGGAAGGATAAATTGCCGCACACATATAATATAAACGCGATTTCACGCACTCAAATGACTACTATAACCACCGCAGCTACGAGTGAAAACATTTGCATATCTGCGTAAAAAACTGCGTCAACAAGTAGACGAAAGACCAAAGCTACGCCGAATTTTCCTTGAGGAAAATTCGGCGTATTATCGGCTGGTACAAGTACCAGCCGGTACAAATAGTGGGCAAGTGTACACTTATAACGCTGTAGTACCCGCGAGACACAAAGCGAACAGAACACAAGGTGATCCCCGGCGTCTTCTTTCCGCGGTTAGCGCAGCCGAATAAAGTGACGCGCAAGCGCATCATTGCTGATATCTACATCTTTGTAGCGTCCAGGCAACATCCATGACAAACTAAGTCATAAATGCCCACGTGCAAGCGTTCAACATCGCCATACGTGCAGCGAGGAGCAGGCAGAACGCGACGGATGCGGTGCGCCTGCTACGACGGAGCGAGCTTTTTGCCCAAGGCAAGATGGCGGCTGTCGGCGTCAGTTTTCGAGAGAGCCATCTCCACTCCAGAAGTTTATACAACCTCCTTGGTCAAGCTAAGCATACCCACTTAGGGTGATTGGCCACTATTGGCCAAAAAAGCTCCAGCCGTGGCCGTCTGCCTCCAGCGCACGTTCGTCAAGCCAAGCATACCCACTTAGAGAGAGTGGTCACAAAAAAAGCTCCAGCCTTGGCCGTCTGTCTCCAGCGCACGTTGGTCAAGCCAAGCACACCCACTTAGGGATATTGGGCAATATTGGCCACAAAAACACTCCAGCGTCCGCCGTGCCGTGGCAAAACTTGCTCAGAACGAGGAAGATGCGTCATAGCGTACGCCCATCCTTCGTTTGTCCTCTTATCGTCATGCGCGTGCGCTCTCTACCGTAGAAGGGCCGCGACTTCAATGTCCAAGCTGCTGTAGTTGATCATTCACTCCACAAAGCTCAGCCGCAGATAGTTCGCCCGGCCGAGGAAGATGCCGTACTTCGAGAGGCTCGGCGTAAAAAGTATCCGCAAAAGACTATAAGTCGCGCTTGCAGGCTGCCGTACGAATACGCCTACTGAAAGGACGAACTCACTCCGGCCGTGCTCAACATAACGTTATTGAAGTGGCATGCCGCCGAAGTAAACCACGACACCACAACGATACTAAAACTCAACTTTGTGTCCGTCATGGATCACCTACAACAGCTTCGCCATGCAAGTCTTGCGCGTGAGTGAAAGCTTCACAGATTTCTTTTTCGGTATAAAGTATAACACGAATATATCTAACTCCAAGGGGATAACGAAATATTTCGATGCATCGATAATTTGATATATAAAAAACGGCTATCTGAAGATTATCGGACAACTCCGCACTTCACTGAGAGGTTTTCGAAATGGGAGGAAATGGTGGCTTACTGACTTGTCCCCCAAAGCACGGGAAATTCGAACCCCAGCTTGATTACCACCGCACTTCATTTAGAATGAAAAGCGTCTGTGTGCTTCGCTTGCTTATTCTTCTGCGTCATAAATTTCACCAAACCGTCTTCAATAGACCAATTTTACCAACGAAAACCACTAACCCAACTTTCAGCCTTAACCGTCTTCAATATTACGAACACGGCGCAAATGAAAAAAAATCCGACACTGTACACTGTTAGACTACAGCGGCAAATAACGCTGATGCATGCTCGGCTGCAGTAGGCGGTTGGGAACGTTTTCAGGGCCAGTAAGGCCGCGCCCCGCATCCTCGGCATCCGTGATGTCCGCCACAGCTTGCACATCGTTGCGTGTGCCGTTGTGTCATGCGGGATGGCGCATCGGAAAGATGACAGCTCTCTAAATTCACTCTCGAGGCACTCAGTGCAGTCGTCTTCAGCATCCGAACACCTCCCCTCTGGAGCCGCTTTGCACACGACCCGTTCCGGAATGGCCGGGGCGTGCTGCCTTGGCCTTTACGTACGGAGCAAGAATAAGATATATTCTTGCTCCGTGACTTTGCGTCAACTTGGGTAGGCTGCAGCAGCGCCACCTCTATGCTTAACCGCTTCGACTTTATTATGCAGTCCAAAAGGGTCATGGTTTGGGCCTGTTGGTGATGCATAATGGAACTGAAAGCGCAAATTAGACACAGACAAAGAAACGAGACAACAGGACCAGCGCTACTGCCAACAAAATATATTTGGAAAAAACCCACAATTTATGTCATGCTTTCCACTTGCATACCGCCACACATGCGCAGAGACACTAATAATCGTCTGAGATACATAGTTCTTTTTGTAAAAGGAATACAGATGGTGTGCTCACGCATTGAGACTGCAACCTATCTATTTTTTCAGCTTCCATAATTTCTCTGGTTAACCTATCTTTATTCTTGCCGATTAACCCTTCCTCGAAAAGAACTATGTTATCTCAGACCTATCCCTATCTCAGACCTATGAGTGTCTCTGCGCATGTGTGATGGTATGCAAGTGGAAAGCGTGACATGTATAAATTGTGAGTTTTTTTAATATATATTTTGTTGGTAGCAGCGCTCGTCCTGTTGTCTCCTTTCTTTGTCTGTGTCTAATTTGCGCTTTCAGTTCCCATTATTCTGCAGGTTTTCGGATTCCTGACGGCTCTGAATCATTACTCCTGTGTATCGACCCGCTCCGATCATGTGCAGGCCACTGCTGCGTTCATTGAGAAATTCACGCCCATCACCAACCATTGCCGCACGGACTGCTCTGTCACGTGCGTGCTTACCGTGGTGTGCCCTGCAGCTGCTTGGCCGGAGTGTTATATGCGGAAGACCACCTCGACCAGCCAATTATCGACCGGCACTATTCTGTTACGTCATCGAGGAAAAGTATAAAACCTCCGGATGTGATCTTCCTCGTCAGTGGGCTAGGCTGCAGCAGCCCCGGCAGTATGCGTAACCACTTTTCTTTTATTCGGCAGGTATTTTATCTTGATCATGCCAAGTGTTTTCGCTAAGACAATCGGTGTTGGCTGCTGCTGTCCTGCCCACACGATTTTGTCTGTTTGCTCTCGCGCCATATATAGTTTACGTCGCCTTCTCCTGAGCGGGGATGCCGAACTAAATCCTGGAACCCCTAAACCTGCTCCCACTAAATCAAGGCTTCAAGCAGCAATGATTGGAATGCTCAGGGAGCCACGACGCGTTCTAAGAATGAAGCAAACGCTGCTTTGGTGGATGGTAACTCCTCTGTGGAGCAAATGCCTTTTAAACTACTTGACGGGCAAAATCAAATGGCGAAAAATATCCTCGATATTGAAAATTTTTCACCATACTGTCGACGCTATAGATTGGATTCTCTGGATTCACAGTGTTCCGACACTTGAATCATCCCATCACCAGAACGTGCTGTTGGGCTAGTTGGTACATACTGAACGGGATGCTTAGCGCAAAAAAGAAGAGGACGGTGGGAAACGTGAGAGACGCTACTAACAACTGAGTTTACTTCAAAAAGCACAAACATATATATAACAGGCATGCACTGAAGAAAAAAGAAAGGAGGGGAAAAAGTAACATCACGGGCATCTGGCGGAACATCAGAAAAAAGCATGAAGACGTGCACTTTCCATATCATAAATAGATAGCGACGGTACACTTACGCACATGGGCCCTTTTCTTTTTATGAAAAACGCCTCGGCAGCCTCACGTCCGGTTGCATCTCTGCTCTTTTCGATTATTTTTGTTTTATCCAGATCGGGTTTACAGACTAAATCACAATCTTTACAATGTTGTGGCAAGTGCGAACCAGTTCCATTTTTCATCTACAGGGCATGTTCTCTGAGGCGGACATTATGCATCGGCCGGTTTGGGCGATATACACTTTACCACAAATCCGAGGGAAACTATGTGCCTTTCGTCTGCCCTGTACAAATCGTGTGATCATGCTATGGGAAGCAATTTTGACCATCAGATGGCCAGGCTTCAAGCTGCTGGCTTTCCGTGCTCAACCCTTACCGCCAGGGCGGAGGGTTTGCTAAAGAAAATGAAAGGTGCTCCTCAAAGGGCTAATGCTGAGCACTTGCAAAATGAGCGAAAGCCTGCAGTCACACGGTACGCGCACCGAGTTGCACACAACCTTAAAAAGGTCGCTTCCTAGAACGTACCGGTTGTGTTTTCAGCGCCCCTGAAACTTGCCACGCTGTGGTCAAGAATAGCGCCGAAGCTGAGACACAAAAAAAAATTACACCATCTTCCCACGTGGGAACCCTAAGGATATGCAAAGCCCTGGAGTAGTAGCGTGTTAATTGGTTGCTAGAGTAAAGACACATGTAGTAGCGTATTAAATGTCGTCTTTATTTATCGAGTAGTGGGGAACGTTTTGCGGCTTCTCGTTTTAACAGCGAGGAATCCGCTGTTCGACGTTCTCGTTTCGAAGCGTTGTCACGTTCCCGAACGCCATCTGGATCAGCTACTCGCCGCTGGCGTTTCAAAGCGGCTTCTCGTTCTCGAAGCAAGGAATCCGCTGCTCGACGCTGCCGTTTACGTTCGGCGTCGTGAGCTCTCCTCTGTGTAGCCTTGTCTTCGGAGGGGCTTGCGGTCCTGACAGTGTGCTGGCTGACGCTAGTTGAAGGTGTGCCAGCCAGTTCGCTGACGGAATCGTTGGCGTCCATTTCCAGTCATCTGACGGCGCAGTACCGAAGAAGCAACTGAGCGGAGCGCGGACGGGGTTTATTTGCAGAGCAGAGGGAGTGGAGGAGCAGCGCGCGTAGGGCACAGGTGGTGTGGAGAGGAGGAGCAGTGCCCGCTAGCGCACAGGTGGTGTGGAGAGGAGACGAGAGAGAGAGCGGCGTTATCACAGCTGTTGTGGAGAGGAGGAGAGGTGCTGACGCCGGACGATGGAGGGTCGACTAAGAGATGCTTTGCATCTACAAATGCGAGAAGCATGTCACGCCTTTTTTATTAAGTGTGTGATTGGCGCTGTGTACGAGATCCCTCTGATTGGTGGTAAAGTGTATATCGGCCAAACCGGCCGATGCATTATTGACCGCCTCGGAGAACATGCCCTGTCGATGAAAAATGGAACTGGTTCGCACTTGCCACACCATTGTAAAGATTGTGATTCAGTCTGTAAACCCGATCTGGACAAAACAAAAATAATTGAAAGGAGCAGATATGCTACCGCACGTGAGGTTGCCGAGGCCTTTTTCATAAAAAGAAAAGGGCCCATGTGCGTAAGCGTAGCGTCGCTATCTATTGATGATAAGGAAAGTGCATTTCCTATGCTTTTTTCTGATGTTCGCTAGATGCCCGTTATGTTACTTTTTCCCGTTTTGTTTTTTCTTAAGTGCATGCCTGTTATATACAGGGTGTCCCAGCTATCATGCACCAGGATTTAAAAAAAGAGTAATGGCGTAACTCGAAGAAAACCTAGTGCATAATGTTTGCAGTACTGTGGAGAAGCGGGCAGTATTTTTTTCGTTAATGAGACTTAACTAATTAATGGTAATTAATTATCTAACTTGAGAAGTACTGTCCTAATCACTAAAGTGTCAATGAGGCACTTGTAGGTAACCACGAGGGGCATCTAACTGCGGTATTTTTAGAGACGAACTAATTGCGTACTCGTTTATTCTGGCTGATAAAGAAAACCCGCGAAATACGAAAAATACCACGTGACGGCGCCTCCGCGTGCGTAAACGCGCACCGTAAAGCAATGCCCTCAAACAGGCTGCCTCTGAGTTAGCCAGAATGAAATAAACAAAAGAAAGAAAGAAGAAATCGCGATCTAGTTTGTGCCTTATCTGGACACGCGCCCCCCGAATCTTGCTGTTGCTGCTCCTTCAATGCATGCCATTATCAAGGTGAGGCGCTGTCTCATCGGGCGGGTGACAGGCGAAGCTGTTGCTTTCAATCAGCCTATGTGGGGACGCTGCTGTACAATGCGCGCGGAAGCGCCGTCACGTGGTATCTTTCATATTTCGGGGGTTTTCTTTATTAGCCAGAATAAATGAGTACGCAATTAGTTCGACGCTGAAAATACCGCAGTTAGATGCCCCTCGTGTGTACCTCCAAGTGCCTCATTGACACATCAGTGATTAGGACAGTAATTCTCGAGTTAGATAATTAATTACAGTTAATTAGTTACATATCATTAACGAAAAAATTACTGTACGGTTCTCCACAGTACTGCAAACATTACACACTAGGTTTTCTTCGAGTAACGCCATTGCTCTTTTTTTAAATCTTGGTGCATGATAGCTGGGACACCCTGTATATGTTTGTGCTTTTCGAAATGAACTCAGTTGTTAGTAGCACCTGTCACGTGTGCCACCGTCCTCGTCTTTTTTGTGCTAAGCCTCCCACTCATTCAATCCTCCTGTGTTATCTCTGCATCGGTTGCTTCCTCGGTGTCATCTGGCAGCGAGTTTGCAGGCCTGTCCAAGATGGTCAATGAACTAAGATGAGAAAATGATGATCTCCAAAATCGCACGGGACAAAACAACTTAATCTTGCATAGCTTGAATGAAGATGAAGACGAAAACAGTGACAGTCTCCGGGCTAAAGTATCACAAGTACTTAGTCATAACTGGCTCATAGACTATCCTGCCATTAAACATTGCCATAGGCTGGTGTGGTCCCGAGATAACCATGTTCGGCCCGTTATTATGAAGCTTCTAGGCTATCGCGATGAGATGAAAGTTATTAAGAACGTCTCCAAGTTTAAAGGATCCCAATGGAACGTTACGGAATATTATTCCCAGTGGTACGAAAAAAGATTTGGAATGCTTGTACTTCATTTCGTAACAGCGGGTCTGAAGTATTTGCGCTTCGATAAACTGTTTATTGGTAACATTAAGTATATCCTATACGCCACATCAAAGATTCTTGTTAAAGGGCCCTCCAGTCAATCTTCACGCCACCATGCATCCCCTCCTGAATCTTCTTCTCCTCCCTGACTGCCCCTCCGCCCATCTAATCACCCCATAATTTAGAATGTTAATTTAAGAAGCCTACGCAATAACGTTTCTAGCTTTGTCTCCCTAGTATCAATGTTTTCCCCGCACATAGTAGGTATAACCGAATCTTGGATACACGAAGGCGTTGATGACTCTTAGTTAACTCCACCCGGGTACGTTCCGAGTTCCAATGATCGAGAGAATGGGAAAGGCGGGGGTGTGGCTTTAGTCTTTCCGTCAGACTTCTGTGTTTCTCTCTCTCTCTCGGAGTTCTCTGTTTTGCCTGCGGCTGTAGGTGTTGAATCGGTATGGTGCAAGCTTTACTTAAACAAGCTCATCTCATGGTTCGTGTCTGCTACCGCCCACCTGGCACCTCCGTCGATCCAATGCGCAGTCTCAATAGTTATATTCATAATCACAATATAGATTCATCTGACATTATCTGTATGTGAGATCTGTATGGAGATGCATCCGGAATTCATTGGCCTTCTCTGACACCATCCGGTCGTGAACCTGGCACAGGCCGAGAGCTATGAAGTGACGCCACCCGACTGGACGCACTTCTCGACCTAATGTTTGTAAGTTCTAATATTATAAAAGCAGGATTTTTATGTGAAACTACAGAAGGTATATCGGATCATAAGGGTGACGCTTTCCAATCCTGTGCTCAAAACCTCGCACTCGTTCACAACATTCCCGGATTCTAATCGTGCTAACGATACTTCAACGGCGACGTTCATACTCTTGTGACGTACTTTTAAAACGTTGTAAATTCTTGCATTTGTTCCAATAAGAACAATATTAGAACAAATAAGGAACTTCCTTGGATGAACAGAGGTATTCTTCAGTTATCTTGTCGTGTACGCTGAGGCGTACGAAGAACCCTGACAATGCCGATAGTGTAAACAAGTTCCAGATAGCCAAAAAACAACTTACTTGCGGCAATACTGGCTTCTGCAAGGGATTTTTCTTTGGTATGCAATTACACTCATTACAAAAAAGTAATCCTCGTAAATTCTGGACTTCCGTTCTCCATAGTAACTTGTCTTCCTCCTCATTATTCAATAACGGTGAAACCATTAGCGATGACGAGAAAATCACCCATGCGTATAATACTTACTTCCACTCTGTTGATAATCATGTTACCCCTGCCTTTAAATGTAGCAGAATTGCGAGTTGGGCTAGTTCGTGAAATTGCATTTTGAAACCTTCAGAAAGCGCAACACTAAAAAAACATTAGCGCCAATCCACTCTGTGAATGTGTTTGGAAAGCAAAGCTGTAAACAGCACCCACAACGATTTCCCATGCGACGTCACTTAAATTCACTCACGTCTCTCTAAAAATAGTGAAACCAGAGAGAAGTGAAATTTATTTATTTATTTATCATAGAACCCTCAACGCCTTTTCAAGGCATTATAGTGGGGGGGG
Source organism: Haemaphysalis longicornis (assembly GCF_048455015.1). Classification (NCBI taxonomy): domain Eukaryota; kingdom Metazoa; phylum Arthropoda; class Arachnida; order Ixodida; family Ixodidae; genus Haemaphysalis; species Haemaphysalis longicornis. Next base: position 208,242,952 of record NW_027526407.1, on the reverse strand, counting down.
GGAGGGGGGAGAAAGTAGAAATTCATACAAAAATACAGGCAGAACAGAAATATCACTTAAAGCACAATGACAAGCCAAACCCCCATGTTCAACGAAGACACACTACAAAGAACACAAAAATACATCATTAGACATAATTGTCACAACATTTTTGGGTAACTTATTCCGTTCACTAATAGTTTTGGGGAAAAAATGCTTAAACAATTCGGTTCTACAACTTATTTCTTTTATTTTACAGCACTGATCTGTCCTTAGTGAAACGTAGTCTGGACGCATTAAATAACAACTTTTGTCTATACCCTCTTTTCTTATGAAATATATTGTAAACAAATATTAGTCTGAGTACTCTCTTAGGAGGCCGAAGCGAATACTTACCTAGGCTGCGCTTAGCTGTAGATACACTGAAATTCCTTGAGTAATCTTTAAGAAGCAAAAGAGTAGCCAAGATTTGAACTCTTTCTAGTTCCTCGATATCAGAATTGATACGTGGATCCCATACCGTACAAACAAACTCGATTATGGGGCAAAGATTGGTGCACTTAACCACGCCCTCTATTACTTCAAAGAGGTATTCTTGGTAAGGTTAAATTAATGCATGATGCATGAACGGTGGTTGGTTGAGTTGTATTAGTGTAGCACATGAGTGGAAACATTTTTTATAAAATTAAAGCTGAAACGTGGTGTTAGGCGATCTCACTTCTCCGTCTCTGCCGTCGCGGACGGAGGCGACGAATTCGGCGGCAGAGACGGAGCAAGAGCAGGAGGATGACGAGGAGGTACAGGAGGAGGAAATACTTCTATTCAGATTTATGAACGGCCCAGAGTGCGGTCCAGGGGTGGGGTTCCTTCACTGTAGCCCATATAAAGCCCGCGCTGCCTGTGCTCTGTCCACCAGATGAAGCTGGGTAGGCAGACAGGGGCTGGGAAGCAGCATATCCCATTGCTCTTGCTCGGTAGTTGATGGAAAAAGAGGAGGGTACTCAGGGCTAAAGTCGCACACCCCGATTATGTGGCAGAGTGTTCCTACTTCTGAGCAAGATCTCCATTCAGCGTCGTAGCGATTCCGGTGCATTAAGTGAAGACGCGTCGGGCGTGGGAAAGAGCGGGATTGTATGAGCCGTAGGGTAGTTTGTTGTTCTATGAAAAGGTCAGGGTAAGGCGAAGGTAGAGTCTGTCTCAGAAGGGTCTGTCTGGGTTATGTGCCTAAACGAGACAAGTAGGTGACTGTCCTCGTGCAGCTCCATAGCACGGGGGTAAAAGTGCAGGCTTGGTGGGCGTATTCGTTGCCCTCCAAGGAAGCGTGAGCGGGTGTCCAGATGAGCTGAATGGAACCATTCGGGGAGTGGTTTTTTAGCACACAGAGTGCAGGTCGGGACACAAAACCCGAAAGGTAGGCTTGTTGGGAATTGGTGACTACCTTACGGACCCCTGGTTGAGTCAGAGCCAAGGCGATGGCTGCCTCTTCTGCCGCCATCATGTCGTCGGTCTTAAGTGATGCACAACCAAGGAGTTGGTTCTGGAGTTAGCCACGATAATGGCGTACTGCTGCCCTCGATGTTGGGAGGCGTCTGTGTAGATAACTGCATGATCCCTACTGAGGGTGGTGTTAAGCGCTTGAGTCCGTGCTTGTCGGCGACCCTCGTCGTCTGAGGGGTTCATATTTATAAGCAAAAGAAGCATCTCTATTTCTTGTCGCCAAACGGCCAGGAGTGCATCAAGCGGAGTGACATTCTGTGCTGCCCAGCCAATCTTATGAAAGATGCGGCGACCCGCCGCAGTTCTGCTCATTCAGAGCTTCTGGATAGAAAGATGGCCTTCTATCAGCTCTTCTACCGTGTTGTGGAGCCCCGTGCTAAGCATCCTCTCTGTGGACGAACTCATGGGCAGACCAATGGCCTGCTCAACCGCCTTTCTAATCATTATATAAAGCATCTTTGTGTCCGCCTTGCCGAGAAGAAGAGAGGGGGTTGACGTAAGTGATTCTCTAGAGGACAAAAGCTTGAGCTAATCGAAAGGTATAGGATTCCTTGAGGCCTCGCTGCTTGTTGGCAACTCGCCTGATCATGTGTATGATTTATTGATGCTATGTTTGAGGCGCTGCAAGGATACGTCACTCTCGGTGTTGGCCTGAAAATGTAGTCCCAGGATCTTGATGCTTGGGCTTATTAGAGTGATGGCCTGGCCATCAAGGAGTATTTGAATGTCTTCCTTGAGGTATCGTCTGGCGTGAGGGTGGACGACAAGGAGCTCAAACGTTTTTACGTGAGCACTGGAAACCACAGGCCCATTGGCATACTACAAGTGAGATGTCATGGGTTGGTGTGAGCTTCCTTTAATCGCTGTCGCGTGGCGTCTAGTGAGAATGCAGGGGTTAAACCCGTAGTTGTGCTTGGTGAGTGCACCACTTGTCTTCCCCGTCTCCGTGTGGGCTCGTAGCTAAATCGGTAAGACAACGGGCTCTTGCTTTGTTACTCTGTTAGTTCCAGGTTTGGTTCCTGGCGGTGAAGTAAATTCGTTTTATTTGTTCGCCGGAGTTTTCTGATGACACCAACGGTCGCGAAATAACTCTTGGGGGTAGAGGTAAAAAGCTGCTATAAAACGCGACACGAGCAAAGGGAACACAGGGCGAGCGCTTACTCACATATAAGTTTAATCAGAAAAGACAAAGAACGTATACCCTCCCAGTCACCAGACCACGCATGCGTCTCCTACAATCAGATGGGAACAACCCAAAAAGCACAAACAACCATAAAATCCCCACAAAAACAAAACCAAACGCCTACATCATCAACTGCCACAGGACGCACAACTCAATGACCACCAAGATACGCAATCTCTTTCTCGCGTAAAGCAACAGATGCCTGACTGACACCATCATCCCATCTCTGGGTTATTCGAAAGCCTCAGCTACTTCCCTTCTCAACTGCCGCACATGCCTGAACACAATCTTTGTATTTCATAAAAGCGGCATGCAACCACCATGGTGCCGGCATTTGCTGCAATGTTCGGGAAGATGTGACGATACAGCCCCTTTCAGGGACAGTTCATGTTCTCTAAGGCGCACGTTTACGCCTCTGCCCGTTAATCCGACGTACTCCTTACCGCAAGACCGTGGAAGCACATAAACAGAGCCAACATTGTACTTGACATATTGCGTTTCATGTTTCACACTGCATTCATTCCTGCCTGCGCGATGGCCACCGGACAATCGTTTTTAAACCAAAGAACAAACCCTGCCAACTTTGTTTCGTGCTGTAAATAGAACCTTCACATTCTACCCAGAACCAACTTTTTTCAACGAATGTGACATCTTGTGCAAGTAGGGAAAAACTGCCGGCCTCTGATTTCTACCGTCAAACACTGCAACGGTACCAACGTCATCGTTCTTTTTATTTCTCTAATCATTTTTTTCATACACTGACCTTAAAACATTGCTTGGGAAACCGGCATCTGGGAGGTGACACACTTGACCATCAAAAGCCTGTGCTAAGAAATCCCCACATGACCCATAAAAAGCAGCACCCAACACAAGCTTTGTAATTCCTCGTTTTACAAACTTGGAATGCCCCGACGCCTAACTCACAATTGGCTTTACGGACCTCGGCTGATAACACCAGCACACATTCATTCTCAAGTTTCAAATTCAAATCCAGGTACTGAAGTCTGTTTTCCCAAGGGTGAATTTCAGGCCTAGCCCAACCTTCTAAAAGAGGTCTACAGAACCATTGACCACGGAAGGGGATACTTTTTGGTTAGATTCGACCAAAAAATCATCCACGTACCGAAATACCACACCCTGAACTAGTACCGAACCCACGTACCGAACCCTGAACTAGTAAGCTTACTCTCCAAACCGTCTGTCCACCCGAGCTAAGAAAATGTCCCTCAATGCGGGGGCTACAAATGACCCTATGCAAACCTCTGACCGTTGTACTTACGACTGACCCGCCCCCCCCCCCCCACCCCCAAGACACAACAGTAGCTTTCAAATAAAAGGCCAACAGTTCCAAGAAAGCTTCTACAGAGATGCCACAAGCATTTCTAAAGACTTGTTCGTCATTATGCTCACTTATACGCTCCTTCACCGAGGATAAGACCTGATTGTGTACCTGATCGGTACGTGGAGTAGTATAGATCTTCAACGTCTATACTCAACGCCCCTCGAAAACCGCCAGGCTGGACCTTTAAGTAGTCGATGACTGGCTGAATTCCTTACCCTAAACGAACCGTTGACATTTAGTTTTCCGAGGTGCGTTTGCAGGTAGGAAGACACAAGCATTTGCCAGCTCCTCGTTTCTGAAAAGATCACTCTAAAAGGCGGGTCAACTTTCTTCGTCTTCACGGAGAAGAACAATTCACGGAGAAGAACCATGCCCTTAGCTTTCTTCACCTGCGAAGCAAGCTTCTGAAGGTTCATATCCAACAAAAGGTACCTGGCCTGCTTCTTTATCTTCGGCTTTTCCGAGACCTGCCTGAAATTTTTGTTTAGAACCTTAAACGCTTTCTCGGAAAACATTCTGTCGCCGAGAATGACAAAGAAACCTTCCTTTGTTCGTGTGGCATTGTTTCAGTGTTGCGCTTTCTGACGGTTTCAAAATGCTTTAACTGTCCTTTACATGTCAGCCAAATTTCTGATTGTAACTATCGTTCATACAGGCGTTTTGAATTTTATTGTGAACCTCGATGCACAAAAGGAAGACAATCCTATTTTCTAAAATTTTAAAATTCTACTTTAATTCGGCATGTGTAATGGACATCTCGCTACCTTACCCTTTGTTTTTACTGCGCGGCCGCGCCCGGCTGTGTTATCTGGGGTCAAACGAAGCGCATGTTCTATTCTTTATTTTATGCCGCACTTCGTGACGCAATTCTGATAAGGAGAGCGTCTTTGACCTACAATGTTCCCGATGTAAATCGACGGTACGAAAATCACTCGCGCCGACAGATAAATGTCCGCAGAGCAGATGCCGTGGTATTCGATTGCCCGACACTCGCCTGCACATGTCACTTCACAGCCTGCGTATTCTTTGAGCTGTTAGGGGAGCACAAGTTCGCTCCAATGAACTTGTTTTAAGGACGATAGTCTTTCTTGGGCTACTTAAACCCAGAAATTTTGGTCTGTCTGTTTGTCTATATGTCTGTCTGTGACTCGATTCAGCCACCCGGCCAAAGTAAAACAATGCTTGCGCAATAGTCTTATATAGTCGCAGCTAAATCTACCCGTCTAAGACCGGTGTCAACGTTGTTGAAGAAGCACAAGACATTAAGAAAATATAAGTCAACAAATTAATACAGAAGTGACATTTGCAGTCTTCCTTTATAAAAAATCATACATGCTTGACTTTTGCGAAATTAAATACTTCATCAACTGCAGAAAAAAAAATTCACTCCGCCGTCGCCTGCTGTCGCCCGCGCCACGATAGCTTCTGGCGCCATTTTGAGAAATCAAACGGCAACAGTTACGAAAGGTTCCACTAGATAGGTTTCACGTTCTGCTTGCAACGCACGTGGAGTAGGGAAACGCGGTTCTATAAATATTGAAGTAGGCCACCCCGATTCACGCGCGTCTTCGCCGTACGGCAGCGTTGGCATCGAGACACCCGGTTTGGAGCAGCGCCCTCCTGAAAAGTTCCGTATATACGGAAATATGGGAATATGGAGTACTTTCCTAGAATGACGCAAAGCCGCAACAAAACACGGAATATTTTTTTAGAAACACACGTGAACGAACTAGTGCATACTTATCCAAAAATTTGACACCGATTTTATGTCTGTAAGTTTACTAGAACCGCCAAATCATTGTCCGTATGAATTCCGTATATACGGAGTATACGGAAAACATACGGAGCGTCATTTTGCTTATTATTGAAGATAAAAACACTAAACCTGTGCCAAACGTTTTTATAGCGCACACTAATATGATTCCCTGTTTTTTATACTAAAATCTACTTTCGGTGTGCTTGGGGGCGGCATAATCCGTATGAACTCCGTATTCCCATAATTCCGTATATATGGAACGTTTCAGTAGGGCGGAACGCGGGAAATTTAAAATGACCCTGTTCGATTTACGGATGGCCCTGTTCTATTTACGCCATCCGACCTTTTTGTTCGCCGAAAGAATTTACCACTTCCGTTCACCGCCCTTACGTTGCGTGCTGGACACACCACGATGTCCATTACTTACCTCACGGACAACCCTGTCAGTCTGCTTCGAAGCGACTGGATTGCCACGTCCCAGGTGACACAAAACTCGTACTTTCGGAAGATGTCGATATTCCGCCGCGAAGTTCAGTTTTAGTGGCTCCCTCTTGCGATACCCTGCCGAATGGCCCAGTTCTATTTACGCCATCCGACCTTTTTGTTCGTCGAAAGAATTTACCTCTTCCGTTCACCGTCTCCACAAGGATCTACACCGTATCCACAAGGCTCTTTGTACCATGCAACGCGCCAACTACGTTTGCAAGAATGATGGACAACATCTTGCGCGGGCTCAAATGACATATCTGCCTCTGCTACTTAGATGACGTCGTTGTGTTCTCTCCTGACTTCGAAACACATCTTGCTCGTTTGCGCCAAGTACTAACCTGTCTCACTGCAGTGGGACTACAGCTCAATTTCAAGAAGTGTCGTTTTGGTGCACGTAAACAAACCATCCTGGGCCACGTTGTTTCGAAAGACGTCGTGTCACCCGATCCCGAAAAACTGCGTGCCGTTGCCGACGTTCCCTAGCCTAATTCAATGAAGGCCCTCCGCAGCTTCATAGGGCTATGGTATGCTCTTATTTCCGGCGCTTGGTTCGCAATTTTGCTTCCATCGTCGCCCCACTCACGAGGCTGCTCAATGGCGACAACAGTCTATCCGCGTGGTCTTCTGAGTGTGACGACACCTTCACATCCCTGCGACGTCTACTAACCTTATCACCTATTCTCCGCCACTACGATCCCAGCGCTCCTACTGCAGTGCACACGGACGCCAGTGGTGTTGGTATCGGTGCCGTGCTCGTTCAGCGCAAGCCCAACTGCGACGAAAATGTCGCTGCGTATGCGATCAGAACTCTCACTAAGGCTGTGCGCAACTATACGGTTACTAAAAAAGAATGCCCGGCGAAAATTTGGGCCCTTACAAAGTTTCGCCCCTACCTTTATTGCCTACCCTTTGAAGTTGTCACCGACCATCACGCCCTGTGTTGTTGTCGTCCCTAAAGCATCCCAAGGGACGACTGGCGCGTTGGGCCCTCCATTTACAAGAATATAACATTCGTGTTATCTATCGGTCCGGACGCAAGCATTCTGATGTCGACGCACTCTCGCACTCCCCTGTGCCTGTTGATGCTACATGCATTGACGCAACGGATCCCGTATTGTCATCGCTGACCCTCACCGACGTGGCCTTCCAACAAAGGAAGGATCCATGGATTGATGCAATCGTTGACTTCTTGTCGCCACCTTCAAAACTAATTCCGTCTTGATCCATCCGTCGCCAAGCTACCCACTTCTCTGTTCGGGACAACCTCTCTACCGCCGTAACTACATATCAGACCGCCGGATGTGGTTGCTAGTGGTGCCACGTAGCTTACGAAAAGAGGTGTGTTTCGCCCACCATGCGGATCCCCAGAGCGCCCATGCAGGAGTCCTGAAGACCTATACTGGGCTGCGCCACAGTTATTACTGTAGGGGAATGTACGCCTTCGTGCGCAAGTACATTCGCGCATACCCCGGGTGTCAGCAACGCAAGACACCTGCTCCGAAGCCAGCTGGCACGCTGCAGCCCTTGCCGTGCCCCACTCGTCCATTCGAGCGAGTCGGTATTGACCTCTACGGCCCTTTCTTCTGGCAATCACTGGACCACCTCACGCGCTATGCCGAAAAAGCCGCGTTGCCTTCTGCCGTTGCGCGCGACGTCGGGGGATTTATCCTTCGTTTCCTTGTTCTACGCCACGGTTCACCAGAGAACTGCTTAGCGACCGGGGGTGTGTATTCCTCTCTGAGGTTGTTCAAGCCCTTCTGACCGAATGCAACATTGTGCATCGCACCACGAACGCTTATCATCCCCAAATGAACTGGCTCATTGAAAGGTTCAACCGTACGTTGGGGGACATGCTTGTGATGTACATCGCTTCCGACCATTCGAACTGGGACGTGGTACTCCCCTTTGTGATATACACATACAACACGGCCGTAGAGAGCACAACGCGTTTTGCACATTTCTTTTTACTTTACGGCCGCGAACCTTCTTGTAACATGAACACTATCCTACCATATAGCCCTGACGCTTCCGAACGCCCCCATCTTTCCCAAGTCAGGCATCATTCCGAGGAATTCCGACAGCTTGCGACCCTGGCAAATGACCAGGGTCACCAGAAACAGCATCACGACCAGAGCCGCTCCTCGCGGACGAAGTCCTTTATCTTCTTCTCAAGTGAAGGCTGCTCGGAAGTGAAAGTCGAACCGGAGAGTTCTTCACTTGTCCCCAGTGATTGCCGGACCAGGACTCGTTGCTTGCGCAGCTCATCAAAGCTTGGGCAGAGGCTCACGAACTCCGTCACGGCCTTCGGGTCCTTGGCAAGCAACACAGTGAACGCGTGATCATCGATGCCGTTTTGAAAAATGCTTTACCCTATCTGCTTCAGACATGGCCACGTCGACGCGCCGGCACAGATCTGCAACGTCTTCGATGTAGCTGATGAAATTCTCCCCCTGCGTCTGAGCTCTTCCGCGGAGGCGTACAGCCGGGCAGTCTGCGTATAGTCTGTGTACAGCCGGGCTGCCAAACGCTTCAAAGAACCGGGTTTTAAAATCGCTTCATATTTTGAAGGCACGTGCGTTGTTCAAAAACCACGTGTGAGCCAATTGCGGGAGATAGAACTCGACGTTGCTTAACTTGGGATCATCCCACTTGTTGTGAGCACTCACCCGCTCGTATGTCGCCAGCCAATCCTCAGCATCATGATCACCCTCGCCATTGAAGAATGGGGGATCGCGCTGACGGATTGAACCAGCGCAGACGATCTGTGGTATCGGTGGTGCTTGTTTATCAACAGCGTCAACGGGGGTGGTGGGCATTGGGAGGCTGCGGCTTCGAAGCTCCAGGATTCGAGCAGGTTGACGTTTAAACCGCACCTTTAACACTTCCAATGGTGTTTAATTCAATTAGTTGTCCAAGCGAGAGGCGCGGAAGAGCAGTCTCTTCAAAAAAATGGTCAAGCCGGAGATAACCTTGCTAGACGCACAGACAGGCACTGATGATGACTGTTGCAGGTCTGTAGCACATACCCACCGGTACATTGGCGATGGTTCCGCACATACCGTTCCCTAGGTGCAGTCGCGAATCATTCGGTGTGCTGCACGTAGCTTGTAAGTATGCAAGGTCTTAGTAAGCAGCAACAGTTATGCAAGCGCTGTGAGGTCAGCTTTGCACTTGATGCTGATAGCATTGTGGCCTTCTTGTCGTCTGATTCGAATCTTTCCTTTCCTGTGCTAAACAAATCGGAAGTGGTTTTCGTGGGCCCATTGCTTGGTTTCCCACAGAAGGGTCCGACTTTGTTTGGTTAGGTTTTCCCGAATGTAGACAAGTGACTCTGCTTCTTACGGGCGTCATTTCGAATCGTGTCTGACAGATTGCCTTGAAAAACGGAAAGTGATAGCTGGTATCTTGTCCGGCTTTGAAGGCAAACGGTGAGCAGCAGTGAGGTTATTGTCACTGAGTTCGGGGACCTCGAGTTGCGCGGCGATCTCGTTTATTTTACTGACCAAGTCTTCTTTATCGGTCTTGGGTATACCATTAAATTCAAGGTTTAGCTTCCTGTTTTGCGATTCAAGCTCATTTACGTCGTGTTTTAGATGCGAAGCATCTCATGCTCGGGGCTGTGTCCCTCCCTCCCTCGTTGTCGTTGTCCGCAGTCCGCACTCTACTGCGCATGCGCGTCTCTTCATCCCCGTCGGCGTTTGGGCTGACATCAGCGCAGCCCAGTATAAAAAGAAATAGTTACGTGGCGCCCGGTTTCGATCCCACGACTCTCTGGCCGCAACGGGAGGTACGGTTGGGGAGACCGTCGCCCACGTTGCCTCTGATGTTGGTGTGCGCCGGGAACCACCGAAGGTGGGTGGCCGGCACCGCTCCACTGATCACCGCACTGCACTTCATCGCGCGCACGGCACTTTCACATACGTTGTTCTTGGCGTAGTTCGCGATGGCCGACCGGGAGTAACTAAGCACTGTAGTGCACTGCGGATCCGTCAGCGCCAGCGCGATCGCCGTCTCCTCCGCCTGCCTGGCGGACGTCACGCGGACGCTGCAGGCGCTGTATATTTCTCCCGTGGCCGCGCGGACCACCACCGCTACGTAGGCGTCGAGTCGGTCGGTGTACCGGGCGGCGTCCACGTACAGGGCGGCGTCCACGGGAGGTACGGTTGGGGAGACCGTCGCCCACGTTGCCTCTGATGTTGGTGTGCGCCGGGAACCACCGAAGGTGGGTGGCCGGCACCGCTCCACTGATCACCGCACTGCACTTCACCGCGCGCACGGCACTTTCACATGCGTTGTTCTTGGCGTAGTTCGCGATGGCCGACCGGGAGTCACGGCGGACGCAGCCGCGCGAGGTCTGACCAACCGCGCGGCGGCGGTCTCTTCCCCACTTCCGAGCTCCGCGACAGAGGGAGGCCAACGCGAAGACAACGACTACGAAGACGACAACGACGACGTGGAGTGGGACCCGGAGCCCCTCCTCACGTACGGGGAGGTGCTCGAGTGGTACCGGCTTGGCCGGCGCACCGCTCCGGCGCCCCACCCGGAACTAACACGACAGCAGGCAGTGCTACTACGCCAACTACAAACACAGCCAGTGATCACGCCGGCGCTCGCGCGTCACGTGTGCCCGGACGTGTACGCCAGTGACGTGTGTAGTGTGTGAGGGCAACATCGCGCAACTCTGGCCCACATCCTGTGGGAATGTTCAGTGCACCCCGTGGAAGCTGCCGACCTCTACGGCCGGCTGCCGGACACCATAACGAGTGCCGTATATTCAACGGACCTGGCCGCACAAACTCTAGCCGTCCAGCAGCTCGAGGCTGCTCTCGCCAGGCAGAAGCGGAGCGAGTCGCAGACCGGGGGGAAAGGGACGATCTGCCGAGTACCTTTCGCGCACCGCTCACGCCGACGCCGGCGGGGCCTAGTCCCGAAGACGTCGTGAACGTGGGTGGGATGTGGAGGCTTTGCGCATCCCGACCTCCCACTCCCTGCTGGCCATAAATAAAGTCTTTCTCTCTCTCTCTCTCTCTCTCTCTCTCTCTCTCTCTCTCTCGGGAGGTACGTGGCGCTCTTCCCACTGCGCTACAAACCGAGACGGGAGCACGTGCTACGAACACGCCTTGTGTCCTTCACTCATTCAAATTACGTCAAGAAGCTACTGATACAACGAAGACACGCGAAGCTGAACGTCAAGCTGAACGTTTGGCACACGCGAAGCTGAACGTCAACGGAAACGACGAACTGAAAACTAACGGGAACTTCAGTCGACCCCACGGCTGCTTCGCATACTACTCAGGGTTCCCCTCCGGGAAGATGGTGTTCCCCTCAGGGAAGACGGTGGAAGATGGCGATGCGGATGGGATAACTATCAAACCCATTAAATACGTTCTAGAAATAATAACCCCATTTATAACCCATATATTTAACTTATGCCTATCAGAAGGAGTGTTTCCGAAACGAATGCAAATTGCTAAAGTAGCAGTCGTACATAAAAAAGGAAGTAAAAATGATATGGGAAATTACAGACCAGTATCAATATTACCCGTCTTTTCAAAGGGACTTGAGAAAGTAATTCTTTCTAGAATGGAAAATTTTTGCGATAAATATAGCATACTTAGCTTCGCACAGTTTGGCTTTCGGAAAAACTGCTCTACAGAGTTAGCCTTACCAGAACACAAGGAATTCATTCTAAAATCATTTGAAGACGAACAGGTGTCTCTAGGAATATATATAGATTACACAAAGGCATTTGACTACTTAGATCACGCGCTACTATCGAAGAAATTAGAATTGTACGGTTTCCGCGGTATTGGTTTAACGTTACTAAAATCTTACCTTGAAAGCCGACGTCAATACGTAAGCCCTAATGGCTATTCATCAGAAGTTAAACCTTTATCATCTGGCGTCCCGCACGGTGGTATTCTTGGCCCATTACTCTTCAACTTATACATTAACGACATTGTTAACATAGACAAAACCACAAAATTTATTATATATGCCGACGACACCACATTACGGTTTTCTGATACATAACCTGTTAGTCTTGCTACAAGAGCAAACAACACCCTTGCTGAACTTAGCAAATGGACCCAGTACAATGCCCTTAAAGTAAACACAAATAAGACTGAAGCTATTCTTTTTCGCCCAAAAAACAAAAATGTATCTACTTTCCATAGTATTAAGTACAACAATGCAGCCATACAGTTAGTTACTGCTTATAAAACACTCGGGGTTATCTTCACGGAAAAAATGACTTGGGAAGAGCATATAAACCATATAAAATCAAAATTATCGCGAATAGTCGGATTGACTTACATTTACACGGCCATACTGCCAACTGAAGTTAAAAAACATTTTGTATAATTCGTTGTTTTACTCGCATATTAACTATTGCCATCTTGTGTGGGGCAATACTACAATCGCAAATCTACAAACAATTCATGTCTTGCAAAAAAAGATTTTGAGAAATATCTCTAATGTCTCTTTTGACCATCCCTTCGCCGAGCTTTTTTTTAAGCATAATATAATGAAAATATATCACTTTTATTCCTATCGCTTAGCCTTAATTTATAAAAAAGAACTTAAACAACAAAGAAACTTTCTCACACAGTTGTCATCTCTCACCGTAAAAATTAACCCATATCTCACTCGAACAAATGAAATCTGGAAAATTGACGTCTGCAGAACAAACTATGGAACCCAAATGTTGAAACAGAAACTTCCGGAATTGCTAAATTTTTGCCATACGAACACCATTGTTATCGAAAGGGCAACGGTCAAGGAATTGCGTGCCTTCTTTAACCTACAAACGAAGTGATTGCTACCTATTTCATTTCATGTATTTTCCTGTGCTTACCTATATTGTAATAGTATATATTATTCTTTCTGTAGTCAACTGTTCTTTTATTTCGTATTGTGCAAAAAAAACGCGTGCAACAGGGATTGTTTCGCGCTTTATGTTATCGCAAAGACTGCTGATTGTTCATTTCACCTTTTTAAAGCAAAGCTTTTTACCTCTATACCCCCCAAGGGTTCTTTCGCGACCGTTGGTGTCACCAGAAAACTCCAGCGAACAAATAAAAGAATTTACTGGCACCGCCGGGAATCGAACCTAGAACTAATAGACTAACAAAGCGAGATCCCGTTGTGTTACCGATTTAGCTACGAGCCCATGCGAAGACTGGGAAGACAGGTGGTGTACTCACCAAGCACATCTACGGGTTTACCCCCTGCGTTTTTGCTGAATTCCACGTAAAAGCGTTACGCGACCACAACGTGCATCTAGCGGCCCTGTGCGCACCTTGCTCATGTGCTAAGAGTTACAAAAATTAAAGTAACCTCACACCAATGCATGACATCTCACTTCTAGTACGCCAATGTGCTAAAGCCTGTGGCCTCCAGTGTTCACGTAAACAATCACAGCACCTTGTCGTCCGCCCTCACGCCAAAGCAAGGAATACATTCAAATACTCCTTGATGGCCAGGCCATCACTCCAAGCCCCAGCATCAAGACCCTGGGCCTACATCTCGAGGCTAACACCAAGAGTGATGTCTCCTTGCAGCACCTCAAAAACACCATTAATCAAATCATACACATGATCAGGCGAGTTGCCACCAAGACGCGAGGCCTAAAGGAATCCGGTACCTTTCGATCAATCGAAGCTTTTGTCCTCTCGAGAGTTACTTACGTCAACCCCCTGTCTTCTTCTCGACAAGGAAGACATAGAGATGCTTTATATAATGATTAGAAAGGCGGTCGAGCAGTCCACTGGTCTTCTCATGAGTGCGTCCACACAGAGGCTGCTTAGCACGGTGCTCCTCAACACGGTGGAAGAGCTGATAGAAGGCCATCTTTCTAACCAGAAGGTCCGACTCAGAATTGCGATGGGTAACCGCATGCTTCACCAGATTGGCTGGGCAGCCCAGAATGTCACTCCGCTTGACGTACTCCCATACTCTTGGCGACTAAAACTAAACATGCTCCTTTTGCTTAGAAATATGAACCCCTCACATGACGAGGGTCAACGAAAAGAACGGGATCAAGCGCTAAACACCACCCTCGGTGGGGATCATGCAGTTATCTACACAGACGCCTCCAAACATCGAAGGCAGCAATACGGCATCATCGTGGCTACCTCCAGAAACAACCTCCTTGCGTGTACCTCGCTTAGGACCCAAGAAATGACGGCAGCAGAAGAGGCAGCCATCATCTTGGCTCTCGCTCAATCAGGGGTTCGGAGTATAGTCATCGATTCCCATCAAGTCTACTGGAATTACCAGAGGGCTTGGGTGTCGTGACCTGCACTGCGCGTGCTAAAAAACCACTCCCCAAGCGGTTCCATTCAGCTCATCTGGACACCCTCTCACGCTTTAATGGAGGGCAACAAATACGCCCACCCAACAAGCCTGAGCTTTTACCTCCCGTGCTATGGAGCTGCACGAGGACAGTGACCCGCTTGTCACGTTCAGGGAGATAACCCAGCATTATCGCCTTCTGATGCAGACCGTACCTTCGCCTTACCCTGAGCTTTCCAGAGGACAAAAAACTACCTTACGGCTCATACTATCCGGGCTCCTTCCCACAGCCTACGCGTCTTCACTTAATGTATCTGAATCGCTACGACGCTGAATGTAAATTTTGCTCAGAAGTAGGAACACTCCGCCCCGTAACCGGGGTGTGAGACTTTAGACCTGAGCACCCTCCTCTCTTTCCGTCAACTACCCAACAAGAGCAATGGGAGATGATGCTGTCCAGGCCCTCTCTACTTACCCAGCTTCAGCGGGTGGAGAGAACACAGGCAGCGCGGACTGCATATGGGCCCCACAGAAGAAGGAATCATTCCCCAGGGCTGCACTCTGGGCCGTTCAGAAATCTCAACAGAATTATTTCTTCCTCCTCCTCTTTCTCTGCCGCAAATATTGTCGCCTCCGTCCGCGCCGCAGAGACGGAGAAGACAGATCGTCTAACACCGGTTTGGAGCTTACTTTAATATTATAAAAAATTTTCCACTCTTGTGCTACACCAATATAACTCAACGTAACACCGTTCATGCTTCATGCATTGATTTAACCTTAACAAGAATATCTGTTTGGAGTAATAAATGGTGTGGTTAAGTGGATTTCATTTCTCTCTGGTTTTGCTATTTCTAGAGCGATGTGAGTGAATATAAGTGACGTCGCATGGGTAATCGTTATGGGTGCCGTTTACAGCTTTGCTTTCCAACCACATTCACGGGGTGGATTGGCGCGATTTTTTTTGTTTTCTCCTTTCTTTTTGTCGGTGTGTTTATTGTACGCTGTACACTGCTGAAAAATTGAACATGTTATACTGTATTTTATGTTGGGGGGGCGGGAGCAAGTCAAGCTGATTCATGGCCCGGCTGGAGAGGAGGCGTGCGCGCACGCGTTGGTGTCAACACAGCGCGCGCCGCCGCTCTGGCCTGGCCGTGGATGATTATACAGCTTTTTTTCCTTGCCTCCCCCATCTCCAAGGATGGAAAATAAAGGAAATATTATTATTTTGACTAATTATATAGCTTATTTGAGCGAAGTTTACGTTAAAACTGGTGTCTGTATGACTCTAACGAGACCGTATTTTATCTCTGTGATTTGCTGTGGTCTGGAATCGGCTTCCACGCTCTGTACTCGCTCTTTCAGGCTTTTTATTTGTGCCTCGTTCTTGTTGATGTGCGCAAGAACCGAATGTTCTTGCGCGCTCTCATGTTCAATTTTCTAACACTCTCAATAATGCCAAGCCCGCTTTCGGCATTTAAATAAACGCACCATGACACTGCACTGCACCTCAATTATGCGTAAAGGGAGAGCATTCAAGAAGCTGTGTCCGAAGGGAGCTGGAAAAAAATAATTGTACACCCGTGCAAACTTGCCCTTTCGCACCGCGTCGATATGTCTCCCCTGCTTTTCACACGGTGCCAGGAATTAGTTCCACACGTCACTGCAGGTATCCACCTCATTGCATGTTCAAAGAAAATGTCTGGAACCTGGGCGCCTACGGCATGCAAGCACGGAGCACCATGGCCAAGCCATTTAGGCTTTGAATATTCCATTCAAGCGAACAGCGCCGTTTCGAGAGATTCGATGATCGTGCTGTGAAATCTATTTTCAAGGTTGAACGCAGCAGCTAGGCAAGGCTATGAGGAGCGCGGTCAAAGGTAAAAAAAGAATTAACATCTCCCAAGAGCGCGAACTTCTGAGAAATATCTCAGAATCAAATCCAGACATCAGTCGACAGTTCTGAGCTTGCATTCTGGCTGATACGGATTCCGCGTGAGGGCTGCAACTATAAGACTCTCCTGCCGGTTTCGTTTTGCAGCAACAACTGAGAGTGTAATTACCAAAAACGCGCTTTCAAAAAGAAAGGGCTGCCAAAGGCGGGTGCAGGTTCTTCAGCCGCGCTGCACGCTCCCGGTGCTCTCCGATATGCGGTTTCGCCCCTCGCGGTAGCCTTCGTCCCCAAACGAAACTTGGCAGGGAGTTTCATGACGAGAAAAGCACTGAAGGACTCTGCTACTATCTTGCTTCGTGGCTCAAGCCAGGCTCGGAGATGGCACTCAGGGCGCGCATTTGGTTAACGTCCTGCAGGACCGAGGTTCGAAGCCCAGGCCTAGTGCGGCCACTTTTCGGGCAATATGGAGGTCATGCCGACGCCTCGGTTTCACTCCCCGAAGCATCTGAAGCTTTCGCCTTAAAAAGTATGACTCGTATCGGCGCGGATTAGCGAACAGCGAGGGGGCTGCGCTTTATAGTGTAGCGGAGGCCGCCCGGCACCCCAACGCAAGCGGCCCCCGCGAGACGGGGCTTTTCCTTTCTCTCCGGCTTTGCGACAGTGCGCCTTTGTGGAAGACGCGTATTAGCGACGTCGCCGCCGGCTGAGTGCAGGGGTCATTCTACCCTCGCCCTTTTCAACTTCGCCGTCGGCAGCGGGAGTTCTGTTGGTTTTGCGCTTGCTTTAATTTCGTATGCTGGAGCTGTTTCGGGTCATTTCGAACGCGCCATTTTTTTTCTTGCGCGGCTGAAGCCTTTCTGAGGAATTTCGAACGCGCCTTTTTTTTTGTGCGTCTGGAGCCTTTCTGTGTCTTTTCGAACGCGGCATTTCTTTCTGGCGCGGCCGCTTTTTCGCTTACTATCGTAAAAACCAACCCAACGAGCGTTCCTAACTATATAAACGCCGGGGCTGCCGGTTATATATACAGATTGTGCCTGAAATGTACTGTTATGAGCAATATGAAAGGGAACACGGGAACGCGTGGCAAACAGCCTCGCAACAGAGTCGGAGCGATACGCGGATGGCGCTGTGAAAACCAAAGGGGGGAAGGAGGGCGCTCTTCAAATAACTGTTGGCACTCCCGCCCCACTGGCATTTCTACAAAGCAGCAGCTTACGTCAGTTCGCTGATAAATGGTATCGTCGGACAGCCGATAAGACGAACGGCGGGAATGGGAACAGTTGTTAGAACAGTGTCCCCCTTTCCACTTTGTTTCCGACGGCTACCGCTGCGTGTCACTCACAGCTGGGTCTGAGGGTATTTTCTGCGCGTTCCTGTGTTCCCTTTCATATTGCTCGTAATAGTACCTGCAGCTTTCTTTGCGCTTAATAACGGGGAGATGTATGACCAAAACGCCAGTGGTTCGCGAGGTTGGAACGGTTATGACTATTTAAACGGCGTGGTGTTTGACGCGTCAGCGTGACTCCCTGACCCTGGTACAGAAAGCTCTACTTGGGTCTGTTATCTCGCTACGTGCCGCCTGATTCCGGCAGTCACATCGACCGTTAGCGGGATGAGACGACAAGGCGAGCCCATAAAGTGCTCTGCACTTAATAATGAAAGCAATACATCAGAACACAGGACAACAGTGCCACCATCTGGATTTCCAGGTTGGCATTGTTTTTGTAAAATTACTTCAGCTTAGTCAGTGGCTTGACACGTGAAGAACAATCAAGCACTGACTCATCTTTTCAATAAAAAACCAGATTACGAAACATCTGCCGCGCCAGCCCAGCATCCAGATTGCCGTGAATGCAAGTGAAGCCATACCGTGAAGCCATACATGCCCTGCAAGTATACTGTGTAGGCCCAGATGCGATAGGGGACCGTGCGGTACGCCGTTCTCCTCTGGGTAGGAAGATAACGCATGTCAAGTCTGTTTCGCGATCAAAGCACTGTCTTCAATTTTGCTTCAGCCGGCGAGAAAAACGCGGTCGGTGGGCTTCCGTGGGTACCGCGAAACAGCGCGAGGTGCTTGCTTGGCCTTGGCTGAGCTTGAAGGTCCTATGGGCGCTACCAGGTGTTTCCTGGGTTTGCACCTAAATAACGTTTGCTTAAAACATGTTCAACACACTCGCTCGCGCCGCATGCATCGGCAAAAGAAGTCCCGTCCCATGGATGTCGAAAAAAATCACCGTATGTCTCTGTACTTGTAAGACTGATCGACACAGGCTAGTTCGCAGACCTCGCGCAATTTATGTAAGAGTCTCATTCGCTGTCTTACAAAAATTTCCTCGGAAGCCTCTAGTTACCTAGAGAATAAAAGACCCCAAATAGTCTGCCAATCGGATAAAACTGAAAACTATTTCGGTCTACTTGGGCTTCGAAAAAGCGTGACCTGGTGCCCAATCAACAACCTTTCATTTGACTTCCTGGGAAAAGTCGGCGTTCCTCCTGATATCAGATCCTTTCCCCCTATGCTTAGACGCATTCTCGCCATGAAAAAGCGTAACGACGGGGAAAAAACGTAAACAAAACAGCTTAAACAAGCTTTTTAGACGCGGACCATCTTATAGTCTGGGTATGTCCCGCGTCGGCGTCCGCACTCACACTGCGCATGCGCAACTCTCCTCCTTCCCTCTTTCCCACAGCTGCGCGATACTCCCGCCACTTCTTCTCTAGTACCAGCTGCGTGCACGCCGCTTTCGCTTCTCCCGCGTTCGCACTTCTGCTTTCGCGGCGCATGCTCGGCGCTTGCGCATCTCTCCTCCCCTCGTTTCCTCTCCTTCAACCTTGAATCTAAATCGGGTAGCGCGCGTTCAGTTCAGCGCTTGCTGCGGTTGACTCCACTTCACTCCGTTCTTCCGATGAAGTGTGACGGAAGCAACAGTCCCGTCAGTTAGTGGGTTGGCATTTCCCTCAAATTCGACTACGAACACAACGGAAACACGACGGAACCCCGCGATTCCCCGCATCTACTCAGCGTTCCCAGTGAAAGACAATGGTTTACCGAATGATTTATACAAGTAGTAAGGGCGGGTGGGCAACCGTCGTTGATAGGGCTTACCTTTTGGTGAAAAGACCTGAAAGGAAAGAATCGAGTATAAGTCATATGCTACCAAGGCTGCCTCAAAAAAAAAAAAAAAATCACCAGAATGCTTCAAATTAAGTAAAAAAATTGCGCCACATTTCAAAGTATGCATTTACTCGTTCGCATTTTCGGCCAGTATGGGGAACAAAACCATGTTACAAGAAGTTGCAGACAATGCCTAATCCTATTCGTATGAGATAAGGACGTAAAATCATTTTTGTCGGGTACGTTACCTCGAAGGGTCGAAACTTGTTCCATGTCGACGCTCGACAAATTGTAAACTAGACATCGTACTTATTGCAGATACTTGTTGCGAACCCCTATTCCAAGCTGAAGTGACGTTACCCAATAAGAAGTTGAATACCAGCAGAGACTGCTGTCGAGAGTGCGCATTCTTTGTAGATGCTACTTCGGTGGGACCGTGTCGTGTTTTATTAGGATGCACGCTTGCAGCCAATGGGAATCGAGCGCGGGTCTGTTCTTCGTGTTACATTTCAGGTGCACACGCCATGCAGCACGTCGGCGCCAACGGTCACTGAGCGCGCGCAGTCAGTTCTGTTTTACATGTCTGTTAGGAGAATGTCTGACGATACAAAGTGGAAACACATTATCACGGCAACGCAACACTCTAAACTTTTTTTCCTCCCATATACTCCCTAGAGGTTCTTTTTCGCCTGTCCTCTAGTGGTCCTCCTTGTAGGAGTTTTTTTACTACATGGAACAGGGAGGTTTTGTTTACCTCCTCAAAACAGGGCGTTTTTAGGTTATAGAAAGGAGGTATTTAGGGAGTGTTAAGAAATGTTCGGGAGAATTTGAGGAGGTCAAAATGGAGTATTCTTTACTTCCTGAAGGGCGCTTTTAAGTGATGTTTATTGAATTTTTAGGCGGTTGAATAGGAGCCTATTATGGCTCCCTTTGGAAGTACTTATGTTAGTTTAGGGGCGTTTTTAGGAGGTTCAAGGGAAGCATTTACTTCTTTTGAATGGAGTTTGACGAAAGCTTGGGGAGTTTTGTAGGCCTTCTGAAAGGAGGTTTTCAAGGCCACAAGGGAGAATTTATAGTTCCCTGCGGGAGTACTGATTTCACACGGTTTTTCTTGATTTCAGGTTTATTTCAAACGAACTTTCGCAGACAAGTTTACATGCTACATGGTGTACACAAGGAGGTTCCGAAATAAATACTTATGGAGACCTCATATTGGAAATCACAAATGGTACATTGCTAAATAACACGCCAGTTAGGAATTGAAGACAGCAATACGATGCTAGTTGAACAAACCGTAGAAACAATATTACTACAAGAACTGGAAATACGCGAAAAACAAAGATAGGCACAAACACAACCGCATGGTAAGTGAAATCATTATAGAATACTATCGGATCGAGAACGCGTCACTACTTATCAGAACTTATCAGTACGCATCAGCGCTCAGTACACAGTCAAAAAAAATGGTTGCAGTGGTTTACAACAACAACAAAAAAAACAATGGGTGGTGAAATGAGCGAGAGCTGTGTGCTAGTTGAACAAATTGTAGAAACAATAATAATACAAGAACTGGAAATACTTGAAAAACAGATAGGCACAAACACAACCGCATGGTAAGTGAAATCATTATATAATACTAGAGGATCGAGAACGCATCAGTATTTATCAGAACTTATCAGTACGCATTAGTACTAAGTACACAAAGTGAAGAAAAAATGGTTCCAGTGGTTTACAACAACAAAACAATTTTTCAATTTGTGGTGAAATGAGCGAGAGCTGTGCAACGATTTGATATTGAAAGGTAACAAGCATTTTGTAGGTGGTAAAGGCACAAGAGATAAATGATGTAGGAGGCAGACTGCAGTGATGGCTATGGATAAATGAGTAATATAAAGAACTGAAAAATATGCTGCGGAAAATACCAGTGCGTTTTGATAAAGACACAAATGCGCCAAGAAAAGTGACCGAGTCTGACGGGTTAATTGCATTGATATAGAACAGAATGGGTGGTATCGCGACAGCTTTTTAGAGTGAGAACAAAAAGCCATGAAATTCGTGTTTCCTGGATAATTTTAGTTGCTTCATTTCGCACCAGTTGCCAATATTATTTAGATAATTGTTTCAAGTTAAATTAGTTTGTTAATATTATTGCTTCACTGAAAGATAGCTGTATTATCAGCATACAGAACGGCCCATCAAATATCCCCTTTTCAGTAAAAAAAGAAAAAAAGAAAAAGTCAGAAATATAATACGGAATTCTTTTTGACTACTATCCAATGATTACAGGATTGAAAACAAATATTAGTGAGCGATATTGATGCGATAAAAGTTAATTAGTTCTAAATCCTTCACACGTGGTTTGGTGCTTGCAAGGTCCAAAAAGGCATGTTCCACAAATGTTAGAGCTCTGTGTGCCTTCTTGGGATATTGAATGTTGAAAACCCAGAACGATGCAAACAGAGTACACAGTGCTCCCAGTAAAGATGATGCAGTCAAGACACGCTGGCCATCGATGTGGAGGCTAACTTCCCCGTTCACAGAATGCAGGCAGGGAGTCAGAGGAACATCTGCCTGAAAAAGCAAAAAAGAAAAAAAAATGCCCCACACGTAAAATTTAAAACAGACACTATGGTTAAACGAACTTAATAATTCGGTACAGTAATAAAATTGTAAGGCCAGGTTCCCTGCGAATTCCAGTACCTAAATTAGGAATGCAAAGGCTTCATAAAACCAAGTGACAGTACATTAACCGTCGTGGCTTTGGCAGCAATAAAAAAAGATATTACTTCCGCACAATATACTCGAGCACAACTTTAAATGACAGTGAAGATAAAATGCAAGTCCATGTAGGTTGATACATTAGTTTTTGTTTTTGACTGAAAAACACTTTGGTATTGCATGATTTTGTTAACTGCTGTCTCTTGCTTTAAGATGCCAGCTTGCATCTATTCAAGTGAATGGGCACGCAGTTAAAGATGCAAACCCTTACACTGCCTCTCCCCTACCATGGTGGCTCACTTTCATAGAAAAAGTGCAGCTTTTTCCAGCTGGACGGCTGTTGCAAGCCGTGGCAATACTCACTTCTGCTGAAGGGGCCAACTTGGTTTCCGAATGCAGCCTTGCCTTGTACAGCCTATCCTGCCTATCCTGCCTTAAGATCTATGAAGTCATTCAACTCGATCATGTATCAGGATCTGCAGAAGAAAATCATGTCAGCAAATAATGAATTCATGCCGGACGGGCACCCACTGTTTCAGTTATACTTGCAGATACCTGCACCTATTTCCCTCCTGGTGTTACATCCAAAGCTAATTTGTTACGGCTTGTCTCATCAAGTATGGTCATCTGTCATAACACAGCTAGTCATACAGGAAAGTCCTTCACTGGGTCAGAAAACACTTTCTTTTTTTACAGTAGTGATAAACTAGGCGACTCAGTCATCCGTATTCTGACAACTTAATATTCTGTGTCACCGAGCTGACAAGCATGATTGGTGCATAAGGTCATTTGTAGCCGCAACCTTTACTACAGCCTTGTTAGCTAACGTAAACCTCGTTCATGGCACCAAATTACTTGTGATTGCATGGCAACCAAAAAAACAGCTGAAATGGAAACGCTATTCTCGCAAACTTACCAACGCTGCATGCCACACACACCTGCCTTAGTTAATTTACGGTGATTGTAGAAGTTTCCGTCACGCAAAACCACAGTGCACTTTTTGGAGCTGCAAGCTCCATGTCAAAATCGATTGTCAGATGAATCGAGTAATTTTTGTGTATGGTCTTACTATTGATTATGACAAAGGTATTACTAACAAAAGAAGAGTGTGTGCATTGTTCTTCTAAAAAATGATATCCTTTTTTATGCCCGGCAGACTTGTGTCATGCTACGGCAAACTCGGTTCTCTTCCATAAGGGCATGAATTTGTGTTTTTAATTACGTGGCCTTAGCTGGCGACTGACGGGCCCCGATTGTATACAGACCCCTCATTATCATTCGAAAGGGAATAAAAACATTTCGGTTTCGAACCACGTCGCCGTCGTGGTCCACACTATATGCATTTAATCGTTCGATAGGCTCATAGCATCTTTTACGCATGTCACCGTTTCCTTAATAGGGTACGCTGTTAGATGTGAAGAGTCGACTCAAGCGAGCAAACAACCCCACCGAATCTACAGAGCACAGTTTTCGAAGGGGGTGGCCGTCTGATCTGCGGCTTTCGCCGAAAAGAGCGCTAAGAATGAGTCAGAGCCTTGAACGAAAATGACACAAAGACTTGTATTTGGACAGGCAAGCCATCAGGAGCGTTAACAAATAGATATTATAAAGTAGAGCAGTTAACTAAAAAGAACACGAGCAGTTCGATGCATATGAGAGACAGAGTCCCACAATATTCACCGTCCGGGCCCGACGATGCACCGCTGTCGGAGGCGATTCGGCTACCTGAGTAACCGTCACGTTGCATTGAAACGACTCCACGCGCGACAAACGATTTCATCTCAAATGCGCTGTTACAAACCGGCCTACAAAAAAATGCGAATGCATACCCCAAAAGCCACAAACAAGTACAATAAAACGAGTGTGCGCTTTTTTCTTTGCCCGTGCGTGTACGTGATGTGTGCGGCACGGGTATTTCGCAGTTAACCCTATCCAAACGTTTGACAAACGCATCGACTGATAACAGACCACTTACCAGCGAGCTGTCCACAGCTGTCGCCGTATCCAAATGATGTTAGCGGCCGTTCCTCGTGTGACAGGGGCACATAAAAATCTTTCCACCAAATGGCACTACTAGTCCTTCTCAAATAAGAAAAAACGATGGCCCAAGGCGAGGCTTGAAGCTCCGGCCGCACCGAGTCACCGGCCGCGCTGCGTTGATTGCACAGAGGTTGTTTACATCCGGGCAGCAAGTCGTGCCGCCAGGGCAAGTTGAGTCGCTGCAGTCGGGTGCGTTGGCGCGCTGGCACGAGAATTTCAATCGTCTATATATGCGCAAGCAAGCGAAGCAGATGAGCATTGCAATTGTTTGCAACGGCGAGAACTGTCTCTTTGTTATCAGCAGAGTTTGACAACACCTATCGCCAAAATAAACAGATTGAAACAACACGGCCGCGCTGTCTGCCTGTGATCGCGCTGGCTGAAGCATCTATACGGGTATACGTACGGTATGGGGTTTGTAGCTGCATGCAACCGTCGCGTCCTGCTTACTCGTTCTAATTAGCATTAGGCCACGGTTGAAGTGCTGATACACGGAAACAACAGAAGACTAACATGGCGACCGCCCGCTTGAGATGATTATCCCAGATGGGGAGTTTATTTTGGACGTGGTACTATACAAGGAACCGAACGCCATCTCACAAATGGTGTTATGTGGTTCTAAATCCTCCCTTTTGCTGCACGGATGGGCAACGGTACTACCATGGAGGTTCGTCCACATTTTTAGACCAGGCCTAGGGAGTACATTGTTTGCTACAAGTACTTTTCAGGGCACATTACTTGATTAAAACTCCATTTCCGGCTAGTTTGCGTTTACAGTGAACTGCAAGAGACGCTCAATAAAACCCAAGAAGCAGCCAAAAAAATACCGGGCCCCACTTGCTCCGCAGAAAAACGGAACTACTCATGGCCACAGTGAGATTTAGCCCCTCCATCTTCTTGGTGAATGATGAAAACAAAATAATGAGGTTTTTTTTATGCTCGAGCCGAGTGGACGATCTCGACTCGCTCCGATGACCGACGTCCGATCCTTGAAGCAGGCGAGGGATGAGGACTGCTTTTCTTGCTGGATATTAGGTTTATTTGCACTAATTACTCGAAGTATTTACATCAGGACAGAATGACGGTTACTTTGTCACTCTGCCCGCAGCGTCCTGTTCGGCAATGATCTATGGTGAACTAGCTCCATCTCCACCGACCGACCGACCCCGGACAAAGCCCTACACTCTGGTTTTGATTCCTAAAACCAGGCCTCCAAGGGGGCGTTCAAGAAAGGGCGAAAGAAAACCCTTTTCAACATCATTCATATGGACCACAGATTGGCCACAAAAACTAACCAATGTTGATGCTACTTACTAACTAACATGTCCCCACCCGTAGTCACATGACCCAACACTCTCTCTCATCAAATTTAGGTCTAGGACATTTCGGTGCAGGACGTTTCGGTGCAGACAATTCGGTGCTCGGATATTTCGGTGCACGCACATTTTGCTGCACGGACGTATAGGTGCACGGACATTTCGGTGCACGGCATATCGGTGCACGGACGTTTCGGTGCACGGAAATTTCGGTGCGCAAACTTGTCGGTGACCGAATTATCGGTGCTTTCTCGTTTGAAACAGACCTTATTTTTTTTATTTACGCATACCAGATAGGAAAAACAGTTCCGGTACAGTACCGTCGACTGTCTGGACGCCACGGCGCACGCGCAGAGCCCTACCGTAATCCTGAGCGACTTGGCAGGACAGTACCGAGACGTACCGTGTCCGTCGTTCAAAGCGGCCGGCCGCTCTGGAAGAGTTTGACAAACATGCACCTGGCTAGCGCCTACTCGAGCGAAATAAAAAACAAAAACAGGATTGTAAATTGGAGATTATTTGAGGAAAATGAGGTGGGAACAAGTGAAGTCCGCGTGATTCTGACAGCTCAAGCCGCAAGCGAAACACGGTCCCGACCCAACTGCCGTAGCTTGTGTCGCCGAGTAGGCGTGCACTATAGGGACCGAGCGGCCGTTGTATGGCACCACCGTCGCTTCAGCGAACAGCGCCGCCCGCGGCTAAACGCTCATCAGTGGAATGCCGGTGGCGGTCAGCGCAGCGTTGTTGTGCGTGGCTTTCTGTCGGTCTGCCGCGGTGCGGCTTGAAAAGCGTAGATAACCGCAAAAACTTTTTTCAGATGGTTAAATCTTCAGCGTGGAGGTGACCCTTACGAGGCATGCCATGTGTGTGACTTACGCCCATACACAGTAATTACAAATAGCAGACGACGCTGAATGCGCCAAGCTGGAAGTCAAGCTGGAAGTGCACTTCAGTTCCTTCGTGCAAATTTCCCTTCCCCTGCATGCAGTTTGGCGTATCGCGGAGTATAGTGCAGCTAAATGCAACTACAAAGCCGGTGTATGCAGCCGATCCAGGAATGCTGCGCGCCGGTCTTTGGCAGATGATGACGAAACGGCGTCGTGCACAAGCAAAAGACAAAGTTTGGGGTGCCTTCCAAGATTTACCTCAAAACAGAAGTTGTGATGGACGACGCTTCCGTAACTTCATAAACGTGTGGCATATGGCATAAACTATGGCATAAACGTGTTTAATCTACAAAAAAACGCTTACTACAGTAATTGGTAATCGTTTACAGAATAAATACCGCATGATAGTAGAAAGTTATTGTTTGTCGTGGAAAAGCAGTGTTTTACAAGAATTGCAATGATTGCTGGCTATGGTTTTTCAAAAAACAATTCCTGAGTGTCTGAAGGACGAGAAACAGGAGGTTGCCGAACGCTTCTACTCAGTTTCACAACTGAATGGTGCGGTCGTTTTGCAAGCTGTCACGTGTACGCTTTAAATATCATGCACCACAACGTCTAAAGACGATGACGGCCGGTTTATCGCAAAGCTTTCTTGTGTGGGTTCCCTTGGCTGCCTTCTGGATTTAAACTTTGACTAGTTGAGCTTCGAATTTGACCAGCACGCAGCTTCATCTCTTGATCGCAGCGTCTTTGACTTTGACCATTTGCCATTCGATTTCGCACGAACAAAGCTTCGCGTTCAACCATTGTCGTCGTTAAAGGGAGGGCCGGATGATTTTGCTGTTTAATTTTGCACTTCCATGCACCCTTCTCCAAAGCCTAACTGCTTCTAGCGTGTCGGAAATGTGTCTGTGCTGGAGGACTCGGGCTGATACACCCCTAATTGAGGCAACCGTAGTCGCGCGGCCCCTATTTTTAGCAGACTAAAAGTAAGACCTTTTTTTATTTCCCTACATCAATCGGTACGTTTTGCCAGAGAACAGTCCCTTGCCATTACATATTTTCCTTGTGTTAGGGTTGAGTAACGCGAAGTCGGTGAAGTAACAATTTTAGCGTCCCGTTTTTACACGTGTACGTCAGACGTACACTGCTGCATCGTGGTGCTAAGAAAAGAAACGACATTTACGCTGGCTGAAAAGAAAGCCGCAATTTTTCTTATGCCTGGAAAAACACTGTGAAAGATAATAATTTTCAATCCTTTGCTCGATGTGTCTACAGCTAAAGCTCGATTATTCAAACCGCAAGGGGACGCCATTTCAGTTCGAATTAATGAAAGTTCCAAATAACGAAAGAGAACAATAATAACAGCACAAGGCAATTTGGACGCACTACGTCAGTGCGCGTTGACGCTTGAAAAAAACCCGTGATGGCGGCCTGTCTTTTGTCCGACCCTAAAGTCGACAGTCTATGGAACAAATGCAGCGGACAGCCTCACGTTCACCTTCGTAAAACCGGGCGGCATTTCACCCAGGCATGACTTCTGAGCGGACGGCCGTGATATGATTCGTTCTCGTCCTTTTCGTCATTGGCATCGGTAGGCCGTCGCTCCACACGCATCACGGTACTCGTGTTCCCATCGATACAGTTCGAAAAGAATGCGTTTTCCAAAACTACGCCGTGTAAGATTACTGTCATACTCGTGAAATTTTTGTGTGTCGGTTTTTTGTCACTCCAATATGTCTATTATCAGAATACTGGAATCTGAGTGTTTCATGTTGTTTTTCTGAAAAATCTGCATTTTCTGGTCGATATTTTTAACCTCCTTGATTTTACCCTATTTTTCCTCCTGCGTTTCCCGCAGCCGCGTGTGTAGCGACAGGGCGCGTTTCTCTGGACGTGTGACAGGCGCCAACTTGCCAGGGTTGTGACCCGTAGTTGGAATTATCCGTGGCCGAACCTACACTGGTTCTAATTACCGGGCGTCTTTGTACACGGACTTCTACGGAGACTGCCGGACCAGATCGTAGATTTCGAATTGTCCCTAATTTCAAATTTCTGAAGTTCCGAATAACGAGCTTTTGGTGTATATCTACGTGCACCACCCGGGACGCGCGCTTTTTTTTTATTTTGAATGCTTGATCCCGGAGAAAAACAAATGGCCGCCTATCTGCTCACTTGTCTGAAAATGTCGTCGGCCACCTCTGTCGCCCCTCTTCCCGTCTCGCTCCTCCAATTGCGATAAGCGCGGCAGCTGTTTGCCCAGGTCAATCAATTTTCCGCCGTTCCAGTGCTCGTGCCCCATGTATTGGAATCTTTTCGTACTGCTCGACGTGGAATGCCGCCACGGCGTCTGTGTGTTTTTGGGAAAAAATATTGTTTTGAACGCGTATTTTATATTAGTTATATCAAATATCAATCGCAGGTGAATTTTTGATTAGAAGAACACTGCCTAGTACCAGTTACGTATTGATGTTTTGCCTCAAATAGGCCTGTTTTCGTTTTGCTCAATTCTGACAAGTATGAAGTCTGTTACCAGATCTAGTGGTTCAGAACGGTTGTTGTGGAAGAACGTCCAGGGAGGAATAGTAGGAGGCCGTCGTCTGGGAAAAACCAATATATTTACATTATCTACAGAGGACTGATCAATGCACAGCCATCTTGTCGCCTCGCTTGGTCGTCTTCGTCTTCCTCGCCTATTCGTCTGCTGAGCTTGATGCCAGCTTCGTCTTCCTCTTCAGCGATAGTTTGAACAGTTGTGCCTATATAAACTTCCAGTTTGAGAATTTTTATATATTCTGGACAGGGGGCTCATTCCAAGGACAGACAGACAGACAGACAAAGACCAAAATTTTTACGTTGAGGTAGCCCAAGGCAGACTATCATCTTTATACTTGGGACATCCATCTGAAATGATTGATTTGCCACCTTTCTCTTTCGCCTATTTGTGCGCATCGTCAGTTAACAAGTGAAAACACTGATAAATATAGGCTTAAATAAGTATGTGTGCGTGTGTTTATATGGGGTTGATCCCGCGATACGGGGTTTATCGCGCCTAAGTTGATTTCGCTGAATCTTCCAACCATTATACCAGCGCGGCCCTTCAGTCTTCTGACTCTTCCAGCCAGCACTCATCACCAACTTCTGCTTTGGTGCTCCCTTCGTCCCAGTACCATTGTGGAGGCGCCTCAACTGCCTCCAAAGTCGTAACAGGCCTGCCCTCCTCTCGTCCGTACGGCGACCTTCGCATTACTAAAAAGTGTAAGATCAGTTCTGCGAACCTTTCAGATTGTATGGAGTGTCCATCGGTCATGTTTAAAAAATTGGCCGCGTATCTGCTCCTTTCGTTGCAAATGTCGTCAATAGACGATAGTCTCTGCAGACGTTTGCCAAGGAAATGCCCCCCTTTGCTTTCCCGCTCACCTCTCATGTTGTTCCTGTACCGTCGTGCTCCTTCCAAGGTAAACACACTAAAGGTTTGCGCAAGGCGATTCGAATTTACCGCATTCCACTGCTACCGGCCGGGTTCCTCGATGCCAGCGCTGCAGTACGGCGGAGACGCGCGTGAATGGAGGCGGCCGACTAGAAGGTTTATGGAGCCTTGTGGCCGTGCTCCACGTGTGTTCCAAGCAGAACGTGGAACCTAGCTAGTGGAACCTTTTGTTGCTGTTGCCGCGTGATTTTTCATATGCCGCCAGGAGGCGGCGGTTTTCTGCAGTAGATGTAGAATATCATTTGCTATCGAAAAAGCAAGCATCCACGAATTTTTTAATAAAGGAACACTGTAAATATCCCCTGTGCTCTAATTTCCTGTCTTATATTTGAGTAATGTCTTGCTCTTGTTCAACAAAGTTGACAAGTATGAACATATAAACCGGGCTTAGACGTTTACATGTGGCTGTGAGTACATGTGGCTGTAAGTACATGTGGCTGTGAGTAAGTCAGCATTTTACTTTGGCCGGGTGGCTGAATCGAGTCACAGACAGACAGACGGACAGACAGACAGACAGACATACAGACAGACCAAAATTTCTGGGTTTAAGTAGCCCAAGAAGGACTATCGTATTTAAAAAAGTGGGTCTCCGATTTTGGGTTGAGCTGCTTCATGTCCGAAACAAAGGAAAGTTAAAGCAGGTCAAAAAATGAATGATATTTTGGAGCCGCCTGTTGTGGCCATCTCTTCCCCATAATGTCTCTTCGGTTCCTGCAATGGAATCATCGTTCCTTCTTATCAGCGCTAACCATATTGCCTCTAAAGTCAGACCAGACGACCTTATTTTCCTGAAACAAACTTGGTTAGCTCCCGGTCAGCCATTTCGATTTCAGAAATAGAGTCTTCAGTTTAGACCGACCACCTAGAGAAGGGGGATTATTAACTTTAGTACAAGATTTTCAATTTTTCGTAAAGACGTTTTTTTCTTCACTTAATGTCTATAGAATCTGAAATTCTTCCAGCCACGTTTAAATTTCCAGGATGCTCTTTATTTTCTTTAGCACCTACTTCGGGACGGGGAAAATTCCATTCTTCGCTCAATGGTTTTTTGTCGGCGTTTGAAAAGCGTGTTGTTCTTTGCGGAGACTTCCATTCGCTACACGTCGCTTGGGGTTTCCGCACAGATGTCTGTGGCCGACGTCTTTATGGCTGGATGTGGGACAACGATTCGTGTTATTTTATCTCTGGCTCTGCGATATCGTTTTGTGGGCTTTCTTAGTGCGCGCCTACTGTTGAGAAATAAAGAAGCGCAGGCAGGGGGCGACAGTAGGAGAAGACGAAGATGAGGATAGGGGCGCTCGCTGCCTCGCTAATCTACTCGATCACCACATTTTGTCATTCGGGGCGAAGGAACTGGGATTCTGCCACGGGGATCTTTGTAGTGCGTTACACTCATTCATCCTGGAATCAGGCCGTCTGCCGTGCTAGACAGCATTTAGCTTAACTGGATTTTCTTGTCAAGAATATGCGCGCCAAGCTCACTGCTTCGTCTGTACCACTTTCTTCGTGTTTCTTACTTCCAATTTTCATTAAATGGTGTTCGTTTTTACCTTTTTTTTCTTTATTTCTCTAATCTCCATACTTTTATTTCTCTGCTCATCTACTGGTAATCCCTCCTAATAATTAAAAATTTTTCTTTCCCTTCAAAAATTACCTAATTTCTTTCGGTAAGGCGCCCATTTCCTGGCCAATCCCCCTGAGTGGGTACGCGCCATTTCACTGGAACCACCACCACCACCACATCGGAAGCCAGACGCTGGTCTTCTTTCGCTACACATTTTCTGGTGCCGTGAAACCCGGGAACCGGCGCACGAGCGAATCTACGTTTGACGGCGCAGCGGCTCCGAGGCACGCGAGGCTTGGATACCTTCGTACTGCTTTATCCTGGAAGCCTTGCCCTCGGCCGCCGCCCCTTTCGGCTCGTGCCCAAGCCCGTTCTTGTTCCCTTGTTATTCGCAACCTCAGCGTCTTGCTTCATCGACTGGTGCCATGAACGCTCTTCGTATTCGGCGAGATGTCCTGCGAGCGACCGTCTCCGGGACCATGACAGTCCTCGACGCCTTGCTGCGGAGTCAGGCAGCAACGGCCCTTGATAGGCAAAATGTACTCGACCTCATCTTGCATGACCAGGTGAGCCTTCACCAGCTCGACGCCGAAATTTAAGCGAACCTGACGGATGACGACTTCGAAGCGGACATTTTGAACGCGATCGACTACGATGAACGGATCTGCGCCCTGCGAACGCGCGTACGCTTCTCCGCGAGCCAAGACTCTTCCGCAAGCCCCGTCCTTCAACCTCAGGCGGCCCTGTTTACCACCCGCATCGCAACTTCGAATATTCGCTCGCTTCCCGAGGAGGCCTGGCGGACAGTGGTCTTGGGTGACGTGCCGCCCGTCCGGGAAATAACTGGTGCGGCGGTAGAAGAACAGGACAACGACGACGGAGGTGCTGCAGCCTTTCAGAACTCCAAGCAAGACCCCGATGGGCTCAGCCCGGGAGAGTGGCTCCTGTGACCGCCCAACCCTGGTGTTGCCGAGATTTCCGAGTTGGAGAAATCTGAGGGAGCCTGCCGAGACCTCGCCGTCGCTGACACGACCATCGTTTCCGAGACGTCTGACCGGCCTTGCCGCAGCGCTGGCGTCACCGACACGGCTCTCACGTCAAGAGGCGTCATTACAGCCCTTCCGCAACCCTCGCATTCACGACTTGACTACCGCCACGGAGACGTCGTACCCGTTCTGCCACGGCCCTAGATTCGATGATGCGACTCTTGTTTCGGAGACCTCCGAGTTTCCCTGTTGCGACCCTTACGTCGGCGATGCATCTCTCTTTTCGCCAGCAGTTCAGCAACCCGGGTACGAGTCAAATAAGTTTTCATTGTGTTCAGCAGCAAAAACACCGTTCGTGAAGAAGATTGACTCGCGTCTGGGTACAACGAAGCGCCTGCTCCTCCGACGCTCCATGAGCGAGCTTCGACGCCGGAAGCGAGCTTCGGCCACGCTCGTCAAGGCCCGGTGGGGAGGTATCCTCGTGGCGAAGCAGAACAGATGCTTCTATGGTGACTACCCCTTCTTCAGCAAGCGCAACTCGATTCGGGACGAGCCTTTGCACCTTGTTTGGCGAAGTCCTATTGTTCGCTGAGATAACGGATACGCCGATCGAACACACGTATTTCCTCGTGGAGGCAGTATCAGACGTGGAGGCGACGGCAATGCCATCACGCTACCGTGACGCTTTCTGGAAATTTGGCAGTATACATCAACTGTTCCCGTTTGATCCTGGCGGCTGCCTGGCGACTGAAAACCAGGACCATGGTCTCTTTCCGGTTGACCATATGAACGTTCGGAATCTTCGCTTTTATCCCCTAAGTCACTTTATCCAGGAACTCCGGAAGCGCTCGCTGCCCGCGACGCTGGCTATGGGCTTGTACTGCCGCGCGCGAATGACAACGCTGTCTACAGAAGTCGACAGCACCGAGACATCCAGCCAAATGCTCCACGGGATCCTCCAGCCAGCCTACAAGCATAGATACTGTGGAATCATGCGCCGTTACCGAAACCGGATAACTGGTCGTAGTGGGGCGCGGACTTCCCCACTTCTTGTGCAGCTGCCAGCTAGCTCCTAACCAACTTGGCGGGGGCGGGAGTGTGTTGAGAAATAAAGAAGTTCAGGCAGGGGGCGACAGTAGGAGAAGACGAAGATGAGGATCGGGGCGCTCGCTGCCTCGCTAATCGACTCGATCACCACATCGGAAGCCAGTCGCTGGTCTTCTTTCGCTAAACCTACTTCGGGACGGGCAAAATTCCATTTTTCGCTCAATGGTTTTTTGTCGGTGTTTGAAAAGCGTGTTGTTCTTTGCGGAGACTTCCATTCGCTACACGTCGCTTGGGGTTTCCGCACAGATTTCTGTGGCCGACGTCTTTATGGCTGAATGTGGGACAACGATTTGTGTTATTTTATCTCTGGCTCTGCGACATCGTTTTGTGGGCAGACTAGTTAGCATCTTAGTTGACCTCCTCTAATACGGGAATGTGTCTTCATGGTCTACTTGAGACGAAGCTACAAGTGGTGATGACACCCCGATATTGTTTAAGGTCCTGTGTCCCTAGAAGTCACCACGGGCACGTATGCTTCAGCATATTGATAATCGCCGAATTCAAAAGAAGTAAAGTTAACACTTCGGGATATTCCATCGGGCGAAGAGGAACGCAGGGCAGTTGAAGTCCTTCTGAATCTGTTAAAAAAAAAACAATTCCTTGCCTGTGCGCAAAAAGATGGGGGTTCCTGCCCATGGCGGAATGAATAATGTTCTCGCGGGTATAGTGAGACGCAAACGGCGTGGAAAAATATTATAAAAACCAATGCCTACCCAACTGAATCAGTTACAATCTTGCAACTTCCATATTTAAGCGGATTGTATCGAAAGCAAGAAAGACGCATACCAGCGAAATGTTTGCCTCTCTAACAAAGCACCGAAAAATAGACGCAGGCTGTATAGGTTTCTTTGCTTGCGGAAGGTTCCACAGGATCAATTCGACTGTTTAATTGACAACTGAATTTTTGGAAACTATAGAATGAATTTCACACGAATTGGAATACGGGTCTTTGCATGCCAAGTTTCAACTCATGGCTTCACTCCTGCGACAAGGTAGGAATTAGCTGACATTGTTTTGCAGCTGCGTCAGTGTTCCCCGGGGTGAGATAAATAGATATAAACTTTTATAAGTCAAACGATAACAGGTATGAACTACCCGCCGCGGTCCAGGCAGCCACTGGGGGCTCTGATAATGTGCGCCGCCAGTTCCTGCTGTTCATTAAGATTCGAAGCTACAGCCAGCCTCTCTCTGGTGTAAGTGGTCTGCCGGTGAAGTGTGCTGAACCTGGAGGATGGCCTGTGTGTGCGACGGTAGGCACTGAAGCCGCAGGGCTCGAAGTCGTTGACCCGCGTGTTTCCCGCGAGGGCACGCATATGACGCAGCAACTGCGACGTCCTGCGGTCACCGAGCTCTTCGTACTAAAGTAGTTGACGCACTTGCAGGTCGTTCGGAGGTGAAAGCCGTCGGATAAGTTCCGTCCTCAAATGGCGGTGATTGCCCTTCTCTGGAGGGCTTGCCAGTATGTCGCGAGCTTAGTCGCGTAGCGGGGGTCCAGAATTGGCGACGATGTAATCCTAGAGCATCCGGTCCTCTGTCCCCATTCTAGTTTTTATGAATAACGTTCCACTGCTTGTGCGCCCATGTCTGAAATTATTTTTGGGGGCTTTAGCTTCATTCTGCATGCTCTTTATAGACCACCTGATACCCGAATCGATTACGTTGCCAAATTACACGATCGCATGTTGCAGTTCAAAAACAGCAAAATATTACTTATTGAGGACATTAACTTCCCAGGCGCCAACTGGGAGCGGTTTCTGAGTTACTAGGAATCCAACAAACAAATAAATATTGCATTTGATATTATCCTTACACATGCTTTGGTTCAATTAGCTAAAGAATCCACTGGGTACATCCAGTTCCGTATTGGATTTTGTTTTCGTTCACCGCGAATTTACGGAGAGTACTCTAGTAGGGGAACAAGGCTTGCCTGATCAGCATCCTGTACGTACCGCTCTGCAATTTAGCGGGACTGTGAGTACTGAGAAATGTTCGTTACGTTCTTGCAAGAATTATCTTCAAGCTTATGATGAATGTACCATTTGGAATCGCGCTTTGCTGATTTCGACGGAGATTCTTAGGAAGGTCAATGATAAAGATCTCATCAACTGTCCCAGCCAAACGCTCAAAAACGCTAGCAGAAACGTACATACGTTTCTTTCTTGTCTTAAAAGATCAATAAAAGCAGAAAATATCTTAGTACGTGTACACGCCCCATTCCGAGATTGAATTTCTGCGGAACGTATAACCTATTTTATACATTTTGTTGAAGTAGAAAATTTTCGGAAAATGTAAATTTATTCTATAATTTAATGGCAGTGTGTGAAATGTGAATTTGTTTTCTTCTGTTGTAAAGTGGTTTTGCCTGCAAGAATGTATTGCCTGTTTAAAAGCGAACGATCTGCGCGTAAGTGAAAATAAATGAAAATGAGAATCAGCCGGGATTTCAGTGTATATGGAACTAGGATTAACAGTGCTGATGGCCAGCTTCTGATCATTCTTCACACTTCACTCATTTTAAAATTCGCTACAACGACCAAATGCCGTATTTACTCCAAGAATCTCCGGAGTGTTTATGAACACCGCCTGAGGGTCTACGTTCTAGCAGAGCACGTTGAGAGATTGTCACCGGAGTTGAACTGTACCAGTAGACGAAGAGGCATGGCGTTAACACTTGTTAGGCTAGTTGTTTCATACTAACTGAACGGTAAACTGCGCAGCAAGTGAAGGCGGAAGGAAGAAATACATACCACACTTATGTATAAGTGCCGTATGCGTTTCGTCCATTCGTCTTAACCCTTAGCGCAGTTTACCACTGTTTCACTAGACAACGTCTTCCCTCTAAAATAAGAAACGCATTCGTGAAAAGTGGCTTCCTCTATTTGCTACACTAATTCGGCAGCGCGCGCTTTGGTTTACGGCGTGTGAGAACCGCCGAAGTAGACAGGTGGTTCTTTTTCAGAAACTGTACGCCGAAACTATACGCTACCAAACAAAACGCAATCGTTTGGCAATTTTGTGATTTAATCCAGTTACACAAATTTACGCTCTCCCACGGCAGTGTTTCCGTAAAAAGAGGGCTTATGTTTGTTGTATATGCTGGTTAGGCACAACAAATATTTTAAATGTGTTTTATTAAAATGTTTGCATCACTCGAGAGCTAAATATTTTCGAAAATGTGTCTTCTGTAGAAAATGAGATCGATACCGAAATTTTAAAAAAATTGTTAATAACCCTCTCGAATGAAAACCATACATATTGTTACGTGGAGGCAGGAGAGAAATGACTGCAGGAACTACGGTAGATGGGGAGCGATGTATTTTCACACTATTTACAAGTCAGCCAAGACAGAACGCGCGCCGGCTGCGCTCTCATTATCTTCTTCAACTTTAGGACAACGGTGTTCGACTTGTGTGCGACTTATGTTCGACTTATGACAACGGTGTTCGACTTATGTTCGACTTGTGACAATATTTTCATTTATGCACATATCGTTCACTTTTAAACAGGCAATTCAGTAACATTTGTGCTGGCAATATCGTTTTTTATAAGATCAGAAAAGATATTGATATTCTACACGCCTTTTCTATTAATAAATTGCGGAATAAATTTACACGTGCCGAAAATTTTCTACTTCAAAACAGTGTAGAAAATAGCTTATGCGTTTCGCCGAAATTCAACCTTTAAATGGGGTGTGTGTAGGTATTAAGATGTTTTCTCCTTTATTGATCCTTTAAGAAAAAAAGAAAGGTATGCGCGTTTCTGCAAGCGTTTTTGGGCTTTTGGCTGGGACAGTTAATGAGATCTTTATCATTGACCTTCCTAAGAATCTCCGTCTCCGCGCTCAGAAGCGACAAATCCCTGAGGCTGCTGTCAGTCACCGTTGGTCGAATTCTATTCTTAATATTTAAGATTACTGAATGATCGTTCGCCAGTGCAATTTGTGACCATCAAGCACAAAAAAACCTAACGGCAGCATGAGAATCTCTGGATGAACCTTCAAGTTTTTTTGCAAATTAGAAGTTCAACATATCGGCCACAGAAGGACAGCCTTCATTGTTCGCCAATGAAATAAACTGTACAAGCTCGTTGGGAAATGTGCCAGCCAGATCAAAAGGGTACCTTTCACAAGGTACATTGCCTGCAGACCCCTCTGCGCTTGGTTAAAGCAGTTCCAATCTGTAATAAAGCAAACTGCGAGCACACTTAAGTGTACGCGCACAAGCGAGCTGTGAGAGGGTGCAGGAGATTATCAATCATTGCGAATTTAAGAAGGTTTCACTGCGGAAATTAGTTGAAGCGTCTTGTGGCTCTGACGTGTTTGTGCCTTCAGTGCTATTATATCGTGTCGATTGTTTTCGCTTCCTCTGGGTGCATGCTTTGTACAAAGCATTTACCCACGCTTTCTTCGGAAGCTTTTCAATTTCATTGAACTTCTTTTTTAAAGGGACACTGAAGTGGATTTGTCCAGCTCCCGTTTTTGCTTGCACTGCGTAGACTGGCTCAAATTAGCCCACTTTTCACCGTTTATCCGGTTGACAAATAGGTAATTATTTTACACGGCGTGAAAGAAGAAAAACTACTATGCGCGGTTTGCGGCTGCCGCACCAACTACAGCTGTGACGTTGGGAGGAGGAAGCACCGTGATTGGACGATGCCCACAAGTTTCGGTTTCGGTTTCGGTTCTGTAAAACACAACCGATGGCGTTTTTAAATGGGCATTGTCAATATCTCAGTAATCATCGTACCGCGCTTCTGCCATGTTGTAGGCTGTAAAATGTGTAAGATAAGCCTCCCA
Source organism: Haemaphysalis longicornis (assembly GCF_048455015.1). Classification (NCBI taxonomy): domain Eukaryota; kingdom Metazoa; phylum Arthropoda; class Arachnida; order Ixodida; family Ixodidae; genus Haemaphysalis; species Haemaphysalis longicornis. The sequence continues at coordinate 208,204,502 of NW_027526407.1, read as the reverse complement.
GGACGGCTTGGAATCGTAGCATTCACTAGCCGAGTCCTACGCAGTGCATGAACGCCCTCCGCGTCCCCGCAGACGCTCAAATGCCATGCGCTTTTCCCCCATATTTGGAGCTTGCCTCACTCATGCCTGTATCGTAAAAAGCGTGTTCGCACCAGGCGAAGGGTCTGTTGATTCTGGCCTGTGCCCACTGCCCGCAAGCAGTCGGTGCTGATGGCAACAGCACGCCAACGAGAACTCGCTAGCGCGCCAGTGCCAGCCTGCGCGCGTTCTGTGAACTAGTTCGTGGAGCAATGAACGTTGCGGGCCCAAAAAAAGGTGAAATCAGCATAGAAAACATCGGCGGAAAACGAAAAAGTTAACTTATAAAAAAAGAAGCCCGCACGCGCGGGGATTCGAACTCGCGAATTGCAAAACACTTGCAATGACATACCCAGCGCTCTAGACCACTAGACCACGGGGCGGGCTGTGCTGACCTTGGTAATACAAGTTTACACTTGTATATCCAGTTTACACTTTTATTTAGTTTGGTCATTTCAAGCAGCTTAGGTGACTATTTGTTGTTTTGCGCTCGTGCAGTAAGCATCCGCCAAGTTTCCACAATATATCACGTCTAGCAATTGCATTTCTTAGACGGAAAAGCGTTGGCAGATGCGTAGTCGTGCTGCTGACCGCTGTGCTTGTTCGCCCAGCGCAAAAAAGTGCTTCCCGCACCCTAGTTTTACGCTGTACGGTAAAAATATCAGTTGATTTTATTTCCTTAGTACCTATATTGACTTCGCTGTCTCTTCTCCCGCCTTCAAGAGGCCTTATATATTTTCGTACTGGCGTACCAGTCAGTGAAGCGTCGCATGTGCGCTTGGGCAGCGGTTGTGTGAAGCGACCTTGACTTGGAGCTAGATACAGTGTACAAACTAACCAAGTAAAGAAAGGCACATTCTTCCATTCACAAACGTGTCCTGGCTTCGTTTCAACTGAGCGAAGGAATTGCGACGACCTTTCGGCGGCCGGCGGACGAAACGCTGGCCCGACTGACTCTGCCTGAAGGCCGGGGAGCCGTGCAGTAGCGCAGCCAATTGCGAGCTCGGCTCCTCCCGACGTCACACGAAAACGCCACAGAAAATGGGCGAGCGCAAAGAGATGAAGACAGCGTTTTCCAATTGATTTTTCTACTAAATAAAATCGCGTAAACGCGACCAGAGTGGTCGAAACATGGCCTGGGGACTCCGGACCAGAATTTGCGCTAGTAATCCCGCAATGTTTACATATCACTTCAGTGTCCCTTTAAGCCGCATACATAACCGCACAACGATTTCATCAGGCTTACGGTAGCATTCAATGGCAGTATTTGGCTCTGAAGTGCCTTGATGGTGGCGTTGAAGCGCTGCTGTATCCCAAACCCCAGAAATCAGCGCGGTTTGCAACGTTGTCATTGCCTTCAGCAAAGAATTTCCCTTGTGTTTCGTTTCTGCTCGTTCATCATTACCCCGGATGATTCTATCATGCCGCCTTTGATTTCTTTAGAACCTGCTACGATATCCTTGGCTGCATACTCTCGTGCTGATCCCCGCGTGCCTGAGACTTGGGATTACCGCAGTCGCATTTTGTTTCAACTGAGCTTGTAGTTACAGCCCAGCTATGAGTGGACGCAGCAGAGAAAACTTATATACGCTGTACAAGCCCGAAAAAACTCACGGCTTGCCCACAAGAATCCACAGCATGCCTCAGACTGTAGAACTGTGAGCTGACTTGAGGATTATGCACATTATTCGACAAACACCCTCTTCGAAGCATTCACCATTAAAATGGATAATCGCTGTTTGAGTCAAAGGAGATCAGAAGGACGTTTAAACTTTTTCCAACCAAACCACGAAGTCTGCCATTCTTTTCCAGCCCTCGGGTGGCCGCCTAAGCCCGGAGGGCCCGGTTCATGTGAACCCTTTGAATCATGGATAATCGGTCCCTGCATGCACCGAAGATCTTCTTGAAGATCTGTCGCAATACGTGTAGCGTCTCGGCAGCTTTTCCACGCAGGGAAAAGATACAAAAGGCCGCGGACCTACAAACATCGAGTTCACCTCTCAGCACTCGAATTGACGACGTGGGATCGAGGGCATGGCTGTTTAGTGTCCTGTTGAGGGGCGTCGCCGAAAGACGGCGTCGGTCCCATCTATTTGTGAACGACACGAATGTTGAGATTGAGATGAAGTCAAAGCGACATAAGGAACGGTATAAATAACTTTACTCAGAACTAGGCGTGTAGGAGCTGCCTGACTATCACCGCGCAGCCTGCCTTTCTTGTTGTCAATGCGGCGCACTAAATGCGCAAGCTGGTTACACCCTTTAACGAAGTTTGCCACGTCGGCCTGAATAATGGGTCATGGAAACCGAAAACTCGACGCGGAATAGCACGATGAGATGAGATTGATGAGATTGTTGTGTTGGTGCTGATTGCTAGTTATCGCAATGAGCAGCAATTCAGGTTTTCCTGGTTCGGGAGGTAGACCTACTGTATTAAAAACTAGTGACTGAATCGATACCATGCTTCAAAGTACCTCGCACGGACCAGGGAGACCCAGAGGTGCACCAAAGAGTAACGTCTTTTGCTCAGGATGTATATTTGAGGTTTCCGATCGATGCTTAAACACGAAATAGGGGAATTATTCCGAGGTTTAAAAGGGTGGGTGAGAGAATAGCACCGTGCGGTGTACCACGCGTGACGGGAGAATTATCGGAAACCGAATCAAAAAGACGGGATGGGGCCGTGCGCTCGCGTAGAAATGCAGTGATGTAATTGATTGATTTGACTCAACGCAGGCGATGAGGCGCGCCGTAGTGGAGGGCTCCGGATAAATTTTGACCACCTGGGGATATTTAACGGGCGCCGAAATCTCGTACACAGGGCGTTTTTGCTTTTCGCCTTCATCAGAAAAGCGGCTGCCGCGGCTGGGCATTGAACTCGCGACCTCGTGCTCAGCAGCGCAATGCCCTAGCCACTGAGCCACCGCAGCGGGTAATGCAGTGATGTAGTGATCTTTGGTTCACAGCCGGTAGCGACAAGGATATTTACTGCAGGATAGTAGGCAAGGTTATCGAAGGCTTTACGCACATCACGGGCAACCATGGCTTGGATCGAGGAAGAATGAGGAGAGTAAAAGTCATGTTCTATGACGAAAATGAAGGTCCTGGGTAGACGCATCCTTGCGGAAGCCAATTTGTTGAGAGGGAAAGAAATCCAAAAGACGGGCGACGAAGAACCATACGTCCCATGGTCTTACCAAGACACGAGATAAGAGAGATTGGGTGGATGTGTTCCAGGTCGGATTTTGCTTACCTTTGGTGAGTGCTTAAACATCAGGCACACTCTCGCAGTGGATAGGGTTTCGTAAATACGATATTAAGCACCAAAAATCCACGCCAATACCACTATCGCTGCTAGCACGATAAAGATGTACCAATCACATAAAAGTGGGATGTCCTTGCTAGTTTTTAACAGGCACCATACGTAATGCTAGTAAGGGTGAATACCAGATGGAATACCAGACGGAGCCACACCTTTATTGAGAAAGAGCAGGCGTGCCTGAGATGTCGTTAGCAGATAAGGGAAGGCGAGAAGGAGGTCACAGTTATGATGTCCACCATTACACGCATTGCAGGTCGCGACCGGCTTGCTGGCGCTACTCAGTTGCCGGACCCCTATTCATGGCTTTATATAGACATCTGGTAAGAGCATATGTCATGATTCACTAGAGAAGCGTAACATTTTAGAGCAGGTCTTGATGCGCCGTATTAGGAATTGGTGGTGGTTCGCTGTTGTGGGACCCTTTCGATTGGATTAAAAATAAAGCTTGTTAACTTGTCATTTTTGTCAAATTCGCTACTCGAAGTTGATTTTATATGAACCACATAGCGTTTTAAAAATGGGGGACAGCACCGTATTGAAGTGGAGGAGTGTTAAAAACGAAAGAATTTTATTACTTTTAAACATGGGAACAATGAAGTCGATTGATAGAAACAGCCCTATTCCTGGGGGGGTGCTCTTAGGGTGATAAAGACTGTGTTTAGAAAACGCTTCCACCCCTCTCGGACTGCAGGTAAAAATAGTTGTAATATCTCGAAAACATCGCGTAAAATGAGCGATGACAGGAAAAGCAGGCACGCGACACTGGCCATCTATTTTCATTGGTTTGATGATCACCTATCTGACAAGTAACCGCAAAAATAAATGTTTTGCTTTGTAACCAATTACATCTAAGCTTGACAGTTTTCAACGGCCCTTTTGCTAACACTCGACGGTAACCTTTTCTTGCGGGGTAAACGCGAGTGTACAAGCAAAACATTCCCCAGGAAAGTCCTGGCAGACCAGCACGCTCGAGCACCGGAGCCACTCATTGATACTTACCATTAAAAAGAGAAGCAGTAAGGTTTCTCCCAATATACACATGTTTTCTTCAGCGACGACATAAAGGACACTGTCTATGAGCTGGGAGCACTGGTTTTGAAGCCTCTTTCGGTGGTGCTCCAGACGAAGCTAAACAAAAATAACCGTCGTTCATTGTGTGAACCGGACAACTCGTCTGACAGACTGGCCTTTTCACATGTGGAGAGTTTAGGCTGTCAAAAGATCCTCTCTGCGACGAAGTAACGTAGAGCGCGACGTTACGCAGGTGGTGATCTTTTCTTTGGTGAAATACATGATACTAGTGAAATATAAAAAGCCATATTATTCGTCCTATGCAGGTCGTCATTCTCTTGGTCTGTACTGAAAATAATACTCATACTAGATGTGTTAAAAAACGATAGCTTTCTTTTTCTAGCGTACCGAAAATTTCGTAAGGGCTGGTTCTGGAACATGGTTTGATAGGCAATGCTTCACAAAAACGGACGCAGAAAAAGCACACTTCGTGGTGAGGACGGCGCCTTCCCGGCAAAGGGTTCGTTTCTTTCTACTGTTTCTGGGAAAGAATTTTCCAGAGAAACCCTTTCAAACGATTGCATGGCGAAATGCCGCATGAGTGCCCAAGCAGCGGGGAGAAGTACTGCGCACATTTTGTGAACAGATCGGTAACCCGCTGTCTAAGCTTGGATTGAACGAAGGAGGCAAATTACCGACAGAATGGCATAGATCAAGAGGCCTGGAGAAGCGACTACAGCTCTCATCGTGAACATAGACGTTATTTTTGGGTACGGCTAAGCCGTAGCTCCGCAAAACAGAAAGAACACCCTCAAACTCAATCAATTATTTTCCTTCAAGGGTTACTCACTCAAACTCAATCAATCAATCAATCAATCAATCAATCAATCAATCAATCAATCAATCTTTTTATTTCAACTACATCTGTGTTGGGGACCGTGAACAAAAAGCCACCAAACGCGCTTGACAGGGTCCACGGTCCCGTGTACAAGGCAAAACGGCAGCAGCGGCTTGCTGCCAACATAAGCATGCACATACTTTAACACATACAAAGTTACAATACATGGATATTAAAAACACAAATCCTATCGCAAGAAGATATGCGTACGCATAGGCAACAAACTATAACAAGACAAAGCTAAACGTAACCGAAGTTGTCCAAGATAAAAGAATAAAGAAGGAGAAAACGATAAATTACATCAAGCATATCGGTATATAATCACTAGACATGAAGTGGGTAAAAACTAAAAGGCACTGATTTTTCAGATTATTCAGCGTCAAAGCTTGTTTAGATAAAAGGGAAAAAGGTGACGTAGCATTTGTGTGCCGTAGTTCGTGTGCCGTAGAAGGTGAGGTAGCATTTGTGTGCCGTAGTTCGTGCCGCTGGTCCACGGGATTTCCCGGAAATGTGCGGAAGTTACGCTGGTACTGCTCTGCAGTTAGTTTTGAAATATGCGGCAGAAAATTGTTACTTTTTCTTATTCCATTTTTATATTGTTTGATTACTGTTGTTCTGTAATACTGAGGCATTAGAACTAAATTTATATCTCTAAAAATAGGGTAGCTGTGGCTATCATATGCTGCGTTTACAATTATTCGGGCTGCCTTTTTCTGCAATACATGAAGTTTAGTGATATTGGATTGCGTAGTTGTGCCCCATACCAGATGACAATAGTGGACGTAAGATAAAAATAACGAGGTATAAATAAGAAGTGTAACACTTTTGGGTAAACAAAATCTCAGTCTAGGCAGAGTACCGGTAACTATAGAAAGCTTACTAATAACTGAATCTACCTGAAAATTTCATGACATATGTTCCTGAAAATGTACACCCAGGCATTTAAAAAAGGTACGAGCTCGATGGCTCTACTGTCTACCAGTAGGGCAAAGGGTATTTCAACTATCTTATTTCTTGCTCTAAAAAGGACCGCTTTAGTTTTATTTACATTTATTTTAAGAGACTTAGCACTACTCAATGATGACAGACTCTTCAGAATGGTATTTGCGGGAGTAAATAAGCGACTTGAACTTGATCCGCTCAGAAGGATCGCAGTATCATCAGCATACATAACGAATTTGGCTGTGATGTCAATGTTTACTACGTCATTTATGTAAATGCAGGAAAGCAAAGGCCCAAGAACGCTTCCCTGAGGCACGCCGATACTAACTGTTTTCAGAGATGAATTTTGTTACTTTATATGGACTGACTGCCTCCGGTGCTGAAAATATGGTTCAAGCAAATTTAGAAAGGGGCCTCGGAAGCCATAGTGGCACACTTTTTTTAAAAGTGTTGAGTGGTTAATTAGGTCAAAGGCCTTCGTGTAATCTATAAATATGCCTAGGGTTAACTGCTGCTGTTCAAAGGAATCTAGCATAATTTCCTTCTGTGCTTAGAGAGCGGGTTCAGTTGATAAGCCCTTAGTAAACCCAAATTTAGAAACTTGAAATTAATTTATGTCTGTGTAAATAGGAGGACATGCGGTTATGCAGTACTTTTTCTGAACCCTTTGAAAAAACTGGTAGTATTGAAATTGGCCTATAATTCGTTAGACTGTTTTTGTCACCGCCCTTATGAAGAACTATAGCTTTGCCTATCTGAAGTCGTTTAGAGAAAGTTCCACCGCACAGGAGAAGATTAAATACACGTTCCAGAGAAGGTGATATATTATCTAGTACATGCTTCATAGGCCGAATCTGGAGTCCATCTATGTCTGTACAATTACTACATTTGACAGAAGTAAAAGCGTTCATTATTTCGTTTGCAGTTGTGGGTGATAGGAATGCACTTACATTTGTTCTCATACTTAAATAACTACCATATGCTGGGTCGTGAGCACAGAAAGTAACCGTTGAAAGCATTTGCCAGTGCCGAATTAGATGTGGTTTCACCGTCCAATGTTAAGTGAATTATTATTTCAGTATGCATACTAATTTGTTTTAAAACACCATTGAGTCTTTTCCAAGTAAGATCCGATCTTTTTAGTACATCTTCATAAAATATGTTATGGAAGTACCAGCGCTTCTCATAGCGAGGAAGGCTGGTCACTTTGATTCTTTGAATCTTAAATTCTTTTAATGTGTGCTCTGTTCTATTTTTTTAAATCGTTTGCATAGAATATTTTTAATGCGAAATTTTGTCGGACATTTCTTGGTCATAAATGGTTTTTCTGCCATTTCGTGCCCGTTTTATAGTTTTGTATGGGAAACATCTATCGTAAACGCTTTTAAAATTTTCATAGAAACAATCATAGCCAATCTCAGGATCAGTTATTTGTCGTACTTCGGACCAATCAGTTCCCATTATTGCCTGACGAAAAATGCCTAGACTCTTTGTATTTATGTCACGAATGTTGATGGGAATGTTTTGTGTCACCGTAGTTGTGTACAGGCTTTTTACCACAACAAATATTGGAAGGTGGTCACTTATTCCAGCAACTCCCTGAGCGCAAATTCGAGTCGATAATGTTAGTAATGAAAACATCAATCAGCGTAGCTGATGTACCAATAATACGAGTTGTAGCGTTAATTACATCTCTAAAATCATTAGACATCAAGCACCTACACAGTTCGGTTTGCAATGACGCTATCGTAAGGAGGTCAATGTTCAGATCACCGCCCAGTATTAATTGATGGTTGCAGTCATTAAACCAGCCCAGGTTGTCATCAAGAAAGCACACAAATTTTGGACCATTCCCGTTTGGGGGTCGTTTAAAGGACACAAAACACAGTATTACCGCATTGAACCGTCAGTATTTCATAGTCGCACGTGAAGATTTAACTTTTTAATGTTTTTAATCATTAACAGCACGCCTCCTCCTCTTTGTGAAGCCCTACTTAAAAATATGTTGTGTAACCTGGTGATTTTAAAACTTCTAGGCCATTCTGGTACCATGTTTCGCTTATCGTCAAAACATCTGGATCAAAGCCAAAATTCGCATGTAACGCCAGTATTTCTTCCTCTTTGTTTCGCGCAGACCGAGCATTAATGTGAACGAAACACAAACTGTTACGATTGTTTCCCCGCAGAACGCCTACTTGTTCCGGTGTGAAATAGTCGGCATCCATTTTTGAACCAGTCGGACGCTACGATCATCTAGATAGGCATGAGATGTACTCAGACAATCTTTTCTTGGTCGCTAACGCGGGTTACCCTGAGCGTGCACGATGAGTCAGTTTTCCTTGCGAATATTTTGCCATCCTTCGTCCATGCATAGCGCCAATTCTTTTACTTCTTTCTCGCGACGGTCATGCCCAGAAGTGTTTTCTGTTCAGGGCAGATGTGCTCATTGACGTACACAGCCCCAGCTGGCATTGTGAAATGTATATCAGTGGTAGACAGGCGGCTTTTCCGAGCTTTTTTTAAAGACGATAGTCTTCCTTGGGCTACTTAAACCCACAAATTTTGGTCTGTCTGTCTGTCTGTCTGTCTGTCTGTATGTCTGTCCGCCTGTCTGTCTGTGACTCGATTCAGCCACCCGGCCAAAGTAAAACAATGCCTGCGCAATAGTCTTATATAGTCACAGCTAAACGTGCCCATGTAAGTCCGGTGCAATGTTCATACTTGTCAATATTGTTAAAGAACAACAAAACATTACGCATATATAAGGCAGAAAATTAATACAGAAGTAATATTTGCAGCGTTCCTTTATAAAAAATCGTACATGTTTGATTTTGGCGAGATGAAATACTTCATGAATTGAAGAAAAAATATCACTCCGCTGTCGCCTGCTGTCACCCGCGCCATATAGCTTCTGGCGGCATTTGAAGAAATCAAGTGGCAAGAGTTACGAAAGGTTCCACTAGATAGGTTCCACGTTCTGCTTAGAACGCACGTAGACTAGGGAAACGCGGTTCTATAAACGTTGAAGTAAGGCGCCTCGATTCACACGCGTCTTCGCCGTACGGCAGCGTTGGCATCGAGACACCCGGTTTAGAGCAGTGGAACGCGGGAAATTTAAAATGATTTAAGCAAACCTTTGGCGTCTTTACATTGGGAGGAGCGCGACTCAACAGGAACAACATGAGAGGTGAGCGGAAAAGCGAACGAGGCATTTACTTGGCAAAAGACTATGAAGACTATCGTCTTTTAACGACATTTGCGACGAAAGGAGCAGATACGCGGCAAATTTTTTTCTTAGTCGACCCTCCGTCGTCCGGGGTCCATCGTCCGCACCTCTCCTACTCTCCACAACAGCTGGGATAACGCCGCTCTCTCCCCTCCTCCTCTCTACACCACCTGTGCGCTAGCCCGCGCTGCTCCTCCTTTACCCTCTACACAACAGCTGTCCAATCACGCGCAGGCGTGCTGCTCCACCTCTCCACTGCCTTTGCTCTGCAAATAAACCCGGTCCGCGCTCCGCTCAGTTGCTTCTTCGGTACTGCGCCGTCCGATGTCTGGAAATGGAGGCCAACGATTCCGTCAGCGAACTGGCTGGCACACCTTCAACTAGCGCCAGCCAGCACACTGTCATAACCGCGAGCACCTCCGAAGACAAGGCTGCACAGAGGAGAGCTCGCGACGCCGAACGTAAACGGCAGCGTTGAGCAGCGGATTCCTCGGTTCGAGAGCGAGAAGCCGGTTTGAAACGCCAGCGGCGAGTAGCTGATCCAGATTGCACGGCTTTGCATCGCCTCAGGGTTCCCACATGGGAAGATGGTGTAATTTTTTCAAGAACGGCGTCGCGTGTTGTCCTGTTCTGAAACTGCACTATATTTGAATGCGTTTTATCCTATGTAGGCACCCTATGGCGAACGTCGATATCAGCAGCGCCGATTGGTTCTTTTGTGGCAGTGCCGATAATTGCCAGCATGTCGGTCAGATTTTCCCCGTCGCAATAGGGAACGCCGGTTATTTTTAATCCTTGAGTACTGTTCTATTTGCGTGAGCCTTTCTTCGCTTTCAAGCACTTGCCTTCTTAGTTCAGAGAATTCCCTTGTTAAGAAGCATTTTCAGCCCTTAATTTGGCATTTTTATCCTGAATAGTTTTGAGGTTGGAATTTATTTCTTCGAAGGATTTGTTCACATATTCAATGCTAGACTTCACCTCCCTGTTCTCTTTCCTAAACTCCCTTTCCAACGCTGCACGTATGTCACGAATTTCTTGTCTAACATCTTTCAACTCTTTTAACACGTCGGGGTTCATGACAAGACAAACATGCACTTCTTGGAAGCAGCAGCAGGAGCAAGTACAACAGCAAAGAAAAAATGCGCAAACGGTAGTTGAAACCTGCAACACAGAAGCGTTGTCTTAAGCTTGCAGTTCTGCCCCCGCTGCCGCTGCCAAGTGAGGCTGCCGGTTGCTTGAGCGTCCTTTATGCAGCTTGCGCCTGGTGGTCAGCAGCAGCAGCTCTGCCACTGGTGATCCGGTGACGTGGCTGCGGAGCTTGCAGCTGATTCTACAGCGTAGCGAAGACGAACGCTGACCACACGTGCTAATAATAACCTGCAACACAGAAGCGTTGTCTTAATGCAGTTCTGCCTCCGCTGCCGCTGCCAGACTCAAAAAGCTCGTCCGTTCTCAAAATCACTCGTACTTGCTCATCGCATGCTCATTTGTAATCGTCCTCACTTGTACTCAAACTCGGTTGTCCTCACGAGTACTCGTACTCAATTATTCTGTACTCACTCGTACTTATACTCAATCGGTGCTCACTTGTACTCATACTCAATTTGCGCTCACGAGTACTCGTACGCATCTGCACTCGCTCGTATGAAGCTCATCTCTACTCATGAGTAATAGTACTCAATCTGCACTCATGAGCACTCAATCTGCACTCACGAGTACTCATGTTTTCTGTACTTAGAGAGTAGAGGGTAGCGCAATGAGCTGGATGAAGCGAAGACGAGACAAGCACAAACGCTTCGTACTCTTCGTGCGTCTTTATTGCGCTTCCCTCTACTCTCAAAGTTATGTACCAACCAGCTCAAGCTTCAACTCTTACGAGGTTATCTGTACTGTTAGCTACGTCGTGGTTCGAGTGAAAAACTGAATGGGACAATTCTTAAACGTTTAAGTGATTAGGAAAACTGAGGTTACATGGAGCACGAGAAGAAATCGTCTGACGCGGTGCACTGTCGTAGGGCGACTCACCGCGAGAATGCACGTTCACGTGAGAGAGCGAAACGGAACGTGAGCACTCGCATTGCGTCTGGTGTCTCCTTGTGTTCTCAGGAATAAAAGAATGAAGCTTGGGGCGTGTCGCCATCTGGGGGGGGGGGGGCTCGGGGCTTCTCGGCGGAGCCGGGGCCGGAAAGTGCTGTGGTCTGCGTGGCTTCGGATGGCAGCTGTTTTCATCAGACTTCGTTTCTCGGTGCGCGGATATTCTCTAAATCATCGGAGCTAGCTGGTGCGGTCGTCCTTAAGTTTGTGCCACCAGGCACAATTACGTGTCCACGTAGATTGACGTCCGTTCGTATCTAGATCACTGTCCGCTTACTTACAGTTGCTCGATGCTGGCGTTTGTTTTAGTTGTTCCGGATATTAGAAGCTTCGTTAAGAGGGCGTTTGTCTCGATGAGGTTCAGTGAATTTGAAATCGGCTTGATGTTTTTTTGCGTACCATGGGATTCACTTCATCAGACACTAACTTCACAGCGTTTACGGCGTTGCGTTAGTCTCGGCGCTTCCGTCGACGATTGTGTTCATGTAGCTAGTTGCGTGCTTAATGCACGTGGAAGCGTAGGTGTCCCTTTTGTCTGGTGATGAGCTGCGGTGTGCATAGTTCGGCACGGTGAGGACGTTGCTTCGATTGAGGTGTGCGTTGAACATGGTGCAGCAGCCGTTTGTCTTTTAGTTTAGCTTGCGGTGGCATGGCGTTGTCGTATAGGGTGGCGTGGGTAATCAGTCAAAATCGCTGCGGCTCCATGCTGGCTTTCGCCATTTTTGCCTCGGAAGTGAAGCCGTTGGGGTAAGGCAGGTGGTTCATCTCCTACGTTCGGTCCCACATTCCTTGGCGTCGCAATTGTGGCTTCACCGGTAGGCATTCGATGCCTTCGTCTGGATCGGGTTCATTTGTCGTCGCTCTTGCGGTGTCCCTGTCGTCACTCACGCTCTCGTCTTTTGCCCGTTGTTTCGAGACTACTGAGGTCGGTATCTCTCCCGTACAAGCAGGCTCGAAAGCGTTCCATTCGTTCCGAGTCCGCTTGCTCGCGGTTTCGTCCTGCTGTACGAAATGGTGTTTGTCGGGTGAGTCTCGATCGGAGCGGCGGGTGCCGGCGATCTTGTTCATTCCGGTTCGGACGGGCTGCATGCGCTGGCTGTGTCGTTGCTCGTTGACGGACCTACCTGCACGAGTAGGTCCGTTATTAGTCGTTCTGCTCCGGTAGCGGCGGCGGCCGCCACGGGAGCGGCCGACCAAACCCTCAGAGCTGCGTCACTCGTCCTGCACCGCGATCGCCGTGCAGGACAAACGCAGCGTTCGGCGAGAATGAAAGCGGGGCCGGGCCTCCTGAGCGTTGCACGGGACCGCACGGCTTTGAGTCGTGGTCGGCACTACAATCGTGAACAGTGTGATGTCGCTCGTTCACTGGACTGGGGTGCCAGAGCGGGTGCCAGAGCGCTTGTACGTTCCAGTGGGGTTGAACCACGTGTGCTGGGTCTTTTGTTGCTTGTGGCATGTTTAATTTCTGCGGTTGCGATGTTGGGCGGCCAAGTAGAAATAAGATAGCCGTGGTGGGAGCAGATGATATCACGAATAGCGTTTTTTGTTTGTGCTGGCTCGGTCCCGTTCTGTGTGCTATGTGTTTTAAAGCAAAGCTTTTTACCTCTACCCCCCAAGGGTTCTTTCGCGACCGTTGGTGTCACCAGAAAACTCCAGTGAACAATAAAAGAGTTTACCGGCACCGCCGGGAATCGAGCCTGGAACTAATGGACTAACAAAGCGAGAGCCCGTCGTCTTACCGATTCAGCTACGAGCCCACGCGAAGACGGGGAATACAGGTGGTGTACTCACCAAGCACATCTACAGGTTTACCCCGTGCGTTCTCGCTGAATGCAACGTGAAAGCGTCACGCGACCACTCATGCCCGTCTGGCGGCCTTGTGCGCACCTTGCTCATGTTCTAAGAGTAAAAAAATAAAGGATTCTCACACCAATGCATGGCATCTCACTTCTAGCACGCCAATGTGCTAAAGCCTGTGGCCTCCAGTGTTCGCGTAAACAATCACAGCACCGTGTCGTCCGCCCTCCCGCCAAATAAAGGAATACATTCAGGTGACCAGGCCAGGCCACCTGAGTGATGGCCAGGCCATCACTCCAAACCCCAGCATCAAAATCCTGGGCCTACATCTCGAGGCTAACACCAAGAGTGACGTCTCCTTGCAGCGCCTCAAAAACAGCATTACTCAAATCATACACATGATTCAAATCATTACTCAAATCATACACATTAATTCAAGATTTTGTCCTCTCGAGAGTCGCTTATTACGTCAATTCCCTGTCTTCTTCTCGACAAGGAAGACTAAATAATTCAAAGAAAGGTGGCCGAGCAGACCATTGGTCTTCTCATGAGTGCGTCCACATAGAGGCTGCTTAGAACGGGGCTCCACAACACGGTGGAAGAGCTGATAGAAGGCCATCTTTCTAACCAGAAGATCCGACTCAGAACTGCGGTGGGTAACCGCATGCTTCACCAGATTGGCTGGGCAGTCCAGAATGTCACTCCGCTTGACGTACTACCAGACTCTTGGCGACCAAAACTAAACATGCTCCCTTTGCTTAGAAATATGAACCCCTCACATGACGAGGGTCACCGAAAAGCACGGGCTCAGGCGCTAAACACCACCCTCGGTGGGGTTCGTGCAGTTATCTACACAGACGCCTCCAAACATCGAGAGCAGCAATACGCCATCATCGTGGCTACCTACCGAACCAACCTCCTTGCGTGTACCTCGATTAGGACCCAAGAAATGACGACAGCAGAAGAGGCAGCCATCACCTTCGCTCTCACTCAACCATGGGTTCCGAGGGTAGTCACCGATTCTAAGCAAGCCGGAATTACCAGTCGAGTTAGGTGTCCTGACCTGCACTGCGCGTGCTAATAAACCACTCCCCAAACGGTTCCATACAGCTCATCTGGACACCCCCTCACGCTTCAATGGAGGGCAAGAAATATGCCCACCCAACAAGCCTGCGCTTTTACCTCCCGAGCTGCACGAGGACAGTCACCCGCTTGTCACGTTCAGAGAGATAACCCAGCGCTATCGCCTTCTGAGACAGACCGTACCTTCGCCTTACCCTGACCTTTCCAGGGAACAACAAATTACCCTACGGCGCATACAATCCGGGCTCCTTCCCACAGTCTACGCGTCTTCACTTAATGCATCCGAATCGCTACTACGCTGAATGTAAATTTTGCTCATAAGTAGGAACACTCCACCCCGTGATCGGAGTGTGCGACTTTAGCCCTGAGCACCCTCCTCTTTTTCCGTCAACTACCCAACAAGAGCAATGCGAGATGCTGCTGTCCAGGCCCTCTCTACCTACACAGCTCCAGCGGGTGGACAGAACACAGTCCGCGCGGAATGAATATGGGCCCCACAGACGAAGGCATCACTCCCCAGGGCTGCACTCTGGGCCGTTCAGAAATCTGAACAGAAGTATTTCGTCCGCCTCCTCCCTCTTCTCTGCCGCAAATCTCTTCGCCTCCGTCCGCGGCGCAGAGACGGAGAAGTCAGATCGTCTAACACCGGGTTGGAGCTTACTTTCATTTTATAAAAAAAGTTTCCACTCTTGTGCTACACCAATACAACTCAACCAAACACCGTTCATGCATCATGCATTGATTTAACCTTACCAAAAATATTTCTTTGTAGTAATGGTGTGGTTAAGTGCATTTCACTTCTCTCTGGTATAGTTTGTAAAGCGATGTGAGCGAATTTAAGCGACGTCGCATGGGTAATCGTTATGGGTGCCGTTTACAGCTTTGCTTTCCAACCACATTCACGGGGTGGATTGGCGCGATTTTTTTCAATTTGAATTCAGTTCATTTTATTTTAGTCACCAGATACTACTGGTTGGTTGCCTGGGCTATAAGCTGTGAGGACAGCTTGACGGGAGCCCAGACAGCCAGTACAAGGCAGCAAAGAACGATACATCAATCAGCACTGCGTGTGCATTTGACGGTTCGCATGCATGTTATACATACGAGAAATGTAAAAATGCCACTGTATAAACAAAAGCGACTCCAGATGAGAAAAGAAATAGCAATTGAAATGCATAAGCAAAATACACAGCCATGCCCAATAGTGAAAGAAAATTGCAAAAAACAATAAAAATTTGCAAGCATTAAAACTACATATTCACAAATATTTCCCGTAGTTTCTTTAACGAATGATTGCATGGTATTCCAAAATTATTTGATATAGTTTAATTCGCCATGGTCAGCTCCGCCGGTCCGGGCTGAATGTCGTTCGTCACCTCTGGTGCCTTTCATGCGCTGTGCGTCTCGCTTGTCGTTGGAAGCTCCCCTGATCTTGGTGCGCTGTCGTTCGCCACGTATTATGCGTTTCGTGCGCCGTGCATCTCGCTCGTCGTGGCCAGGTCCACCAATCTGGGCACGATGTCGTTGGTTGTGTGGACTGGGGGCGCGGGGCATCGCGTGCGGAAAATGTCGTACGTACTGGCTCCGTTGCGTTCCGAACTCTGAGCGTTCGTTCGTGTTGGTCTGGACCAGAAGAGCGGGTGCCAGGCACGTGCTGCTTTCTGGCTCGTGCGCGCTGCGTACGTTGCGCTCCGCATCGTTTGTCGCTGGAAGGAGCTGCGCGTGGTTGATGTCGCGGGCCAATTGACGCGTCCCCGCACGGGGCACCTTGAGCAATCTTGGTGACCGTATTGGCGACACCGCGGACCCCGAGCTCCCATACTCATGCTGGAATCTACCCAGGTTAGGAGTTGTGAGGTGAAGGGCAGAAACCACAAACGGTGGCCGTCGGAGCCCAGGTCAAGGTCCGGCGGATGGGCTCCAGGTCTGTTTACGAGGCAGGGATTTCCGGGACCTCTCTCGGTATCATGGTAACCCGAGCGAAGAAAGTACCCCCGTCCCGTGCTGTATGGTTTTTTTTTCTAGATACCCCAAACCCAATGATCGGCCCCCTAAAAGGGGTCGCACCGAAGTATCCTTTCCACCCTTTCCGACCGCGACAATCCCAAAACCTGATAACTACCCCCACTTCTTGGTAATTGAATCGCTTGAACAAGCCAGGCCTTTTGCTTCACATTACGTGTTCTTGATTTCAAAGTTTTTGGAAAGTATTATAGGTGAATCCTATAAAGCTAAGAAGCAAAGAACCAGCGAGATCTTGGTCGAGGTACGCAGTCGATAGCAGGCCACAAAACTCCTGAAGCAGACCCGAATTGCCCATCTTGACATCAGGGTCACACCCCACCGCACCCTCAATAGCTCGCAGGGCGTGATCTCGGAGCCAGATCTAGCAAACGAAACAGAGGCCGATCTTCTTGAAGGCCTGATAAGTCAAGTTGTGACGGCTGTTAGGCGCATAACTATAAGAAGAGCCAGTATGGCAGTACCCACTAGACATATCATCCTGACATTTGACCGTTCCGTCCTGCCAGACCACATCAATGCTGGTTTCGTCCGGTGCTCCGTCCGAGCGTACATCCTGAACCTGCGGCGCTGTGTCAAGTGCCAGCGGTTCGGGCATGGTACTGTGGCGGCGCCCCAGCGGCGATGGCGCTGGGGTTGAGTGACAAGCAGTGAGTGCGGCCCACGCGGCGTTGGTGCGTAAGCAGCCACAAACGCCACGAGCGTGGAATAAAACGGGGCCCCAGTTTTTGGGTGCACGGCATAGCGTTCGGACGTGTCTCGGCTCATCTCTCAATGTCGCGTTCGCCACAGTGCTAACTCGTGTCGGCGCCAAATAACCTGTGACAATTGCGCCAAACATGACCATCCCACAGATAATTGTAGTTTACAACAACTCCTCTGCAACTCCTTTACAACAACAACCGTCAGGGCGCACACGCGGCGTACTCCAGAAAATGCAGGAAGTTTCAACTTGAAAATAAAATAATAAACATCAAGGTCAAAGAAAACATCACCTTCCCGTAGGCGCGAAGGAGGTTTGCCTCTTTCACCCTTGGGAAATACGCCGACGCAGCCCGCCGGGGAGCGGAGCGGCGTCTGGTTTCGGCGGGGAGCCAGTACCGAGAGTCGGACTTGGAGAGTCGGAGAGTCGGCCTAGGACACCGCTTGGCGTTACAAGATCCTTAGTGAACGCAAGTCATTCGGTGTTTTGGGTAACATGCTAAACACCCTTGTTAGTTACTTGTCAGAGAGAACGTTTCGAGTGAGAGTTGGTTGTGCACTCTCAAAGATTCACGTGCAAGAAAATGGCGTTCCGCAAGGTGGCGTGTTGAGCTACACTTTTTATAGTCAAGAAGAACTCACCTAGGGAAGTCATTGCCACCTAAAATTTCTCATTCCATGTATGTAGACGACGGGCAGATATCTTCAAATCGTGTAATATGTCAATCTGTGAACGTCAAGTCCGGCTGGGTGTCAAAAAACTTGCCGGCTGGGCAAACAAGAATGGTTTCAGACTTAACTCTAGAAAAAGCCCATGCGTTGTGTTCTCCAGGAAGCGTGAGGTAGATGCGGACCCATACGTTAGTCTTAATGGTGTGTTCATTCCTGTGAACAAGGAGCACAAGTTTTTAGGTGTTGTCTTTGACTACAAACTCACATTCATTCCCCATATCAAGGAACTTAAGCATAAATGTTTGAAAACAATGAATATCCTCAAGGTTCTCTCCCACCAATCCTATAAGACTGACAAAGAACTCTTTTTGCACTTGTATACTGCTTTGGTTGGGTCTCGTTTGGACAATGGCAGTGGGGTGTATGGGTCGGCGACTAAAACAGCATTGCGAATGCTTGACCCTGTGCTACACTTGGGGCTTCCTCTTATATCGGGGGCTTTTCGCACTGGCTCTGTCGAGAGTCTGTATGTCGAGTGTAACAAGTGGATCCTTGATTACCAACGAACGTACATGGACTTGCTTTATGCTTTTAAAATTTCATCGCTGAATAACCATCCTGTTTATCCTGTGTTTAACGATACATCCACATATCTGCTGTTTGTAAATTGCCCATCCGTTCCTCTGCCCTTTTCACTTAGAGTGAGAGAGCGAGCCTCGGATCTGAGCGCTTCGTTTTTAGATATGTGCAGATGATCCTTTTCAGACATTTTACCGCCTCGGAGAGTTCGCCCTGTGTCCTGCGGCCTTTCTTTTAGGAAACTTGACAAAATCAGGTATCGCGAGCTGCAATACTGCAGCACTTTCTGTCCCTGCAGTTTAAATACTGATGTGCACGATTTTACAGTGACGCTTCTGAAACCTCCACTATGGTGTCGTCCGCTGCGGATGGTCCAAATTTCAATGCGTACATTCTGCTGCGGATGGTCCCTGTCGTACACACAACCATTTTTTTCAGCAGAAGCATACGGAATTTCATTCATTGTACAACACAATCTTGGAAATCAAATTCCGAATTCCATCATCTATAAGATTTCTTGAGTGCTGTTCGTGCCCTATCATCGCACAAGCCCCCCAAAAACCACATAGTTAATCTTGCGTTGAGCACCATTATGTCTGTCTATGCGCAAAACTATGAGCTGCTCCTCTGCTGGGTCTCAGGACACGTTGGTATGGCTGGGAACGAGTTGACAGACGAGAGGGCCGCTGCTGTGCCACTCAAGAACACTGTAGACATTACAACAGTACCCTATACAGGCCTAAAGCCACACATAAGACAACCTTGCGTAGAACATGGCAAACACACTGGAGTGAACAAACAGACAACTACATGTAATAAAGCCACACTTGGGACGGTACACACCTGACTCCCACAACTGATACACGGAAGTCGCCTTGGCTATGCTACGGATAGAGCACACGCATACAACGCACTCTTATCTGCTCACGGGATCTTTTAGACCCGAGTGCAGCAGGTGCGGACAGGCTCTATCCATAGTTCACGTACTCATTCGATGGAAGGCACTCGACACCACACGACGCAAACATTTTCCTGAACTGTACAGACAACTGTAAAGACATCCTGCTACACCCTACACACTTCTTGGCCGACAACCCCATCTTTTGTAGAAAACCACGAAAAACGTTTATTATTTTTTTACTGACACCTCAAAGACTTTTTATTTATTTACAGATACCTCAAAGACCCCAATGGGTGGGGTTTTACATGAGGGGTACCAGCTCTCCAAACGAACGAATGTGCCAACGATACTTCAGGCTGCCTACGACGACGAACAGCAGACGAACCTGCAAGCGACACTGAGAATGGGAGGCTGCGTGCAAAACGAAAAAGTATTTTGAGACAACTGTCGAGAGTGTGCCACACGTTTCCATGGTGGCTGAACTGCACGAGCTCCGGACACACGCACATGCTGGACAGCACGCACACAAACGAGATGACGCACGCAAAACGGTGCATAGCCTGGCGATTCACCGCCTGCGGGGAGTCGCCAGTGAAACCCAGTTCATTTCGGGGGAGGTCACGAACCCTCGCTGCGTTGACACGCGCCAATTGGTCATGATGATGATGGTTTGAGTTTAATGGCCCAAGACCAACAAGGCAAAAAGCGCCAAAGACAAAGTTATTTAATGAGCACAGATGTGCAATTAAATACTACATTGTCGAGTAAAAACAAAAGTAAAAAAACAGCGCCAATCCACCCTGTGAATGTGGTTGGAAAGCAAAGCTGTAAACGACACCCACAACGATTACCCATGCGACGTCACTTAAATCCACTCACGTCGCACTACAAATAGTGAAACCAGAGAGAAACCCGCCGCGGTGGCTCAGTGGCTAAGGCGTTGCGCTGCTGAGCACGAGGTCGCGGGTTCGATTCCCGGCCGCGGCGGCCGCTTTTCTGATGGAGGCGAAAAGCAAAAACGCCCGTGTGTACGAGATTTCGGCGCACGTTAAAGATCCCCAGGTGGTCAAAATTAATCCGGAGCCCTCCACTACGGCGCGCCTCATCGCCCGCGTTGCGTCGGCGCGTTAAACCACACAATCAATCAAATCGAAACCAGAGAGAAGTGAAATGCACTTAGCCACACCCTTTATTACTTCAAAGAGACATTTTTTGCTAAGGTTAAATCAATGCATGATGCATGAACGGTGGTTGGTTGAGTTGTATTGGTGTAGCACATAAGTGGAATTTTTTTATATAAAATTAAAGGAAGCTCAAACCCGGTATTAGACGATGTCACTTGTGCGTTTCTGCCGCCACCGACGGAGGAAACGAGATCGGCGGCAGAAACGGAGGAGGAGCAGGAACAAGAGGAGAAGGACGAAAAACTTCCATTCAGATTTCTGAACGGCGCAGAGTGCGGCACAGGGAAGTGGTTCCTTCTTCAATGTAGCCCATATTCAGTCCGCGGCGCCTGTGCTCTGTCCACCAGATGAAGCTGGGTAAACAGAGAGGGGCTGGACAGCAGCATCTCCCATTGCTCTTGTTCTGTAGTTGACGGAAAGAGAGGAGGGTGCTCAGGGCTAAAGTCGCACACCCCGATTATGTGGCAGAGTGTTCCTACTGAGCAAAATTTACATTTAGGGTCGTAGCAATTCGGGTGCATTAAATGAAGATGCGTCCGGTGTGGGAAGGAACCGGATTGTATGAGCCGTAGTGTAGTTTGTTGTTCTATAGAAAGGTCAGGGTAAAGCGAAGGTAAGGTCTGTCTCAGAAGGCGATAATGCTGGGTTATGTCCCTCAACGAGGCAAGCTGGTGACTTTCCTGGTGCAGCTCCATGGCACGGGGGGTAAAAGTGCAGGCTTGGTGGGCGTATTCGTTGACCTCCATGGAAGCGTGAGCGGGTGTTCAGATGAGCTGAATCGAACCATTTGGGGAGTGGTTTTTAGCACACGCAGTGCAGGTCGGGAAACCAAACCTGACTGGTAATTTGGTAGGCTTGTTGGGAATCGGTGACTACCTTACGAACCCGTGGTTTAGATGGAGCCAAAGCGATGGCTGCCTCTTCTGCTGCCGTCATGTGTTCGGCCTTGAGTGAGGCACAAGCAAGGAGGTTGGTTCTGGGGGTAGCCACGATGATTGTGCACTGCTGCCCTCGATGTTGGGAGACGTCTGTGTCGATAATAACATGATCCCGACGGAGGGTGGTGTTGAGCGCTTGAGCCCGTCCTTGTCGGCAACCCTCGTCGTGTGAGGGGTTTATATTTCTAAGAAAAGGGAGCATCTTTAGTTCTTGTCGCCAAAAGTCTAGGAGTACATCAAGCGGAACTACATTCTGTGTTGCCCAGCCAATCTGGTAAATGATACCGCAACCCGCCGCAGTTCTGCTCATTCGGAGCTTCTGGATAGAAAGATGACAATCTATCAGCTCTTCCACCGTGTTGTAGAGCCCTGTGATAAGCATCCTCTCTGTGTACGCACTCATGGGAAGACCAATGGCTCGCTCAACCGCCAGTATTGGGTAGCTTCTTAATGGCAGGTTGCATTAAAAATCGTCATCCGCACCACTTACGAGAGGGGCAATCGAATATCCGCAGCAGTGTCAAGCCTAACACATGTGTAGGCAGACCTGTAGGCAGACCGGCCGGCTGTTCCCAGTGCGCGTCTCCCCACCCACGGTCTCCAGCGTCGCGCGTCGTTCTCTAGCCGGGGCAGCAATATGCACCCGCGGCGCCTGCGTCACGTCCACGGTCGTTTTTTAATTAAGCGGATGACGAGATCAGTACGTAGGGGCATTAGCAGAAACTGCCGCCGACGCGTAATCGACAGTGCTACCTACGACAGCTTGCGAGATCTGGTCTGTGATATGTGTCCGACAGTTTTGTGGGCATATACGAAATGTCACGTTTCGCGGCACGCGCTGAAACCGAAACTGCGACGGGCCGCATTACAAACGTCTTTAAACAACCGCAGCTGTCTGAAGCGAATGAGGTTTCTACACTTGATAAATAGGTCGCAAAAAACAAGATGCGAAATTTTGGTATCAGTGCCCCTTTAAAATCTGCGTGGGGGATCTGAATGAAAATTCAAGGTAAGTGTGCAAACTATAAGTGGTTCGTGAAAAGCGGGTTTTTTACGGCGTTTAGTTTACGTAAGACAAACAGTCAGGCGTCACCTTCTAAAGGGTCGGGCCAGTGTGATGCGGTGGGAGTGCGCCTGAGCGACTCTCTCGCAGCTGCCCTTACAAATCCATGTCTTGCCGACACAGAGCATTGTGTTGCTCACAAAGCGAGTTACTAGCCCTGCCAGAAATGACCGCTACACCGGCACGTGCAAGACAGGTTGCGCATCAGGCAGAATGCAGGCCGCTGACGTGGAGGCTCTTTTTTCCGCGGCGGCCCCGTTCAGGTGCAGCATCGTGTCGAAGTACCTCTGAGGCTGCGTCTCCTGGAAGAAACGAATCGCACTGAAAGAAGTTTCCAAGTAAGTTCTGCTGGTGAAGGAGTATGGCTGTCTTATACAATGTTATCTGATGCTGCGGCACCAGGGAATCTATCAGCCGTGCGCGCTGTACGCCACAATGAAAAGCGGCAAGTCAGACAGCGGCAAGTCTGTTGAAGGGGCCGTGGAGCCAACGCACAGCTTTGTTCAAGTTTAGAGAGCTGTCCTTTGGTAACTCACCGAGCTCCATTCCATCCAGGAGAGGTGCGTTTTTTAACCCTAAATACCACAAGAAATATTATAAAACTCACATTTCGCGTCACAGCGATGTGTAATCGTCCGGCGTGACGCAATATGGGCCAGTACTGAAATATTTCTATACTGTTTTAGCTGCACGTTCGCATTCAAATGATACAATCAAACGGTACTAGAGTCCCCACTACAATGACCCAATCATGTTTCTTGGCAGTGACTTTGGCCGGCGGACAGCAATCGCACGAACAAGATATTGTGACGTTAAGGGAAATGGCGAAAAATTGGCTGGAGAGTTGCCCCTGCTTCAACTTTTTTCTTTAACATCTGGATTAATTGCTTAAGGTGTCATCGTTATCTGTATACAGCAGTCTTTTTATCTTCATGGACCCATTTAAGAGGCTTCCTCAAGCTGTTGTGTGCATTTAGAGACGCTCAGGGCTGGAAAAGTATTGTGGGTACCTTACAAGGGTATTCACTGTAGCGGCCAGCTAAGACGCACACTGCCGCGCCTTCTGTAGAGGAATGTCGTGCTGCGCAGGAGTACAAGATGGGGATCATAGAGACATGCATGGGGACTTTTCGAGGGACGAGACTCGACTGCGTCGGCGGCATTGCCCTGGCCCAGGACAACACCGCGAAGCTGCATTTAGTCTGTCGATGTTTCGTCCGTGTTCGTTATGCAGGGGTCCCCTTATGAGCACAGAGTTTCATACCAATGTACAGTAGAGGGAAATGTGGCGCCATGTATCTAAGCGAGTCGCACTTCAGCAAGCGTGCCGTCATGCACCGATTAGAAACATTCCTCTCGTCCTTGGCATGGCTCATGAACACGCTGAACAGTTGTCTGTGGCTGCAAAAAAAGAACCATATTTTATTAAGTTTATATTTAAAGCTGCTTATACATTAAAAAAAAGCTATCCCCAAGATATTTCTCAGGAATTCTTTGGAAGCGTCATAGAAGACCAAAAAAAATGTTACCGTTTTTTTGTTGATTTTCTATTCAGGAGCGAAAAGAAGCCACGTGGCTAGCCCTGACAAGTATGAGCGGAACGTTGCTAGCGCTATGGCGGCGCCTACGACAGCAGGCTATTGCAGCGGCAGGGTTCCCTGTAGTATGTATTGGTGTGAAACTACATGCTTTAGACTAAGCCTTCGTGTCACGCAAAAACCAAAGAAATGGTGGCCAGACTGGAGCTTGGGAAAGAGCGAACGGTGGTCCTTTCACCTTGGGCAAACCGTAGGAGCCGACTTCGCCGGCATGCTTTCCTAGTGTGGTTGCCTGTCGGGAGCTCCAGAAGGACACACCGACCCAAACACCGCAGCTAAATTTCGCTGAATGTCTCGCCGAGCCCCTCTTCAGCTTGTTTCGCAATGGTCATGCGAAGACGCGTGGTGGGGTGACTGCTGTGTAGGCCCGGCGCCATCTCCGATGATACTATGGTGCTTCAAAGCGTCAGAGTTTCGTACTGGGATATACAAGAGGGAAGTCTGTCGCTGCAATTGCTCCAGTCATGGTCGCCGCCACAGCTGCTGCAAGCATTTACCGCGTACTTGGCCTGGCTTTGATCTCGTGCGAAAAGGCTCACAGGTATGTTGGAGCTACCTTGCGTAGAGCTTACTTTCCGGGACAAGATGTTCGCGAAAAGGCGCCCAGAGGCAAATGTTTGGTTCTTAAAACTCGCTAAGGCGTAGAAAAGTGTTGGGAAGGCAAAAATGATACTGAAGTTAGGTTTGTAGATATTAGGGCGAAAAACCATCAAAACTCTTTGCAAGCTTGTGTGCCGTCGCTACTGTATGAGGGTGTACTGGTAGTACTGGTGGCTTGGAACGGCGGGTGGTGTTTTTCCCGTTTGCAGACCGTTATAGAGGTACTGAGGGTCCAGCATGATCAACTAATGGAGCTAAGAGGGTGGAATGCACAATGAGAAGCCGCAAATAATACTTGGACAGTTCCCTTCGGTGGCCTTTGGACAGATAGGCTGTGAAATAAGTCGAATATTCTTTTTTGAATCGACAAGTCTTTTTTGAATCGACAAGTCAAAGGTGCTATGGTGACAAAATGCAACTTTGTTCAATTAGAAATTAGCCTTTGGTTACTGAGTCGGCTACATTCCAGCCACTACGAACACTTTTCCAACAGAAAAAAAAGTAATCGTGGAAAAGTTTCAAATTTTGCGCTACAGTGACGTAATATGGGCAACATGACGCAATGTTGGCCAGTATCAACACCGACTGTAAAGCCTCAGTTCTTCCCCCTTTCCATTCGCGCTACGTCACCTAATCGGGTGGATGGAGGCGGTCGATCCCTGCGGACGCTGTCACCCAATCTGTCACAGCGACGTTGCGGAATCACACGTCTGCAGGGTGTCCCACTCCCTACTGCCTCTCAGATTCGGCATTCCCCGGCGTGTATTTTTTCACGTGCATCTCTTCGCCGTCGAGTCGCTCGTTTTTCGCGTGTTCCTGTGAGTGTTTTTGTGTCTGCCAATTTTGGCAATGTCGAAGGAAGTGTGCTCAGATGCCGTTCCAATGATGTGTACCGCGATGCCGCGGCAAACCTTTCCAATGATGTGTACCGCGATGCCGCGGCAACTACACCAGGGACACGAAGGTACAGGTGTTCAATTTCCCGAGGGAAGAAATACTGAGGAATGTATGGATACACGCGGTGCTGCGAGAAAACTTCACTGTCACCGAGAATTCGAGGGTAAGCTTCTTTTTTTTCATTTTGGTAGAGAATGGCTGTTTCATTGCTAAAGGATACACGTGAACGTGTAATTGGCTCACAAGCAGCCCTTTTGTATGTCAAGCACCGATGGGTTTGCCTATTGAGGGTACTTTTTTTCTAGGTATGCGAACTTCACTTCGCAGATCCGGATAATATCCGTGTAGCCACATATACAGATCAAGCCACTGTCCGCACCATCACAGTGCCGCTAACTCATATGCGCCTTCGGCAGGACGACGTACCTACGAAGTCCGCCAACCATCCGGCCTACATGTCTAGGGAAGCCACAAAGAGGGAAGACCCCGACTCTAAGCGGGCGCGCGTGGAGCACGCTGCCTTGCAAAGAGCCGTCGCCGAATCCAACGAGGCGCTTGACAGAGCTCGCAAGGATAGAGCCAATTTCTTAAGCTATCTAGCCAGCCGCTTGAGGAGCGAGGGGATAAACTTCTGGCATGTCATCGAGAAAAATGAAAGGCTTTTTATGATTCACATCGTCGAACATGAAGCGCTCTTGCTAACGTACTCTGTTTGCGTCAAAGGAGACTTGAGCGTGACAGTAAATGTAATAAAAACGGCCATAAAAAAGCTAGGCGCAGATGAGTGCGTTCCAGAAACTCCCACCAGAAAAAGGCATATCGTGCAATTCCTTGAAGACATCAAGAAGTGCTACGGCGGCGTGAAGTCCAACTCAATCGCATGAATTTTCGAGGCTGTTTGCTTACTGTTCGATCAGTTGTCTACGTCCGAAGAGGAAGACAGCGCTGACTGCAATCGTTTTCTGCAAGAGCAGGTCAATTTATACCTAGCAAAAAAACAGCGCAGAGGCTACTCATATGATTTCAGGATGTTTTGTAGCCTCTTCTTCACATGGAAGCATGACCTTTTCACATCCTATGAAAATCAGGTCATTGTGCTCTTCATACAATATGAGCCCACAACAAGAACATCGCAGTGAAACATTCCTTAGTTACATGGCAAGGAGAATTTCTGACCAGCGCTTTGTGACCGTAATGGTAGACAAAATCCATATGAAACCCTATTTTGATTGCAAAGGGGGTAACATTACCGGCGTTGCGCTCAACCAAAATGAAGCTGCAAACTGTGCTCTCGTTTTCATGGTGCACAGCCTCACGTGCAAATTGAAAAAAGTTGTGCACACCGTGCCAGTGCACAGGCTAGACGCGCAGTTCCTGCACAAGACGCCTGAAGATGTGATTTGCGGGCTGGAAAAGATTGGGTACCGGCTCATGTGCGTCGTGAGTGACAACAACTCTGAACAGCCTAATGATATCCCCCTTCGGATCGCCTACACCTAACAGAAGTGTGTACCAGCACTCGTCAGACCCTGCAAGGCCGCTGTTCTTCGTTATTGACCCGGTACACATACTGAAGTGCATACGAAATACCCGGATAAACCAGAAGAATGACCAAGTTTTCTTCTACTTCTCTGATATTCAAACAGACAGGGCGTAGCCAGAGCGCATGCAAACAGCGTCATTTGCGACAATCAGGGAGCTTCACAGAGCAAAGACAGTGACCAACTGTTGAAGCGTGGGTAAGCCGTCTACCCTCCTACCCTACCCATGGGTAGCCATCTACAAGAAAAGCCATCTACCCTTCGAATACTGAAATGCAGAACGTAAAGCTTGCCCTCGAAATATTCAACGAATTCTTGCGTTGCGTGCTCTTCGAACAAAGCTGAACCTCTTCTCCTTTGACGCCACCGCTACTTTCATTGAAATCGTCCTGAAGGGGTGGAAAATTGTAAATGTAAAAACTCCGTGGAAGGGACAGAGGCTGACCAGTTCCAACAACCTGGGTTTTCCGTTGAGAATGATCCAAAAAAGGACTTCTTACGCATGCTGCTGACATGGCTGTACGACTGGAAAAGCAAAGACCTCGACAAGGGTACTTTGACGAAGGATACCCACGCTGCCCTGGAGCACACCACCTACGCGCTTGTGGAGCTCGCTAGGTACAGCTTCGAAGAGCTTCGGATGTTTTATGTTCTTTTTTGAAAGATACAGACTGACTGCGTAGAAAACCGCTTTGTGAGGTATAGACAACTCGCAGGAGCGCAGTGCCACGTTTCCATCAGGCAGATTTACGAAGTGGAAAACAAGCGGCTGCGCCTGCAGAGCGCTTTTCCAACGGTTTCCACTCATAAGCACTGGGAATGTGTGCGGAAGCGTTACTCCCCAGCTGCAACGTACCTGTAAGCACCGAGACTCCGTAGAACGTGCGGGATGTCCTTCCTATCCAGGTCTACGCTGCAGGCTAAGCACTCTACAGGGTCCTAAAGAAGTTGAACTGCGAAAAAATGTAGGGACTGTCGAAAGACGACCACGGAATCTGCCGCTCATGGGCACTGCGATCTTGGGAAGTAGTTGGACCGAGGAGATCTATTGCACCCATCGATGTTTGCACTAAACGCTGTTGCTCACAGCTGCGTTATCGTAGAAACAGCTGGCTACGCAGCCAGAAATGCTTGTGATGCCCGAACAGCGCCAGGTCATCATGAACCTGACAATGGGACTGCTGGCCAACGAAGAACAATCTGACTTTGACGCCTGTGAGAATGGTCACACGAGTGAAGCAGTGCGGTGCAGCACAAACGTTTTGCTGAAGAACTGTTGTGACAAACTGAACAACAAACTTGTCGGTGCTGCGGACAAGTAAAAAAGGGAAAGCCCCAACTCTCACCAACAAATCGGTCTGTTTTCCGTTTCCATTTTCAATTTCCATTTTCTATTTTTATTACACCAAAGACCCTTCCGGGCATTACATAAGGGGGGGGGGCGGACCACAAAATCACATGGTACACTCAAGCGTCCCAATCTAGCGCAGGCAGGAAATGAAACTGGTTTGTATAAATAAATGTTTTGTTCCTATAATTTTCTTAGCGCCATATGCTAGTTATTTATTTATTTATTTGTTTATTTATTTATTTATTATCAATAATGTAGGTCTTCTGCAGACCCATGCAGTAAGCGGGCATACAACATCCCAGGTATCTAATTAGATACAAAGTCAAGAAAATACAATATTTTGAGGGACGATAAGCGAATAGTACATTGGTGCACTTCCCATACGCGAGAATAGGAAAACAAAATACTGTAAACCACGTGCTACGCATGAAAGACAATATATGTACAAAAAAGTACAATACACCACTGCAAACCCCGTTTTTCGCTATCACAACAAAAGAGAAAAAAGGTTTCGGCTCTGTGCATCTGCGCCACACCCGCTTTTGCACCGTGCTCCGATGTTTTACCAAACTGCCCTGTCGTGTGACGCATCGGAAAGAGAGCTAGGCCTTCTCCCTAGGGTTCCAGTCGGTATTGCCAGCACTAAGGACACTGGGCCTCACCAGACCGGGATGTTCCGTGCCCAGCCCCAGGGCTGCCTTTGGGCCGCAGTTCTCGCTGGAATACACGGCAAAATGGCGGACCGGACGGCATCCCGGGCTTTCCGGGTACCTAATCTGGGATTGAAAATCGAAGAGGCTCATTGTTATCAGCGTTGATTTGATTGATTGTGGGGGTTTAACGCGCCGACGCAACGCAGGCGATGAGGCGCGCCGTAGTGGAGGGCTCCGGATTAATTTTTACCACCTGGGGATCTTTATCGTGCGCCGAAATCTCGTACACACGGGCGTTTTTGCTTTTCGCCTCCATCAGAAAAGCGGCCGCCGCGGCCGGGAATCCAACCAGCGACCTCGTGCTCAGCAGCGCAACGCCTTAGCCACTGAGCCACCGGGGGGGGTTGTTATCAGCGTGTTAACTGCACTTTATCCATCCAGCGATACGATCAACCGAAACTAGAGCCAATCGCGCACTCATGTTTCTTGGTGGTGGCATTGGTGGGAGGCCGACAATGGCCACTGTGCCGCTTCATGGAGAGAAATCGCCGGGAAATGGCTCGGAATTGCTTTCATCTGTCCTCCCCAACATCTCAGACATTTGTGTGGTGTTTGCGATAAAATTTGTATCACGGTTACAGTAACAAAGCATTCGTTCTCATTTGCAAGCTCGCGTGTTGTCTGCGCGGCCCGCTCTCGCCTTGCAGCAGCAGCCGGCGAGCGCGGGCGAGCATGATCAGCTCGGTGGAGATCCCGTTCGTGATCCCCAAGTGGGGCGCCTTCCTGATGGCCCAGGTGCTGGCCATGCTGCAGCTCAGCTTCCCGCCCGACATGAGCGTCTACCACACCGACAAGCTGCACAAGGAGTACGACTACGTCATAGGTCAGTGGCATCCGCCAGTTGCAGCAGTCCCCCATCAGAGCTTGGGGCGTGCGAGGAGAAAAAACAACAACGCAGAATTTCAGGACTTTCCACTAATTCTTACCACGCTAGCGTGACGTGCGAGTTTTTATGGCGAAATTAGGCAATCAATAGCCAAAAACGTTGTGTTACACAATCATTTTACAGCTTTCCTTTTCTCCTTTTCGACACTGAAGCGGCTTTGCCCGATTATAGCGATTAAGTGCCTTAACTCCGAAATTATGCGTTCCTATAGAAAT
The DNA here is from genome assembly GCF_048455015.1 of Haemaphysalis longicornis. NCBI lineage: Eukaryota > Metazoa > Arthropoda > Arachnida > Ixodida > Ixodidae > Haemaphysalis > Haemaphysalis longicornis. Next base: position 208,174,189 of record NW_027526407.1, on the reverse strand, counting down.
GCAGGCATTCACGCGGTTGCTCCATTCTCAAGATTTTTAATGAGCAGCATTCTTTTATCCCACAACCAGGACCGTGTAACACCCCGCATTTCCACAATAATGCAGATTTCGCGCAGTTCCACCTTTAATCGTTATAATAGTGCAAATGTAGATAATCATTCGAACTGACTTTTGAAAAACAAAAAATAAGAACAATATAAAAGATACTGAAAATCACGATCCGTGGAACGCCTTGCATTTCCACAAAAATGCAGGTAACGCGGAAGTTCCACCTGTAATCGTTGCAAAGCGCAAATGGAGTTATTTGGCCGAACAGAATTTTCAGAAATAAAACATAAGAGAAATACCAAAAATAGCGAAAATGCTACATATGAGGTTATACAAACCAAAGAAATACTAGAGGACTGGTAAGAAAGTACGATGAATATATATTTAGAGGTAGAGGCACGAAAGCCAGTATTGATTCATACAGACCACTCACAGTAACGTCAGTGGTGTATAGATTCGTAATGCAGGCAATAAAATCAGAAATTCAAGCATGGATGGAGGAAAATTAAATACTTGGGGGACTGCAAAATGGCTTTAGACAAGACAGGCGATTGAATGATAATTTGTTCGTGATAACCCAATGCATTGAAATTGCGCAAGCGCAGAATAGACCATTATGGATTACGTTCTTCTACATTAAAGGGGCATATTACAACGTCAATAGAGAACTGCTGTGGAGAATACTGAAACTCCAGGGCTTAGATGACGAGTTGGTACAGTTCCTTAGAGCAATCTAAAGAGACAATAGAGTGCACCTTACATGGGAAGGACCAAATGCGCCCAGCAGGTCAACACCCCTCGGGGACTGAAACAGGGATGCCCTTTGAGCACAATACTGTTTATGCTTTAGATGGCAGGGTTAGAAAAGAAACTGGACAAAAGTCAAGTAGGGTTCAACCTAACTCATATGCTGCATGCGAAGTGTATTCCGGGAATGTTATACGCAGACGACATTGTTCTTTTAGCTGATAACCAGACCGATATGCAACGGCTAATAAATATTAGCGGCCAGGAAGCCACCGACCATGGTTTAAATTTTAGCGCAGGAAAATCTGGAATAATGGTTTTAAATGACGCTACCACTGACGCAGTGTCTATCCAGCAAGGCGAATTACCCAGAGTGAAGGACTATAAATTGTGGGGGTGTGGATAAACGAAGGGGATACTACTTAAGAACTCACGAGGAGCAACTTAAGGGCAAGGGAAAGCGAAACGCAGCTATAATGAAGCATAGAGCTCTGTGGGGGTATAGCAAATATGAAGTAGTGAGAGGAATGTGGAAAGGAGTAATGGTTCCGCGTCTTACATTTTCGAATGCTGTACTCTGCTTAAAATCAGGCGTTCCATCAGGCCTTCAAGTGAACCAGAGAACAGGACGCCGTTTGGGCTTAGGCGCGCATGGAAAAACAATACCGAAGCAGTACAGGGAGATTTGAGCTGGGCGCCGTGTGAAGTTCGAGAAGCAAAGACTAAAATATGTTTTGAGATGCGTTTCAGAGCAATGGATCGACGAAGGTGGGCAGCTAAGGTTTTTAGGTACCTATACGAGAAAAGCGTGGACACGCAGTGGTTAAGGAAGACTAGAAGGCTAACGATGAAATACTGAAAGAAAAGTGGAGAATCCAAAACAGCCGAGGTAACCAAAAAAGAGGCAAGGCAGATATAAACGAATAAATGGAGAGAAAAAATGGAAGCTAAAACGTCGTTAGAGATGTACACAGCTGAGAAATCGAACACGAGAAAAAAATTTCTACGATGATTCCTAGGGCAGTGCTTTGCTTTGTGAAGCTCGAGCAGGTTGCTCGGGAACTAGGAGCTTTGTGGGGAAGTATTCACAAAATGATGGGGTATGCGTGGTCTGCGGACAAGAAACACCAACTATGCGGCACATAGTGTAAGAATGCGAGTGTATCCGCCGAAATCTACATCAAGGAAATATTCGGCTTCCCGAAGCCCTAGGATTTAAGGGTAGCACAGAGGAAGTTAACTTCAAGGCTGTAGAGGTGACGAAAAGAATTGTGGTGGACAAAAAGCAAAGAGAGGAATATTGCCCATGACAGTTACCACCTGTAACAGAAAAAAAGTAACAAACATACTAGCTAGCAGCGCTAGTAATAAACGAAGAATATAAAACATAGGAACATTAGTCCGTTTTGGTAAGTTGACATGTCATCACCCCGCTACAAAGGGGAAACCAATAGCAATCATCAGAATCATCATCATTATCATTATCAACAATCCGTGTAACGCCCTTCATTTACACAACATGGATATTTCCTGGAAGTTCCAGGTTTAATCGTTGCAATAGAGTACACGGTGATAATTAGTCGAACAATATTTTCGGAAATCACAAAATAAGAAAAAGTTATGAAATCTAAGGTTTGACGAAAACTCGTCTGGTCGGGTGAAAGATACATAGTTGAAGAAAGTGGTTATCGCCGACCAAAGGCTTAGTTAAAAGGGCTAAAAACACGTTTCGTCTTCCATACGGAAGCCTTGTTCACTGCGCGGAAAGGCGCGAAGCTCGAAGCTTCTAAGAAGTGCGTCCAAGTAATCGCCCCAGGCATCTTTCAAACATAGGCGGGAGATTGCCTGCATTGTGCTTCAGTGTTCAGGGACTCAAGATATCGGCGTGACAGCCATTTCCTTTCTCTGGCGATAACTGACGCTTCGTCCCAGCCTATTTTGACTGCCGTGGCTTCCACGTGTCTGTCAACCAGTCTGTCTAGCTGGACGTTCGTCTGACTGGTGGTGAGAAGCTTTCACAAGGGCGTTTTACATTCCACCCGATGTTTCTATATCTTCGTTTAACAAGCTCCTTACATCTGTAGAAGAGGTTTGTTCATCACACCCGAATGGATTTTGGGTGATTTCAATACACCTGGTGTACAAAGGGAACATGTACATCAACACTACAATTATTACGTACAGCACAAATCCAGCATGATTTTAGACTTCTTAGACTTCACATTCATGGTGCAACTTCATAATATCAAAAGCAACTCTAAAATATCTTAGATCTTTGCTTTTCAGACATTCAAAACGCGGGAGTATCGTTGTCTGACATCCCTTTTGTCAAACCCGACAAGCTTCATCCTCCGTTTCTAGTTTCTGCTCCTGTCTCGATTCAGCGTTGCAGTGCTTCACTGCAGAATAATGAATTCCCTCCCTACTGTTAATGCGCTTGGTGCTGTAATAAGCTTGTATAACTTTCTTTCTTCGTTCGATTGGTTAGAAATTCAACAACTCCCTTATTGCGATGCGGAAGTCAAGCGGTTCACTGAAATAGTCAAAAGCGGCAGGAATCAGTTTATACCCAAGTGCAAACCCTGCCTTTCAAAACACCCCTTTTGGTTCTCTAATGAACTTCAGACGACCCTTAAGTTGAAAGACCGCTGCCATAGAAAATATAGAAAAACCGGACGTGATGAATGGAAATAGGACTTTTGTTGTTACCATAAAACGTGTAAAATTGTTTATGAGCGGGACCAGCTCTCGTATCTCGATTCTGTGGACAGCAGCGTTAACTCCCAGCCTGCAACATTCTGGAGTTATATTCGATCCCGTAACAATAACTCACATGAGCAAATCCGTCTTGTTGATTCCTCCGGGGAAGAAGTTCGTTATGTTGCCAACCATTTTGCCCAGCAATTTAGTACTACTTATGGCCAGCGCGATGACAGGGAAATCAACGTAATGTCGAATAATGTACACGGTTCTAGCTTCGTACAAATGGACGAGCAGTTGGTGCTTCATGGTCTAAGCCGCGTGAAACCGTCGCTGTCGTGTGGCCCTGACGGAATACCTCCTGCTATTTTAAGAACATTCAGCAGTATTTTTGTTCCTGTTTTAACTGCGATATTCAATCACTGCCTAAAAACAAACATGTTTTCTAGTAAGTGGAAAATTTCCCGAGTGCGCCCCATTCAGAGGCACCAAATCTGATGGAAAAAACAATAGAGCAGTTTCTCTCCTTTGTGCTGCCTCCAATCTTTTTGAGACAGTGCTGCACAAGGTATTGTCAAGGTCAGTACAGCAGTTTCTTACAAGTAAGCCGCATGTTTTTATGTCAGGAAGGTCAGCAACAATTAATCTCGCCTGCTTCATGGAGCAGGCCTTCGCTGCACTTTCCGAGCGAGGCCAGTTGGACGTTGTCTACTGCGACCTGAGCAAAGCATTTGATGTTGTCTGCCACGCGTTGTTACTTGATAAGCTTTTGCAGTCGGGCATTGGTACACCACTCGGGGCATAACTGGGTAGCTATCTAGGCAATCGATTCAGTTTCATTAGCGTTAATGGGCAGACGTGCTCTTTGTATAGATCAACAAGTGGTGTGCCCCAAGGCTCCGCGTTGGGCCCTCTCTTGTTCTTCACTTTTGTAAACGATGTGTCAGCCGCAATAGAAGAGTCTTTTCTTTTCTTCTCTTCGCTGACGACATCAAAATATTCAGACGTATAAAGTCCGCCGATGCCTGTGTTGCCCTGCAGCAAGATATATTCTCCTTTGCTGAATGGTCCTCAGATAACCGATTAAATCTTAATCTTGCTAAAACAAAGGTCATATCTTATACCCGAAAAACCAACTCCCGTTTCTCTCGCTACAGTATTGATGACGGTTTTCTGTCAGCGTCCACGAGATCAAAGACCCTGGACTGCTCTTCGACAGCGCCTTAACTTTGTCGCCTCATGTCACTCAACTGGCGTGGCGGGCGCTCCGCTCGCTTGGTGCCGTATGCAGGTTTTCACGAGACTTCCAGTCTCCTCATTCGTTCCTAAAACTTTTTATGGCACTTTGTATTCCTCTACTTCAATATGCCACTGTCATTTGGAATGGAACCTGCATATCTAATTGTCAACGTGTAGAGCATGTACAGACCCAATTTTTATCAATATTTTTGTATCGTTTTCCCTCCGAGCCTCTCCCGATAACTGCCTCTTTAAAGGAGCCATGAAGAGAAAATGCAAGTTGGTTTTATTCGAAAGATTTCGTGTTTTACAGTGCCCCCAGCGCTTGCTGTAAATTAAACAATTTAAGTTAAAATTTTGATTTTCCCGCTCAATCGTGCGTTTTCGTGGTCCCAAGTGACATCACGGGAACCGACCGCTCTGCAGCCTAGAGTACCTTCATTCACGCATCCGCCGTACAGGGTAGAGACACATAACGCTGGCGCCGCCATGTTCGGTTGCTCGCTCGCCGCCGAAGCAAGTCATTGTGTCAAAACCGCGCTAAAATTATCGCCGCAACGCGGTTTACTGAAGAAGTTTGAATCATATTGTCTGTTTCGCGTTGCTAGGTCTCGTGGGAAACGAAAAGAATAACGCGTTGAGCCCGTTGGCCCAATTGCGGCGGCACGGGACCGTTCAAAGGTTGTCTCCACCCTGTACAGCGGTGTTGGTTTGTTTGTTTGTTCCTGCGTTTCTTTACGTTCCGTAACCTAGATGGCGCCACCATACCGTGGCAAGCGTTTGGTTTGTTTTTGCCCGCATTTAAACCTGACTTGTTTTTGTTCTGGGAGAAAATATTCGTTCCCTGAAACAGTGCTCGCTCGACAAATGGGGTCACGTAAGACACCGTTGCTTGCGTCAATCGGCCAGTGTCGTCTGAGACAACCCCAAGCCCCGTAGTGCTGTGCAGCTAAACCAAAGCATGCTGTGCGCAGTACGAACAGCAGAACGCATCAGTACTTCTATGTTTACATGTGCTTTCGTAACTTCCACTGTTTGTCCCATCATTCTTATTGCTTTGTAAAGAATGTGCCCCAAATTTAAGCGCAAATCGCTCGTTCGTCTAGTTTGTAAGCTCTACCTAATTTGCGTCTGCTTCTGCCAGCCTCCGCCAATCGCAGAGCTTAGCCCATGTGACATCACAGGTTCTGTTGCGGGAAATGAGCTGGTGGGTCGCATGACCATTCCCGTTTTTCCTAATTATGTAGCTTATTTGAGCGAAGTTTACGTTAAAAGTGGTGTCAGTATGATTCTAACGAGACAATCTTTTGAATGAACCAAACTTGTGTTTTCTCTTCATGGCTCCTTTAAGGTACCGGCGAACCCGCTCAGACCTTTTTTTCTGATACAAACTGCTTCATGGTACAATTTCATGCCCGGAACTGCTTCCATCAATCAGTTTTCGTGTTCTGAAAGAAGCAACAAGGCTTAGCCACCCTTTCCACACAACTGCACAACTTCGCAGATGTTCTCCTCTTGATAGACGGCAACGCCTATATAACATTCACTCCGGAAACTTCGATATTTTTCGCCGTCCCCTTAGGGAGTTTTGGCAGGGCTGTTAGCCGTAGCGCGCTAACTTCATTTCGACTGTACTCGTGTTCTTCAATTATTTTCCTCATGTGTGGGTTGTTTTCACAGAGTTTGTTCTTATTTCTCCGTGTATGATTTTGATGAAGGGTTTGCGTTCGGGCTAGTTGGTATTCTATAACGTTCATCTTCAGCGCAGAAAAAAACAGGGACACAGTAGACAAAG